>NW_027361803.1:9080000-9807500 GCF_039654945.1 Dendrobates tinctorius
CCCTTATAACGTCCTAACAAAAAAAAATTTTGTTTCCAAAATTGTGCTGATGTAAAGTAATCAGGTGGGAAATGTTATCTATTAACTATTTTGTGTCACATCACTCTCTGATTTAACAGAATAAAAATTCAAAATTTGAAAATTGCGAAATTTTCACCAAATTTCCGTTTTTTTCACAAATAAACACAAAAATTATTGAACTAAATTTACCACTAACATGAAGTACAATATGTCACGAAAAAAACAATCTCAGAATCGCTAGGATGCGTTGAAGCGTTCCTGAGTTATTACCTCATAAAGGGACACTGGTCAGAAATGCAAAAAATGGCCAAATCATTCAGGTCAAAATAGGCTGGGTCATGAAGGGGTTAATAATATTCCTGACTACAGAAAGAGAAGGTGAAGAATAGAAAGGATCAGAGGAGGATGTGAAGAATTGATGGTATGAGAGAGGTCAGAGGAGGCTCATGATTTGCTGCGGTTCTGAAGTCAGATGTGAAGTCTGAGGACAAATGTGACACTAGATGGGGGCTCTCATTAGTGGTCGTCCAGGACAGGTCCGCAGAGGAGATATAGACCCAAAAGGATTTTACCTATTTCTATGTACAGAATTGCATGCTGGGTGTTGGTGAATGGAGAGCAGTGCAGCAGGGTAAAGCAATGAGGACACTGTCTGCAGTAGCATTGTGCGGCCTCTAGGGGGCACATCCCTTATACTGATTTCCCCCTATAGAGTGATCCCAGAGGCTTTCTCCCCTCATTATCCCCGGGAGGATGGCTCCTGTGTCTGCGGCCTCTGTCCCCCGTGGTCACTGTGTGACGCGTCTTATCCGGCCCTGAGATCTCACAGGTTTTCTTTCCCTTTCGCTTCCTCCAGCTCTCACCTCTCCGTCCTCCCTCTGCCCGGTAACTGCTGAGCAGCGGAGATTCCTTCTCCTATTGGAGGACGCTGCAGCTCCCGTCCAATCAGCGCTGAGCTCCGCCCTCCAGTGTGCAGTGACTGTGAAGCCGTTACAGTGTGTCAGTCCTGGGTGACACTGAGCTTCTCCTCCTCGGGGTCCCCCCATATATCGGGGCAGGAGGATGTGGCCCCTCATTGGGCTTCTCCTTCCCGTGTCTGCGGTGTGTTCTGGTGAGTATGGAGGGTGATCAGTGATTGCTCCTGATCGCAGAGGATTATTACGTCTTATGTCGTCTGTTGTGATTGGAGTTTATGGATCAATGTGTTGTCGTCTATAAGAGGCAGAAATCCACTAGAGAAGCTGCGCCTGTAAGATACAAATACAATAATGATTCAGGCCCATAGTCTTTAGTGTGCAGAGAGCAGGATACATAAAAGGTGCACACAGGAAGCCGAGAGAGGTTCTGCAGCAGCTGCAGAGTGACCTGTACAGTACATGACCCCAGCTGCTGCAGAACATCTGTGAGGAACATAAAGGCCTCTGTTCTTGCTGTAACTCCCATAGACTTTCACCCCTTACTGACATCTGCTGTACATGTACGGCGCAATGGGAAGTGCGTTCCCACAAACAACCGGACCTGTATGACGCGAGGATAAAGAAAAAAAGTGAAATAAAGTTTATAAAAATGTGAAAAATAAAAAGAGAAAGTAAGAAAAAGAAAAGAGAAAATATTTTGCAAGTAAAAACGCTGTTTTATCTATAAAAAACGAAAGTAAAGGGGAAGAAGTGCATATCTGGAAACAGCAGATCCGGAACACAGTGTCATATTATATAACATCTGATGAACACTGTAAAAAATAAAAATGCCAAAAATACCACACTGACACACAAAACATAGAATAAAAAGTGATCAAAAAATTGCCTGCAATAAAAATGGTATCAAGAAAAATATCTTCTTGTCCCGCAAGAAACAAGCCCTTACATAGGTCTGCAGACAAAAAACAAAAAAGTTACAGCTGTCAGAGTGTGAGGATGGAAAAACATTGTAACATATTGATTGTAGTGTGCGAAAGTGGCAAAACATAAAAAACCCTGTATAAGACCGGTGTCTACGATCATAATGACCCGAAGAATAAAGCTGCCCGATCACTTCTACCACACGGTGAATAGCGTGGAAAAACAATTATAAACTTCTGGTTCTTGTTTCCTCTGTCACCGAAAATGAAAAAAAAGGGATCAAGAAATGTTCTGTGTCCAATATGGTACAAATAAAAGCATCAACTCATCCCGCAGAAAACAAGAACCACGCGGCTCCATCAGCGAGAAAGTGAAAAAGTTCTAGCTCTCAGGATACGGTGATGGAATGACAGATACTTTGTTTGTAAATCAGCGTTTACCAAAAAATAGCAAATTATGAAATTACTAAACAACCCCGACGTCGCTGTAATTGTTCTGACCCGAAGAATAAAGTCGTCTTATCACGTTTATCGCACAGTGAACAACATAAAATGGTGTAAAAACATTGCAGACAATTCCTGAATTGCTTTTTATTTATTCTGTTTCTCAAAATTGGAATAAAAATCAAATGATAGATAAGATGTTCCCCCAAATGGCCCCAATGAAAACGTCAGCAAAACACCAGCCCCTCCTCAGATCTGCTGTCAGTGGAAAAATAGAGGATGTCCGTGTTCCTTGTAGTTCAGAGGCGCTGGAAAAGCGACATGGATCCCAGAAAACATTCCAGTAAAACCCAAGCATGGAGCGCATGCACCCAACAGTGTCCGCAAGCGCAGTGTGGACCTAGCATTAGTTTGAGAGTAGTTTTCAGCTGATTGTGAGAGTGTCGGACCCCCACCAATCTTATATTGAGATTAGTCGTCAATTGTTAGATTTTCAAAAGGGTTGTCCAGACGCACAAGCCGGGCACCATGTCTAAGACACTGGAATGGCATATATGTAATTTTCACTCTGCAACTTCCATTGCACACTAATTGCCAGTGGGGTCAAAATAGTGAGTGCACCCCTAGATAAGATCCCTCAGTATAATTTGAAAAATGGGGTCACTTTTGGGTGATTTCTACTGTTTTGGAACTTAGTGGCTCTGCAAACTACTCCAGGAAACTCTGCTCCCTAAAAGCCAAATGGCACTCTGAAAATGTGTCTGACCACATATATGGAAGCAAGGAGAGGAGGGAGGAGTGAGCTCAGCACAGTCGTCCAGGTAATCATAAAATGAACTTTATTCAGTTTTCAAAGCGTACAAATTGTACAAAAACAAGCTGACGCGTTTCTGGCACATTAGTGCCCTTAGTCACCTATGCTGGTGGGTGCGCCACGGGCCGGGCTTACCTTGCAGGGACGGAACAAAGTGACTACTACGTAGTCACTAGAGCCTCTGATGGTGATGCCCATTTTCACAAGGTACCACTCGAGGGCAGTCCCCAAGTCTGCAGCAGCGGGTATGAGGTACTGAGAGGTGTCGTCAGGCATCACAGAATCAGTAATCTTAGCTGAGGTCAGGAGCAGAGAGGTCAGGCGGGACGGGTAAACAAGTCGGATTTTTAATCCGCGGCGGAATACAGAAGAATGCATGAACAGGTACTATCAGGATAGGAACCATAGTTCAGGATTGGTAGGAAGAGCTGCCTAATGAAGACCTTGCTAGCTCGGAATAGGCCAGGGAAGCTAATCGCTGCAGGACCCAGCAAGGTTACCTTCCTGCAGAGACCGGCCATGTCCCCTGTGAAGATCTGAGCTTTTGGGTTGTAATAAACACCTAGGCAGGTTAACAAAGCAACTATTTTGTATCCCTTACATCCATGGCTTTACAACAACTCTGGGTAGATGGGCAAAATACATTGCACTCAGTCCACAAGATCCCCCCCCCGAGGCTGGTAGTGCCACTGCCACCGTACCAGGCAATACTCACTCTCTCCCAACTTTTGGTTGGCCCACAGATTTCTTATCTCCAGCCAGTATAATGTGTAGTCATAGTCAACGCTCTTCTAGACAACCGGTAACAACAAATTCCCATGTATCCAGCAGCAACAGTCCTTAATAATGTTCCTGAAATCCAGACGACAGATCCCTCAACAATAGCAAGTGTGTCCAGCCCTGCCAGCAACCGAACTCCAAACTCCATCCATCCATGTGCTCCATGACCTCATCCTAGATCCGCTCCCTTCTACGTCACTCCCAAATCTCTGACTAAACATGTGGCTTCTTGCCCCCTTCCTGTAATCAGCCCCCCTGAATGGGCAGAAGTGTACACACCGACCCTCATAAACATTTGCTTTTAGCTCAACGAATGAAGAACATTCCATAAGTCCATCACCTGAGATTGCATGTGAGACCCCCTGTGGTGACGGCTCCCCTGGGTCTACTATCCCCATCCCCACAGTGGGCCTTTTTGCTGGGAGAACAAAGGCTTAAGGCCCATGAGATACAGATTAAATTAATAATAGAATGATTTCTTTACATTTACCTTTAGCAATCTCCTGTCTGGCCTTATGTATACTTAACATCGAACCAGCATGTCTTCCTCTGCTTGCTGTCACTGAATGGAAATATTGATTCGTGAGTCTGAACTGAAGAGCAAGCAAATCTCTAATAAAACACAACAATATCAACGTAACCAGTGCTCCGTGCTGGAAAAAGACTGGATCCCGTAGAGCTGTGGACTCCACTCTACGTCCATTCATCCAATAGTCTTTAGTAAATGGCCAACTCCTCACACCCCCTAAGGCTAAATGAAAGCCATGCAGATGCAGCAGTGCTGTAAGACTAACAGGGCAGCCTGACGTGTGGACGTGGAGAAGCCGCACACTGGGTAGAGTGGTGCTGAGGAGGCATGTGACTTACTACCGCGACAGCTATTTCAAAAGTCTAATGGTGCTCCTTTCCCTTCTGAGTGCTGCCATGCGCCCAAGCAGTAGTTTTCCACCACATATGGGGTATCATTGTAATCAGGAGAAATTTCACAACAATTTCACAAATCTAGATTTTCATTTTCACGGATCAACTTTATAAAGCTCCTGTGGGTTCAAAGTGCTCAACACACTACTAGATAAATTCCTTGAGGGGTGCAGTTTCAAATATGGGGTCACTTGAGGTTTTTTTCTACTGTTGAGGAACATTAGAGGTTCGGCAAACGTGACATGGCGTCCGCTATCTATTCCAGCCAAATTTGCACTCCAAAAGTTAAATGGCGCTCCTTCTGTTCCGAGCCTTGCTGTGCGCCCAAACAGTAATTTTGTACCATATATGGGCTATCTGCATACTCAGGACAAATTTAGGGGGCCATTTTCTCCTGTTATCCTTGTGAAAATGAAAAGTTTGGGGCTGAAAAATCTTTTTTGGAAAAAAATTAGGATGTTCATTGTTTCCTAGGAAGCACCTAAAGGGTCAATAAACTTTTTGAATGTGGTTTTGAGCACTTTGGGGTATTTTCTGTCACATAGGTCACTCAAAATCACTTCAAATGTGATGTTGTCCCTAAAAAAAATTGGTTATGTAAATTTTGTTGGAAAATCGAAAATTGCTGACAAAGTTTTAACGCTTCAAATTCTGATTAAAAAATGATTCTTATGTAAAGTAGACATGTGGGAAGTGTTATGTAATAACCATTTTATGTGGTCTAACTGTTTTAAGGGCATAAAATGTCAACGTTTTAATATTCCAAAATGTTCAAATTTTTTGGTAAAAATTTTTATATTTTCATAAATTAATACAAATCGTATTGTTCTAAATCTACCACTAACATAAAGTACAATGAAAAATCATTCTCAGAATCACAGGGATTTTTTGAACGTTCCAGAGTTATTACCACAGGTCAGAATTGAAAAATTTAGACTTTTTGGAAAGTGGAAATAGGCATCGTCGGTAAAGGGTTAATAGAGAAGAACCGGCCTGAATCTCCAAACTAAGGTCATGGAATGTCACTTGACAAACGATAAGGTTTTTAATATTCGAGTTAGGACTGTCCCAATTACGGTCACCGTGGAGTGCTGGGATGGCTTCCGCATTATTTTTTTATCAAAAAACATTTTAACTAAGTACCATATGTTATTTTCAAGCACAATGCTATTTATTTACTGCAGGGTATTTAACCCCTTAACATCTAAGGACGGACATAGTTCGTCACAGGCAGGATATCAGTTCCCGCACCATGGACTATGTCCGTCCTGCATTTAAACTGTCGCTGTGTGTAAACACACACTGACAGTTCATGAGGAAGATGTGCGTGGATCATTGCCATTGGTCCCCGCACCCACAACACTGTGATTGGTCACAGCCCAGTCAGTGCAGGAGCTCAGCGCTGCCGGTGGCTGAGCTTCCTGCACTAACAGCCAGGAGCGGCATCCGCCCCTGACTGTTAGCCCCCTGTTTGCTGCAATTGGGCGCAATTGCAGCGTTCAAGTGGGAGGCAGAGGGTCGGGGGCTCCCTCTGCCTTCTGATTGGCGTCCCCACGATGTAATCGCAGGGCCTGATCTCTGCCATGATGACCCGGGGTTGTCATGACAACGCCCGGGTCATCCAGCTACTGAGAGCCTCAGACCATGCTCTCAGCATGGTCTCAAAAACTTTCTCCATAGGAATAATACATTGCAATGCTCCAGTATTGCAATGTATTATACCATCAACCAAATTAAAAAAAAAGTGAAAGTCCCATAAAGGGACTAGGTAAAAAAAAAATAAAAAATAACCCCTTACTGCCAGCTGACGGAATAGTACTTCAGCTGGCAGTATGCCCCGCTTTGATGAGGGCTCCGGTGGTGAGCCAACCTCAAAACTGCGAAATGTTATAAACAGCTGACATGTGCCCGCAATAGGAGCGAATGGAATCGCGATCCGCCCGCGCCTATTAACTAGTTAGATCCCGCTGTCAAACGCTGACAGCAGGCATTTAACTAGAGCTTCCAGCGCGCGGCCGGAAATACGCGAATCGCCGACCCCCCGTAACGTGATTGGGGGTCAGCGACGCATTGCCATAACAACCTGAGGTCTACTTGAGACCTCTATGGTTGTTGATGGCAGATTGCTAGGAGCGCCACCCTGTGGTCGGCGTTCATAGCAATGCTGTAATTCTACTACATAGAGGTGATCTATGCATCACGTCTGTGTAGCAGAGGCGATCGTCATACTTTTTGGAAAAAATGGAATAAGAAACGCGATAAAAAAAAAACCGAATGGTAATAAAAATAGTATCACTAAATGCGCCATGTTGTCCCGCAAAAACAAGCCGCCATACAGATACATACAGATGAGGTATCCCTGTAATCGTAGTGACCTGAAGAATAAAGCTGCCTTATCAATTTTACCACACGCGGAACGGAGAAAAAAAACAAGAAAAAAACAATTCCTGAATTGCTGGTTTTTGTTAATTCTGCCTCCACAAAAATCGGAATAGAAAATGATCAAAAAACGTCATGTGCCCGAAAATGCTACCAATAAAGACGTCAGCTCATCCTGCAAAAAACAATCCCACACATGACTCTGTCAGCTGAAATATGGAAAAATTATAGCTCTCAAAATGCAAATATTTCTTACGAAAAAATTCTTGCACAAAAAAAAAAGCGTCTTTTAGTGGGCGATAGAAGCTAAACATGAAAAAAGGTATAAATCTGGTATCGCTGTAATCGCACCGACCCGAGGAATAGTCGCCTAATCACTAATACCGAACAAGGAACGGCGTAAAAAATAAAACCAATTCTTCACCTTTTGTGGATTTGTTCATTCTGCCTCCCAAAGATCGCAGTAAGGCGATCACAGTGGTCCCCCCCCACATATGGGGCATCAGCGTACTCAGGACAAATTGCACAACAACTTTTGGGGTCCTATTTCTCTTGTTACCCTTGTGAAAATAAAAATTTTCTGGGAAAAAGATCATTTTTGTGGAAATTTTTTTTATTTTTTAATTTCACGGCTCTATGTTATAAACTTCTGTGAAGCCCTTGGGGGTTCAAAGTTCTCACCTCATTTAGATGTTCCTTGGGGGGGTCTAGTAGGGTGCCAAGGAAAAATGAACTTTGCAAATTGGTAAGTCTTACCCCTCAAATTTGTTCCTTTTGGCATAAGGATTCACCATGTAAAATATGTTGACAATTTAGATTTACCACTTGCTCAAGGCATGTGAATTATTCCATGTTTCTCACTTTCCACAATATTGTACAACACAATAACCACTCAGTTTGTCATCATATCTTTAACTGGATATACTATTTATAATTCAAAAAACATAGAATGGCAGTAAGCATTCTATTACAGTAAAATATGCATTACACAATTAGGTACATTGTACACATATTTGGTATCGCCGCATTCAGAAACGCCCGATCAAAATATAAGATCAATTAATCTGATTAGTAAACGGCATAACATACCATACATTACGTGGGATATGCATGACGATAAATACTAAACAAACATTTAAAACTGCAATATGATGTGCCATTGAGCAACCAGTAAATGATAACTAATCTTAAAAAAAGAAAATTATAAAATATCTATGACCAAAAAGGAACAAAATTAGGAGGTAAGACCTTCAAAAACTTGCGACTTAATTTTTACCCTGCATTTCCTTGGCACCCTAGGGTCTAGTTTCCAAAATGGGGTCACTTGTGGGAGGTTTCCACTGTTTAGGCACATCAGGGGCTTTCCAAACGAGACATGGCGTCCGCTCTCGATTCCAGCGAATTTGACATTCAAAACCTCAACCGATGCTCCTTCCCTTCTGAGCGCTACCGTGCGCCTAAGGATTGGTCTTCCTCCACACATGGGGTATCGGTGTACTCAGGAGAAATTGCACAACAAATATTGTGGTTCATTTTCTCCTGGTACCCTTGACAAAATAAAAAAATTGTGTCTGAAGTAAAATTTTTGGGAAAAAAAGTTAAATTTTCATTTTTTCCTTCCACATTGCTTCAATTCTTGAGAAGTACTGTGAGAATCATGTGGGAATAGTGGATGAAGGCAGGTATATCTCTCCCAGATACCTTTCCTATGTGGCCTAGTCTGGTCAGTATCGCATCTGCTTGCTAATGAATAATGGGAGGTGGATATAAAAGGATGCCAGGTGGTTGTGTGGGTGTCTCAGCCTGGGGACACAGAGAGTCTGTCTGTGTGAGAGACACACGTGAGTGAAAGCAGTGCCCACTGCAACTGTGGTTTGGCTGGACGGGAGAAGCCCGCCAGTTGGTAGTTAGTTTGTACCTTGTTTAGTTAGTGCCGGACAGGCAAGGATTTGTTTTATGTTTTATTTCCTTTTGCATTGCTTTCACCGTTAATAAACCTGACCCAGGGTCAGTTACACCCGAATCCCAGCTCTGCGCCTGAGTTTCATGCTGAACGCACGTGACCTTTGACCCCAGCAAAGCCGATCCCGGAGTGTTTTATCACATTGTGGTGGAGAACGCGGGCATCACGTTGCAAGCATGAGCATGGAGGACGTGGTGAAAGCGCTGGTACAGTCCACCGCCGTCCAGCAAGAAGCTAATCGGGTGATGATGGCCCAGCTGAAGGAGTTGGTGGACATAACAACTACCAATCGTTCGCTTCTCCAGCAGGTGGCGCTGCGCCTGGCAAGCCTACATGAGGTTAACTTGGAAGCCGAGTCGAGAGTGATTCACGTGAGTCGGTACTGGCAGAAGATGACGACCGAAGATAACGTCGAGGCATACCTGACCACGTTTGAACGGACGGCGGTGCGAGAAAAATGGCCGAAGGCACGATGGGCCGGCCTGATTGCCCCGTTTCTTTCCGGTGAGGCCCAAAAGGCTTATTATGACTTAGAACCTGAAGCCGCGCAGGACTTTGACAAACTGAAAGCCGAGATCTTGGCCCGGCTGGGAGTGACGACCGCTGTCCGTGCACAGAGAGTGCATGAATGGACTTATCAGCCGGATAAACCACCGCGGTCACAGATGTTCGACCTGATCCACGTGACGAAGAAGTGGCTACAACCCGAGGTGCTGACAGCGCCAGAGATAATCCAGAGAGTCGTCATGGACAAGTACCTGAGAGCTCTACCGCCAGCCCTGAGGAAGTGGGTAAGCCATGGAAATCCTACGACGGCAGATCAACTGGTGGATCTGGTAGAATGTTACTCCGTGGCGGAAGGGCTCCGAGACGACGCTACCCCACCTCGTTCTTCATCATCTCCACGTGGAACCGGTAAGACTGTTCCAGGGAGTAGGGGAGAAGGAAAAATCCCTAAGACATTGGGGGAGGAAAACGGGACTGCCCGCACTGCGAGGCCGAGAGTAACGAACTATGGTCTAAGCAAGGGGCCCGTTAGGTGTTTCCGCTGCCAAGAGATGGGACATATTGCTGCGAACTGTCCGGTCACTACTGAACCCATGCAGTGCGACGTCACAGACTCTAAAAACCGCATGTCTATGGTTGCACGGGTAGTGAGTGTGAATGCCGGTCAAAAGTATGTGGAAAAACACTTGTGTGATTTAACTGTTGATGGCAAAAATGTGGTGGCATTGTTAGACTCGGGAAGTGTGGTGACTCTGGTGAAGGCCAGTCTGGTGTTAGCCCCGACTGGACCATCAGACAAATTTTCTGTAACGTGTGTGCATGGAGACACCTGTTCATACCTCACCACGGTCATATGCATTACAACTTCCTATGGTTCTGTGCAACATAAAGTGGGACTCGTCCCGGCGTTATTGCATGATGTTATCCTTGGCCGGGTTTTTTCCCACTTCTGGCAATTGTGGGAGAATCAGTTGATGCCCTCGGGTAATAATGTACATGATTCTCCTCCCCGGGCGCGTGTGGGTCCCGAACCCCTGGAAGAGGTCTCCCCGGAAGACTCGGGGGAAGAGTCTGCTGGAAATGACCTACAGTTCCCGTTTTCAGTCATGGCGGGTGATACGGAGGAGACCGGGGAAGAGGAGGAGGCCGACAGCCGTCCACCTCCCCGTTTGCCGGATTTAGAAGTTCAGAAAGATGACTTCCAAAGCGAGCAAATAAAGGATCCTACCCTTTCTCAGGCTAGGACAAATGTAAAAGTGATAAATGGGGTACCCGTAGAACCTGGCTCTAGGCTGGCCTATCCTTACATGGTTCTGGAGAATGATTTACTCTATCAGATAGAGAAAAAGGGGGAAGACCCGGTGCAACTATTAGTTGTGCCAAAACCCTACCGGCGGCAGGTGCTGGACCTGGCCCACGGACATGTGATGGGAGGTCACCTGGGTGTCCAGAAAACCACCGAAAGGATATTACACTGTTTTGTTTGGCCAGGCATGCATCACGATGTTCGTGTATATTGTGAGTCTTGTCCTGACTGCCAAGCCTCTGCACCTAAGCCCCGGTTCTGTAGCCCTTTGGTACCCCTACCTATTATTGAAGTCCCGTTTGAGAGGATTGGGATGGATTTAGTTGGGCCCCTTCCACGGTCTGCACGTGGACACCAACATATCCTGGTCATCTTGGATTATGCCACTCGTTACCCGGAGGTCATACCTTTGCGTAACACGGCCACCAAGACGATTGCCAAGGAACTGGTGCATGTGTTTAGTCGGGTCGGTATACCAAAACAGATACTCACCGACCAGGGGACCCCCTTTATGTCCAGGGTAATGAAGGAGCTCTGCCGATTGTTACAAATCGAACCGTTACGCACATCCGTGTATCACCCTCAAACAGACGGGTTGATCGAACGGTTCAATAAAACTCTGAAGCAGATGCTGAGAAAGGCGATAGACAAGGATGGGAAGAACTGGGACTATTTACTTCCGTATTTGCTTTTTGCCATCAGGGAAGTGCCCCAGTCTTCCACGGGGTTCTCGCCTTTCGAGTTATTGTACACCCGACGTCCTTGCGGACTGTTAGACGTTGCAAAAGAAACCTGGGAGGGTCAGGTCACTCCGTTTAAAACGGTGATAGATCACGTCACACAAATGCAGGACCGTATTGCGGCTGTTATGCCTATCGTCAAAGAACACATGATGCAGGCTCAGGGAGCCCAGAAAAGAATCTATGATAGGGGCGCCAAGATCCGTACCTTTGCACCCGGAGATAGGGTGTTGATCCTGGTCCCCACGGTGGACAGTAAGTTCCTGGCAAAGTGGCAGGGCCCCTTTGAGATTAAGGAAAGAGTTGGTGAAGTAAACTACAAAGTATACCAGGCAGGTAAACGGAAACCTTAACAGATTTATCATGTAAATCTGATAAAACCCTGGAAAGATCGGTCTGCTTTGTCAGCGGAGCTGGCCCGTCCCGTCTGCTCGCATACCGTACCGGAGGTACGGGTTGCAGAGACTCTCTCGGAGCGGCAAAAGACTGAGGTCAGGCAGTTTCTACTTCACAACCAAAAGTTTTTCTCAGAAAAAACCGTGCAGACTACGCTAATGAAACTGTCAGGAACACCGCACTGCACTTGCTCACTGAGCCAGGGCGCGTGTCCTGAGTACAAAGACTGTGCACAAAGATACCTGCGGAGCGAGCAGCAGTGGTGACAATGCATGCTCCAGGACCTGAATCACGTGACTGCTGGGGGCGTGTCCTAAGCGCCACAGAGCTAGGAGCTGCAGGGAAACTCCTAGAAGGGTAACTACAGGACAATGTTACCAAGGAGCATAGACAGAGACAGACACCAGATCAAGCCGGGTCAAAGCACGAGATAGCAGGACAGTACCAAAGGGCTTAGACAGAAAGAATAGTCAGGACGTAGCAATAGATCAGAAAACCAGAACAGGTATTAGACGGTACAATAGGGGTAAACTGTAACGGAGTAACCATAGCCAAGCCAGGAGGTCAGAACCAGAAAAAACAATGGTACCAAAAACGAGAGACGGAGTACAGAGTGAAGGAACAAGCCGGGTCATACACGGGAAGCAAACCAACAATGCAGAGTACACACACACCAGAATAGCAGTATAACTGACAGAGAATGCCAGTATGGAGTGAGCATAAATACCCCTCCCAGATCCAAAGAGAGGCCGGCAATGTTAACCCTGTCAGAACAGGACATTAACCATGTCCTAACCATGACAGTACCCCCCTCTTAATGGGGGGCCACCAGACCCCCAGGTTTCTCAGGGTACCTGGCATGAAAAGCCCGCACCAGTCGATCAGCGTGCACCGAACTGGCCGGAACCCACGATCGATCCTCAACGGAATATCCCTTCCAATGGATAAGGTACTGAAGTCTCTGGCGCACCCACCGCGAATCATTGATGCGCCCTACCTCGTACTCCAGTTGACCCTCTACCAACACTGGTGGAGCCACGGATGAGGGATCTTCTCTAACTCCCCACAGGTTTTAATAGGGACCTGTGGAAGACGTTAGAGATTTTGAAGGAGGTGGGCAACTGTAATCTGTATGCCACCGGGTTGATCACCTCTACAATCTTGTATGGGCCAATAAATTTGGGGCCCAACTTCATAGAGGGTATTTTAAGTTTGATGTTACGAGTGGACAACCAGACTTTTTCCCCCACTGTTAATGCAGGAACCACCCCCCTCCTCCTGTCTGCAAAATGTTTGAACTTCTTCTGGGCTTTGGAGATGTTCCCCTGTACCTCCTTCCAGAGGGTTTTTAATTGTTGTACCATCCCCTCGGCACCAGGGCAATCCGAATCCATATGGGAAAATTCCCCAAACTGCGGAACAAACCCATAATTGACCAGAAAGGGAGGCTTTCCGGTAGACTGATTAACCCGACAGTTGAATGCAAATTCTGCCATGGGCAATACCTCACACCAGTCTTCCTGTCTGGAGGAGGCCTGGCATCTCAGAATCTGCTCCAATGACTGGTTGGTGCGTTCCGTTTGTCCGTTAGAGTCCGGGTGATAGGCAGAGGAGAATGACAACGTGACCCCCAACTTCATACAAAACGCTCTCCAAAACCTGGCCACAAATTGCACACCCCTGTCCGACACCACGTTCACAGGCACTCCATGCAGTCGAACAATGTGCTGTATAAACAAACGAGCCAAGGTTTCAGCCGATGGTAACGCAGGTAATGGCACAAAGTGGGCTTGCTTAGAAAATCTATCAACCACTACCCATACCACTGAGTTGCCCTTGGAAGGCGGAAGGTTAGTGATAAAGTCCATGGACAGGTGTGTCCATGGTTTATCCGGAATTGGCAAAGGCACCAATTCCCCGGCCGGCCGGACCTGAGAGCTTTTAGAGCGCGCGCACACCCCACAAGTATTCACAAACCTTTTTATATCAGTACCCATAGAGGGCCACCAAAAACCCCTAGCTACTGCCCCCCGGGTAGCTGCAATACCAGGGTGTGCACTTAACATAGAGTCATGAAATTCTTGAAGGAGTGTGGGACGGAATTGTTCGGGTACAAACAATTTACCTGGGGGTTTATTCCTGGGAGCTTGTGCTTGTGCTTCCAGAATCTCGCTCTGTAACTCAGAGGAGATTTCGGCTACATCCACTCCCGGTTGAAGAATGGAGGAAGGAGGTTCTGGAGGGGACACAGAATCAAAACTTCGGATTAAGGCATCTGCCTTTACATTTTTAGACCCTGGTCAGAACGTGATGGTAAATTGAAATCGAGAAAAAAAAAGTGCCCACCGAGCCTGTCTGGGGGTCAATCTCTTAGCAGACTCGATATAGGCCAGGTTTTTATGATCAGTGACGACCGTAATGGGATGAGCGGCCCCCTCCAAAAAATGCCTCCATTCTTCAAAGGCCAATTTAACTGCTAACAGTTCCCTGTTACCGACATCATAGTTTCTCTCGGCCGACGAGAACTTCTTAGAGAAAAATGCACAGGGTTTGAGGTTAGTCAGGGTAGAGGGGCCCTGTGACAATACTGCCCCCACCCCCACCTCCGAAGCGTCGACCTCGACGATAAAAGGTCTTGACGAATCGGGTTGTACCAACACAGGGGCTGTAGTAAAACACTTCTTTAATGCCAGGAAGGAATTTTTTGCGGCCACAGACCAAATTTTTACATCTGCCCCTTTAAGAGTGAGGTCCGTCAAGGGTTTTACCACCTGCGAGAACCCTTTAATGAACTTCCTATAATAATTAGCGAAGCCCAGAAATCACTGCAACCCCTTCAGGTCATGAGGCTGCACGCAATCTGTAATGGCCTGAACCTTCCCTGGATCCATGCGGAATCCCTCCCCGGATACAATTACACCCAAAAAAGACAGTTCTTGCATAAAAAATGAGCACTTCTCCAGCTTAGCATACAAATGGTTCTCCCGGAGTCTCATAAGCACCGTACGCAGATGATGCAAGTGTGACTGACTGTCCTCAGAGTAAATCAAGATGTCATCCAGGTAAATGACTACATAACGTCCAATCAAGTCAGAAAAAACAACATTAATAAAGTTCTGAAAAACCGCAGGAGCGTTAGTGAGGCCGAAGGGCATAACCAGGTTTTCACACAGCCCCTCAGTTGTCAGGAACGCTGTTTTCCATTCGTCCCCCTCCCGGATCCTTATAAGGTTATAAGCCCCTCGTAGATCGAGCTTAGAAAACCATTTGGCCCCCGTGAGTTGATTGCATAGATCAGGAATCAACGGGAGAGGGTACGTGTTCTTAACAGTAATTTTGTTCAGTTCTCGAAAGTCGAGGCACGGTCGCAACCCACCATCTTTTTTCTTTACAGAGAAAAACCCCGCTGCCACGGGTGAGACCGAGGGCCGAATATGCCCCTTGCGAAGGCTTTCTTTAATGTACTCTTTCATAGCTTGGCGCTCAGGCCCGGACAAATTAAACAAACGAGCCTTGGGTAATTTGGCTCCAGGTACTAAATCGATAGCACAATCATATGGTCTATGTGGTGGGAGCGCCTCGGCCTCGCTTTCGGAAAACACATCTTTAAGGTCTCTCAGGTACTCCGGAATACCCTCCAGACCGACAGATGACACAGATACAGATTTTATCGGATTGACAAAAGGAACCGGGTTACAACACAGACCATTATCATTACATCCCCAACGGGTGATCTCCCCCTTCACCCAATCAATAAGAGGATTGTGGCGTTGCAACCAGGGCATTCCCAATACCAGTCCTGCAGGCAGATTATTCATAACGAAACAACTTAAATTTTCCACATGAGTGGAACCCACTTTCATAGAAAAAACTTCAGACATAAAACAAATTCCATCCCGGGTAAGAGGGGATGAATCCACAGCCACAATTTTAACAGGGTCTTTTAACCTGACTGTCCCTATCTTATTAAGAGTCACAACTTGGGCATCAATCAGATTAATGGAGGAATCACAGTCAACAAAGGCGGTGGTCATAACAGGACCGCCAGCAATTTCCAATTCAACCTGGAGGACCATTTTTATACGTGAGAAAAAATGTACCTGGGAGTCTGGACAACCTCCTCGATTGTTGCCCAGACTCAGTCGTTTCTCTGAAGGTTTCTCTGAAGAAGGGCAGGAGGGACAATTCCTTTTCCAATGTCCAGAGGCTCCACAGTAAAAACATAGTAGGTTGTCTCTGCTGTGCCTTCTCTCTTTCTCCTTAACCGAGACTGACCCAACGTTCATGGGCTCAGATACGGGTGAAGTGTCACACAATTTGGGGTACAAGGGAGACTCTTGTTGCATAATTCCTCTAGCACGGAGTCTCCGGTCCATATGGACCGCCTGCATCATGGCGTCCTCCAGGGTATCAGGAGGCGGATGTAATGCCAGAGCGTCCTGCAGATGGTCAGAAAGTCCCCTGCGAAACAACCCCCTCAGGGCGGCGTCATTCCAGGATACTTCGGCAGTCCAACGTCTAAACTCTGAGCAGAACCATTCAGCAGAGTGCCTCCCCTGTGTCACACTCATCACCATATCCTCTGCCAGACGCACTCTATCAGGCTCGTCATAAATGTGCCCCAGAGCCTCAAAGAACAAGTTCACTGACATACGTTCAGGAGCAGAGGAAGACAGAGAGAAAGCCCATGCTTGCGGAGCCCCCCGAAGTAGGGAAATAATGACCCCCACCCTCTGGAACTCATCCCCGGAGGAGCGGGGCCTTAGAGAAAAAAAAAGGTTGCATCCTTCTCTGAAAGACCTGAACTCCTTTTTATCCCCTGAGAAGGGATCGGGCAATTTGACTGGAGATTCGGGGGACGCTAATGACACATCCCTACCCCCAGAACTAGAAGCCCCTGCATCGACAGCCCCCTGCACAGTAACCACCAACTGTTGCTGGGTATGGGCCATCGTGCGCTGTTCCACATTGAGTTTATGGAACATTTGGGTCAGGTGCTTGACCTGATCAGCCAAGGCTTGTATGGGATCCATGAGGATAACACACACTTTTTTTTTTTTTTTCCCTTCAGAGGAAAAAAAACCTGAAACGGTCAGTTATAATGTCAGGAACACCGCACTGCACTTGCTCACTGAGCCAGGGCATGTGTCCTGAATACAAAGACTGTGCACAAAGATACCTGCGGAGCGAGCAGCAGTGGTGACAATGTATGCTCCAGGACCTGAATCACGTGACTGCTGGGGGCGTGGCCTAAGCTCCACAGAGCTAGGAGCTGCAGGGAAACTCCTAGAAGGGTAACTACAGGACAATGTTACCAAGGAGCATACACAGAGACAGACACCAGATCAAGCCGGGTCAAAGCACGAGATAGCAGGACAGTACCAAAGGGCTTAGACAGAAAGAATTGTCAGGACGTAGCAATAGATCAGAAAACCAGAACAGGTATTAGACGGTACAATAGGGGTAAACTGTAACGGAGTAACCATAGCCAAGCCAGAAGGTCAGAACCAGAAAAGACAATGGTACCAAAAACGAGAGACGGAGTACAGAGTGAAGGAACAAGCCGGGTCATACACAGGAAGCAAACCAACAATGCAGAGTACACGCACACCAGGGGTCAGACACACCAGAATAGCAAGGTAAAAAAAGAAAATTTTTTCAGCTCACCCCAAAGAAGACAGCTATAAGTCCGATCGGTGCACGGAATGTGGAAACAGGATCCCTCTGCAGCAAAGCGTAATATGGAAAAAAATTCCAGCATCCAGATCAGTAATTAGATTAAAAAATTTTTTATTCCTTTATTCCAAAATTTAAAAAAATCATAAGATTCTCCATCATGATAAGAGACGCATCAGGACGTGTAGTTGGACGCGTTTCGGACAAAAAACCAGTCCTTATTCTAAGACAACCAACACCAGAATAGCAGTATAACTGACAGAGAATGCCAGTATGGAGTGAGCATAAATACCCCTCCCAGATCCAAAGAGAGGCCGGCAATGTTAACCCTGTCAGAACAGGACATTAACCATGTCCTAACCATGACAGAAACATGACATTGTAACGGAACCTGGTGTCACTGTTCACGTGAAACCCTACAGAATTCCGGAAGCGCGCCGTGAAGCCGTTTCCCGAGAAGTGAAGGCAGTGTTAAAGTTAGGCGTCATTGAGGAATCGCACAGTGCTTGGTCCAGCCCGATTGTGTTAATTCCTAAACCGGACAGCACAATCCGGTTCTGCAATGACTTCAGGAAACTGAATGCGGTCTCAAAATTTGATGCCTATCCTATGCCCCGGGTCGACGAGTTAATAGATCGGTTAGGAAAAGCCCGGTATATTACGACCCTAGACCTAACAAAGGGGTATTGGCAGATCCCTTTGGCGGAGGCTGCCAGAGAAAAGACGGCATTTGCTACGCCGGAAGGTCTATTTCAGTATGTGTATATGCCGTTTGGACTGCACGGGGCCCCGGCGACCTTCCAGAGACTGATGGATCGAGTCCTGAGGCCACATAGGCGGTACGCTTCGGCCTATTTGGATGACATTGTCATTTACAGCTTGGACTGGGAGACTCATCTCCAGATAGTACAAGCTGTGATTGACGACCTGTGGGAGGCAGGTCTAACCGCGAACCCCAAGAAATGTCACATCGGGCTAGAAGAAGCCCGGTATTTGGGGTATGTAATTGGGAGGGGTATTGTTAAACCCCAGGTTGATAAGATTCAGGCGGTTCAGGACTGGCCACAACCTGTCAACAAGAAGCAGGTGCAAGCCTTCCTGGGGATCGCCGGCTATTATCGCCGGTTCATACCCAATTTTGCAGCCATCGCTACCCCACTGACGGATCTTACAAAAGGGAAAGACTCCATCATGATTAAATGGAGTTTAGCGGCTGAAGAAGCCTTCCATAGCCTAAAACGGGCACTTTGCTCTCAGCCCGTACTGGTGACTCCGGACTTCCGCAGCGAGTTTGTGGTACAAACGGATGCCTCTGATACCGGTATCGGGGCCGTACTCTCACAAGTGAGGGACGGAGTGGAGCACCCAGTCCTCTATCTCAGCAGGAAGCTGAATAAACACGAGCAAAGGTATGCAGTCGTAGAAAAAGAGTGCCTCGCCATTAAGTGGGCTCTGGAGGCCCTCAAATATTACCTCGTGGGCCGAAAGTTCAGGCTGATCACGGACCATGCCCCTCTCAAGTGGATGCACTTGAACAAGGAACGGAATAGCCGGGTGACCCGGTGGTTCCTTGCCCTGCAGGCCTACACTTTTACGGTGGAGCACCGCCCAGGGGTACAGATGGGGAACGCAGATGCCCTGTCCCGAGTGTTTGGCAGGTGTCATTGCTCGACCGGAGTGGTCTGAGCAGAGGGGGGGGATATGTGAGAATCATGTGGGAATAGTGGATGAAGGCAGGTATATCTCTCCCAGATACCTTTCCTATGTGGCCTAGTCTGGTCAGTATCGCACCTGCTTGCTAATGAATAATGGGTGGTGGATATAAAAGGATGCCAGGTGGTTGTGTGGGTGTCTCAGCCTGGGGACACAGAGAGTCTGTCTGTGTGAGAGACACACGTGAGTGAAAGCAGTGCCCACTGCAACTGTGGTTTGGCTGGACGGGAGAAGCCCGCCAGTTGGTAGTTAGGTTGTACCTTGTTTAGTTAGTGCCGGACAGGCAAGGATTTGTTTTATGTTTTATTTCCTTTTGCATTGCTTTCACCGTTAATAAACCTGACCCAGGGTCAGTTACACCCGAATCCCAGCTCTGCGCCTGAGTTTCATGCTGAACGCACGTGACCTTTGACCCCAGCAAAGCCGATCCTGGAGTGTTTTATCACAGTACCTAAAGGGTTAATAAACTTCTTGAATGTGGTTTTGAGCACCTTGAGGGGTGCAGTTTTTAGAATGGTGTCACTTTTCGGTATTTCTGTTATATTGACCCCCTCAAACTCACTTCTAATGTGAGGTGGTCCCTAAAAAAAATGGTTTTGTAAATTTTGTTGGGAAAAAATGAGAAATCGCTGGTCAACTTTTAACCCTTACAACGTCCTAACAAAAAAAAAAAATTATGTTTCCAAAATTGTGCTGATGTAAAGTTGACATGTGGGAAATGTTATTTAGTAACTATTTTGTGTGACATCACTCTCTGATTTAAGGGTTCAAAACTTAATTTGGAAAATGCAAAATTTGACAAATTTTTGTTATTTTCATAAATAAACGCAAGTTATATCGAAGAAATGTTACCACTGATATGAAGTACAAAGTGTCAGGAGAAAACAGTGTCAGAATCAGCGTTCCAGAGTCATAACAACAAAAAATGACAGCGGTCCGATTTCAAAATTAAGGCCTGGTCATTAACCTACAAAGTGGCTTGGTCCTTAAGGGGTTAATCACTATGTTTCTGTCTTTGGTTTATATGTGTCTCCTCCTGTGACTGCAGGGTCCTGTGTGTGACATGTAACACTCTGTGTCTCTCTCAGACAGTCACTCTCTGCGGTATTATGACACGGTGGTCTCAGCTCCGGGGTCTGGGCTGCCGGAATACTCATCAGTCGGATATGTGGATCATCGGCAGATTGTGAATTATAACTCAGAGAGCGGCAGAGCCCGACCCAAGGTCCAGTGGATGGAGAAAATGGGGGATGAATTCTGGAAGGAACAGACACAGATCACTAAAGGGAGTGAGGCGGCATTCAAATATGCTGTGAGGGCAGTGATGGAGCGATTCAACCAGAGCGGAGGTGAGAAATATACTGTATACACACTATATACACACTCTACACTGTATACACTATACACACTGCACTGTATACACACACTACACTGTATACACTATATACACACTACACCCTATACACACACTACACACTGTATACACTATATACACAATATACATACTACACTGTATATACACTAGACACACTACACTGTATACACACACAATATAGACACTACACTATACACTATATACACACTACACTGTATACACAATACACACACACTATACTGTATACACACTATAAATATAATACACACTACACAGTAAATTTGTAGGCTTTTAGTTTGGGAGAGGCATTATATGAGGTTAGGGTCCCATATAATGCCTCTTGTCATCTTGTCATGGCTGATGGGCTCTTATGAAGTGATCAACTTCTGCGCGAAGTACCTTCATTATTATAAGTATATTCTGCATAGCCGTAATGCAGTTAATATTTCATATTTTACCCTTCGCCTCGACAGCACCCACTGGAGGTAGCGGGATCCGCCTCATTGGAACAGGAAACCTACAGAAAGATAAAAGGGGGCAGTCCACCTCTCCTCCTCAGTTTTGGTTTGCTGTTCCCAGGGGAACCTCAGGAAGAATCCTTCAGAACACATACCTGGGCCAGTGCAGTATCCGCGAGAACGGCAGGGGCTGTGGTCCAGGAGCAGCGTCGGGGGAGTTTCCGTTAGACGGCTACCCCCTCTTCTGGTGGATGGATTGGAGTGATGACCGGGTCCGGGGAGGGCCGCCCGGTCTCACTCAGGAGCACACTGGGTGCACCGCATGGAGCGCTGGGACAGCCGCCGAAAATACTTAGCGGCGACTCTGGGACCAGGGAAGAGCCGCCGCTGTAGGAGCGGTAAGAGCGCCAGTGGCGCAGAAGAAAAAAACGCAGCGGCAGATTTCCGGCTGGGGGACGCGGCCCCGTGTACAGAGCGGGGCCTGCGCATGCGCCGCTCGACGTAGGTGCTCCGAGCCCCGGAAGTAATGGGTGAACTTCCGGGGCATAATGGCTGAGGTACAGGGCGCCCATAAGCGCTATTGCGCAGGCGCAAAGCGCGCGATTTGACCCGGAAGGGACTTCCGGGTCAAAAAAAAAAGGGAAGGCCCTATTTAAACGAACGCCGCCGAGCAGTTGGCGATGAATCATGTCATCTCCAGGAGACGTGCATGCTCCAGCAGGGGACTCTGCAAGTGGCAGTACCTCCCGGGACCGCTCTGGCAAAGGTTCCACGGACACCGCTCGCAGAAGTGACGCAGGAGAATCAAGATCCAGACCTCATACATCTGATCCGGTACCATAAGTTTCACTGGGTGAGTGCGCAAAAACATACTCTGCCTAGTAAGCTGACACCTCCTTTTTTCTCACCATGTCTCCCCTCTTTCCAGGCTAAGAAAAAAGACAAATCCAAACACAAAGAATGCGCTTTATGCGCTCAGTCTCTCCCTGACTCCTACCCCAAAAATCTCTGCAAGCAATGCATTAGGGAGACCAGACAGGGAGCCGCAGTGTCATCTAAGGACATACGGACCATCATTAGAGAGGAACTGCAGGCTATCGCCCATGCTAGTACTCCCTCAGAAGGTAGGAGCAAAAAGCAAGTGACTCTCAGCTCGGATTCGGAAGAGGAACTAGAGACTCAGACTCCTCACTCACGTCATCATCATCATCAGAGATTGAGGGACGATCATGTTTTCCCCTGGATAATGTAGATAACTTGGTCAAATCCATAAGAAACACTATGGGGTGTGAGGAGACAAAGAGCACCCAAACCACGCAAGATAATGTTTGCGGGTTTGGCGGAGAGAAAAAGGAGAGAGAGCTTTTCCAGTAATACCGGCAATTAAGGCCTTAATTAAGAGAGAATGGGAAAAACATGATCAGAGAAGCTTTCTCCCATCGGCCTCAAAAAGGAAATACCCATTTAACGATGATGAGCTACTAACATGGACGAAAATTCCTAAAGTTGACGCTGCTGTAGCCTCCACCTCTAAACAATCTACTCTTCCGGTAGAGGATGCAGGCTTACTGTCCGACCCACTAGACCGTAAAGCGGAGTCATTATTAAAAAGGTCTTAGGAAGCAACTACGGGCATTTTTAAACCAGCAGTAGCCAGCACATGCACCGCCAGATCAATGCTCGTATGGTTAGACCAATTAGACCAACAAATTGAGTAGAAAGGGTCTATGGAAAAACTGCGCGCCGCTATTCCATTAATTAGAGGAGCAGCAGCCTTCATGGCCGATGCATCTGCCGACACTGCGCCTAGCAGCAAGATCGGCGGGTCTTGTAAACAGCGCCAGGTGGGCACTATGGATGAAAAGCTGGAAGGGGGACGCACAATCAAAATCTAAGATCTGCGCGATCCCGTGCGAGGGTGAGTTTCTCTTTGGGAAAGCCCTAGACGACATACTCACCAAAGCCAAAGAAAGGAAGAAGGCTTTCCCTGACTCTTCTATCCCTTTCTACAGGAGAACCTTTAAAAGGTGACCGTTTGGGAAGAGGAGACAAACGGATAGATCAACTAGATGGCCACAAAAGAAGAGAAGCAAAAGGGTAGCATGTTTAGAGGTTCAACATTCCAAAAAGAAAATAAATACTGAACGATCAATCCTCCCAGTAGGGGGTAGACTAAAACTTTTTATTTTCCAAAATGGGAAACAATAACATCAAGCTCGTGGATTCTAAATATAATCAAAGAAGGAATAAAATTAGAATTCCTTCTTATTCCCCACGACTCATTTATTATAACCTGCCTTAACTCAACAATACAACAAAAAGCCCTCGAAATGGAAATTCGGATTCTACTATCCAAGAGGGTCTTAGTAAAAGTCCCAGAGGGGCAAGAGGGTAGAGGGTTCTACTCTCCTTTATTTTTAGTTCCCAAACCCGATGTTACGTTTAGAACAATCATAAATCATTGACTTAAAAGATGCTTACTATCATCTCCCTATCCATGACAGATACCAAAGGTACCTAAGGGTCACAGTAGCATTCGAAGGCAAGATCCATCACTTTCAGTATACGGCCATGCCCTTCGGTCTCTAAAGCACCGAGAATCTTTACCAAAGTGATGTTGGAGGTGATGGCCTATCTTCGTCAGAAAGACACCTTAATCGTGCCTTACCTTGATGACTTATTAGTTATCGGGAACTCGATCACCCAGTGTGCTAGACGTGTGGCTGATACAGTCTCATCTTTGCAGGATCTAGGCTGGATCATCAATTTCCAGAAGTCCAGACTTGTCCCACTCTCCCTCCAGATGTTTTTAGGGTTCCAGTTAGACTCTACGACCCAGAGATGTCTACTCCCTCAGGTAAAAATTATGCTTATTAAAAATAAGGTTAGAGCAGCAATGGACAGACCACGCATGTCTCGGAGAGAGGCAATGTGACTATTGGGGTCGCTCACCTCTTGTGCCCCGGCAGTTCAGTGGGCCCAATATCACATCCGCACACTGTAACATCAGATCCTCCAAGAGGACAGACGACACGGAGGTCACCTTGAGAACAAGATAACCCTATCCCAGGAAGTCTTGACTTTTCTAGAATGGTGGCTAGATAGTAATCATTTGTCCACGGGAGTTCCATGGGTAATATTACCATCCCATACTTTAACCACCGACGCTAGCCCCCACGGCTGGGGAGCCCATATGGGGAATAGCTTCTGTCAGGGAAGGTGGAGTAAGGAGGAACTACAGTACTCATCTAACTTAAAGGAGCTGACGGCAGTACATTATGCATTACATCATTTTCTTCCACAGCTCCAGCAGAAGCATGTCCGATAAGATCCTGACAACACCACCACAGTGGCGTATTTAAACAGACAGGTAGGTTCTCGATCGGAGACTCTGATGTCTTCCGTGGCAAGAATCTATTATTTGTTGTCCCTTTCTGCCCTCCACATCAAGGGAAAGAACAACCAAGAAGCAGACTTCTTAAGCCGACACACACTTCGGCAAGGGGAGTGGCGCCTCAATCACCGAGTCTTCAAGGACATAATAGCTCTATGGGGGCAACCTCAAGTGGACCTCTTTGCCACGAAAGAGAACAGACAAGTAAAAACACTTGCCTCCCTGTCCCCGTCGGATCATCCAGACATACTAGACTCCCTCCAGGCCCCATGGAAATTCGACCTAGCATATGCCTTCCCTCCGATAATCCTTCTTCCACAGGTCATTCGGAAGATCAGAGAGGACAGGGCGAGGGTAATTTTGATAGCACTGTTCTGGCCCAAGAGACCATGGTTCTCATGGCTACGAACCATGTCGATATCAGATCCTTGGGTTCTCCCTTCGATTCCCAACCTACTCTCCCAAGGCCCTTTTTTCCACCCCCAAGTGGACAGCTTACACTTGACGGCGTGGAATTTGAGAGGCAGCTACTTAAATCAAGAGGGTTTTCCAAAACACTAACTGCTACACTCCTACAGAGCAGGAAGCAGTCCACTACTCAGATTTACACGAGAATATGGAAAAAATCTCTGCAGTTCCATACACCCTCTCATGCCACAGAAATCCCGATAGTTCCTATCTTGGAATTTCTACAAAAAGGAAAAGATCTAGGTCTGGCAGTAAATACGTTGAAAGTCCAAGTGTCCGCATTAGGGGCACTTTATGGCCATAATATAGCGGGGAATAAGTGGGTGTCATGATTTATTACAACTTGTGAACGAACGGCCCCTGTTCACATACCTACAATCCCTCCGTGGGACTTAAACTTGGTCCTAGATGCCCTAATGGAAGCCCCTTTTGAACCAATAGACACGGTATCTCTAAAATACCTGTCACTCAAGACGGCCCTCTTAGTAGCACTAACGTCTGCTAGGAGAGTTAGCGACATCCAAGCCCTATCCATAGACCCACCCTTTTTTCAGATATATCAGGATAGGTTGATATTGAAACCAGACCCCTCATACCTTCCTAAGGTATCAACAAAATTCCATAGATCACAAGAGATACTCCTCCCGACTTTCTTCAGAGACCCCTCCACTCCTGAAGAACAGAAATTTCACACCCTGGACTTTAGGAGAACTGTCTCAAAATATATTGAAAGATCCAGGAGCTGGAGGCAGTGTAGGGCTCTGTTCATATCTTTTCAGGGCTGTAAAAAGGGGTACGGAGTCACGAAGAGCACCTTTTCCCAGTGGATCAGGGATGCCATCCGATTAACCTACTCCGCGAGAAGTAAAGATCCTCCGGAGAACATCAGAGCGCATTCTACCAGAGCAATGGCCGAGAGGTGAGACGTTCCAATCGAAGCCATATGTAAGGCGGCAATTTGGTCAACCCCTTCTACTTTCTATAATCACTATAGACTTGACCTTTCATCAACTTCCGACCTAAGCTTTGGCAGGACTGTCCTCGGCACGGTGGTCCCACCCAGGTGCTGGTCTCTGGAATCTCTCCAGTGGGTGCTGTCGTGGCGAAGGGTAAAAAGCCGGATTACTTACCGGTAATGCTCTTTTAAGGAGTCCACGACAGCACCCGCTCACTTCCCTCCCTATGAAGATAACAATAGCAATAAATACACCCTATATTAAAGTGTATCTCCTAAAGTAAACAAGTTAAACGTAAAAATGCAAGAACTCATGGTGGGTGCTGGGGTTACAGTCTGGAGCTTCTAGCTGCTTCCACAGTGAGCTGCCTCTCCAGCAATGCCCTCTCTTGAGCTCTATGAATGGCCGTTTGTGACGGGAGTATTCTCCAGAGCAACGAGGGACAACAGGCCTGGGAACGATCCAACAGATTTATTGACCAGAACACAGGAACAACACGAAGGTAATTTGCAGAGTCCCAAAATAAGTCCACAGGAAACTGATTCGGGGGCACCTCCCGACAATCCTTGTGCCAGATCACAAAACCATAGTCCTTTTAGAGTCCCAGAAATCCGCCACGATCACACTAAGGCCAAGGCTTCCTCAGACAGCCTCGCCCTTCTCTTTCAGCATCCAACTCACATCTGATGGGTCACACATAAGTCCATTGTCTTGGGCTCCTGGGATCAGCCCAAGTGTAGGGGAGTAGAAGTTCCCACCTCCTAGTCAATGGTTTGGTCCATCGCATGGCTCCGAGGTGTCTACGAGGATGTGTATTGTGAGTCCTCCCCCTGCTGAGGAGAACAATGGTGATTCCCCTAGCTGTGTTGACCCAAGCCTGAATTCAATTATGGTCTAGATACACAAGTCTTGTGGAAAGGAGACAGGTTACTTACATAGTTACATTATAGTCCCAGAGACACAGGCAATGGGGAAAGGAAACATATTGTTACAGGTATACACAAGACATTGCAAAGTATTGGGGAAAAATACATATCATGACAATCCCTTCCCCTCCTAATTTGTGTACGTACTAGGGACCTCTACAGGTCACTGGTTAAGTACACACAGGCATGGCTGACTAGACTCAGGGCTCCTCCTGCCTGGACAGTCCATCTGCATTTTGGTGTTGGCTGCCTCTTCTATACTGTATGGTAAAGTTATAGGGCTGCAGAGCCAGGCTCCATCGTAGTAAGCGTCCATTGTCACCAGAGACTCTGTTCAGCCAGGTGAGGGGATTGTGATCAGTAACCACAGTGAATTCTCGTCCATACAGATACGGCCTTAGTTTCCTAAGGGCCCACACTACAGCCAAACATTCTTTTTCAACAGTTGCATAGGCCACTTCTCGGTCCAGCAGTTTCCTGCTAAGGTAGGCAATGGGGTGTTCGTCCCCAGCTGCATTCACCTGGCTGAGGACAGCCCCCAGTCCATAAGCAGAGGCGTCCGTCTGCACAATGAATCTCCTCTTGTAATCTGGAGCAGCCAGAACAGGGTCGCAGACCAGGGCGTCCTTCAGCCGGTTAAAAGCCTCATCACAGGCTGGAGTCCAGATCACCAGCCGGGGCATCGTTTTCTTGGTCAGGTCGGTAAGAGGCTTGGCCACAGTGCTGAAATGAGAAACAAATTTTCGGTAATAACTGGCAGTGCCCAAAAAAGCCATAACTTGTTTCTTAGTTTGGGGTACAGGCCAGTCTCTAATAGCCTGGATTTTGGCAGGTTCAGGACGGAGCTTCCCTCCTCCTACTCTATGCCCTAGGTACTGGACTTCACCCATCCCCAATTGGCATTTATCGGGTCGAATGGTTAGGCCTGCTGCAAGAAGCAGGTCAAGAATAACGGCTACTTGGTTCAGATGTTCCTCCCACGTCTGGCTGAAGATGGCGATATCATCCAAGTAGGCACAAGCAAAGTCACCACATCCCCGGAGGATCTGGTCCACCATTCTCTGGAAGGTGGCCGGGGCATTCTTCATTCCAAAGGGCATATTTAGGAATTCATACAGACCAAAGGGGGTTATAAAAGCGGACCGTTCTCTCCCTTCCTCCGTGAAAGGGATTTGCCAGTATCCCTTACTGAGATCCAAGGTAGTGACATATCGGGATCCAGCCAGTCGGTCTAGAAGTTCGTCAATACGAGGCATTGGGTAAGGATCACTGACGGTATGGTCGTTTAGTCGTCGATAGTCCACACAAAATCGAGTACTCCCATCCTTCTTGGGTACTAACACCACAGGAGAGGCCCAAGGGCTATGGGAGGCCTGGATTACCCCAAGCTGTAACATCTCCTCCAGTTCGTGCTGCATGGTGTTTCGAACTGATTCAGGTACTCGGTAAGGAGCCTGTTGTATGGGACGGATGCCCTGAGTGTCCACATGATGTTGGGTGACGGTGGTTCGACCTGGTTGGGATGAGAAAGCAGCACGTCTCTGTTGAAGCACTCCCAGCATCTGGTTTTTCTGTAAGGAATCCAGGTGATCTCCCAGAGGAGCCTGTTCCACAGTGGATGGGGCTCTCGCTGCTTCCACGAGATCAGGTAGGGAGTCCTCATCCTCTTGACCGTCCTCTGAAGCTAGCCGACAGCTTGCTATCATTGGAAGGTTCCGGTCATGGTACTCCTTAATCATATTCACATGGACAGTCTTTTGTCTTAGCCCCTGATCATCTAAAGCAAGAAGGTAATTGGTGTCATTCAGTTTTCTGAGAAGCCGGAAGGGACCCTCCCATGCTGTCTGCAGTTTATTCTGCCGATGGGGAACAATCATTAAGACCTGTTGTCCTTCTACAAACTCCCGGTAGCGTGCTTTACGGTCATACCATGTCTTCTGTCTGGTTTGAGCCATCCGCACATGACTCTGGGCAAAACTAGCAAGTTGGGCCAGGGTTTCTCGCAGCTTTAGGACATAAGGGACAACAGGGGCCCCTGTATCTTCAACTTGCCCCTCCCAGTATTCCTTGAGCAGGGTTAAGGGTCCTCGGACCTTTCTTCCATAGAGTAGTTCAAAGGGGGAGAACCCAGTGGACTCCTGGGGAACTTCCCGATAGGCAAACAAGAGATGGGGTAGGTACTTCTCCCAGTTTGAATCTCTGTCAGTGAAGGCCCTCAGCATATTCTTCAGAGTGCCATTGAATCGTTCACAAAGTCCATTTGTTTGGGGATGATACGGGGTCGTGCGGATCGCTCGTACTCCACAGGTGCGCCACAGACACTGGACCAGCTCCGACATGAACTGGGAGCCTTGGTCCGACAAGATCTCACTGGGAAATCCTACTCTGGTGAAAATGGTAACCAGGGCCTCGGCCACCTTGGCTGCAGAAATACTTGACAAGGCCACCGCTTCTGGATATCGGGTGGCATAGTCCACAACAGTGAGAATGTACTGCTTTCCAGATTTACTTGGTTTAGCCAGAGGTCCAATGATATCAACAGCTACTCTTTGAAAGGGTTCTTCTATTATAGGGAGCGGTTGCAGGGGTGCCTTTGGGTGATCTCCGGGTCGCCCTCTGCGCTGACATATGTCGCAAGTTCGGCAGAAATGCGCCACTGCTTGGGAAATCCCAGGCCAATAGAAAGATTGAGTCAATCGTCTCTCGGTGCGGGTTTTGCCTTGATGGCCAGCAGTAGGAATATCATGAGCAAGGTGTAATAGGGGAATTCTGTATTTCTGAGGAACAATCAGCTGTTTGCTATAAGTCCAGGGCTTATCTAGGGAGTCAGCATTGGTAACCCGATACAGAAGTCCATTTTCTCTGATAATTCTTTCTCCATTCTCCCCTAGCTGCCCTATTTCAGCTCGAGCTCTAAAACTAGCTAGGGTGGGGTCAGTCTCCACTTCTTGTCTAAACTGAACTTTATCCCAGGTAACATTCATATTATCCCCACAAGAAGAATCACTCACCGGCTGTGACGGCGGTTCTGGTGGCCTCATTTCCATGGATGGGTTGTACACGTCCACATTTGCTGCTCTCTTGGCTTGACTTCGGGTTACCGCACCGACAAAGTGGCAATGAAGATTCCCCACATCATTTCCTAGAAGAACGTCTGCAGGGAGGCCGCTCATCACACCGACCACGCATTGTTTGGCCCCAAAGCCATAATCCAGGGTCACACTCGCTCTTGGAATATATCTCTGGGTACCTCCAGCCAATTCAATGGCAATTCCTGGTCCCTTTTGAATTGCTTCTGGTTGAATTACTCGGGGATCGGCTATGGTGAGAAAAGCCCCAGTGTCACGGAAGCCAACAACTTTTTGACCATCCAGCACGACCTCCTGTAGATGTTTGTGCTGAAGATCAGAAGAACAGGTGGCTGGGGCTCGCACCCCATAGACTCCTGGTAGGGAAGCCAGGATATCAGAGTCACTTGGCAAGTCATCAGGCACTGAATCCATCTCTTCTCCAGGTGAGGGGGTCTGTAGATAATGAACAGGCAAAGGCGGTCTGTAGGTGTTCTGCCTCCGTACACCTGGACATTGGAATTGCATATGCCCGGGCTGCCCACATCCATAGCATCTGCGCTCCGGGATTCTTCCTCCACGTCATAGTACCGAAGGTGGAGCAGGAGTAATGCGAGGCACAGTCACACGAAGGTCACCATGAGTTGATGGTCTAGTGGGATGGTGAATATTGGAGGCAGAAGGACCAGGGGCCGCCAGCGTTGGGGGGCTGGTAGTGTTTTTCTCCCTGAGTAGTAATTTTTTCCACTGAGGCTTGATGGTGAGAGCCTCATCAGCTAGAGCTGCAGCTTCCTCCACTGTTGCTGGTCTCCTTTCACGCACCCATTCCCGTATCTCAGCGGGGCACTTAAAATAAAACTGCTCTTTTAGGAAGACCTGCAGGAACGTCTCCCAGGTTATGGCCTCCTCTGCCTCCAGCCAGCGAATACATATATGTTTGAGTTTGTGAGCATACATCTTGAAGGACACTTCCTCATCACAGGCTAAAGTACGGAACTGAGTCCTGTAAGTGTCTGGGGTCACAGCATAATGTTCTAGAATAGTCTGTTTAATCTCCGCATACTCACAGTTCCACCGAGGGTCCATAGCTCTATAGGCTGCGGCAGCTCCACCCTCTAAGAGCCCCACAAGATGTCGGACTCGCTCCCTTTCCGGGACTTCCATTAATCGACACTGATGCTCAAAGTCCAGGAAGAAGCCCTCAATGTCACCGGAAGCCTCATTAAACGGCTTGAAGTCTTTGCGGGACACTCTGGGGAGTTCCCTCATGGGGGATGCTGTGGGTACAGTCTGTGTGGAGCTTCTCGCTGCCTCCAAAGCGATCTCCCTCTCCAGCATTGCCCTCTCCTCCATCCTGCGCTGCCTCTCCTTGGCTGTGCGCATGACCTCCCTCTTATCTTCTATGGTAGCCTCTTCTCCCAGCAAGGCCATCTCCTCCTCGTACCACACAACCCACTGACTTTTTTGGGTATTCACCTCCGGCTGCCGTCTTTCCTCTCTTTGCTGTGAGGATCCTTCCTCAGCATCATCTTGCAGGCGAACTGCTTCCAAAGCCTCAATCAGCTGCTCCTTGGAGAGTCCCTTGTAGCTGACTCCCAGTTCACGGGCCTTTGTTTGTAGGTTCACCGCAGTCCAGTTCTTGTACTCTGCGGTGCTGGTTCCCGATGTTGATGGGCCGTTCTCCTCCATTCCTTCTGCTCCGATCCCACCGCTGCCAACCAGTTTGTGACGGGAGTATTCTCCAGAGCAAGGAGGGACAACAGGCCTGGGAACGATCCAACAGATTTATTGACCAGAACACAGGAACAACACGAAGGTAATTTGCAGAGTCCCAAAATAAGTCCACAGGAAACTGATTCGGGGGCACCTCCCGACAATCCTTGTGCCAGATCACAAAACCATAGTCCTTTTAGAGTCCCAGAAATCCGCCACGATCGCACTAAGGCCGAGGCTTCCTCAGACAGCCTCGCCCTTCTCTTTCAGCATCCAACTCACATCTGATGGGTCACACATAAGTCCATTGTCTTGGGCTCCTGGGATCAGCCCAAGTGTAGGGGAGTAGAAGTTCCCACCTCCTAGTCAATGGTTTGGTCCATCGCATGGCTCCGAGGTGTCTACGAGGATGTGTATTGTGAGTCCTCCCCCTGCTGAGGAGAACAATGGTGATTCCCCTAGCTGTGTTGACCCAAGCCTGAATTCAATTATGGTCTAGATACACAAGTCTTGTGGAAAGGAGACAGGTTACTTACATAGTTACATTATAGTCCCAGAGACACAGGCAATGGGGGAAGGAAACATATTGTTACAGGTATACACAAGACATTGCAAAGTATTGGGGAAAAATACATATCATGACACCTCCCTCTTATCTTCTATGGTATCCTCTTCTCCCAGCAATGCCAACTCCTCCTCGTACCACACAACCCACTGACTTTTTTGGGTATTTACCTCCGGCTGCAGTCTTTCCTCCGTTTGCTGTGGGGATCCTACCTCAGCGTCATCTTGCATTCGAACTCCTTCCAAAGCCTCAATCAGCTGCTCCTTGGAGAGTCCCTTGTAGCTGACTCCCAGTTCACGGGCCTTTGTTTGTAGGTTCACCGCAGTCCAGTTCTTGTACTCTGCGGTGCTGGTTCCAGATGTTGATGGGCCGTTGTCCTCCATTCCTTCTGCTCTGATCCCAGCGCTGCCAACCAGTTTGTGACGGGGTATACGACAGAGCAAGAAGGGACAACAGGCCGAGGGACGATCCAACGAGATTTATTAAGGCAGGGAGCATACAACATCAAATATCCATAATGTTCTTGGAGTCCATGAGAAGTCCACAATAAGTCCACACAATGGAAACAAATCCGGGCACCTCACGATAGTCCTTGTGCCAGATGCGATAACAATAATCCTTGCAATAGTCCACAGGATTCCACACAATCCCACGGACGTCACGAGCTGGCCTCAACTCAGTTCGTGACTCCTTCACGTCTGCACTCAAATCACAACTGATCTTAAAACAAGAATGTATTGTCGGGGCTCCTGGGATCAGCCCATCTGAAGGGGGGTAGGGGTCACACCTACTATTCAATGGAAGATTCTAGAAATGTAAGGGCTCCACTGAGTCTACAGGATGTGTATTGTAGGTTATCTTCTGCTTAGGAAAACAATAGCCAAAGTTCCACCAGCTGTTGACACAAGCCTAAATTAGATTATGGTCCAGGTACATCACAAGACATTGCAAAGTATTGGGGGAAGGAGACATGGTTAATTTACAGCAAATACAACCAGAGAAAAGTTAAATGACATACTACACAAAATACAGGACAGGGCAAAACCACAAACCATGACAATCCCTTCCCCTCCCAATTTGTGTACGCACTAGGGACCTCTACAGGTCGCTTGTTAAGTACACACAGGCATGGCTGACCAGACTCAGGGCTCCTCCTGCCTGGACAGTCCATCTGCATTTTGGTGTGGGCTGCCTCTTCTATACTGTATGGTAAAGTTATAGGGCTGCAGAGCCAGGCTCCATCGTAGTAAGCGTCCATTGTCCCCAGAGACTCGGTTCAGCCAGGTGAGGGGATTGTGATCAGTAATGACAGTGAATTCTCGTCCATACAGATACGGCCTTAGTTTCCTAAGGGCCCAGACTACAGCCAGACATTCTTTTTCAACAGTTGCATAGGCCACTTCTCGGTCCAGCAGTTTCCTGCTAAGGTAGGCGATGGGGTGTTCGTCCCCAGCTGCATTCACCTGGCTGAGGACAGCTCCCAGTCCATAAGCAGAGGCGTCCATCTGCACAATGAATCTCCTCTTGTAATCTGGAGCAGCCAGAACAGGGTCGCAGACCAGGGCGTCCTTCAACCGGTTAAAAGCCTCATCACAGGCTGGAGTCCAGATCACCAGCCGTGGCATCGTTTTCTTGGTCAGGTCGGTAAGAGGCTTGGCCACAGTGCTGAAATGCGAAACAAATTTTCGGTAATAACTGGCAGTGCCCAAAAAAGCCATAACTTGTTTCTTAGTTTGGGGTACAGGCCAGTCTCTAATAGCCTGGATTTTGGCAGGTTCAGGACGGAGCTTCCCTCCTCCTACTCTATGCCCTAGGTACTGGACTTCACCCATCCCCAATTGGCATTTATCGGGTCGAATGGTTAGGCCGGCTGCAAGAATCAGGACAAGAATAATGGCTACTTGATTCAGATGTTCCTCCCACGTCTGGCTGAAGATGGCGATATCATCCAAGTAGGCACAAGCAAAGTCACCACATCCCCGGAGGATCTGGTCGACCATTCTCTGGAAGGTTGCCGGGGCATTCTTCATTCCAAAAGGCATGCTTAGAAATTCATGCAGACCAAAGGGGGTTATAAAAGCGGACCGTTCTCTCCCTTCCTCCGTGAGAGGGATTTGCCAGTATCCCTTACTGAGATCCAAGGTAGTGACATATCGGGACCGAGCCAGTCGGTCTAGAAGTTCGTCAATACGGGGCATTGGGTAAGGATCGCTGACGGTATGGTCGTTTAGTCGTCGATAGTCCACACAAAATCGAGTACTCCCATCCTTCTTGGGTACTAACACCACAGGAGAGGCCCAAGGGCTATGGGAGGCCTGGATTACCCCAAGCTGTAACATCTCCTCCAGTTCGTGCTGCATGGTGTTTCGAACAGATTCAGGTACCCGGTAAGGAGCCTGTTGTATGGGACGGATACCCTGAGTGTCCACATGATGTTGGGTGACGGTGGTTCGACCTGGTTGGGATGAGAAAGCAGCCCGTCACTGTTGAAGCACTCCCAGCATCTGGTTTTTCTTCAGGGAATTCAGGTGATCTCCCAGAGGAACCTGTTCCACAGTGGATGGGGCTCTCGCTGCTTCCACGAGATCAGGTAGGGAGTCCTCATCCTCTTGACCGTCTTCTGAAGCTAGCCGACAGCTTGCTATCATTGGAAGGTTCCGGTCATGGTACTCCTTAATCATATTCACATGGACAGTCTTTTGTCTTAGCTCCTGATCATCTAAAGCAAGAAGATAATTGGTATCATTTAGTTTTCTGAGAACCCGGAAGGGACCCTCCCATGTTGTCTGCAGTTTATTCTGCCGATGGGGAACAATCATTAAGACCTGTTGTCCTTCTACAAACTCCCGATAGCGTGCTTTACGGTCATACCATGTCTTCTGTCTGGTTTGAGCCATACGCACATGACTCTGGGCTAAACTAGCGAGTTGAGCCAGGGTTTCTCGCAGCTTTAGGACATAAGGGACAACAGGGGCTCCTGTATCTTCAACTTGTCCCTCCCAATATTCTTTTAGCAGGGTTAAGGGTCCTCGGACCTTTCTTCCATAGAGTAGTTCAAAGGGGGAAAACCCGGTGGACTCCTGGGGAACTTCCCGATAGGCAAACAAGAGATGGGGTAGGTACTTCTCCAGTTTGAATCTCTGTCAGCGAAGGCCCTCAGCATATTCTTCAGAGTGCCATTGAATCGTTCACAAAGTCCATTTGTTTGGGGATGATACGGGGTCGTTCGGATCGCTCGTACTCCACAGGTGCGCCACAGACACTGGACCAGCTCTGACATGAACTGGGAGCCTTGGTCTGACAAGATCTCACTGGGGAATCCTACTCTGGTGAAAATGGTAACCAGGGCCTCGGCCACCTTGGCTACAGAAATACTTGACAAGGCCACAGCTTCTGGATATCGGGTGGCATAGTCCACAACAGTGAGGATGTACTGCTTTCCAGATTTACTTGGTTTAGCCAGAGGTCCAATGATATCGACAGCTACTCTTTGAAAGGGTTCTTCTATTATAGGGAGCTGTTGCAGGGGTGCCTTTGGGTGATCCCCGAGTCGCCCTCTACGCTGACATATGTCGCAAGTTCGGCAGAAATGCGCTACGGCTTGGGAAATCCCAGGCCAAAAGAAAGATTGAGTCAATTGTCTCTCAGTGCGGGTTTTGCCTTGATGGCCAGCAGTAGGAATGTCATGAGCAAGGTGTAATAGGGGAATTCTGTATTTCCGAGGAACAATCAGCTGTTTGCTATAAGTCCAGGGCTTATCTAGGGAGTCAGCATTGGTAACCCGATACAGAAGTCCATTTTCTCTGATAATTCTTTCCCCGTTCTCCCCCAACTGCCCTATCTCAGCTCGAGCTCTAAAACTAGCTAGGGTGGGGTCAGTATCTACCTCTTGTCTAAACTGAACTTTATCCCAAGTAACACTCACATTGTCCCCACAAGAAGAACCACTCACCAGCTGTGACGGCAGTTCTGGTGGCCTCATTTCCATGGATGGTTTGTACACATCCACATTAGCTGCTCTCTTGGCTTGACTTCTGGTTACCGCACCGACAAAGTGGCAATGAAGATTTCCCACATCATTTCCTAGAAGAACGTCTGCAGGGACTGAATCCAGCTCTTCTCCTGGTGAGGGTGTCTGTAGATAATGAACAGGCAAAGGCGGTCTGTAGCTGTCCTGCCTCTGAACGCCTGGACATTGGAATTGCAGATGCCCAGGCTGCCCACATCTATAACATCTGCGCTCTGGGATTCTTCCTCCACGTCGTAGTCCCGAAGGTGGAGCAGGAGTAATGCGAGGCACAGTCACACGAAGGTCACCATGAGTTGATGGTCTAGTGGGATGGTCAATATTGGAGGCCGAAGGACCAGGGGCCGCCAGCGTTGGGGGGCTGGTAGTTTTTTTCTCACTGAGTAGTAGTTTTTTCCACTGAGGCTTGATGGTGAGAGCCTCATCAGCTAGAGCTGCAGCTTCCTCCACAGTGGCTGGTCTCCTTTCACGCACCCATTCCCGGATCTCAGCGGGGCACTTGAAGTAAAACTGCTCTTTTAGGATGACTTGGAGGAAGGTTTCCCAAGTTAAGGCCTCCTCTCCCTCCAGCCAGCGATGACATATTTGTTTGAGTCTGTGGGCATACATCTTGAAGAACACTTCCTCATCACAGGCTGAAGTACAGAACTGGGTCCTGTAAGTATCTGGGGTCACAGCATAATGTTCTAGAATAGTCTGTTTAATCTCCGCATACTCACAGTTCCACCGAGGGTCCATAGCGCTATAGGCTGCGGCAGCTCCACCCTCTAAGAGCTCCACCAGATGTCGGACTCGCTCCCTTTCCGGGACTTCCATTAATCGACACTGATGCTCAAAGTCCTGGAAGAAGCCCTCAATGTCACCTGAAGCCTCATTAAACGGCTTGAAGTCTTTGCGTGACACTCTGGAGAGTTCCCTCATGGTGGTTGCTGGGGTTACAGTCTGTCTGGAGCTTTTAGCTGCTTCCACAGTGAGCTGCCTCTCCAGCAATGCCCTCTCTTGAGCTCTATGAATGGCCTCCCTCTTATCTTCTATGGTAGCCTCTTCTCCCAGCAATGCCAACTCCTCCTCATACCACACAACCCACTGACTTTTTTGGGTATTTACCTCCGGTTGCAGTCTTTCCTCTGTTTGCTGTGGGGATCCTTCCTCAGTGTCATCTTGCAGGCGAACTCCTTCCAAAGCCTCAATCAGCTGCTCCTTGGAGAGTCCCTTGTAGCTGACTCCCAGTTCACGGGCCTTTGTTTGTAGGTTCACCGCAGTCCAGTTCTTGGACTCTGCGGTGCTGGTTCCAGATGTTGATGGGCCGTTGTCCTCCATTCCTTCTGCTCTGATCCCAGCGCTGTCAACCAATTTGTGACGGGGTATACGACAGAGCAAGAAGGGACAACAGGCCGAGGGACGATCCAACGAGATTTATTAAGGCAGGGAGCATACAACATCAAATATCCATAATGTCCTTGGAGTCCATGAGAAGTCCACAATAAGTCCACACAATGGAAACAAATCCGGGCACCTCACGATAGTCCTTGTGCCAGATGCGATAACAATAATCCTTGCAATAGTCCACAGGATTCCACACAATCCCACGAACGTCATGAGCTGGCCTCAACTCAGTTCGTGACTCCTTCACGTCTGCACTCAAATCACAACTGATCTTAAAACAAGAATGTATTGTCAGGGCTCCTGGGATCAGCCCATCTGAAGGGGGGTAGGGGGTCACACCTACTATTCAATGGTTTGGTCCATCAGAAGATTCTAGAAATGTAAGGGCTCCACTGAGTCTACAGGATGTGTATTGTAGGTTATCTTCTGCTTAGGAAAACAATTGCCAAAGTTCCACCAGCTGTTGACACAAGCCTAAATTAGATTATGATCCAGGTACGTCACAAGACATTGCAAAGTATTGGGGGAAGGAGACATGGTTAATTTACAGCAAATACAACCAGAGAAAAGTTAAATGACATACTACACAAAATACAGGACAGGGCAAAACCACAAACCATGACAATCTGCCTAACTATTGGCGGTCCTCCTGGTACTCTGAAATACAACTGAGGAGGAGAGGCGGACCGCCCCCTTTTATCTTTCTGTAGGTTTCCTGTTCCAATGAGGCGGATCCCGCTACCTCCAGTGGGTGCTGTCGTGGACTCATTATCCCCTTCATGACCCAGCCTATTTTGACCTTAATGACCTGGCCATTTTTTGCAATTCTGACCAGTGTCCTTTTATGAGGTAATAACTCAGGAACGCTTCAACGCATCCTAGCGATTCCGAGATTGTTTTTTCGTGACATATTGGGCTTCATGTTAGTGGTAAATTGAGGTTGATAATTTTTGCGTTTATTTGTGAAAAAAAATGGAAATTTGGCGAAAATTTTGAAAATTTCACAATTTTCAAATTTTGAATTTTTATTCTGTTAAACCAGAGAGTTATATGACACAAAATAGTTAATAAATAACATTTCCCACATGTCTACTTTACATCAGCACAATTTTGGAAACAAAATTTTTTTTTTGTTAGGAAGTTCTAGGGGTTAAAAGTTGACCAGCGATTTCTCATTTTTACAACAAAATTTACAAAACCATTTTTTTTAGGGACCACCTCACATTTGAAGTCACTTTGAGGGGTCTATATGACAGAAAATACCCAAAAGTGACACCATTCTAAAAACTGCACCCCTCAAGCTACTCAAAACTACATTCAAGAAGATTATTAACCCTTCAGGTGCTTCACAGGGACAAAAGCAACATGGAGGAAAAAATGGACATTTTAATTTTTCCAACAAAAACTTTCTTTTAGCATCATTTTTTTCATTTTCACATGGGTAACAGGATAAAATGGATCCTAAAATTTGTTGGGGAATTTCTTCTGAGTATCCCGATACCTCATATGTGGTCATAAACCACTGTTTGGGTGCACGGCAGGGCTCAGAAGGGAAGGAGCGCCATTTGACTTTTTGAATGGAAAATATGCTGGAATATTTATCGGTTGCCATGTCGCGTTTGGAAAGTCCCTGTGTGCCTAAACATTGGAGCTCACCCACAAGTGACCCCATTTTGGAAACTAGACCCTCCAAGGAACTTATCTAGATGCTTAATGAGCACTTTGAACCCCCAGGTGCTTCACAAATTGATCCGTAGAAAAAAAAAAGTACTTTTTTTTCACAAAAATTTTCTTTTAGCCTCAGGTTTTTCATCTTCACATGGGCAATAGGGTAAAATGGATCCTAAAATTTGTTGGGAAATTTCTCCTGAGTACACCGATACCTCATATGTGGTCATAAACCACTGTTTGGGCGCACGGCAGGGCTCAGAAGGGATGGAGCACCATTTGACTTTTTGAATGGAAAATATGCTGGAATATTTAGCGTTGCCATGTTGCGTTTGGAGAGCCCCTGTGTGCGTAAACTTTGGAGCTCCCGCACAAGTGACCCCATTTTGGAAACTAGACCCTCCAGGGAACTTATCTAGATGCATAGTGAGTACTTTGAACCCCCAGGTGCTTCACAAATTGATCCGTAGAAAAAAAAAGTCCTTTTTTTTCACAAAAATGTTCTTTGAGACTCAGTTTTTTCATTTTCACATGGGCAACAGGGTAAAATGGATCCTGAAATTTGTTGGGAAATTTCTCCTGAGTACCCCGATACCTCATATGTGGTCATAAACCACTGTTTGGGCGCACGGCAGGTCCCGGAAGGGAAGGAGCGCCATATGACTTTTTGAATGAAAAATTAGCTCCAATCGTTAGCGGACACCATGTCGCGTTTGGAGAGCCCCTGTGTGCCTAAACATTGGAGCTCCCCCACAAGTGACCCCATTTTGGAAACTAGACCCCCGAAGGAACTTATCTAGATGTGTGGTGAGCACTTTGAACCCCCAAATGCTTCACAGAAGATTATAACGCAGAGCAGAGAAAATAAAAAAATATTTTTTTTCCTCAAAAATGATTTTTTAGCTCGCTATTTTTTATTTTCACAAGGCTAACAGGAGAAATTGGACCCCAAAAGTTGTTGTCCAGTTTGTCCTGAGTACGCTGGTACCCCATATGTGGGGGTAAACCACTGTTTGGACGCACGGCAGGGCTCAGAAGGGAAGGAGCGCCATTTGACTTTTTGAATGAAAAATTAGCTCCATCGTTAGCAGACACCATGTCGTGTTTGGAGAGCCCCTGCGTGCCTAAACTTTGGAGCTCCCCCACAATTTGCCCCATTTTGGAAACTAGACCCCCCCCCCAATGAACTTATCTAGATGGATAGTGAGTAGAGTTGAGCGATACCGTCCGATACTTCAAAGTATCGGATCGGAATGGATCGGCCGATCTTAAAAAAAAGTATCGGTATCGCCGATTCCGATACCGGAAGTCCCATTCAAGTCTATGGGACTTCCGGTATCGGAATAAGAAAAATCCTGTTTTTCCCTTGTACAGCCTCTCTGGGGTCTGTACGGGCCTTTCGGGGGACTGTGCCGGCCTGCCAGGGGGTCTGTGCAGGCTCCGGTGGTCTGTGCCGGCCTGCCGGGGGGCTGTGCCGGCCTGCCAGGGGGGCTGTGCAGGCTCCGGTGGGCTGTGCCGGCCTGCCGGGGGGCTGTGCCGGCCTGCCGGGGGGCTGTGCACCCTGTGGGGGTCTGTACCGGCCTGCCGGGGGGCTGTGCCGGCCTGCCGGTGGTCTGTGCACCCTGTGGGGGTCTGTACCGGCCTGCCGGGGGGCTGTGCCGGCCTGCCGGGGGGCTGTGCTGATGTCCGGGGGGCTGTGCAAGCATCGTCCGATGGGACTACAAGTCCCATCTGGCGATGCCTGCTACCATGACAGTGATTGACACATTAGCCAATGATGGGACAGTAGTAGTCCCATCATCCGGCTAATGTGTTGAATGTTAAAAAAAAAAAAAAAAAAAATACTACATACATACTACATGCATGCTACATACATACTACATGCTACATACATACTACATACATACTACAGACATACTACATACATACCACATATATACTACATACATACTACATACATAACACATATATACTACATACATACTACATACATACTACATACATACTACATACATACTACATATATACTACATGCATGCTACATACATACTACATGCTACATACATACTACATATATACTACATGCATGCTACATACATACTACATGCTACATACATACTACATATATACTACATGCATGCTACATACATACTACATGCTACATACATACTACATATATACTACATACATACTACATACATACTACATGCATGCTACATACATACTACATACATACTACATGCTACATACATACCACATATATACTACATACATACTACATACAATACATTCATACAATACATACATAGACATACAGTACATATAACATAGAGTAACATACTTACCAATACTTGTCACATTGTTCCCCGAAGCCTTTGTCTTTTACGGAATAAATATTAACATAACAAACCACAAAAATACTCACCCACGATCCGAAGCAGTCCACGAGTGTGTCCCACGACGATCTTGGGTAGAGAACTGCAGCATCAGCTGTTGCTGCCGTTCTCTACGGGCTGCAGGAATCCAATGACGGAAGGTAGGTATCCTTCCGCACTGTATTCCTCCGCCACTTAAAAAAAAAAAAGTCCCTAGTCTCACTTTATGCCATTGCTGCGTGGGAATTTCCCACACAGCAATGGCATAAAGTGAGACTAGGGACTTTTTTTTTTTTTAAGTGGCGGAGGAATACAGTGCGGAAGGATACCTACCTTCCGTCATTGGATTCCTGCAGCCCGTAGAGAACGGCAGCAACAGCTGATGCTGCAGTTCTCTACCCAAGATCGTCGTGGGACACACTCGTGGACTGCTTCGGATCGTGGGTGAGCATTTTTGTGGTTTGTTATGTTAATATTTATTCCGTAAAAGACAATGGCTTCGGGGAACAATGTGACAAGTATTGGTAAGTATGTTACTCTATGTTATATGTACTGTATGTCTATGTATGTATTGTATGAATGTATTGTATGTAGTATGTATGTAGTATATATGTGGTATGTATGTAGCATGTAGTATGTATGTAGTATGTATGTAGCATGCATGTAGCATGCAGTATGTATGTAGCATGCATGTAGTATATATGTAGTATGTATGTAGCATGTAGTATGTATGTAGCATGCATGTAGTATATATGTAGTATGTATGTAGCATGTAGTATGTATGTAGCATGCATGTAGTATGTATGTAGTGTGTATGTAGTATATATGTAGTATGTATGTAGCATGTAGTATGTATGTAGCATGCATGTAGTATATATGTAGTATGTATGTAGCATGTAGTATGTATGTAGCATGCATGTAGTATATATGTAGTATGTATGTAGCATGTAGTATGTATGTAGCATGCATGTAGTATGTATGTAGTATGTATGTAGTATGTATGTAGTATATATGTAGTATGTATGTAGCATGTAGTATGTATGTAGCATGCATGTAGTATATATGTAGTATGTATGTAGCATGTAGTATGTATGTAGCATGCATGTAGTATATATGTAGTATGTATGTAGCATGTAGTATGTATGTAGCATGCATGTAGTATGTATGTAGTATGTATGTAGTATATATGTAGTATGTATGTAGCATGTAGTATGTATGTAGCATGCATGTAGTATATATGTAGTATGTATGTAGCATGTAGTATGTATGTAGCATGCATGTAGTATGTATGTAGTATGTATGTAGTATGTATGTAGTATATATGTAGTATGTAGCATGTAGTATGTATGTAGCATGCATGTAGTATATATGTAGTATGTATGTAGCTTGTAGTATGTATGTAGCATGCATGTAGTATGTATGTAGTATGTATGTAGCATGTAGTATGTATGTAGCATGCATGTAGTATATATGTAGTATGTATGTAGTATGTATGTAGTATGTATGTAGCATGTAGTATGTATGTAGCATGCATGTAGTATGTATGTAGTATTTTTTTTTTTTTTTTTTAACATTTAACACATTAGCCGGATGATGGGACTACTACTGTCCCATCATTGGCTAATGTGTCAATCACTGTCATGGTAGCAGGCATCGCCAGATGGGACTTGTAGTCCCATCGGACGATGCTTGCACAGACCCCCGGACATCAGCACAGCCCCCCCTGCAGGCCGGCACAGCCCCCCGGCAGGCCGGTACAGACCCCCACAGGGTGCACAGACCACCGGCAGGCCGGCACAGCCCCCCGGCAGGCCGGTACAGACCCCCACAGGGTGCACAGACCACCGGCAGGCCGGCACAGCCCCCCGGCAGGCCGGTACAGACCCCGGGCAGTCCACACAGCCCCCCGGCAGGCCGGCACAGCCCCCCGGCAGGCCGGCAGAGACCCCCGGAAGGCCCGAAATGACGGCGCATCATGATGCGCACACACCGCGCATCATGATGACGTCAGGCTGTCAATCAACTTTGAACTTCCGATTCTGATGCCGACTTCCCATATTGAAAAAATATCGGAAGTCGGTATCGGAATTCCGATACAGCAAGTATCGGCCGATACCCGATACTTGCGGTATCGGAATGCTCAACACTAATAGTGAGCACTTTGAACCCTCAGGTGCTTCACAGAAGTTTATAATGCAGAGACATGTAAATAGAAATATTTTTTTTCTTCAAAAAATGATTTTTTTAGCCAACAATTTTTTATTTTCACAAGGGTAACAGGAGAGATTGGACCCCAAAAGTTGTTGTACAGTTTGTCCTGAGTACGCTGGTACCCCATATGTGGGGGGAGAACCACTGTTTGGGCACACGTCGGGGCTCGGAAGGGAAGTAGTGATATTTTGAAATGTCGACTAGATGGAATGGTCTGCGGGCGTCATGTTACGTTTGCAGAGCCCCTGATGCACCTAAACAATGGAAACCCCTGACAAGTGACCCCATTTTGGAAACTAGACCACCCAAGGAACTTATCTAGATGTGTGGTGAGCACTTTGAACCCCCAAGTTCTTCACAGAAGTTTATAACGCAAAGGCGTGAAAATAAAAAATATTTTTTTTCCTCAAAAAATGATTTTTTAGCCCACAATTTTTATTTTCACAAGGGTAACAGGAGAGATTAGACCCCAAAAGTTTTTGTACAGTTTGTCCTGAGTACGCTGGTACCCCATATGTGGGGGGGAACCACTGTTTGGGCACACGTCGGGGCTCGGAAGGGAAGTAGTGACGTTTTGAAATGTCGACTTGATGGAATGGTGTGCAGGCGTCATGTTATGTTTGCAGAGCCCCTGATGCACCTAAACAGTGGAAACCCCTGACAAGTGACCCCATTTTGGAAACTAGACCACCCAAGGAACTTATCTAGATGTGTGGTTAGCACTTTGAACCCCCAAGTTCTTCACAGAAGTTTATAACGCAAAGGCGTGAAAATAAAAAATATTTTTTTTTCCTCAAAAAAATGATTTTTAGCCCACAATTTTCTATTTTCACAAGGGTAACAGGAGAGATTAGACCCCAAAAGTTGTTGTACAGTTTGTCCTGAGTACGCTGGTACCCCATATGTGGGGGGGAACCACTGTTTGGGCACACGTCGGGGCTCGGAAGGGAAGTAGTGACGTTTTGAAATGTCGACTTGATGGAATGGTGTGCAGGCGTCATGTTACGTTTGCAGAGCCCCTGATGTGCCTAAACAGTAGAAACCCCCCACAAGTGACCCCATTTTGGAAACTAGACCCCCCCAAGGAACTTATCTAGATGTGTGGTGAGCACTTCGAACCCCCAAGTGCTTCACAGAAGTTTATAACGCAGAGCCATGAAAATAAAAAATCATTCTTTTTCCACAAAAATAATTATTTTAGCCCCCAATTTTTTATTTTCCCAAGGGTAACAGGGGAAATTAGACCCCAAAAGGTGTTGTTCAATTTTTCCTGAGTATGCTGATACCCCATATGTGGGGGTAAACCACTGTTTGGGCACACATCGAGGCTCGGAATGGAGGGAGCGCTGTTTGACTTTTAAAACGCAAAATTGGCTGGAATAAATGGTGGCGCCATGTCGCGTTCGGAGACCCTGTGATGTGCCTAAACAGTGGAAACCCCTCAATTCTAACTCCAACCCTAACCCCAACACACCCCTAACCCTAATCCCAACCCTAATAATCCTAACCACAACCCTAACCCCAACACACCCCTAACCCTAATCCCAACTCTAAACCTAACTACAAGCCTAACCCTAATCCCAACCCACCCCTAACCCTTATCTTAACCCTAATTCCAACCCTAACCCTAATTTCAACTCTAACCCTTACCCTAATTCTAACCCTAATTCCAGCCCTAACCCTAATGCCAACCCTAACCCTAATGGAAAAATAAAAATATTTTCTTCATTTTATTATATGTCCCTACCTATGGGGGTGATAAAGGGGGTTTTTATTTACTTTTTTTTTTATTTTGATCACTGTGAGAGTTTCTCACAGTGATCAAAATAAACGAATCTGCAGCCGGCGCACTGCGCATATGGCCGCCATTTTCCAAGATGGCGGCGCCCATGACGCAGGACACCGGGACGGCCAGGAGGTTCCGGAGGGACAGGAGGTACCGGGGACGGTGGGGGGGGGGAGATTTGATGGCTGGGGGAAGCGGAGGGAAGGGGGAGGGGACCTGATGATGACTGCGGCGTCCGATCGCTGCCGTCAGTCGGTGGCGGCAGCCGATCGGCGCCATCAGTCGGTGGGTGGGGGGTCTGATTGTCGTCTCCAGCCATGGCCGATGCTATTGCAGCATCGGCCATGGTATTGTAATATTTCACCAAATTTAATTGGTGAAATATTACAATCGTACTGCGCATGCGCCCGCCATTTTCAAAGATGGCGGCGCCCATGCAGGTGGGACGGCGGGACACCGGGAGCCGGAGCGGGACATGACAGGTACCAGGGAGGGTGAGGGGCAGATCGTGACAGCAGCAGCCCATCGCTGCTGTCAGTCCGTGGCGGGGGCTGATCGCCCCCGCCAGCCGGCGTGGGGGGGGGGTTAAATTAGTGTCTCCAGCCATGTCCGATGCTACTGCAGCATCGGCCATGGCTGGATTGTAATATTTCATCAAATTTCATTGATGAAATATTACTATCGCTCTGATTGGCTGTTTCACTTTCAACAGCCAATCAGAGCGATCGTAGCCACGTGGGGGCTAAGCCACCCCCCCTGTGGTGAAGCATAAAGGGTCCTTTGTGTGCGGGTCGGGTGACCTTTCATTAACCCCGGTCACCCGACCCGCAGGGGGGCTATTTATAGCATGACTCCTACGGGGGCGTCATGGGTCGTTTGGGCACGACTTTTCATGACGCCTACGTAGGCGTCATTGGTCGTGAAGGGGTTAAAAGAGCATTACCGGTAAGTAATCCGGCTTATTCAATGTTTGTAGACATATTTGAGCTTACAGAGGCGCCTGGATTATTTTATTTCTGGATTACTCAGCCTAAAAATAGCAGCCTGCAGCCGCCCCACAATTGGCACATCCAAAGATGCGCCAATTGTGGCACTTTACCTGGCTCTTCCCACTTGCCCTGTAGCGGTGGCAAGTGGGTTAATATTTGTGAGGTTCATGTCACCTTTGTATTGTCAGGTGACATCAAGCTCACGGAGACCTATCCATTACTAATCCTATAGTTATATGGTAAATAAAGACACAGCCAGAATAAAGTCCTTTAATTGAAATAATGACACAGATTCCTTTAACAATCTTAATTAAACCATGCTTACTGCATCACCAATTCCACCGACGCCCTCCTTCTCCTGTAAGAGAAATAAAATAAAAAAGCAACAATATACCATACCAGAGAAAAACAAAAGGAGAAAACCGGAGTCCAAATCCATCATAAACAGTGCAAAATTTTATTAATAGCAAAAAAGCACATAATAGAGAAACAGGACAGTGAAAATAGTAAAATAGGCAATAAATTACTGACCCAGAACCAAATAGACAAAAGCAAGCCAGCAGCCTAATGGGAAGTATTTGGTCACTAAGACCACTCAAAATGAGTTGTGCAAGAACTACTAGTAAATAGTACTGAGAAGTCTCCGCTAAGGGTGATCAGTCCTATAATACATTGCACTATGCCCAAAATGATGATATGCTATACAATGAATGACTGATGCTGCAGTGGAGAGTGCAACTCCTGGCAACCAAAAGGTCTGGTAACTTGCAAAGTTGCCTTAAAGCGTATGTGTCGGCTGGAGTAAACAGACTCCTCCACAGAATCAATACTATGCAGTCTCGGACAGGTGCAGAGCAATCAGAGCAGGAGACTGCTAGGAAAACATGTTACCTACGTATTGCACAATTCCCATAGGGGTAGGGAGGAGGAGTGGTCAAGGTGAACATACCCATCATGTCCTGGTAGGGTAGCCGGCGCCTGCAACCCTACCAAACCCTACCAGGACATGATGGGTTTGTTCATGTTACCACGGCTGGTCAGGGGCCGGAATCTCCAGGAGTGGACCCTCTGGACCGTGGCACCGAGGGGCCCCGGGCGAGCCGCCAGGTGAAGCCGACCCCTATACAGGGATCGTTAGGAGCAGGCCCAGGGGTTCGGGTACCACGTTAGCCAGTACCGAGGATGGAGTAGGAACACCGGAGGCAGGACTGCGGGGATACTGCAGGGAACACGGATAGCAGGACTGCGAGGCTACGGCAGGAATCACTGAGGACAGGACTGTAGAGAGCACACGAGGAAGCAGGGCCCAGTGTGCTAGCAAACACAACTATCAGGCGCCTCCCTCAGGGGGAAGCGGCCTGATATGCCCCTGACTGGTCTGCCATTGGTCAGTAGGTGCTTCCGGGTCAGGGCATTGCCGGAGCACAAGTAACAGGAGGGAGGCGCGGCCGCGGCTTATGGCGCATTGCATGCAGAGACTCCGTCGGCCGCGAGCCTGTCAGAAGGGACCGCCGTGGCCATCGGGCGGCGGAGGGCTGCGGCGTGGGAGCGGAGGCCGGGTGAGTATGCCGAGGCGGCGTGACAGTCCACCCTTAGCGGAGACTTCTCAGTATTATTTACTAGTAGTTGTTATTTGCACAACTCATTTTGAGTGGTCTTAGTGACCAAATACTTACCATTAGGCTCCTGGCTTGCTTTTGTCTATTTGGTTCTGGGTCAGTAATTTATTGTCCATTTTACTATTTTCACTGTCCTGTTTCTCTATTATGTGCTTTTTTGCTATTAATAAAATTTTGCACTGTTTATGATGGATTTGGACTCCGGTTTTCTCCTTTTGTTTTTCTCAGGCCTAATGAGAGTCGTCTCTGTCTATTGAGATTTTATGAGGCATTATTTTGGTACTATCTATAATGGATTAACAATGTTCCTTTGGAGGTTTTTCTTTAAATATACCATACCTGTCCGCCGAGAAGATAATCTATACTGTCCCACGACGAGTCCAGCTCTGCTACATCTGGATGCCTTTGGCTGCACAGTGGCATTATGCCACCATCCAGCCTGACATCCAGACACAACGGAGCTTGAGGATGATCACTGGAGATGTCCCCGTCGGTCACGTGTACGGCAGTTCTCACGGTCAGCTCAGCTCCTCCCGAGAACTGCAATGTACGCGACCTTCTGGCTGAAACAAGGTACGCCATTATTTAAATTAGTCACGTGTAGTAAGCTGCTTTCCTGCACTTAATACGCGTGTGACTAGACAGATTACCGCATCTAATGATAGTGAATGGGTAATTTATACAGCGGAGACTGAGCTTCTCCACTGCATAAATTGACATGCTGTGGTCTGGAAAGATGCGCCGTATGTGCATCTCTGCAGGGAAGCCGGAGGCTTCTCAGGACGCATAGTAATGATGGGATTTCATGAAATCCCCTCCACTATGCTGTAACATCTGGATGCTGCGGGTTTGACGCTGTGGATGTACGGAGCGTCCAACGCACAGCGTTTACTGACCGTGAGAGCATACCCTAAGGCTATGTGCACACGCTGCGGATTCTGCTGCGGATCTGCAGCGGATTTGGCCCTGCGGACACGCAGCGGTGTACAGTACCATTATAGCCTATGTAAAATTAAAACCGCTGTGCAGATGCTGCGGATTTTTCCGCGCGGTTTAGCCGCGGATTACAATCGGCAGCATGTCAATTGTTTGTGCGGATTCCGCAGCGGTTTCACACCTTATCCTTATGAGGTGTGAAACCGCAGGCTAATCCGCAGGCCTTTTGTCCTGCGGATTTACCTGCAGATTTCACCAAATCCGCGCAGAAAAATCCGCATATCAATCCGCAACGTGTGCACATAGCCTAAGATGTGGCGAATCCACTGGTAAAAGCGCACAAGTGTTTTTAGTGAATTTCTGCAGGGGAAACGCATCATAAATGCATGTAATCGGCACATGACTATAGGTATGAAGATTCATCAGAGCCAAATACCAGAAGTATCAAGAATAAAGCGGCTTTGTTCAGAGCGTGACGCCCCAAAAAGAGATAAAAAAAAAAAAAAATTGCAGCGTAAAAAAATGTGACAATGAAAAAATGCAAGTAACGTAATTTCCATAATCCAGAAAATCTGCAACATCAAAAAGTCATAAAATCCTCCTGGTGTGACCGGAGCCGAGTGATGGCGTCTCGGTGTCGTGTGCGGTCTTCATAAATCTTTGTGCCGCACTTCTATGGTGAAACGTTGGTAAAACAGCATTTTTCTGTTATTCCGGTCCTCACTGTCTTATAGCTCATCTCGTCCTGGACGAGGCCACAACAAATATGTGTTTCTGTTTTTACATAAAAGTTGCGTTTTTAATAGAAAACATTTCCCACTGAGGGGCCTCATTATTTTTCTCTCCAGTCGCTGGTGTAAGACACGGTAAGGCCGGTTTCACACTAGTGTGTGTGATGTGAGGAACTCGCACGAGTCTCTCGCATCAACACCCGGCGCTGCTGTCAGCACTCGGGACTGGAGCATGCGGCTGCATAGAAATACATGCATAGAAATACATGCAGCCGCATGCTCCAGTCTGAGTCCCGGTGGCAATGCCGGGTGTGGATGCAAGAGACTCGTGTGAGTTTCTCACATCACACACGCCAGTGTGATATCGGTCTTATGCTGATGTGCATCAGACCGGTCAGTGTCACCTGACCCCCGTCCTGTACACCTTACTGATGGCAGGACCTCACAGGCCACCGTAGTTGTCTCACCCAGAGGTTACCTGGCAACCATCGCTCCCCCACAATTAGGGGTGTCAGGTGGATGAAAGTGGGAGCCCCCTCCTATTAACCATTTAGATGCTGTTGCTATTGACAGCAGAATCTATGGGGGATAAATGGCCATGACTGGTGCCAGCACCGATCGGGTTTGTTTCTGCAGGGTGTCGGCTGTATTATACATCTAGAGCTGGGGCATTTTGCCAAAAAATACAATCTCAATTTTATTTATTTTTTTTAAAGTTATAGACGATTTTTCTTTTTTAATCTGTATTTTTTATTTTTGTTCTTTTAGCTAAGCTTAGTCCAAATAAGTGTAAAATACCCCCCTATAATTCCCTCCCGGGGGCTTCCTGACGTCTCCTTCTCCTCGGCTTCAGCAGTAACGAGTTTTCACAGGAGATCGCGGCCGCCGTCATCGGCTGATATAACACAATGTTGTTAGGAAGTATTGGGGTACGTTCCCACGGTCAGTAAATGCTGCTGGTTGGACGCTTCTTACTTTCAAGAAATCCCATGCCCACTATGCGTGCACAGACCCCCCACGGCTTGCCTGTAGAGACGGATATGTGGCACGTCTTTCCAGACCGCAGTATGTTTATTTATCTTGCGCAGACGCGAGTCTCCGCAAGAGAAATTCCACTCGCACAATTGTATTGGACGCGGTGATTCCGCACGGTCCAATGAACATATGTGGAATCACCAGCATTCATAAGCCAGCAGCGCTTTACACGCAGAGGACATGTGCTGCATCCAATACGCTGCCGATTCCTGAACATGGGCACATAGCCTTGGAAGCAGCAGAAAAGTCACAACATAAAGGCAGCGGGAATCGTAGTGAGAAAGCGGTCACACAGATCAGTCCTCACCGTACAGCAGCCAAGAAGTAATGCAGCCGGACGTCAGCAGAGTCCGCTGTATCGGGGACACAGAACCGCAATGTTTCCAGGTACACGGAGGTCTCATCAGCCGGACCCCACATTACAGAACCGCAATGTCTCCGGGTACAGAGAGGTCTCATCAGCCGGACCCCACATTACAGAACCGCAATGTCTCCGGGTATACAGAGGTCTCATCAGCCAGACCCCCACATTACAGAACCGCAATGTCTCCGGGTATACAGAGGTCTCATCAGCCGGACCCCATATTAAAGAACCACAATGTCTCCGGTTACAGAGGTCTCATCAGCCGGACCCCCACATTACAGAACCGCAATGTCTCCAGGTACACTGAAGTCTCATCAGCCGGACCCCACATTGCGGTTCTGTAATGTATCCTGTTCCACAGAGGTCTCATCAGCCCGACCCCCACATTACCGAACCGAAATGTCTCCGTTTACACAGAGGTCTCATCAGCCGGACCCCCACATTACAGAACTGCAGTGTCTCTGGGTACACAGAGGTCTCATCAGCCGGACCCCACATTATAGAACCGCAATGTCTCCGGGTACACAGATGTCTCATCAGCCGGATCCCCACATTACAGAACCGCAATGTCTCTGGTTATACAGAGGTCTCATCAGCCGGACCCCCACATTGTTGTGTTCTTGTGGAATATCTGGATTATAGCTTTGCTGTCGTCTGATTCATTATTATTATTATTGAGTGATGACAGAACAGAGGGTCTCTGAAGCAGGGGTGAACCTAGCCTCTCTGCTGCCTGAGGCGAACAGCAAAATGACGCCCCCCCCCCCCCCCCTCGCACACAAAGTACATTTTCATATCTATCCTGTAAAACTGAGTTCAATAGTGAGTCCTCAGTGGTTGATACCTTTTAATGGCTAACTGAAAAGATGGTAACACATTCCAAGCTTTCGAGACTACTCAGGTCTCTTCTTCAGGCATTGACTAATACAAAATCTGAAGAGTCACATATTTATGCACAATACAACACAGAAAAAATGCAATAGATAAGACAAGTGACGTGAAGCAGAACTATCAATATGGGAGAGGGAGAAACAAATATTGGACCAGTTCATAGATAAGGAGTCCGGATGTTTTATAGTCCTCTGATTGGGGTCTCCTAGTGTGTTGTGATGCCTCCACAAGGTCTTGAAAGCAAATTCCTTAATTGATGTAAAAAGACATAAATCCATGCGACACATTCATTCCAGCACTGAGAGTGTCAAAGGTCGTCATAAATTTATACTCCCAAACATGTCTCTCTCTCTGAGACTTGAAGTTACCTTTCAATACCAGTAATTTCATATCCATGTTGCTGTGATCAGGGATACAAAAATGTTTTGCCACAGGTAGATCCATTCTTTTTTCTCTTATTGTGTGACGATGAGCATTCATCCTTGTTCTAGCTTTTGCCCTGTCTCCCCCACATACAGACCCCCAGTTGGTCATTTAGTACAAATAATTAAGTACACCCCATTAGATGTAATGCAGCTGAAAGTACCTGGGATCTTGTAGTCCTGATGTGAGTTGGGGGATCTTTATCTTGTCCGTGGTCATTATAAATGGACAGGTTTTACATTTTTTCTGGTTGCAAGGAAAGGTTCCTGCAGCTGTTGGAGAGGACAGGGAGCTTCTGACAATGATGCTTCTTAAATTTGGGGGCTGCCTAAAACGCAGCAGTGGGGGGTCTGGAAAAATGGACTGTAATCGGGCATCTTTTTGTAGTAAAGGTTGTAATTTCCGTGCAGCTCCCCTTAGCACTTCCAGATTTGGGTTGTAGGTGACCACTAGAGGCACCCGGTTATTTTCTTCTTTAGCTTTGTAATGTAGCAGGTGATTCCTTGACATTCTGGTGGCTCTTGTAATTTGGTTTTCAATTGTTCTTGGATGGTAGCCCTGATTCAAAAAGGTCTTTTTGAGGCGACCAAGGTGTTTGTCTCTATCCATGGGGTTGGAACATATACGATTGTATCTGATGGCTTGGCTATAGATAATAGAGTTCTTTATGTGTTTTGGATGGAAACTGTCCCATTTAAGGTATGTTGGACGGTCGATTGGCTTTTGATACAGGGATGTCTCTATTTCATTGTTTTTTAGCTTAATGATGGTGTCCAAAAAGTTAATCTCAGTGCTGGAGTAGTTGAGTGTTAAATTGATGGTGGGATGAAATTGATTAAAGTGTTCGTGGAACGTCTTTAGCTGTTGCTCAGACTCTGTCCAGATGATTAAAATATCATCAATGAAGCGGTAGTAGGCCAGGGGCCTGATGGGGCATTTGGACAAAAAGTCGCTTTCAAGCTTGGCCATGAAAAGATTTGCATACTGTGGAGCCATTTTACTTCCCATAGCTGTGCCAGTCTCTTGTAGATAGATCTTGTTGTCAAATTCAAAGTAATTGTGGGTGAGGATGAATTTTACAAGTTTCACCACAGCATTAGCATCAGTCCCTGCGTTTTCCATGAAGAATTTGCAGGCTTTTAATCCATCTTGGTGTGGGATATTAGAGTACAAAGATTCCACATCCATGGTGGCCAGGATGGTTCCTTCTGGTAGAGGAACTATTGCTGCTAGTTTATTCAATAGGTCAGTTGTGTCCTGAATGTAGCTAGTTATATCCTTCACCAGTGGTTTAAGAATACCCTCTACCCATCCAGATACCTGCTCAGTAGTTCAATAGTGGACATTTTGATTTAGATAAATAGAAAAAAAGGTGTCCAAAGACAAGGATGTCAGCGGCATCACACGCACATAGAAGAACAACACAGAAGTATCCAGAAGAAGGGCCATTAATGGCAATGGTAGGCCTGGCACAGGGCCGGACTCGGACAAAAATGCAGCCCTGCCACACAAATCCCATAAACTATAACACTCCTCACCCCGATCAGTGAATTTTTGCTATACTTTGTCATCCCCATATCACTCTCTTTAAGGAGTTATTTGAAGAGCCACATGTGAATGGCACCACAGTGCGTATGATTGACCACAGCTCCATTTTCATGGTGCTCTTCAAAGCTACGTTTCCTAGGATCATGGGGGTCCCAGCGGTCAGATCCACAACAAACAGAAAGTTATCCCTTATCCCCACATAATGCTCCATACAGTATTATGGGCCCCATATATTACTGCATACAGTATAATGGGCACCATATACTACTTCATACTGCATAATGGGTACAATATATTACTTCATACAGTGTAATGGGCCCCATATAATGGGCCCCATATAATGCTCCATACAGTATAATGGGCCCCATATAATTCTTCTCCCCAAACCCCGCTGATCTGGTCTCCACAATGTATTCTGATGCGCCCCATATAATTCTTCTCCCCAAACCCCGCTGATCTGGTCTCCACAATGTATTCTGATGCTCTGCACTGCTTGGCACAGGGACATCATTACCTTTATGTATATAATTGTCCACTTGGACTGATAGTAATAGTGATTTGTTTGTACCCTGTTGTCTGGGGCTGGCCCTCTTTAAGGGGTGCTCAGGGCATATGATTATGCACCAATAAAAAGTATAAGAGGCTCAAGGTGACCAGTGCCACCTAGTTTCCTACCCTCCTTATTCTACGGGTACTGTGGGCACGCTGACTGGTACTGAGGAAAAGAAAGAAGAGAGAAAAGAGAGAGAGAAAAGGAGAGAGAGAGAGAAGGAGAGAGAGAAAGAGAGAAAAAAGGAGAGAGAGAGAAAAAAGGAGAGAGAGAAAGGACACTATAGCAGCCTGGCTCCCACTGTAGTGCCCACCTGAGCCTCCCGATGCAGGACATATCATGATCCGCTCACATGGCCGGCATCCCCGAGTTCAAGGCGATCCTGCTATCCGCGCTGTTGGAGGAGGACACGGTGATGGATCTGAAGCATTCCCTGAAGTGCCTCCATGGTTCAGACACAATCTCCTCCCGAAATTACCTCATTTCCGGTCAGCTTCTAGCACGTCACTTCCGGTGGAACGTCACGTGCGAATTTTAAAGTGCTCCTCGGGGCTCCGCCGTGTACTCATGTGTCCGTGGGAAAAGTATGCTCCCAGCCGGGACAGTATCTCTCTCAAAATCGGGACTGTCCAGCTGGGAGGTATGAATGCTCCCCACCATACACCTTGTACACGTATGGCTCCGCATACATCATACACACACAGTTCTGCTTTTTATGCCTCGTACACACGGCTCCGTTCTGTACACCTCGCACACACACGGCTCCACTCAGTACACATGGCTCCACTCCGTAAACCTCGTACACATGCTGCTCTGCTCCGTACACCTTATATAATCTAATTCACCGCACACTCAGAGGGGTTATATGCAAACAAGTGCTCATTTTATTATATACAGAACATGTGGGAGCCAAACAAGAATATATAGCACAAAGTAGAAGCGATATAATTAGTGTGCGGTGAATTAGATTATTATTGGTAATAGGACCTACTGGTCCATTACACCTGCACCTCGCTACTAGACTTGAGTGCACGCTAACCTCCTGGTTCCGTACACCTTATAGGCACGTGGCCACGCTCTGTAAACCTTGTATACAAATGGCTCCACTCCGTAAACCTTGTACACATGCGGTTCTGCTCCATACACCTCACACACATGCGGCGCCGCTCCATACACACACGTGCGACTCTGCTCCGTACACCTCGTACACGTGCGGCTCCGCTCCGTACAACTCACACACTCACGGCTCTGCTCCGTACACCTCGTGCACACACGGCTCTGCTCCGTACACCTCGCACACACGGCTCTGCTGCATCCACACTGTAAACCCTCCCTGACCCCACACATAAACTTCACCTCATCCAGGACGATGAGAACCAGCACAGACAGCAGAGTCCTGCATAAACCAAGGGCTGATACTGGGTACTGGGGGGAACATTATACTGTGTATGGGGGGGATGGCGGTACTGTGGGAATATTATACTGTGTGGGGGGGTGACGGTAGTGGGGAACGTTATACTGCGTGTGGGGGATGGTGGTACTGTGGGAATATTATACTGTGTGGGGGGGGTGACGGTAGTGGGGAACGTTATACTGCGGTTTGGGGGATGGTGATACTCTGGGAACATTATACTGTGTGTGGGGACAGGAAAGGGACATTGTAATATGTGTTTCGTTACTTCCTGTTTTCCATACTTGGGTCATATGCATCTATCAGAGGAAAAGGAACAAAATGCTATGATTCTTAGAAAGTGACAACAAAAAAGCACCAAGATAGTCTCAGCTCTGAAAAGGTTACGGTCCCCTGTGCCCAGTAATGGGGAATCTCCAGCACCTACCTCCATTATTCTCTATGTGGATTGTGGCTCTGCGGGTGGAGGTCAGTGCTGGAGGCTCCATTATTCTCTATGTGGAGTGCGGCTCTGCGGGTGGAGGTAGGTGCCGGAGGCTTCATTATTCTCTATGAGGAGCGGGGATCAGCAGGTGGAGGTCAGTGTTGAAGGCCCCATTCTCTAGCACCGACCTCCACCCGCAGAGCCGCACTCCACATAGAGAATAATGGAGCCTCCGGCACTGACCTCCACCCGCAGAGCCGCACTCCACATAGAGAATAATGGAGCCTCTGGCACCGACCTCCACCCGCAGAGTCGCACTCCACATAGAGAATAATGGAGCCTCCAGCACCTACCTCCACCCGCAGAGCCGCACTCCACATAGAGAATAATGGGGCCTCCAGCACCGACCTCCACCTTCAGAGCTACATTCCACATAGAGAATAATGGAGCCTCCAGCACCTACCTCCACCCGCACTCCACATAGAGAACATTGGAGCCTCCGGCACCTACCTCCACCTACAGAGCCACACTCCACATATATGGCTGCTCTGTGCGCACAGGACCTGTGATGAGGTCACAGGAGGGGAGGAGTCAGGGGTCACATGATCAGGGTGCCCTGACTACTTCCCTCCTGTGACCATCAATTACAGCCTCTTGCAGGCCCGCAGCACCAGCGTGCAGACTCAGAGGCTAAATTGTAGGTGCTGCAGGTAGAGGAGCGCATAATGCCGACCCCTGCTGCCTGCCGCTTGAACAGGTGGCTCAACTTGACTCATTATAGCTGCGGCCCTGGCTAAACCGCAGGCTAATCCGCAGGTAAACCGCAGGTCTTTTGAACTGCGGATTTAACAAAATCTGCAAGGAGAAATCCACAGCACCTAAAACTTTGTGGGCACATAGCCTTAAAGGGAACCTGTCAGCTAGTTTAGCTATCCTACCCGCCACTGCACCTTGCTAGCACATCCTTGACATCCCTGTCTCATCTAATTGTGAATTACAAATGTGGAAGAAAAGCGTTTTACACACTTGCTTTTGTTCCACTCCCCCATTCTGTGGGCGCTCCTAGATGGGTGGCCGGTCTTCCAGGGTCCGTTTCCTCCCCCTCGCTGCTGGTATCACGCCCTAGTGGATGAGATAATTGTTTCAGGAGCACGGTACAAATTTCAAATTCATGGCTCCTCCTTGCGGGGATGACGCACTGCCAGACGATTGTCATTTCCAGTCTGCTGCATTGTGGGTGATTATCGGGTGTACGGGTCGGCTTCGGAATGCGCACTGCACATGCTCCGGACCCGGCCAGCATAACCAATACACCCCGACAATGCACCGGACTGGAACTGACAACCGTCCGGCAGTGCGTCATACCCACAAGGAGGAGCCATGAAATTGAAATTTGGACCACGTTCCTGAAACAATTATCACACCCACTTGGGCATGATATCAGCAGCGAGGGGGAGGAAATGGACCCGGGTAGACCACCCACTCATCGGCCACCCATCTAGGAATGCCCACAGAACGGAAAACAAAAGTAAGTGTGTAAATCGCTTTTTTCAACATTTATAATTCACAATTAGGTCAGACAGGGATGTGCTAGGAAGATAGCTAAACTTGGTGACAGGTTCCCATTAAAGAAAACATTCATGCTGTCCGGGGGCCACACTCACCTGTTGCCAGTAGCTACACTCACATTCACTGTCACCATGTTACACACCCAGGGCCGCCCGCAATCATTTGCTGCTACTGGTCACTCACACTCACTGCCACCCTGTCTCCCCCTCACCTGCTGGCTACAGGCCTGCAGCTTACAATCGCTGATGTATGTGGGTATTATATCTCGATCTCCATTCTCCAAGTTCTCCAGTCTACACACTGGGAGTTTGGGACAGGACATGGGATGAACACATACATAGAGGTAGAGTGACTGTGACTCACTGACTGGATCACCAATCATCTCATCACACTCCCTGGCTGCAGGGGGTGGACACAGAGGAGGCGGAGAGCCAACCAATTGTTCAAATGAAAGTGAAACAAAAGTCTTACAGAGAGACAGACAGCCTCCAAGTCCTCCCTCCCAGGTCTTGATCACAGCCAGCCAGGCAGCTCTCTGGTTCTTATCTTCACAAAGTGTCAGTATCACACAGTGACACAAACACAAGTGACTCACCAATCACCACAAACAGCATTGCAGCCAGAAGCAGGCGTCAGCTTATCTGATTGCAGGGGACAACGCTGCTCTGCCGCCCCCTCTCTTCAGAGACTCTGTGCCGCCTGAGCTGACTTCTCACCTTGGCTCATGGATGATGCAGCTCTGCTCTGAAGGTCGGATGCAGGGTCCGAAAACTCCTCACCAAAATCTGCTGACCGAGCCGTTCTCGTATTGTCTTGTAGGATGTGTTCACACTGATGTTTCTGGAGCGGAAAACACTGGAAACACCACTGGAAAAAATGTTCAAAATAAAGAACATAATTATGTAACAACAACTCACTGTTCACATTGTGCAATAATCTGCTCAGTCTTTTCAGCTTCCTTTAAATGCTCAGAATTTCACAAGACGGCAAAGAAGATTGTAGATTCTCCAGGAAAGCTCAATACTTAACTGTAGACGTTAATGGGAAGGATAAGGTGATATTTTTGCACATTTTTATTGAGCATTTTTACCACAAATTATACAAGTTTTCTTTTCTTTATGGAGATCAAAAAACACTCAGGAAACAAGCAAAAACAGAAGTAAAAGACGCTTTAGGTGTCACGATTTGACTGGCGAGTGGCCTGGGACCAGGGAGCACCTTTCAGGGCCCTAAAACTAGGGGGTGCCCTGTTCCCCGGGATACTTCAGACGGTGAAGATGCTGGGGCTTCCACCTTGCTTTATCTTCTAGATCGGCCCTACATCTGTCTCCTTCCCCCACACAGGGAAGAAAGGCGCTATTGTGTACTGCAGTACACCACCCCGACAGACAGGGGAACAAAGACAAGGGTAAACTAAAAACTCCACACACACAAAATATACACTCACATATAACAGAGGAATTCACCAGGGTGTGTAGGGAGGGGGAAGAAAGTAAAACAGGGTAGGATGAGGAATTTCCAAGCGTACAAACCAGACAATAGTCGCTAATAAATTCCTCCAGCTCTCCTTCACACCAGCTTCTCCAAGATCATGTAGCTATTGCTAACTCTGACAATGCCTTGGTAATCGAGCCCAGATTTTATAGGGAAGAGGAGTGGCTAACAGACCACAGCTGAATGTAGAAGTTTTTCAATATGGCCGATTAACCCCTGTTCTGCTGGAAGAAATAAACCAGTTTACACTGGAGAAGTGCTTCTTCTCAGCGTAGTAGGAGCAACCAGACGTTGCGGTCTTCTGGCTCCGCTCCATTGCGGTAACCCCGTGACATTAGGTTCACAAAACTCCATGGACAAAAATCATTTTCTCAGGCGTCTTCTACTTAAAAACGGTCAGTTTTTAAACGGTGTAAAAAGACATAGTGCGAACACAACCGTAACCTGGTCAGACTGGGGTGGGAGGAAAATCAGACAAGGGGCCAAGAATTCTCTTTATCACAGTTTATGGCCATAGAGTGAAAGCGAAAAACCAGAGGGGGCTGAGAACAGAAGTGGCCGATGTGAAGGGGTTAACCTAGACCTCTTCTGCACAGGAGAAATAACACTGGGAAAAGCGCACAGGCTGAATGCAGAAAGGAAAGGGTTAACCCTCTTACAGGGAAAGTGAAAAGCTGAGTACATTGTATTACTCGGGAGGAGGCACAGGAAGGAGAAGAGGAGGTTGGGGAATGGAGGAGGCACAGGAAGGAGAAGAGGACGGGGAATAGAGGGGGCACAGGAAGGAGAAGAGGAGGTTGGGGAATAGAGGGGGCACAGGAAGGAGAAGAGGTCGGGGAATGGAGGGGGCACAGGAAGGAGAAGAGGTCGGGGAATGGAGAGGGCACAGGAAGGAGAAGAGGTCGGGGAATGGAGGGGGCACAGGAAGGAGAAGAGGAGGTCGGGGTATGGAGGGGGGCACAGGAAGGAGAAGAGGTCGGGGAATGGAGGGGGCACATGAAGGAGAAGAGGAGGTCGGGGAATGGAGGGGGCACAGGAAGGAGAAGAGGATGGGGAATGGAGGGGGCTCAGGAAGGAGAAGAGGTCGGGGAATGGAGGGGGCTCAGGAAGGAGAAGAGGAGGTCGGTGAATGGAGGGGGCACAGGAAGGAGAGGAGGAGGTCGGGGAATGGAGGGGGCACAGGAAGGAGAAGAGGAGGTCGGGGAATGGAGGGGGCACAGGAAGGAGAAGAGGTCGGGGAATGGAGGGGGCACAGGAAGGAGAAGAGGAGGATGGGGAATGGAGGGGGCTCAGGAAGGAGAAGAGGTCGGGGAATGGAGGGGGCTCAGGAAGGAGAAGAGGAGGTCGGTGAATGGAGGGGGCACAGGAAGGAGAGGAGGTCGGGGAATGGAGGGGGCACAGGAAGGAGAAGAGGAGGTCGGGGAATGGAGGGGGCACAGGAAGGAGAAGAGGTCGGGGAATGGAGGAGGCACAGGGAAGGGAAGAAGAGGTCGGGGAATGGAGGAGGCACAGGAAGGAGAAGAGGTCGGGGAATGGAGGAGGCACAGGAAGAAGAGGAGGTCAGGGAATGGAGGGGCACAGGAAGAAGTGGAGGTTGGGGAATGGAGGAGGCACAGGAAGGAGAAGAGGTGGGGGAATGGAGGAGGCACAGGAAGAGGTCGGGGAATGGAGGAGGCACAGGAAAGGGAAGAAGAGGTCAGGGAATGGAGGAGGTACAGGAAGGAGAAGAAAAGGTTGGGGAATGGAGGAGGCACAGGAAGAAGAAGAGGTCGGGGAATGGAGGGGCACAGGAAGGAGAAGAGGTCGGGGAATGGAGGAGGTACAGGAAGGAGAAGAGGAGGTTGGGGAATGGATTGGGTTGGCACAGGAAGGAGAAGAGGAGGTCGGGGAATGGAGGAGGCACAGGAAAGAGAAGAGGAGGTCGGGGAATAGAGGAGGCACAGGAAGGAGAAGAGGAGGTCGGGGAATGGAGGGGGCACAGGAAGGATAAGAGGAGGTCGGGGAATGGAGGGGGCACAGGAAGGAGAAGAGGAGGTCGGGGAATGGAGGAGGCACAGGAAGGAAAAGAGCAGATCGGGGAATGGAGGCGGCCACATGGGCAGGAGCTGCACACAGAGGACATAAGTGGGGTTTCCTGCTGAGCCGAGTGTCCCCAGGGTTACTGAGTTCAGAGCTGACAGACGGGAGATGTCGCAGGGAGACGCAGCAGTTACTGATCCGGCTGCTCGGGGGTTAACCAGTGTGCGGGGAGGAGCGTGCATAGCAGGTGACTGACAGCCGTACAGATCCGTCTCCTCCAGGACCTGCGCTGTCTGCTGCCTGGTCACGTGCAGCATCTCCGAACACGTCAACGCGCCACAGGCGTCCCCCACTGATGACAGACAGCTCTACTGTCCAATCACATAGCTCAGCAGCCCTGCTCCTACCAATGGTAAGACAGCGCTGCGTGTGGGCGGGGCAAAATGCTATTACGAGAAGATGAGACCCACTTGCGCCCTAAGATTACTCCAGTAATCCGCCCTATATACATCCGCCGCCCTCTCCGCTTCTGCCGCCGGGGGCGCTGTATCCTCGGGGCCGTAGAAGCCTGGTGAGGATTAAGAATAAAATCCAGCAATGTCCGCGGTAAATGGCGCACAGGTCACTGAGGGGTTACACGGTCTCATGTAGTGACGTCAGACTGTGATCGGTGCACGATGTCTCCGCTGCTCTACAATATCTGTGGCCGATCACACACATCAGATATTGGGGATTATGGAAACACCGGGCACATTCATCACTGGATCGTCAGGATCTTCAGGCTGATCTCTGTGCTGTGTAACATGTTCCTGTCTTGTCTGCAGGTTTCCATTCCTACCAGTGGATGATCGGCTGTGTGCTGAGAGATGACGGCGGGGTCACTGGGTACGATCAGTACGGATATGATGGGAGAGAGTTCATGGCCCTGGACACACAGACGTGGACATATGTCCCCACCATGGCCCAGGCTCAGATCACCGCAGATAGATGGAACAGCCCAGAGGAACTATGGGGGGAGAGATGGAAGAATTATATAGAGAATATCTGTATCGAGGATCTGAAGAAATATTTGGAGAACGGGAGAGAAGATCTGGAGAGGAGAGGTGAGCGCTCATCATCACATCTGTCCCTGGCACTGAATCCTCCCATACAGGTAATAATCCCCTGTCACCTCTGTGTGATGTGTGATTTATGGTCAGCCTTGTACTTCTAGTCCCCTCTGTCCCCGGCACTGAATCCCCCGTATAGGTAATAAGCCCCTGTTACCTCTGTGTGATGGGTGATTTATGGTCAGCCTTGTACTTGTAGTCCCCTCTGTCCTCGGCACTGAATCCCCCCATACAGGTAATAAGTCCCTGTTACCTCTGTGTGATGTGTGATTTATGGTCAGCCTTGTACTTCTAGTCCCCTCTGTCCCCGGCACTGAATCCCCCGTATAGGTAATAAGCCCCTGTTACCTCTGTGTGATGGGTGATTTATGGTCAGCCTTGTACTTGTAGTCCCCTCTGTCCCCGGCACTGAATCCTCCCATACAGGTAATAAGCCCCTGTCACCTCTGTGTGATGTGTGAGTTATGGTCAGCCTTGTACTTGTAGTCCCCTCTGTCCTCGGCACTGAATCCCCCATATAGGTAATAAGCCCCTGTCACCTCTGTGTGATGTGTGATTTATGGTCAACCTTGTTCTTGTAGTCCCCTCTGTCCCCGGCACTGAATCCTCCCATACAGGTAATAAGCCCCTGTCACCTCTGTGTGATGTGTGACTTATGGTCAGCCTTGTACTTTTAGTCCCCTCTGTTCTCGGCACTGAACCCCCCATATAGGTAATAAGCCCCTGTCACCTCTGTGTGATGTGTGATTTATGGTCAGCCTTGTACTTGTAGTCCCCTCTGTCCCTGGCACTGAATCCCCCCATATAGATAATAAGCCCCTGTCACCTCTGTGTGATGTGTGATTTATGGTCAGCCTTGTACTTCTAGTCCCCTCTGTCCCCGGCACTGAATCCCCCGTATAGGTAATAAGCCCCTGTTACCTCTGTGTGATGGGTGATTTATGGTCAGCCTTGTACTTGTAGTCCCCTCTGTCCCCGGCACTGAATCCTCCCATACAGGTAATAAGCCCCTGTCACCTCTGTGTGATGTGTGAGTTATGGTCAGCCTTGTACTTGTAGTCCCCTCTGTCCTCGGCACTGAATCCCCCATATAGGTAATAAGCCCCTGTCACCTCTGTGTGATGTGTGATTTATGGTCAACCTTGTTCTTGTAGTCCCCTCTGTCCCCGGCACTGAATCCTCCCATACAGGTAATAAGCCCCTGTCACCTCTGTGTGATGTGTGATTTATGGTCAGCCTTGTACTTGTAGTCCCCTCTGTCCCTGGCACTGAATCCCCCCATATAGATAATAAGCCCCTGTCACCTCTGTGTGATGTGTGATTTATGGTCAGCCTTGTACTTGTAGTCCCCTCTGTCCCCGACACTGAATCCCCCATATAGGTAATAAGCCCCTGTCACCTCTGTGTGATGTGTGATTTATAGTCAGCCTTGTACTTGTAGTCCCCTCTGTCCCCGGCACTGAATCCCCCATATAGGTAGTAAGCCCCTGTCACCTCTGTGTGATGTGTGATTTATGGTCAGCCTTGTACTTGTAGTCCCCTCTGTCCCCAGCACTGAATCCCCCATATAGGTAGTAAGCCCCTGTCACCTCTGTGTGATGTGTGAGTTATGGTCAGCCTTGTACTTGTAGTCCCCTCTGTCCCCGGCACTGAATCCCCCATATAGGTAGTAAGCCCCTGTCACCTCTGTGTGATGTGTGATTTATGGTCAGCCTTGTACTTGTAGTCCCCTCTGTCCCCCACACTGAATCCCCCATATAGGTAATAAGCCCCTGTCACCTCTGTGTGATGTGTGAGTTATGGTCAGCCTTGTACTTGTAGTCCCCTCTGTCTCCGGCACTGAATCCCCCTTATAGGTAATAAGCCCCTGTCACCTCTGTGTGATGTGTGATTTATGGTCAGCCTTGTACTTGTAGTCCCCTCTGTCCCCCACACTGAATCCCCCATATAGGTAATAAGCCCCTGTCACCTCTGTGTGATGTGTGAGTTATGGTCAGCCTTGTACTTGTAGTCCCCTCTGTCTCCGGCACTGAATCCCCCTTATAGGTAATAAGCCCCTGTCACCTCTGTGTGATGTGTGAGTTATGGTCAGCCTTGTACTTGTAGTCCCCTCTGTCTCCGGCACTGAATCCCCCTTATAGGTAATGAGCCCCTGTCACCTCTGTGTGATGTGTGATTTATGGTCAGCCTTGTACTTGTAGTCCCCTCTGTCCCCGACACTGAATCCCCCATATAGGTAATAAGCCCCTGTCACCTCTGTGTGATGTGTGATTTATGGTCAGCCTTGTACTTGTAGTCCCCTCTGTCCCCGACACTGAATCCCCCCATATAGGTAATAAGCCCCTGTCACCTCTGTGTGATGTGTGATTTATGGTCAGCCTTGTACTTGTAGTCCCCTCTGTCCCCGACACTGAATCCCCCCATATAGGTAATAAGCCCCTGTCACCTCTGTGTGATGTGTGATTTATGGTCAGCCTTGTACTTGTAGTCCCCTCTGTCCCCGACACTGAATCCCCCATATAGGTAATAAGCCCCTGTCACCTCTGTGTGATGTGTGATTTATGGTCAGCCTTGTACTTGTAGTCCCCTCTGTCCCCGACACTGAATCCCCCCATATAGGTAATAAGCCCCTGTCACCCCTGTGTGATGTGTGATTTATTGTCAGCCTTGTACTTGTAGTCCCCCCTGTCCCCGTCACTGAATCCTCCCATATTAGTAATAAGCCCCTGTCACCTGTGTGTGATGTGTGATTTATGGTCAGCCTTGTACTTGTAGTCCCCTGTCCCCGGCACTGAATCCCCCCATATAGGTAATCAGCCCCTGTCACCTGTGTGTGATGTGTGATTTATGGTCAGCCTTGTACTTGTAGTCCCCTCTGTCCCCGACACTGAATCCCCCCATATAGGTAATCAGCCCCTGTCACCTGTGTGTGATGTGTGATTTATGGTCAGCCTTGTACTTGTAGTCCCCTCTCCCCGGCACTGAATCCCCCATATAGATAATAAGCCCCTGTCACCTCTGTGTGATGTGTGATTTATGGTCAGCCTTGTACTTGTAGTCCCCTCTGTCCCCAGCACTGAATCCCCCATACTGGTAATAAGCCCCTGTGACCTCTGTGTGATGTGTGATTTATGGTCAGCCTTGTACTTGTAGTCCCCTCTGTCCCCAGCACTGAATCCCCACCATATAGGTAATAAGCCCCTGTCACCTGTGTGTGATGTGTGATTTATGGTCAGCCTTGTACTTGTAGTCCCCCCTGTCCCCGACACTGAACCCCCCATACAGGTAATAAGCCCCTGTCGGCTCCTGCTGTTTATTCTGTGAGTCCGTCTTTTCTTACAGTTCCATATCGTCCTGTTCCTCGGTTCTTCCTTCTAGATGTGTTACTAGTCCGGGGCGTCCTACACAGGCTGACACTGTGCGATCAGTGCGGAGCGGCCACATTGTGCAGGACACAGCCGATGTCCAGTCATTTATACATTTCCTGGAGGCATAACAGAGGAATCACAGAATGCAGAAACCTAAGAAAAGATGCTCCAGAATTGTTATTTAATGGGAAATACAAGTTTTGTGCTAAAATAGACGAGTGAGGAGAGGAGACGGGTTCTCTTTAACCCCCTATAGACATTAGACATACTGGTCCATTCAGTGTCGGCTCTCTGTCTCTGGTGCGGGCTCAGGAGCTGAGCCGCCACATTCCCAGCAGGTGATGGCTGCTCTATTCATCCATCATCTACCTCTAAAGTCTGGGGGTGAAGCCGAGCTCCAACCATGGCTGTTATCTGTCAGATGCCGCTGTCAATCACTGAGAGCAGCATTTACAGCAGACCTTTATTCTAAGCGCCCATCAGCTTCCCCGCAGCACGATCGTGGGGAGCCAATGAGCTGCCATGGCAGTCGGGGGTCTGCTGAACGCCCCTGTCATGATGGAGCTGAAGACCCTCCTGTAGCTGCACAGGAGACCCTGATTTGTACTATATACCCCAATACTGCGGTGCTGCAGGATCTAGTACAAGGGATCGGCGACTGCAGGTTCTGGATCCCTAAAAGGACTATAAAATGCAGGAAAAAATTGTGAAAATAAACTTTATTCCCTTATTTATATTCAGTAAACACCGTAATGAGAACAAATATTCAAAACGCCAATATTCCAACATTCCAGGATAAAGTAAGAAGTGATGAATGTGTCACATCAGCCCCAGGATGGGATTAATAAAAAACACCGACTCCGAGCACAAAGTCCCTCACAGCCCGTCACCGGAACACCGGGAACGTCACAGGTCTCGGGAAATGGCGACAGAAGCCACAGTTTATAGAGTATTTCCAAAGTCTGTAATAAATCTGCCTGTTTCTATCACTGTGATCGCACTGACCTGGAGCATCAGCTGCCGGATCATTCTCACCCTAGAATGAAGGCGAGAAAAACTAACAAAAAGCAATCGGAGAATTTTCTTTTTTTTTTTCTCGCAATTTTGCTGTATTTTTTCTGTTTTCCAGTAAATTACATGGTGAAATGGATGGTGTCATTCAAAAGTGCAACTTGTGCCGCAGAAAACAAGGTCTCATGTGGCTACAGACAGAAAAAAAAGCTATGGCTCCTATAGGAAGGGAAGGCAGAAACAAAACGTAAAATCACCATGCCAGGAAGGGGTTAATATCGGTCAGGTATCATTGCACTGACACGAGATTGGCAGCTACATAAATTTAAAACCACCACAAACTGAAATACCCAAACACAAAAATACATAATATAAAAAGTAATTAAACCTTTATTAGGCTAAAAAACAGATTGAAAAGGGGAAATTCCAACAAAGACGAGAGCGGTAATCCCCCTATTATACTGGGACGGAAATAACTGCACTAATACATAAATTACTCATATCCGGTGATGTGAGCAGCACTCATACAGCATCCATCATCCATCTGTGTGTGATCATCATCAGACTAAGTACAAGCTCTGTGGCTCCATCTAGTGGTTATGTGCAAAAATGCTAAACTGGAGGTAGATACAATAAGATCTGCTGTCCCGAGAATAAATATATAGGAATAACATTAGTGTGCCACATTTACTGATTTATGGAAAATATGCATAATATAAAATTAATAAGTGTAAATTATGGCTCAAGGGCCGGAAGAAATTAGAGAAAGTCAGCAAATGTAGCACAGCAGTTATAGTGAGATATGGGGACACAGAGCAATTAATCAAAAAATCACAGAGTCATATTCCAATGAGAAGGCGATCGGGCAAGAACAAGTGTGTGCTAGTGCTGTGCCCGAACAATCAAAAATGAGAACATCCTGCACAAAACATCTATAGACTGAGATAACACATTCACCACTGTCACTCTTACACGCATTTCGCCGCGTTAGCTTCCTCAGGGGGTGAATAAGTGTTCCAAAGGCGTTTCTATATAGGTTTCGCTGGATAGACGCGTCGCCACTGACACCAAACGGGGCAACACACCGCGAGCGTTCAGCACATGAGATGAAACAGGTAGCTCAGGATGGACATATCGCTGCTGAGCTAAATCACATTCACTATCCACACATTGCTTATCTGGTTAAATGGCCACAATAATCTGCGCAGGTAAGAATTAGACAAACGGGACACAGGTGAATGTGACATATAGACCACCCAAGAGGGAAAAATCAAAGTGCAAGTGCCTCTTACAGTGCCAACGTGTGAAATATTGAAAATAATCTAAATTAAAAAAATAAATAAATGGAAAATAATAATTTAATCAGATAAAATATATCTGGATGTTCTACAAGTGTTATATAGAAATGAAATCCTTCAAAGTATATAAATAAATATATATATGTGTGTGTATATATGCATACAAACAAAGATGATAATGTGCAAATTTTTCTTGACTATAATCTACAATTGATTCAGTGTGATTGTGTAGAGTGTGGACTGGGGAACAGAAATAAAAAAGGATACAAAGAAAAGTCCCCGTATCTCTCCTGTTTCCCCTACGTGCTCTATACGCACACTGTATACGGCGCTCTGGTAGCGGCCGGTCAGATGCGGCTCCAATCCGTAATATCAGTAGCAGTAAAGCTCAGCGCTCGATAGGAAGCTGTGCAAGAATTGTGGATTTATTATCAGTCAAGGTCAGTCCGTGATAAACAGCTTAAATTGACGTTTCGTCCAATCATAGACCTTCATCAGAAATCTCCTGTGTTGCTGGGATGTGTAGTGAATGTATACCACTCAGAATTGTAAAGTGGACTGTGAGCCGTGTGGTTATAAGTGGTCAGTGCTGCCGTGTGGTGACATGGTCACTGTCAGGAATGCATGAGAGTAGAGACCCCCAGACAGGAGACAGATCAGATCTGTGCTGCACACACCCCATTTATACCTTCTTCTTCCCTCTCAGTTCGGCCCCAGGTGAAGGTGTCCGGTCAGGAGAAAGGTGACACCGTGAAGCTTCACTGCCAGGTGTACGGATTTCACCCCCGAGCTGTGGATGTGAAGTGGAAGAACAAGGAGGACGAGGTTCACTCATATGAGACCACACACGTCCTCCCCAATCCTGACGGCACCTATCAGATCAGGGTCAGCGCGGAAGTGACCCCCAAAGATGGCGACATATACTCCTGTTATGTGGATCACAGCAGCCTGGAGCAGCCGCAGTACATCGTGTGGGGTGAGTAGTGTCATAGAATCATAGAAACGTAGAGTTGGAAGGGACCTCCTTGGCCATCTGGTCCAACCCCCTGCTCAAAGCAGGATTCGCTAAATCATCCCAGTCAGATGTCTGTCCAGCCTCTGTTTGAAGACTTCCATTGAAGGAGAACTCACCACTTCTCGTGACAGCTTGTTCCACTCATTGATCACTCTAACTGTTAAAAAGTTTTTTCTAATATCTAATCTGTGTCTCCTCCCATTCAGTTTCATCCCATTACGTCTAGTCTTTCCTTGTGCAGATGAGAATAAAGTTGATCCTTCTACAATGTGACAGCCCTTTAGATATTTGTAGACAGCTATTAAGTCTCCTCTCTGTCTTCTCTTTTGCAAACTAAACATTCCCAAATCCTGCAACCTTTCCTCATAAGACAGGGTTTGCAGACCGGTCACCATTCTGGTCGCTCTTTTCTGAACTTGCTCCAGTTTGTTGATGTCTTTTTTAAAATGTGGTGCCCAAAACTGGACACAATATTCCAGATGAGGTCTGACCAAAGAGGAGTAGAGGGAAATAATGACTTCACGTGATCTAGACTGTATGCTTCTGTTAATACATCCTAGAATTGCATTTGCCTTTTTTGCTGCTGCATCACACTGTTGACTCATATTCAGTCTGTGATCTATTAGTATACCCAAGTCTTTTTCACATGTGCTGTTGCTTAGCCCTATTCCTCCCATTCTGTATATGCTTTTTCCATTTTTATTGCCCAGATGTAGTACTTTGCATTTTTCCCTGTTAAAAACCATTCTGTTAGTTGCTGCCCACTTCTCCAGTTTATTTATATCTTTTTGAATCCTCTCTCTCTCTTCTCTAGTATTAGCTATCCCTCCTAGCTTTGTGTCATCAGCAAATTTAATCAGTTTACCCTCAATTCCTTCATCTAAATCATTGATAAAGATGTTGAACAATACAGGGCCCAGGACAGAGCCCTGTGGTACCCCACTTGAGACATTCTTCCAACTGGATGTGCAGCCATTTACGACCACTCTTTGGGTCCGATCACTAAGCCAGTTATGAATCCACCTAACAGTTGCCTTGTCCATTCCATACTTAGTCATTTTTTCAATAAGGATTGTATGAGATACTTTGTCAAATGCTTTGCTGAAGTCAATATATACTATATCTACAGCATTTCCTTGATCCACCCAATCAGTGATTCCATCATAGAAGTTAATTAATTTAGTCTGACATGACTTATTAGTTACAAACCCATGCTGACTCTGTTTAATCACTTCATTCTTATCCAGGTACTGACATACATGTTGTTTAATAATTTGTTCAAAGATCTTTCCTGGTATAGAAGTCAGACTCACCGGCCTATAGTTACCTGTCCATACTCCAGTGTCCATACTGGGCAGATGATGGGGGTAACACTGGAATATGTCATGATTGGTGTTCACTATTTAATTAATATAAAACGACTGAACTGTTCTGTGCGTGACTAATAGTAACTGCAGAATAATCTGTGCTGTGTGTACAGGAGGAATAACACGATATCTGGCCATTATATCACTTGTATCTGAGGAATAACACGATATCTGGTCATTATATCACTTGTATCTGAGCAATAACACGATATTTGGCCATTATATCACATGTATCTGAGGAATAACACGATATCTGGCCATTATATCACATGTATCTGAGGAATAACACGATATCTGGCCATTATATCACTTGTATCTGAGCAATAACACGATATCTGGACATTATATCACTTGTATATGAGGAATAACACGATATCTGGCCATTATATCACATGTATCTGAGGAATAACACGATATCTGGCCATTATATCACTTGTATGTGAAGAATAACACGATATCTGGCCATTATATCACTTGTACCTGAGGAATAACACGATATCTGGCCATTATATCACTTGTATATGAGGAATAACACGATATCTGGCCATTATATCACTTGTACCTGAGGAATAACACGATATCTGGCCATTATATCACTTGTATCTGAGGAATAACACGATATCTGGCCATTATATCACTTGTATGTGAAGAATAACACGATATCTGGCCATTATATCTCTTGTATCTGAGGAATAAAACAATATGTGTTGTAAGGAAACCAACCGCGAAAGGGAACCAGGCGATACGGATATTCCCCCACCGTCACCAATCTGTGATGGAGCTTACACAGCCGCAGCTCTCTGGTCAGTCAGGGAACTGCACCTAGGATAAGTAGTCGCTGGAGAGGCCGCCCTGTCATGTACTGGTCATCGGGGCACTCTGCAGTGAGGGCGGTATATTTATCACCTGTCCTAGGCTGGGAATATATACACCAGAACGTTATACTGCCACCAGCACCCAAGGGCGGGAGGGTAACACAGCTCTGCTACATCACTCCTGTTCAGCACCACTAGCTATACGTTCATCCATTGGCTTTACCCAGGTAATATTGTTGAGGTAGCTATTGAGGGAGGATCAAGTGACCCTTCACGGTTGACCAAGTGATTTCCAAATTAATCTACAGGGCGTTGCTAGCAACTGAGAATGACCAGACGGAGATGTGTCTCTGTATGGGAGGATCAAGGCAGATCACTAACCCCGTTTATTATGTCACCTTTTTTTTATAGTATTTTGCTTAATTATGCAAAGTACTCAGCTACCAATTACATCGTCGTGACACATTTACTTTATAAGCCAATAGTATTGCAGGAAAACCGGAATATGTCCCTGTGACGAACAGCCCGCCGCTGTTCGCCAATACGTGACGAACAGGGGTCCCGCTACCACCAAAATGCGACGGACAGCGGACCCTGTGTCACCACTATGTCACAATCCCACCACTGACATGGGTGTATCAGCGGACGGATGGACGCGACACACTGCTGGCACACGGCTATCACAGGCACAGTGGGCCTTATCTTAGTTATCCCACCATGTGACAAAAATATCCAGCAAGCTAATCTCGCTCTAACAATTTGCCGCAGTGGGGTATTTTGGGTGCCCCACCACTGCTATCAATCTTCTACGAACTGCAGGGATTTATGTATATCCCACTTTCTCAGTTCCACTTTGGAACTCGCAGCTCTCCGGCGCCCCCCTTACCCTCAGGTCAGTCAGGGAACTGCACCTAGGATAATTAGTCGCCGGATGGGCTGCTTGTTGTGGACCGGCGGTTAGGCTACTGCAGTGAGGGAATTATCAATGCTGTGGCCGCAGCCCCTCATTCAGCAATATGAGACCCTTCTGGACTGCCAACTAGCCACAACAACCGTACACAACGCGCTACCACCAGTCACGGTTTACTTAATTCACAGAGTTAAGTAAGAGGGTCCGTGGCAAACCCCTTGAATTAGTAGCGGTTATCGAAAAGGGGCGCTTAGTTCGTTTCTTAGAGCATGGAGACAGACTAAATATTAAATCATTTATTCCCCGAAAAAGTAGGGCAGTGGTTATACAGATAAAAGGTGCTATAAAATTGAGACATAAAATATGTACAATACAAATATAACATAATGGGGATTAAAATACAGAAAGTAACACTCACATGTGCTTGGATATCAGGCAGACCATGCGGCTTGGAGGGGGAGGGGCCAGACGTCTCAAGACATTGGGGTAGGTCTGTTCAGCATCAAAACTCTGCTCCAACTGACTGGAATTTGCTAGGGGATAGCTATAGACTAGGGTCTGTGTGACATCACGGAAGGGGCAGTCTGGAGTGGGTCTGCCCCCTACTCCTTGATTTAGAATCAAACTACAAAACTTAGAATAACTATATCTAAATGGTAAAAACCCGTACCGACCCACATGGGGCCTCATTGTTTGTGATTCACCGAATAGAATCCGAAAACACCAAACATGCCATAACTGAGACATTCTATTTGGGTGCAATCCATATCTCAGTCTCTGTACGTCCGAGGACTACGCAAAAGGCACCGTAGCGAAGCTGGGACCGCTCAGATCACAAAAATATGATTGCTGTGTCCGTGCTGTGTATGGTTTTTACGGTACAGACTCTTTAATATCACCCATAGCTGCATTCAAACCTCGTGGTTTCAGACAAAGAGATCTTTTCCCCCTTTTTTTCTTCAGCTTAATTAACATTTCTAGCTGTGGAGAGGAGCCAAATGTTTGTAACAGGAAGTGTCCTATTACCAGTGCGGACACAGGCTGTAAAGGTGGGGGGAAGGGGAAAAGCTGTAGGGGCTGACATTCTGAATTTCTCATCAGAGGGAAGGGAGAGATTTCTAGGCACATATTTTACAGAGAAAAAACAACATCATACTTTACAGACATTGTATATCACACCTCCCCCCTTAAGAGGGCGCTACGGAGGAACTACCTGTCGGTAATCGGCCATGCGCACCTCAGCGGGTTCGCCCCGGCGGGACAACCCATCGGCATTGCCGTTTTCTCTGCCCTTCCTGTTATGAGCTCATATTCTGCTCCACCAGCTGGGAGTTCTCCTTCCGTTCTCCCTCTGGTGGTGACAGGATGTAGTGAGGTTGATTTAATTGGTAGTGGTCTGCCACCTGATGAGGAAGATAATGATTGGATCTCTGGAGTGTCAGACTGGATATAAGACAGCCGACGCCCTATCCTGTTGCTGGTGATTCAGTCTGCTTCTCAGGTCTTGGACTTCAGCTCTGCTCCAGTCTTCTCAAGTTAAGTTTGTTTTTGCTAATGTTCACACTTGCTCTTGTTGGTCTGCTCAGTTTTTGTGTGGTCAGCCAGCCCAGCTGGGCTATGCTGAATTTCCACTCTTATTTATCTGTATTTGCCTTTTTGTCCTTTATTAGATTGGCCTCTTTTTTGCTCTGTCTCAGAATATTTCAGAGTGCTGATATAGTGGGAGAAGTCTAGTGACTTCAGGGTTAATTTTGTTATCAGAAGTGTTGGACATTATTTTGGGTAGGGTTTTTCGGCAGATTGCAGACAGTATCTTTCCTTTCCTGTCCTTTCAAGTTAGTTTGGCCCCATCGTTTGCTCAGCCTATTTTTCTGCCTTTGTTTGTGTTTTCATCTTGCTTCACCGTCAATACATGTGGGGGGCTGTCTTTCCTTTGGGGTCTGCTCTGGGGCAGTCAGTTTTCCTCTCTTCCTGCTTTAGGCTTATGTAGTTCTCCGGTTGTGACGAGGCGTCTAGATTCATCGTAGGTACGCTCCACGACTGCTGCTAGTTGTGTGTTAAGATCAGGGGTCTGCAATCTGCATAGTTGCCAACCTCTGTTTTTCTGAGACATAGCGTGTGTTGCTTTTTTTTCTCCTCGGTGACCCATTCATAACAGAATCACCAGCCATACCGCAGATTCTAGGGTACTCAAAAGCAGGAAAGAATTGTTTAAAAAAAGAATAAAAGAAAAGAAGAAAGGAAAAAAAAAAGTGTCAGAATTTTTTTTTTATATATTTTTTCCTCTTTTTTCTCTGGGGCCGTAGGAGGATTTTTTTTTTCTCTCTCCTAATGGAGATTAAGCAACTGTCTGATCGTGTGGAGCAACTTGCTGCTGAAGTGCAGGGAATTTCTACCTACCTCATTCAGTCACATGTTGCTGAACCCAAGATTCCTACTCCTGATGTGTTTTCTGGGGATCGGTCTAAATTTCTGAATTTTAAGAATAATTGTAAATTATTTCTTGCCTTGAAACCTAACTCATCGGGGAGTTCTGTGCAGCAGGTTAAAATTGTCATAGAATCATAGAATCATAGAATCGTAGAGTTGGAAGGGACCTCCTGGGCCATCTGGTCCAACCCCCTGCTCAAAGCAGGATTCGCTAAATCATCCCAGTTAGATGTCTGTCCAGCCTCTGTTTGAAGACTTCCATTGAAGGAGAACTCACCACTTCTCGTGGCAGCCTGTTCCACTCATTGATCACTCTAACTGTCAAAAAGTTTTTTCTAATATCTAATCTGTGTCTCCTCCCATTCAGCTTCATCCCATTGCTTCTAGTCTTTCCTTGTGCAAATGAGAATAAAGTTGATCCTTCTACAATGTGACAGCCCTTTAGATATTTGTAGACAGCTATTAAGTCTCCTCTCAGTCTTCTCTTTTGCAAACTAAACATTCCCAAATCCTGCAACCTTTCCTCATAAGACAGGGTTTGCAGACCAGTCACCATTCTGGTCGCTCTTTTCTGAACTTGCTCCAGTTTGTTGATGTCTTTTTTAAAATGTGGTGCCCAAAATTGGACACAATATTCCAGATGAGGTCTGACCAAAGAGGAGTAGAGGGAAATAATTACTTCACGTGATCTAGACTGTATGCTTCTGTTAATACATCCTAGAATTGCATTTGCCTTTTTTGCTGCTGCATCACACTGTTGACTCATATTCAGTCTGTGATCTATTAGTATACCCAAGTCTTTTTCACATGTGCTGTCACTTAGCCCTATTCCTCCCATTCTATATATGCTTTTTTCATTTTTATTGCCCAGATGTAGTACTTTGCATTTCTCCCTGTTAAAAACCATTCTGTTAGTTGCTGCCCACTTCTCCAGTTTATTTAAATCTTTTTGAATCCTCTCTCTCTCTTTTCTAGTATTAGCTATCCCTCCTAGCTTTGTGTCATCAGCAAATTTAATCAGTTTACCCTCAATTCCTTCATCTAAATCGTTGATAAAGATGTTGAACAATACAGGGCCCAGGACAGAGCCCTGTGGTACCCCACTTGAGACATTCTTCCAACTGGATGTGCAGCCATTTACGACCACTCTTTGGGTCCGATCACTAAGCCAGTTATGAATCCACCTAACAGTTGCCTTGTCCATTCCATACTTAGTCATTTTTTCAATAAGGATTGTATGAGAGACTTTGTCAAATGCTTTGCTGAAGTCAAGATATACTATATCTACAGCATAGAATCATAGAATCATCTCCTTACTGCGCGGCGATCCCCAGGATTGGGCTTTTTCTCTGACACCTGAAAATCCTATTCTCACTAATGTGGATGCATTCTTTCAAGCCTTGGGGTTATTGTATGATGAACCTAATGCCGTTGATCAAGCTGAGAGAACCCTGTTGGCATTAAACCAGGGTCAGGATCCTGCAGAGTTATACTGTCAAAAATTCCGAAAGTGGGCGGTCCTTACTACATGGAATGATAGTGCACTGGCAGCTCTCTTTCGGAAAGGTTTATCAGAGACCGTAAAGGATGTTATGGTGGGATTTCCTGTTCCCTCTGGTCTGGATGGCTCTGTCATTAGCCATTCAAGTTGATCGGCGTTTACGTGAACGTAAAACTACACGGGAGGCGCTGCCACCTTCTGAACAAATGTCTGAACCTATGCAATGTGATGGGGTGTTGTCTAGGGCGCAACATCAGGAGTTTAGAAGGCGTAATAACTGTGTTTTTTCTGTGGAGACGCCTCTCATACCATTTCTGTCTGCCCTAAACGAGAGAAACGTTTTGCATACACATTTGCTGTGGGCAGTGTACAACCTAAGTTCCTTTTGGCAATTACTTTGATCTGCTCCTTGTCCACGTTTTCCACTAAGGCTTTTGTGGATTCAGGAGCAGCTCTGAATCTGATGGATTTGGACTTTGCTAAATGTTGTGGTTTGTCCATGACGCCTCTGCAGACGCCTATTCCTTTGAGGGGTATTGATGCCACTCCTTTGGCAGAGAATAAACCTCAGTTTTGGACCCAGGTGATAATGCGAGTTGCCCCAGACCACCAAGAAAATTGTAAATTTTTGGTGCTGCATAATTTGCATGATACTATTGTTCTGGGTTTCCCCTGGTTGCAAATTCATAATCCAGTTTTGGATTGGAAATCTGTGTCTGTGGTGAGTTGGGGTTGTCAGTGTGTTCTTAAGGACGCTCCTGTTTTCTCCACCTCTCCTCAGTCTCATGATATTCCTGATTATCTGGCTGATTTCTCTGATGTATTTAGTGAGAGTAAGTCTGCGTCTTTGCCTCCTCATAGGAGTTATGACTGTGCAATTGAGTTGATGCCTGGGTGTAAGTTTCCCAAGGGTCGGCTTTTCAACTTATCTGTACCCGAACATGATGCTATGCGATCCTATATTAAGGAGTCATTGGGGAAGGGTCATATTAGACCATCCTCGTCACCTTTAGGCGCTGGTTTTTTTTTTTTGTGGCCAAGAAAGATGGTTCATTAAGACCGTGTATTAATTATCGTTCCCTTAACAAGATGACGGTTAAATATCAGTACCCGTTACCTCTGATGTCTGATTTATTCTTCAGAGTTAAGAGTGCCTGCTGGTTTACTAAGCTTGACCTCAGGGGGGCGTATAATCTTATTCGCATCAAGCACGGGGATGAATGGAAGACGGCGTTTAATTCTCCGGAGGGACATTTTGAGTACCTGGTGATGCCTTTTGGGCTCTCTAATGCCCCTTCTGTCTTCCAGGCCTTTATGAATGATATTTTTCGAGACTTTGTTGATAAGTTTTTGATTATCTATCTGGATGATATTTTGATCTTTTCTAGTGATTGGGATTCCCATGTGGAACATGTCCGGACTGTGTTCCAGATTTTAAGGGAGAATTCCCTGTTTGTTAAGGGATCGAAATGCCTCTTTGGTGTACAGAGGATTTCATTTTTGGGATTTATCTTGTCTCCATCGACTATTGAAATGGACCTGGCCAAGGTACAGGCCATTTTATGATTGGGTTCAGCTTACTTCTTTGAAGGCTCTCCAGAAGTTTTTGGGTTTTGCTAATTTCTATCGTAAATTTATAGGTAATTTTTCTAGTATTGTCAAGCCACTGACTGATCTGACCAAGAAGGGAGCTGATGTGCTGAATTGGTCTCCTGAGGCTGTCTCAGCATTTCAGGAGCTTAAGCGGAGATTTACTTCAGCTCCAGTTCTACGGCAACCTGATGTCTCACTTCCATTTCAAGTGGAGGCAGACGCTTCTGAGATTGGTGCAGGAGCTGTTTTGTCCCAAAAAGACCCTGTGACTTCTAAGATGAATCCCTGTGCCTTCTTTTCTCGAAAGTTCTCCCCATCTGAACGCAACTATGACGTGGGGAATCGGGAATTGTTGGCCATGAAATGGGAATTTGAGGAGTGGAGACATTGGTTGGAGGGAGCTAGACATCAATTTGTGGTCCTCACCGATCACAAGAATCTGATTTATCTGGAGTCGGCTAAACACTTGAATCCTAGACAGGCTAGATGGGCCTTGTTTTTCACGCGTTTTAATTTTGTGGTCTCTTTTCTTCCGGGCACTAAGAATGTTAAGGCAGACGCCCTTTCTAGGAGTTTCTTTGCTGATTCTCTTAATGTGACTGAGCCTACTACTATCCTAGGTGAGGGGGTAGTTCTTTCTGCCATTTCACCCGATTTGAGACGCGCCCTGGAGGAATTTCAGGAGGATAAACCGGAGCGTTGCCCTATGGGAAGATTGTATGTTCCTGACCAGTGGAGAAAGAGAGTGATGTCTGAAGTCCATTGCTCCGCATTGGCTGGTCATCCAGGTATTTTTTGGCACCAGAGATTTGGTGAGTCAGTCATTTTGGTGGCCTGCCTTGTCTCGTGATGTCAGGAATTTTGTACAGTCCTGTGGGACTTGTTCTCGGTCTAAACCCTGTTGTCGTTCTAGTGGGTTGCTGATGCCCCTGCCGGTGCCCAAGAGGCCATGGACCCATATCTCAATGGATTTTATTTCTGATCTTCCTGTCTCTCAGAAAATGACTGTTATCTGGGTGATTTGTGATAGATTTTCGAAGATGGTCCATCTTGTACCACTCCCAAAGTTGCCATCTTCCGCTGAGTTGGTACCCTTGTTTTTACAACAGGTGGTTCGGTTACACGGGATTCCTGAGAACATTGTGTCCGATAGAGGGGTCCAGTTTGTTTCCAGATTTTGGAAAGCCTTTTGTTCCAATCTGGGAATTCAGTTATCCTTCTCCTCAGCGTTTCATCCCCAGACCAATGGGCAGACTGAGAGAAAAAACCAGACCCTGGAGTCTTATTTAAGATGTTTTATATCTGCTGATCAAGATGATTGGGTCAATTTTTGCCCTTGGCCGAATTTGCGCTGAACAATAGAGCTAGTTCTGCCACTTTGATATCACCCTTTTTCTGCAATTTTGGGTTTCATCCTCGATTCTCTTCAGGACAAGTGGAATCTTCGTCCTGCCCAGGTGTGGACACTGTGGTTGTGAGAATGCAGCAGATATGGGACCAAGTGGTGGATAAGTTGTCACTCTCTCAGGAAAAGGCCCAGCGTTTTTCCAACCGGCATAGGACCATTGGTCCCCGGTTTAAAGTGGGTGATATGGTTTGGTTGTCGTCTAAGAATATTCCTATGAAGGTTGCATCTCCAAAGTTTAAGCCAAGATTTATTGGACCTTATAAGATTTTGGAGATTCTTAATCCTGTTTCTTTTCGATTGGCTCTTCCAGTTACATTCAAAATCCATAACGTATTTCACAAATCACCGTTGAAGAGGTTTGTTGAGCCAGTAGTTCCTGTGGCGGCAACTCCTGACCCTGTTTTGGTTAAAGGCAATGTGGAATATGAGGTAGAGAAAATATTGGATTCTCGTTTGGTCAGACAGAGACTCCAGTATTTGGTCAAATGGAAGGGTTATGGCCAGGAGGATAATTCTTGGGTCTCTGCCTCGGATATTCATGCCAATTGGTTCGTGCTTTTCACTGGGCCCATCCTGATTGGCCTGGTGGCGTGAATGAGGGTTCGGTGACCCCTCCTCAAGGGGGGGTACTGTTACGAGCTCATTTTCTGCTCCACCAGCTGGGAGTTCTCTTTCCGTTCTCCCTCTGGTGGTGACAGGAGGTAGTGAGGTTGATTTAATTGGTAGTGGTCTGCCACCTGACGAGGAAGATAATGATTGGATCTCTGGAGTGTCAGACTGGATATAAGACAGCCGACGCCCTATCCTGTTGCTGGTGATTCAGTCTGCTTCTCAGGTCTTGGACTTCAGCTCTGCTCCAGTCTTCTCAAGTTAAGTTTGTTTTTGCTAATGTTCACACTTGCTCTTGTTGGTCTGCTCAGTTTTTGTGTGGTCAGCCTGCCCGGCTGGGCTATGCTGAATTTCCACTCTTATTTATCTGTATTTGCCTTTTTGTCCTTTATTAGATTGGCCTCTTTTTTGCTCTGTCTCAGAATATTTCAGAGTGCTGATATAGTGGGAGAAGTCTAGTGACTTCAGGGTTAATTTTGTTATCAGAAGTGTTGGACATTATTTTGGGTAGGGTTTTTCGGCAGATTGCAGACAGTATCTTTCCTTTCCTGTTCTTTCAAGTTAGTTTGGCCCCATCATTTGCTCAGCCTATTTTTCTGCCTTTGTTTGTGTTTTCATCTTGCTTCACCGTCAATACATGTGGGGGGCTGTCTTTCCTTTGGGGTCTGCTCTGGGGCAGTTAGTTTTCCTCTCTTCCTGCTTTAGGCTTATGTAGTTCTCCGGTTGTGACGAGGCGTCTAGATTCATCGTAGGTACGCTCCACGACTGCTGCTATTTGTGTGTTAAGATTAGGGATCTGCAATCTGCATAGTTGCCAACCTCTCTGTTTTTCTGAGACTTAGCGTGTGTTGCTTTTTTTTCTCGGTGACCCATTCATAACACCTTCCTGTGTTTTACAGTAAAGTTGTACTGTTGAAGGGCAAGGCTCCAGCGGAGCAACCTTCCATTGGTTCCGGACACTGTGTGCAACCAGCTCAGAGGGTTGTGGTCGGATACCACCGTGAAGGTGCGTCCGTACAGGTAGGGCTGCAAACGTTGCAGTGCCCACCCCATGGCCAGACACTCCTTCTCGATGGTGGATTATGCCACTTCCCTCGGCAAAAGTTTCCGGCTCAGGTACAACACAGGGTGTTCCTGGTTCCCCGAGTCGACCTGGCTGAGCACAGCACCGAGGCCAAACTCGCTGGCGTCGGTCTGTACCAGAAACGGGCGACTGCTGTCGACTGCTCTCAACACTGGAGAGCTGCACAGGGCTGCTTTCAAAGCTTGGAAAGCCGTCTCACAGTCATCTGTCCAGTTGACTGTTTGGGGTAGCCTCTGCTTGGTGAGGTCAGTCAAGGGTTTTGCAAGGGCGCTATAGTCCTGCACGAACCGCCTATAGTACCCTGCAGTGCCCAAGAAGGACTTCACCTGTTTCTTAGTCCTGGGGGTGGGCCAGGACACGATTGCGTCCACTTTTCCTGGCCCCGGACTCATGAAACCCCCGCCTACTCGGTGCCCCAGGTAGTGGACCTCGCGCATGCCCATCTGGCACTTTCCCGGCTTGATAGTCAGGCCTGCCTTGTGAAGACGCTTGAGCACCTCCTGGAGGTGCTGAAGATGTTCCTCCCAGGTGGAACTGAAGATGGCAATATCGTCTAAGTACGCCACCGCATACTCCTCCAGTCACCGAAGCAGGTGGTTGACCATCCGCTGGAAAGTGGCAGGGGCATTCTTCATGCCGAAGGGCATGACAGTGGACTCGTACAGTCCAAAGGGGGTGATAAAGGCGGATTTCTCCTGCGCCTCAGGGGAATCTGCCAGTATCCTCGACTCAAATCCATGATGGATATGTACCTTGCTTTTGCCAGCCGCTCAAGCAGATCCTCGATGCGCGGCATCGGGTGGGCATCAGAGGTTGTGATGGCGTTGAGCCCCCTGTAGTCCACGCAGAACCGGGTGGTTCGATCCTTTTTAGGCACGAGGACTACAGGTGAAGCTCACGTGCTTTTTGACGGTCGAATCACCCCCAGCCTTAACATCTCACCGATCTCTTGGCGCATGACCTGTTGCACCGCCTCAGAGATCCGATAAGGTGTTCGCCGTAATGTGGCATGATTCCCGGTGTCCACCTCATGAACCGCTAACTCCGTCCTCCCAGGTCGGTTGGTGAACACGGCCCAGAAGGGTTCCAGGGTTTCCACCAACTGCGACCGCTGGGATACGGTTAGCAAACCACTTATCTCCATGTCCTCAAGGGACCCATTGGCCTTGGCTTGGGCCAGCATGTCCAGGAGGGGATCTTCCTCCCCATCCTCGGGCAGGTTGGAGACCGGTAGGACGCAAGCTTCACGTTCGTGGTGCGCCTTCAGCATGTTGACGTGAAAGGCCTTGCGCCTATCCCGAGCATGGTCAAGCGTGACCACGTAGGTGACTGGGTTGAGCTGTTGGTGGATGACGTATGGGCCTTCCCAGGCTGCCTGAAGCTTATCCGTTGGTACGGGGACCAGCACCCACACCTTTTGACCCACCTGGTAGGTCCGCTCCCGGGCGTTCTGGTAATACCAGTGCTTCTGGTCAGCCTGAGCCTGCGTCATGTTGTCATGCACCAACTGCGACAAGGTCTGCATTTTGTCACGGAAGCGCATGACATAATCCACGATGGACACTTCTGTGGGGTTTGGCTCATCTTCCCAGGATTCTCTTATCAACCCAAGGGGTCCCCGGACTCGCCTGCCGCACAGGAGCTCGAAGAGGGAGAACCCGGTCGAGGCCTGCGGAACTTCTCTGTAAGCGAACAGCAGTGTGGGAGGTACCGCTCCCAGTCGTGCCCTTGGGTCTCAACCAGCATGCTGAGCATCTGTTTGAGGGTACCATTGAAGCGTTCACACAAACCATTAGTCTGTGGGTGATACGCACTCGATACCAGGTGCTTCACCTGCATTTTCTCACAGAGAGCCTCCATTAGGCGAGACATGAATTGGGTCCCTTGATCGGTAAGCATCTCCCTGGGAAATCCTACCCTTGAAAAGATGGTCACCAGTGCGTCAGCCACCTTATCTGCCCTGGTTGAAGACAGAGCCACTGCCTCTGGGTACCGGGTAGCGTAGTCTACCACGGTGAGAATGTATTGCTTTCCAGAGCTGCTGGGGACGGCCAGCGGGCCTACAATGTCCACTGCGATCCTCTGAAAAGGCTCCTCTATCACCGGCAAAGGAATAAGGGGAGCCTTAAGAGCAGGCCCCGCCGTACCCACTTTTTGACAGGTGTTACAGGAGCGGCAGTATTGTGTCACATCTGTCCCGGTGCTGCCCTGGGATCTAACTCCCCATCCACCCCCAACACTTCAGGAGCAGTGCTACTTATGGGCCAGTTACCTTCCTCGGTGGCACTGGTCAGCTGCATGGCATTACCTTCCTCATGGTCCCCATGCACCTCCCCATTTCCTTGAGCATCGTTGCTTGCTCCTGCCAGGGGTTCCTCAGCCGTCTCACTCCGCAGAGTGACGCGGCTGAGCACTTCGGTACCTGTGGACACATCTACCGTTTCAAAGAAATGGTTAACAGGTTCAGTCGGCACAGATATATCATCATCATCATTATCACCATTCCTAGGACAAGAATGGTTGTCAGATTGCTTTGGTACATTCACATCACCATCATACCTGGGGAAAGAATGGTTGTTAATTGCATCATTACTCATCAAGGCATTAGCAGGTAACACATTCAGTTTCCCATCATCAACATCAGGGTTAACGTTACCCTTATTATCAGATTGGGGAAGGGTGTCAGGGACATAGAATGCAACCATCCACCCCAAGTCAGTCCCCAATAAAACATCAGTGGGCAGGTTTTCAGACACTCCCACCTCCCTCAACCCGCTCCCAGCACCCCAATCAAGAAAAACCCGGGCCACTGGCAAGGGACAACGGGTGCCTCCAATCCCGGTGACAGTCAGGGTTTTCCCCTCAACAAACTCTTCAGGGGCCGCCAGTCCAGGACGGATGAGGGTTCGTTCAGCCTCGGTGTCCTTGAGGCCTGTAGCAAGACGGGCCCCCACCTGGACAGGTTGAACGTTGTCGTCAATCCTCCCAACCACACCTCCCACCAAAAGAACAGAGGCGTTGGGCCCAGAGGCCTTGGCTGGGGGACTCTTCGGCTTTTCCGGACAGGAGGAACGGAAGTGACCAGTCCGATTGCAGGTGAAACACAGGCGACTGTCAGTAGTAGGCCTGGTGTCGGCAACAGGGACAGGGCCTCCGGAGGGACGGCTAGCTGGGGCATTGGGGTTGGTTGCAGGCTTACCCCCTCTCCAGCTGGTGGTGACTGGCCTCCGTGTCTCTGGCTTCCTGTTGGTCTCGTAGTTGTCGGCGATCTGCGCCGCTTTGTCCCCGTTCGTTGGTTCGCGGTCCAGGATGAACTGTCGGACCTCAGCTGGGCAGAGATGCAGGAACTGGTCTTTGATCATCAGGTCCCGTAGCTGCTCAAAGGATTCAACGGACAGTCCATGGATCCACTAGTCAAAGTGGGTCCTAAGTCCTTGCACATCACTGTAGCTATCATGTGGGCCACTTTGGAGGTGCCGGAACTTCTTTCGGTATACCTCAGGTGTCAGCCGGTATTTGGCAATCAGAGCCTGCTTTATGGCCTCATAGTCCTCATCGACTTCTGGCGGAAGAGAAGCAAACGCCTCCAGAGCTTTGCCTTTTAGCCCTGGGGTCAAGTACCTGGCCCATTGGTCAGGGGGTAGACAGTACTGTCTGTAGGCTTTCTCAAAGGCTCGCAGAAACGTGTCCAAGTCCCCGTCCTTTTCCATCATGGGAAAATGCTCTGGCCGGGGTTTAGGACCCTGGACTCTGCTGGGCTCACTGCTTCGGGCTGTGGGGGCATTCCACCCCCGCTGGAGCATCTCCAGTGGGCCCTCTGAGCTTCTCGTTCAGCTCGCTGCTCCGCTCTCTCCCGCTCGGCTCGCTGCTCTGCTCTCTCTCGAGCTTGCTGGATCAGCTGCAAACGTCCGTCACGGTCTTCAGCAGGGAGTGCGTCCAAGGCCGCTTGCAGGTAGGGATCCAGCGTGCTCTGGTTGAATGTGGGGCCAGCGCTCAGGAGTGGAGCCTCTGCTGCAGCCCCATTGTCACTTGGGCCAACTTCTACGTCCGCTGGACCCTGGGTGTTGTCCAGCTGCACCAGAGCCGCGATCAGTTGGTCTTTGGTTTTGCTTGTGGCGTCAATGCCTCGGTACGTGCATAACCCAGCAAGAGTTTCCTTTTTCTGCTGCTTATACCACTCCACTCTCATCGCCATGGTTGCCAAATAAAAGATAGGAAAGAAAAACAAAGAAACTGGAGGGGATACTTGTACGTACACAAAAATGTCTCAGGACTAATAACCACTGAGTCTGTTCTCCAAAACCTATGATGCAGGATTCTCGCAGGAACCGTGCAGGTCTTTAGAGAGAGGGATGATTGCTCAAACCAAATCACTAATGCTCTAGGATTATCCCACCGCTCTGCCACCAATATGTGACGAACAGCCCGCCGCTGTTCGCCACTCCGTGACGAACGGGGGTCCCGCTGCCACCAAAATGCGACGGACAGCGGACCCTGTGTCACCACTATGTCACAATCCCACCACTGACACTGGTGTATCTGCGGACGGAGGAACGCGACACACTGCCGGCACACGGCTATCACAGGCACAGTGGGGGCTTATTTTAGTTATCCCACCATTGACACCATGTGACAAAAATATCTAGCAAGCTAATCTCGCTATAACAATTTGCTGTAGGAGGGTATTTTGGGTGCCCCACCACTGCTATCAATCTTCTACGAACAGCGGGGATTTATGTATATCCCACTTTCTCAGTTCCACTTTGGAACTCACAGCTCTCCGGCGCCCCCCTTACCCTCAGGTCAGTCAGGGAACTGCACCTAGGATAATTAGTCGCCGGACGGGCTGCTTGTTGTGGACCGGCGGTTAGGCTACTGCAGTGAGGGAATTATCAATGCTGTGGCCGCAGCCCCTCATTCAGCAATATAAGACCCTTCTGGACTGCCAACTAGCCACAACAACCGTACACAACGCGCTACCACCAGTCACGGTTTACTTAATTCACAGAGTTAATTAAGAGGGTCCGTGGCAAACCCATTGAATTAGTAGCGGTTATCTAAAAGGGGCGCTTAGTTCGTTTCTTAGAGCATGGAGACAGACTAAATATTAAATCATTTATTCCCCGAAAAAGTAGGGCAGTGGTTATACAGATAAAAGGTGCTATAAAATTGAGACATAAAATATGTACAATACAAATATAACATAATGGGGATTAAAATTCAGAAAGTAACACTCACATGTGCTTGGATATCAGGCAGACCATGCGGCTTGGAGGGGGAGGGGCCAGACGTCCCAAGACATTGGTGTAGGTCTGTTCAGCATCAAACCTCTGCTCCAACTGACTGGAATTTGCTAGGGGATAGCTATAGACTAGGGTCTGTGTGACATCATGGAAGGGGCAGTCTGGAGAGGGTCTGCCCCGTACTCCTGGATTTAGAATCAAACTACAAAGCTTAGAATAACTATATCTAAACGGTAAAAACCCGTACCGACCCACATGGGGCCTCATTGTTTGTGATTCACCGAATAGAATCCGAAAACACCAAACATGCCATAACTGAGACATTCTATTTGGGTGCAATACATATCTCAGTCTCTGGACGTCCGTGGACTACGCAAAAGGCACCGTAGCGAAGCTGGGACCACTCAGATCACAAAAATGATTGTTGTATCCGTGCTGTGTATGGTTTTTACGGTACAGACTCTTTAATATCACCCATAGCTGCATTCAAACCTCGTGGTTTCAGACAAAGAGATCTTTTCCCCCTTTTTTTCATCAGCTTAATTAACATTTCTAGCTGTGGAGAGGAGCCAAATGTTTGTAACAGGAAGTGTCCTATTACCAGTGCGGACACAGGCTGTAAAGGAGGGGGGAAGGGGGAAAGCTGTAGGGGCTGACATGCTGAATTTCTCATCAGAGGGAAGGGAGAGATTTCTAGACACATATCTTACAGAGAAAAAAAAAACATCATACTTTACAGACATTGTATATCACAGTCCCTAGCTACGTGACATGGAAAAAAGTTACAGAACTTCATGAGTCAAGGTCTTTACACAATAACCCCCTTCACAGAACTTCTTCATCCTGTTTATACTGGTACAAACTGATAACAGCTAACAGAATTTATTTAGTAAACAACAAGATGGTGTCTTGGAAAACAAGATGTCCCGTACATCTGAATCCTGTACTTCACAATCCCCCCTAGATAAATTTAGTTAGCACATAACAGACAGGGCAGAGGTACTCTCCCAAGCTAGCAGCTTGAGGAGTACTTGTCTTCACATGGCTGATGCCATGTTATCAGTCATGGCTGTTGCGGCGCACCCATCCCCCTGTATGCTGCAATTTATGAATAACAATTTTTGATGACGGTGGTGGAGATGTTTTGAAGGTAGCCATGCTCTTGGCTTCAACATCTTCATCAAGGAACCTTTTGAGATCTGTGTAGAGAAGAGCAGGGGTGACGACGCCTTTGGTATCATCATTAGCTGTCCTAGTGCAGAATTCCCTAATACATACAGAAATACACCAAAGAACAAGTTTTAGTATCACATATACAACAAGGATACAGGCAGCAATATGCAACAAGCTTTGTAAGATCCCAGCTAGCCATCCCCCAATTCTGACCACCAACTGTCCTTATTACGATCATTGTCTTTATTATATTGATCTCTGAGTCTTTGAATGTCTTCTAACTTTAACGTCTACCAATAATAATATGGAAAATGCGGAAAACCAAAACATTATGCCCCCTTTTATTTGCTATTGGCTTGTTGAGTGATGAGGAGAACTTGATAGGGACCGTCATACAAGGGTTCCAGTCAGTGCTTTCTGACATGCCTTTTCACGACTACAAAATCACCAGGCTTCAGGTTATGACAGGTGTCGGTTTCTGCTGAATCTGGAAGAGAAGAGGAAACTAGAGCATGGGTGTTAGCAAGATTTTTACTAAGCTGAATAACATTTTGAACAGCACGGCCAGTTTCTTCTGATAACTGCTGAGGCTGGAAATTTGCACCTGGGGGCCTAGCACCAAACAATATCTCATATGGGGACAGGTTATGTTTTGCAATAGGGGTAGTACGAATATGGTATAATACAATGGGTAGGAGCTCTGGCCATGGAGCCGTAGTCTCCTGCATCATTTTGGTCAATTGTCCCTTCAGTGTGCCGTTCAGCCTCTCAACTTTCCCACTGGATTGTGGGTGGTACGGAGTATGGAGGGCTACAGTGGATCCAAGCATTGTCAGAACTTCTTGGTACACATGAGAAGAAAAGGCCGGACCTTGATCACTTTCAACAACTTCTGGAACCCCATATCTGCATATGACTTCCATCACCAGTTTCTTCGCTGTGGTTTTTGCAGTCATGTTGGCAACAGGGAATGCTTCCGGCCAACTGAAGAACATGTCAACAACAACCAAACAGTATTCATACCTTCCAGACTTAGGTAACGTAATATGGTCCACCTGGAGCCTTTGGAAAGGATAGTCGGGCTTAGCAAGATGCTTCGGGGGTACACGTTGAAGTTGACCAGGATTGCAGGTGTGACACATTACAGGCACGGTTGAGCGCTGTCAAAACTGTGGAAATTCCCGGGGCCCAGTAGAATTTTTGCACCAGTGCGAGGGCCTGATTCTTTCCTTGATGTGTAGGCCCATGTGGCAGTAGCAGGGTACATCCGCTTAGGGAGACACACGAGTTGGTCCTTTTTCCAGAGACCATTATATGCGTGCTCCATCAGTCTTCCATTCCTTCACCTCTTCCTTTGGAGACAATTCTCTGCATCGTCATTAATCGTTCTCGCGGGGTCCGACAGAAAATCTCAGTTTGTTGTAGATCATCAGGTTCTTATAGAGTCAGCAGCTCTTGCAACTGTTTACGCTGAGAGCTTGTAGTCACCATAGTTGGTATGGTTGGTTCAACGGGTAAGAGAGCGGCGGCTTTTGCTTGCATATCTGCAAATGCGTTGCCAACAGTCTGTGGACTGTTCCTAGGACCGTGCGCCATAACTTTGATAATGGCCACCTGAGTAGGTAATTTCATCGAATCCATGAGGATTTTAACAGCTTCAGCATTTTTCAATGGGGTTTCGGCAGTAGTAATAAACCCTCGATTGGCCCATAGAGCCCCAAAATCGTGAGAAATACCAAATGCATACCGTGAGTCCGTGTATATATTAGCCTGCCTGTTCTTGGCCAAAATACATGCAGCAGACAGAGCCTGGAGTTCTGCTTCTTGGGCTGACTGTGAGGGCGGGAGTGGAGCTGCTTGCACTACAGTGTCCTCTGTGGTAACAGCGTATCCCGTGTGGAATCTACCAAACTCCTCAGCATATCTTGAACCATCCGTGTATAACACCAGATAGGGATTTGGAAGTGGATTCTCGCTGACATTTGGTGGAGTAGCTGTTTCTTCAGTCAGAAGTTGGGAACAGTCATGATGGAGATAATCCTCATCACTGCCATCTTTCTTGGGGACCGGCAGTAAAGTAGCAGGGTTGATTGTTGTACAGCGATGCAACTTGACATGGTCAGGCAAAAGGAGTGAACACTGCAGCCGTAAGTGTCGTTGCACAGTCAAATGTCTTGGTTGCTGAAGTGTCAGTATTGCTGCAATATCATGCGGGGCAAAAATGTGCGTTTCATGTCCAAGATTTATGTCTGCAGTCTTGTCAAGCAACGAATGAGTGGCGTGAACTGCCCTCATGAAACTTGGTAATGCTCGGGCCACAGGGTCGAGGCGGCCCGAATATTAACCCATTGGTCGTTGCCTATTGCCATGTGATTGTGTAAGTACCCCTGCTGCGTGTCCTTCATTCTCAGACACATACAAATGGAACGGTCGAGTATAGCCCGGGATGCCCAAGGCAGGGGCGGAAGCAATAAGTCGCTTTAATTCAGAGAAGGCACAATAAAGGCTTTCCATACAAACCGGTGATCTTTCCTTATAGTTAATTATACCGTCTTTTGAGGCGTTGTAAAGGGGTTGCATTATGCGGGATGTATCCGGTATCCACTGACGACAATAAGTACATAGTCCAAGAAAACGCTGGAGTTCAGTTTCATCTTTTGGGAAATGAAGGGAGCTGACAGCTATTTTTCTTTCTTCTGTGAGGTGTCTGACACCCTGAAGGAGACAGTGACCCAAGAATATCACTTGACCAAGGCAGAACTGAGGTTTCAAGGCCGAACCCTGACAATTCAGTGCTGCCAGATGCTTGAGGAGGCTAACAGTGGCAACAATGGCTCCGTCCGTGCACACAAGAAAAGATCATCCACATTCTGAAGCAGCGTGACCTGGGTGGGGGTGATCTAACTGCCAGGGCAAGAGACACTCGCTAATATTTTATGCAAACTGGTTGGGACTGTTTTGGGCCCCTTGTGGCATAACTGTCCATGTTAACTGTCGTCCCTGATAAGTGAATGCAAACAAACTGGCAATCTGGGTGTAACGGAATGCTAAAGAAGGCATTGGCAAGGTCGATGACTGTAAACCAAGCAGTATCCTGGGGTATTTGGGACAAAAGAGTATGTGGATTAGGCACCACTGGAGTTTCCAGAACAGTAGCTGCATTAACTGCCCGTAGATCTTGTACCAGCCTGTACACAGAGGGTTGGCCAGGTGGGGTCTTTTTCTTAACGGGAAACCAGGGCGTATTACATGGAGAAACACAGGGTACCAGAGCACCGTTATCAAGTAACATTTGTATTTGTCCCTGGAGGCCCCGCTCCTGATCATGTTTCAAAGGATATTGATGGACTTTGGGAAAAGGGGCGCCAGGTTTAAGAAACACTTTTATTGGTTCTACAGGCATTTTCCCTATATCATTTGGTCCTTTTGACCAAATTTTAGATGGTATCTCTGAGATGTATGGGGTGAGTCAGTGATCCTCAGGCACTATTGGGGGTGGATCTAGGCCTATCAGGGCCATCATACCTGTGGGAAGGGCATGCAAAATACAGATTTCCTCACTGTCTTCATCTGCATAAGGGTTATGTAACGTACGAACCATCTGGCCATCATCTTGGAATTGTATTCTGGAGCGGAACTGTGATAATAAATCTGCCCCTAGTAAATTTACTAGACATGTGGGAGAGATTACGAACTGAGCAGTAACCTCGGGGAAGGGTCCCACAGGGATTGGTTTTGTAAGAGTATGTTTATTGGGTCTGCCATCTACTTCGATTAAAACAGCGGGGGTATGACCATCTCTCTGAAAGTGACCGAGTCGGCCACAGTGCCAGCACTGCAGACAAGAATTGGTGCGGAGGGACTGGGGAGTAAGGTTCCCAGTCATAGGATTGGGTGAGATATTGGAGTAGGGAGCTGAATTTGTGTATGTTTGGAGAGCGGGAGCTGGAGTTTGCTATGTGTGCCACTGATAAAGAACGAGCTGTGTTTACAGCTGCGGTGGGGTCTAAGAGTGGAGTGGGAACTGGAGCAGCTGCTGGCTTGTTTTTTTTTTTCCTGCTGATACAGAGCAGGATAAATTCTTCTGAAAACTTTTTTTTCTACTTTTAATGCATCGTCCGGAGTCTTTCTGGCACATTACTCTCAGTTCCTTCTCAATCACTTTCTCAATTCCTTCTTCAATATAGCAATAACACAAACTGTCAGAATTCACATCCTTTGTTCTTCCTAACACCTTCGTCACACAATTCATGTGCCAAGCCACGAAATTCTTCTTTTTCTTCCACGGAAACAGGATTCTCTCCTTTAGAGCAAAATATCCTTACTTCAGTTGTGCACAGTACTGGAGCGGCCGTACAGTCTGTTCCACCGGGTCTATCCCCCTCTGGGATGCCCAAAATTCAACGCGGTACTCATTGAAAAGAGGAGGGTGTCTCAGACTATCCCTCCAGACACCTCTGATTATATATATATACCTGAGTTACGTATCCTACCCAATCTTCGATCACATCACCACGCCTGATTCTAACAGTGATGAGGATTTCAGGATATTTTGACTATAAAGAGAGTCACAATCACTGGTCAATCCGGGGTGTCCGTCCCTTATGAGGTACGGTTCGAACACTGGGCCCCCAACAGGACTGCACCTCTATATGATTCCACCCAAGAATCACCCCACCATCAAGGACAAACCTCAGATCCTCTTTGCAGCAACAAGCACAGGAAAACCACACCAAACGGTCAGTCTGTACAGTATAACTGCCAACTTACCGTGGTTGTCGTGGGGGATGATCAGTCCCAATTTTCCAGTTCCTTTGTCCGGTCCGAGGGTCCTTTGTCTTGTCCTCCGGGGGCAGAGACGTCCCTGTTTGGGGACCCCACGTTGGGCAGCCAGCTGTAGAGGTAGCTATTGAGGGAGGATCAAGTGACCCTTCACGGTTGACCAAGTGATTTCCAAATTAATCCACAGGGCGTTGCTAGCAACTGAGAATGACCAGACGGAGATGTGTTTCTGTATGGGAGGATCAAGGCAGATCACTGACCCCGTTTATTATGTCACCTTTTTTATAGTATTTTGCTTAATTATGCAAAGTACTCAGCTACCAATAGCATCGTCGTGACACATTTACTTTATAAGCCAATAGTATTGCAAGAAAACCGGAATATTGTCCCTAGCTACGTGACATGGAAAAAAATTACAGAACTTCATGAGTCAAGGTCTTTACACAATAACCCCCTTCACAGAACTTCTTCATCCTGGTACAAACTGATAACAGCTAACAGAATTTATTTCGTAAACAACAAGATGGCGTCTTGGAGAACAAGATGTCTTGTACACCTGAATACTGTACTTCACAATATATGTATTATAGGGGGAATTATTTTAGCCTGATTTACAGGGATATTATGGTAAATCTGTCCTTGGATTCATCAGATACTGCTGCTAACTAGAAGAGGATAGCCACTGCTTAGGATACAATATATTTGCACATTTTCTGCACTGGGTTAATCCTCACCTCGCAACATCCTTTGGTCACATTGGTTTTTCCACTATGTGATTTGCTGTATCTCCGTTATGAAGCTTTGCATGGATTATACCAATATATATTATTGATTGACAGCACTAATGGATATAACATAGTGGCGGCCTTTGTGTCCTAATGTTGATATACACGTACAGTTCTGATATTGGTTTATATTACTGTGCTGTGCCTTTTGGGCTGTGTTCTTCCCTCCTTGTTTTTTGAAGCCTTAGCCCTGTCTATTTTTTAGTATCCAATCAGATTTTTAAACTTGTTATTAATAAACATTTAATATTTTTTATCTCACTTTCGTTGGAATCTCTTCTGGTCTAGTGGCAATTGGGCCACAATAGACAATTGTTGATACATATGTCATCAGTGCAGCGGAGGAGACTAATGTGCGGCTGATACATGACGCTCTCAGTGTAATCCACAGATCAGATTTATATTTCTGTTTTCCAACCAGAACCAGAGAAGTCCAGAGTCCGGATCATCGCTGTGGTCGTAGCTGTGGTGGTCGTCGCTCTTCTCGGCATTGGTGGATTTATGTTCTATAGAAGTAAGTGTCAGTAATCCCACACGTCTCATGATATATTCCGCTAAATAAACAGCAAAATATATGATGAATGTATTTGCTAAATTTTTCTTCCACACCCCTCAGGTACGCTTTACTGTCATATCAGGTGACTGTTCAGAATAAGCGTCCTGTGAGTACATAAGGAGTAACACTATCTCTGGCCTTTATATCACCTGTATCCAATATTTTCTCCAGTTGTCGCCTCTGCAGGCTTGTAAAATAATGCTTATCCTTGTAAAATACTTAGGACTAGTTACCAGATAAAAATATAGTGGTTTATTTGGATTCTTCCATCAAAGAAAAGATTATTACAGAAAAACATAAAAATAGGTGAAAGAGAGATTGTCCATCAGTTCATTGCAAAAGCTTGTCACCTTCTTTCTCTGGGATGCCACATGGCAAATGGCCTCTGTCTCTCTTAGGCTTCTTACCAGTTGTTCAGTTATGTCCCTGCAGAGATGGCATCTTGCGTCTGTGTCTCATGATGGTGAGGGAAGGAACGAGCGACCTCTACAGTTAGCCATGAATTATATACGTCTCTTGAAGCACGTGATCCTGGTATATATGGAGTTGTCCTGTACCATGAGCCAAGCTTAAAAATAGCATATGTCGTGTAAGCTAAAGCAATGTACAGAACTGAGTCTTATAAGAAATTAACGGATTATTAATATTTAACAAGGCTCTGTCTCTAAATCTCAGTTGTCTCTTGAGCTAGTTGGAGGAGAATAGCTGCTCTGATGTCTCCCATATACAGTCGCTGCCAAAACTCCTGAAACTGACACAAATTTTGTTTTTCACAATGTTTGTCACTTCCTTTTTATAGTGGCATTACAGGGAACCTGTCACCTCGTTTTGCCGCTATAAGATGCGGCCACTGCCTTTCGGGGCTAATCTACAGCATTCTGTAATGCTGCAGATAAGTCCCCGGTTTGACCTGAAATGAGGAAAAACAAGTTTTATTATACTCACCCGGGGGGCGGTTTGATGCGATGGGTGTCACAGATCCGGGTCTGGCGCCTCCCATCTTCATGTGATGTCGTCATCCTGCTTGCTTCGTGTCGCGCTCCTGCGCAGGCGTACTGATCTGCCCTGTTGAGGGCAGAGCAAAGTACTGGAGTGCGCATCAGGAAAGGTCAGAGAGGCCCAGCACCTGCGCACTGCAGTACTTTGGTCTTTTCTCAACAGGGCTGATCAGTACGCCTGCGCAGGAGGGTGAAACGAAGCAAGCAGGATGACGACATCGCATGAAGATGGCAGGCGCCGGACCTGGACCTGCAACACCCATCGGACCAGACCGCTGGTCAGACCAGGGGCTTATCAACAGCATTATAGAATGTTGTGTATAAGCCCTGAAAGGCAGTGGCCGCATCTTATAGCAGCAAAACGAGGTGACAGGTTCACTTTAACTCTAGATTATTATGAAGAGCGATCATATGAAATGCAAAAAATTACAAAGTCATTCTTTGTCATGGAGACACGTACAGTCATCATTGCTTTGCACCAAAAGTGCTTTGCAGGCAAGGACATTGCTACTTGTAATATTGCCCCTAAATCAACCATTATTGATCATCAAGAACTTCAAAAGGAAAGGTTTAATTGCTGTGAAGAAGGCGTCAGGGCGCCCAGTAAAGTCCTGCAAGTACCAAGACCGTCTCCTAAAAAGGATTCAGATGAGACAGAGGTGGGGAATCTTTTTTTCTGCCAAGGGTCATTGGGAAATGTATAACGTCATTCGCAGCCATACAAAAGTATCAACTTTAAAATGATCCTGCTATATTTGGTCAAACATTTAATTAACACACCCCTAATGTGATGATGCAGCTCCTCTTTGGGGAGTCTGTGATGTTAGGTGGCATTGATGATGGGACTCTTCACAACTTCCAGGTTTGCATCAATCTGTAGCGCAGTCAACTCTTTGTGATCATATGTTTTGTTAAGAACTCGCAGTAGTAAGCTGTTACCAACACGGTTGAATATTTCACTGCATGTCTCCTTAAAATAAAGTCATCATTCTTCATGTAATTGTCATAGTAATCAAGCAATGTTAGGTCTGCAGTAGTATACATCACATAGGAGACTCAGAGACTGCTGTACATATATCACATAGGTGACAAAGATTGCCGAATACATTACATAGAAGACACCGACACTGCTGTATATACATCATATAGGAAACATTGAAACTGCTGTATATGCATAACATCGGAAACACTGAGACTGCGAAATATGCATCACATAGGAGACATTGTGACTGCTGTATACATTACATAGGAGTCACTGCAACGGCAGCATTCATCATAGAAATGATCAGGATAAGCACACAGAGCAGACAAACTCCACATACAAATAATATCTTGACACTGGCACTGGACATAGTCAGGACGTAATTCAGAAGTGCGTGCACCACGGCGTTCAGTAGTGAATGATGTGTGCAGTCTAGGGAAGAATTAAAAGGCTGCGGCCAGACAAACTGGGCTGGTTACCCAAGCACTGTGGCTGACGGTAATCTGGCCAAAGGCTGGAACAAATTATATCACAGGCTGTAAATGGCCTCTGGTTTGTACTTTCCCCACCCATAACCAAGGGGATCGGTTCAACACCAGTGCAGAGCTTGCTCTGAAATGGCATCAGACAGGTTTTAGTGCAGCTGCACGCACAGTGGGACAAACACTTTCAGAGGCTGGCATAATTTAAAGAAGGGAATCAAAGAAGCCAATTCTCTCCATGTAAAACATCAAGGACAAACTGATATTCTGCTGGAAATATGAGGATTTAACTTGGACATCCGGAAAATGATTATCTAGATAAGAAAAGGTGAGAGCAACCATGAGTCCTATGTCTGTGAACAGTACAGGTTCTTGAGAGCATTCATGTGTGGAGGCTTTTCACCCATGGAGGGGGCTCATTCACAATTTGCCTAGGATCACTGCCTTGAATAAAGAATGGGATCTAAACCTCCTTCAAGAGCAATTTCTGCCCACCACCCAGGAGCAATGTGATGATGAAAAAACTTTTCCAGAATGGTGGATACCAAGTCACAAGGCAAAAGTGATTACTAAGTGGCTCGGTGAACAAAACATAAAAATTTTGGATCCATGGGTGGAAACTCCCCAGATCTCAATTTCATTGAGAACCTGTGGCAAATCCTCAGAAAGTGGTAGGACAAAAAAAACAGAAAGCACCGATTAGATGGGCAGTCATCAGGATTTGGCCCAGAAGCTGATCTATCCAGCTGCCAGGGCGAAGGGCAGAAGTCTGGAAAAATAAGGGTCAACACTGAAAATATTGAGTCTTTTTATAAACTTGATGTACTTCTCAACAAATGTATAATTAGGCTATGTTCACACTAGGCATTTTTCAGCTTTTTATGCAAATTTTGAGCTGCGTTTTACAGTACCAGCAAACTGAGATTTCAGAAATCTCATACACACAGCTTGGTTATTTATTTTGTCCTCAGTATTTTGTACCTTTTCTTGGGTTTTGCAGAACAGAGCATGTCACTTCTTTCAGTGTTTTTTCAGCGTTTTCAACCATTGAAAGTAATGGGTGGTGAAAAAAATGATGCAAAAAATGCAGGTATCAGCTTTTGCTGCGTTTTTGACACAAAACCTGATGAAGTACAATATGATTTTTTCTTTGCACTACAGTTTATCAGCATGCACAAGAGACAAATGTAGCATGGCAAAAACGCAGCAAAAAACGCCACAAAGACCAAGCAAAACCTACTTTTTGGGGAAAGTTTCTGCCAAGAGAGCTTGTTTTGCTGCAGAAAAAAAAAGGTGAAAAAACCGCCTAGTGTGAATGTCACGGGGTCCTTCTCCGATACCACACAACAGAGCGAGGGAAGTGTGAACAATCCCAAGACCTTTATTACAGGCAAAATTAGAAGGTCCATAAACAATCCACCACACTGAGGATACAATAGTCCAGAACAAGAATGCAGTCCAGTAACAGGATAAAATGTCCAGGGAGATGAGATTCCAAAACTCTAGCAACAGAGGATAAAATGGGTCCTTCTCTCTGAGGTGCAGTCTTCACACGATCCTCTCCACACAGGAACTGACTTGCCCAGCTCCTGTCCTCCCCCGCCCCCTCTTTATCTCCAGGGGTAGTCAGACAGGTTGGGGCGGTTTGCAGGCCTCCCAGAGGAGACAATGGAGCCTTGGGGATTAAGGAACTACAGGGGGTCATCAAGAGACAGATACAGTCAGGCTATAGACATACAAGGCAACAAGAAAAACACTATGAAAATCAGTGAAATAGAAATATACACAAAATGATATCCATATAGCATATCACAACCAACATAGCCTTATGTTTCAAAACTTGATGTACGTAGCTCAAGCCTGTAAGAGGGGCCACACCGGGGATTTTTCTGCCTCTGTGATACAAGTGAAGAAGCCCTTCTTAGCAAGCCAAGCAACCATCAAAGACTGTTATAGCAATGAAATTAGTGATCAGCAGGACACTGAGCAGAGATGGAAGGTATACACAGAGGAACTATATGCTAGCACAAGCAGTGACCATCGTGAGGAGCGTGGAGGCAAAGAGGAACCAGAACCAGACCTATTGGAAAGTCAAGTGGATTGAGCTTTGAGGCAGTTGCCAAAAAAACAAAGCTTTTGATGTTGATGTGATCTCTGCAGAGCTGCTCAATCCAGTCCTGAGAGCCGCACTGACAGCACTATGTCAGAAAATCTGAAAGATCTACACATGGTCAAAGGACCGGAAAAGAATCAGCATTTATCCCGCTGCTGAAGAAAAGCAACATCAGGGACTGCACCAACTATAGAACAATCGCCCTGATTCCCCATCCCCGCAATTTGCTTCTAAGGGTTATTCAGAAGCGCTTGGGGAACATCCTTGATAGAGAACTTCCTGATGCCCAGGCTGGATTCTGTAAGGATAAAGGGACATGATCACATCGCAAAGCTGAGATGGATAATAGAAAAGATGAGAGAGCACCAGAAGACGCTCTACCTGCACCTCACTGATTATACCAAGGATTGTCACTGTGTTGAGTATAAGCTTTGGGAAGCACTGAGTGAGGTAGGAGCCGGCGCACTTTTTTAGCTTCATCTTGTCACTCTACGATGATGAAGAAGCCACAGTGCGAACCAGGTATGGAAATAATGAATGGATCAAGATCAAAAAGCGCATAAGACAAGGAGGCATCCTCTCCCTTTCTTTTCAACCTGTATGTGGAAGTAATCATAAGGAACCTGGACTTTGCTGATGGCTTTTCTGCCCATTTTCACCTCAACACTTGAATCATCTATGTGATATGTGCAGATGATAGAACTATGCTGACAGAGAGAAAGAAGCACTTAAAGCTTTTGATGTTAAATGTAGAAAGTGAGAAAATGCGACTTAACTGAACATCAAGAAAACCCAAAAATGTAGAAATTAAAGTGGTCGACTGCTTCATTTTTGTGTGTCCATCATTAATCGCAGTGGCGGAATGACAGCAGAGATTAAGTGTCAGATAGCACTGGGGCGCACAACCATGGACCAAAGGTGGAAGTGCTAGTACATCGCAATCATTGTCACACAAAGACTGATCACTGCAATTGTGTTCCCAGATGAGACATGGCTGTGAGATGAAAAGAGAAGATTGAAAATAATTTAACCATAGTAACATAATAAACTAGGGTGCGTCCTGTAATTAGCGTCACAGGGGTCTACATACTTTTAATAAGTCAATCTGCCTATTTATTGGGTGAAAAGTAATCGCTTTGCTGTTTGGTATCATGGACTAAAGAAAGCTACGGAAAGAGTTGTCTCAGGAGAGAAAGAAAAATATAGATGAACATGTTAAAAGTAAAGACTATAATTACTGCAGCTGCACATATTCAGAAGTGTAAGGTCTATGGGACTATAGCCAACCCCTATGGATGGCGGTAAGAAAAATTGATGAGAAATTGAAGAGGTGTGTAATACATATACAAATAGTAACCAAAAAGCCCAAAACAACTTCCAAAGAGACTAGAGGTGAACTCCAAGATTAAGATACATCAGTGCAGATTGCACCATCCGTCGCTGTCTTGGCTAAAGTGGACGTCATGGATGACTACCAAGTAGGAAACCATTGTTGCCACAAAGATCCCTGTAAAATGTCCTTTGGACAGAGGAGACAAAACTGGAGCTTTTTGGCATCACATCAGCTGTATGTTCACATGAAGCATAGAAAGAAAAGGACATTGTACCTACGGTGAGACATGGAGGAGGCTTTGTTAGGTTTCTGGGTGGCTTTGCTGCTTCTTGCACAGGGGGTCTTACGAATTTGTGCAGGGTACAATGAAATCTCAAGACTATCGAGGGATTCTGGAGTGAAATGTGCTGCCCAGTGTCAGAAACCTTGGTCTAAGTGGCAGCTCATGGGTCCTTCAACAGGATAATGACCCAAATCACAGAGCTAAAAACATCCAAGAATGGCTGAGCGCAAAGCATCGGACTCGTTCTCTTGTGGATTCTATGAGCCCTGATCTAAACCCTATTGGACATTTGTGGAAGGAGCTGAGATCTGATGTCTGGAGAAGACGGCTTCACACCTGAGATACCAGGAGCAGTCTGTTCACAAGAAGTCGTCAAAATCCCTGTGCACGTTGGCAGAAATCTCCTTGAGAGTCACAGAAATCGTTTGTCTGCAGTGATTGCCTCAAAAGCTTGTGCAGCAAAATATTAAGTCAAGGGAACCATCATTTTTGTCCCAGCCATTTTTATTAGGTTTTTTTTTTTTTACATTTTCGACCACAATTCAAAAGCAAAAAACAAAGTCTGATTCTCGTTAGTTGATATTCAGTAAATTAAACTTGAAAATTACTTTTGTCAGTTTCATGTTATTTCAGTGACCATTGCGGGATTTTGTTACTTTAGCAGAAGGTACCAACTATGTCGTCCATGTCTGTATTATACCCTCTTGTTTCTTTCTGATTGGCTGGGTTACCCTCATGTTTCTTTCTGATTGGCTGTGTTATATCTTAGGGTTGGGGGCTCTTCACTTTTCTCCTTGGTCTGTGGTTGCTCTTCCATATGTTATTTGTAGGGGCTCCTGACTGTATATCGTCTCCCCTCATCTCTCCCCCATTACACTATATTATTATTATATGTCACCAATGATAATGGCGTCTTCAGGTTTCTCTTCCTAATTCCATCTTCTCTGCTTATTTCAGGAAGAAAAGCCGGATACAAGGAGACCGGCAGTGAGTATTCTGCACATGTGGCTCTGATGGGAGGTTTTGGCAGATTTGCTGTAAGGCCACAGCCGGCATTAAGGAAACACATGGACGTCTTGTGTCCCCAGAGGGAGCGCTGATCTTACAGAGCGACTGTCCATTCTGGATCATAGAGGACAGAGACCCAAGTGGACGACCCCGTCTATTCCATACACCATAATTACACCAGAGTGGTGCAGGATCAAAAACACATGGCTGCTTTATTTCAAACACAGCACCGGCCCCGTCCACAGGTTGTATGTGATGGATCGGAGCTCAGCCCTATTCACTACAATGGAGCTGCAATACCAGACACGACCTGTGGACAGGGGCGGCGCTGAGATGGGAGGGAAGCAGACAAGTCTTACTAATCCTGTACTTCTCCCTTTTAGGTTTACAGTAAAGAGAGTCTGCCCCCAAAAACTCACATTAAACCTTTTATACCTTCTTTGGGGGGGGTTAGACTGCTCACCTATGGTATGTGTATTGGGGTATGTTGAAGATCTAACGACAGATGAGTATGGCAAAATAGCGGTGGCTAGATTGCTATATATGTTTAGAAAGTTGATAGCACAGCACTGGTTGGATGATCAGACGCCCTCCATTCCGGAATATATTAGTAAGGTGAACTGGGTGATTAACATGGAAAAAGCAATTTACTTGAAGAGAGGCTGTATCGGAAAATTTGAAAAGCTTTGGGCATTATGGATAGACAGCTCGGGCCTTGCATCCAGAGAGTTACAGAGATTCCGATTAGGTCTTATTTGAGTGTACCTTTACTGAATTGAAGAGAAGTCTTGTCTATATGTAGCACATTTGGAGCCTCTCTTGTATTTCTAATTATTCTTATTCAAGGAGACGTAACATTGACGCTATATAATAATAATATGTTTATTTTTGTTAAGTTGGGGGGACAATTCAATTCAGGGGGGAGGGGGGTGGGGTAAGGGGACTACGTTCCCCTGGGTTGTTATACCTGTTTTGTTGGAAAATGTTCAAATAAAAAATATCTGATTTAAAAAAACCTTTTATACCTTCATATAGGGGACTTAGCCTCCATAAAAAACTTGTAGACTAGATTTTACTTCTTTTGTTTTATATAAAGACAATTTCATTAGATATATAAATGGAGGATCCTCGGTGCACCCATGGAATGGCCAAGGGCTCAGTGCACCATTCCGCCCCTGTAATTACAATCCTCCGCATCTCCACTTATATCTATTAACATCACTCGCTTTGGAGCGTGCCTGACCTGAATTCCCAGCTCTGCACACACTGACACTGCAGGGGCCAAGAGCACACACAGTGTCAGTGTGTTCGGGTGCATTCTGATCTCTATCCTATCTATTAAAAACACATGTAAAATGCACAAATGTGAACACGTCGGTCAGACAATGCTCACACCACCCATTAGCTAAGATATAACAAGAGAACATAGAATGGCAGATTTGCAAAAATTTGCAAAAATTCTCTGCAGCCAAAAATATGGCAGTAATCAGCAAGTGCTGAATAACAAATACAGGGTATTTATTCGATACTTTTTTTTGCAAAAAAATGTATACTAAGCTGCCTCACCAACGTCAAGGTAACCCGTGTCGAAGCAGTCCCTATCTAATGTATTTAATATCTGAACAGTGTCTTGACATGAACAGGATTCAGACAGGCTGCTCCACAGTATGGGCTTATGGGCTGAGACAGCTCTTTTGTGCACATCACACAGGAGAGGGGTGGGGTCTCCCAAACCATGCTAAGCAAGGAGAAAATGGATTAAAAACACGTGAAATGCACAAATGTGAACACGTCGGTCAGACAATGCTCACACCACCCATTAACTAAGATATAAAAAGAGAACATAGAATGGCAGATTTGCAAAAATTCTCTGCAGCCAAAAATATGGCAGTAATCAGCAAGTGCTGAATAACAAATACAGGGTATTTAGTCGATACGTTTTTTTGCAAAAAAAAGAGCTGTCTCAGACAATAAGCCCATACTGTGGAGCAGCCTGTCTGAATCCTGTTCATGTCAAGACACTGTTCAGATGTTCAGGTATTAAATACATTAGATAGGGACTGCTTCGACACGGGTTACCTTGACGTTGGTGAGGCAGCTTAGTATACATTTTTTTGCAAAAAACGTATCGACTAAATACCCTGTATTTGTTATTCAGCACTTGCTGATTACTGCCATATATTTGGCTGCAGAGATTTTTTGCAAATTTTTGCAAATCTGCCATTCTATGTTCTCTTGTTATATCTCTATCCTATCTGCAGCGCCTGCTCATAGGATCACACGGTAGTGGGCGGCCAATGCTGACAGGAGAGGAGAGCGCTCTCACACTGTATCTGCCAGCACTCACTCGGCTCCTGCAGTGTCAGTGTGCACACCTCATCTACCTCTCCGGTCAGCATCGGCTTCCTGCTACTGTGTGATCCTGTATGCAGCGAGCGGCGGCTACATACAGTAGAGCAGGGGTCCTCAAACTTTTTAAACAGGAGGCCAGATCACGGTCCCTCGGACCATTGGTGGGCCGAAATATAGTTTAAAAAAAAATTATGAACAGATTCCTATGCACACTGCACATATCTTATTTTGAAGTAATAAAACAAAATAGGAACAAATATAATATTTAAAATGAAGAAGTGAAGTTAAATCATCAAACTTACCAATTTTTTAGCTTCTTCGAATATCCTACACTTCGAGTCCATTTTTTCACTTTCTTGATATAATTGTTTCCTAGGGATTCAAAATTGCTATTAGTAAAATACCAACATATATACAGCGCTACAAAAACAATATACCAGCAATAAAATTGCCCACACAGAGACATAGACTGCACTGGCCATTAATACAGCCTGACCAGTGCTCATCAATGTAGCCTGATCAGTGCCCATCAATGCAGCCTGATCAGTGCCCATCAGTGCAGCCTGATCAGTGCCCATCAATGCAGCCTGATCAGTGCCCATCAGTGCAGCCTGATCAGTGCCCATCAATGCAGCCTGATCAGTGCCCATCAATGCAGCCTGATCAGTCAGTGCCCATCAATGCAGCCTGATCAGTCAGTGCCCATCAATGCAGCCTGATCAGTGCCCATCAATACAGCCTGATCAGTGCCCATCAATGCAGCCTGATCAGTGCCCATCAATGCAGCCTGATCAGTGCCCATCAATGCAGCCTGATCAGTGTCCATCAATGCAGCCTGATCAGTGTCCATCAATGCAGCCTGATCAGTGTCCATCAATGCAGCCTGATCAGTGTCCATCAATGCAGCCTGATCAGTGCCCATCAATCAGGGCCGGACTGGGACTAAAATTCAGCCCTGGCATTTGAAGTTACACAGGCCCACTAGTCACATGGTGACTATATAATATCTTTGTACACTTGTAGATTACAAGAAGTGAGAGGAGATTAACACGACTATATAACATGTAGTCAGAGCTGTGCCCAGTATTTCAGCTCAGTCCTATTTATTGCTTTTAGGTACAGTACTCCTCCCAAATCTCTGTCCCCTTTTGTACGCACGGTGACAGAATTCCTGGCAGAACTGCTCTTTATTGGGCAACCAGACCCCCTGGTCATAGCCGCCCCTATCATACCTCCCAACTTTTGAAGAAGGGAAAGATGGACAAAGACTGCGGCGCGCATAGCGCAAATTTTGGTCACGTCCAGCCACACCCATTTCACAACTAGTCACACCCATGTCCACACCTAATCGCACCCATTTAGCACTGCTGATCACACTGACTGTGACTGGCACTAAGGAAGAGAGAAAACAGAGAGAGAGAGAAAAAAGAAAACAGCGAGAAAGAAAGGGGAAAGAAAGAAAGAACAGTGAGAGACAGAGAAAGAACAGAGAGAGAAAGAAAGAAGTAAAGAAAAGAAAGAAAGAACAGAGAGAAAGAGAGGAAAGAAAAAGAAAGAAAGAGGGGAAGAAAGAACAGAGAGAGAAAAAAGAAAGAACAGAGAAAGAAAGAACAGAGAGAGAAAGAAAGAACAGAGAGAAAGAAAATGAGGGAAAGACAGAACAGAGAGAGACAAAGAAAGAACAGAGAAAGAAAGAAAAAGAGAGAAAGAAATAAAGAAAGATTCTACAAAGATACTATAGCAGCCCGGCTCCCATTGTAGTGCCCACCTGAGCCTCCCGGTGCAGGACCTATCATGATCCGCTCACATGGCCGACATCCCCGATTCCAAGGCGATCCTGCTGTCTGCGCTGTCGGAGGAGGACACGGTGATGGATCTGAAGCATTCCTGGTTCCGTCACAATCTCCTCAAGAAATTCTCATTTCCGGTCAGCTTCCAGCACATCACTTCAGGTGGAATGTCATGTGTGTGTTTTAAAATGCTCCTCGGGGCTCCGCCGTGTACTCCTGTGTCCGTGGGAAAAGCCCGCTTTGTATGCTTTGTACACACTTGGCTCCGCTCCGTACATCCCGTACACATATGGCTCCACTCCATACACACACGGCTCCACTCTGTCCACCTCGTACACGCGTGGCTCCTCTCCGTACATCTCGTACACATCCTGCTCCGCTCCGTACACACACACGGCTCCGCTCCGTACACCTCGTACACACACACGGCACCGCTCCGTACACCTCATACACACGGCTCCGCTCCGTACACCTCGTACACACACGGCGCCGCTCCGTACACCTCGTACACACGGCTCCTCTCCGTACACCTCGTACACACACGGCTCCGCTCCGTACACCTCGTACACACACACGGCACCGCTCCGTACACCTCATACACACGGCTCTGGGGCGTGGCGGCTTATCTCCCTGCAGTGCGGGAGGAACTTGGAAACTATCACCGCATGCCCGCAGAGGGCCGGCGGCAGGAGCAACAGTGGCCGCAGCAGCTGGCAAGCGGCCAGATGATTGGGCGCTGCCGCCCGCGGCCCACGTGACAGCGGCCCAGCGGGAAAATGCCCGGTTGGTTATATTGCCAATCCGGGCCTGCCATCAATGCAGCCTGATCAGTGCCCATCAATGCAGCCTGATCAGTGCCCAGTAGCACAGGTCCCCAATAGGCAGGTAAATGTCCCCAATAGGACCCGGCGTTAAAAAAAAAAAAAAAAACAGTACTCACCTATGTCCCCGGCTGCTCTGAAGAGGCGCCCGCTCGTCTTCTTCAGGCACAGGCGGCGTGACGTCATCAGGCCGGGCCGTGTGTGCTGTGCTGCATACGGAGGGCTGTGCAACGCCTTTCCTCGGCACCTCGTCCGCCCGCGATTACAGGGCCCGCTGGCATTGAACTGCAGTTAAATGTTGGCTGGGCCCAGGGGCCGGATAAAAGTCCTTGGTGGGCTGCATGTGGCCTGCAGGCCGTTGTTTGAGGACCCCTGCAGTAGAGGGATCAGAACGCAGTTGCGCACACTGACACTGTGTGTGCTTTCCACCCCTGCAGTGTCAGTGCGTGCAGGGCTGAGGATTGTAATAGAGGGGACAGTACGGTGTCCTGAGCTCTTGGCCACACCAGTGGTGCACTGAGGTCCCTTCATTTACATATCTAGTAAAACAGATTTATATGAAATGAAAAAAGTAAAATCTATAGCATGGGTCTTATTTTATAGGGGCTAAATCTCCTATATGAATGTATCAATGGGTCAATTAGAATTTTGTGGATGACAGACTCTCTTTAAAAGAAATCTGTCATTAAGTTTTTGCTATTCCATCTGAGTGCAGCATAATATAGGCAGAGACCCTGATTCCCACTTACCAGGCTGCATGTTGTCATTTCGATAACATTACTATTTTATACGTTGCAAATCTAGCAGTTCTCTGCATGCTGAGCTTTATATAATTCTGCCCACACCACTGATTGGCAACTTTCTGCCTATGCACAGGGTACATGAAACGCTGCCAATCAATACAGAGTAATACAGAGCTAGTGATAATCTGAGAAAAGAGGGATTTTATCAAAACTACAGCAAGCAGCGCAGTAAGGCTACTTTCACACATCAGTTTTTTGCCGTCAGGCAGGATCCGGCTTTTTTTAGAAAAAACGGATCCGGCATAAATTTTGGAGAACTGTAGAAACGGATCAGTTTTTTTGCTGGATCCGTCTCTGTTCCTGGAGGCTGGCCAATTGGATCTGAGCATGCGCAGACTTAAAAAAACCGGATCCGGTGGCTGGATCCGTCTTTTTCTGGATCCGGCGCATTCCGGCGCCCATAGACTTTCATTGTAGCAAAAAGCTGGAAGCGCCGGATCCGGCGCTTCCGGCTTTTTCGCCGGAGACAAAAAACGTTACAGTAGACGTTTTTTCAAGACGCCGGAATGAGACAAGTTGCCGGATCCGGCAAAAAACGGATGAAACGCAATGCCATCCGGCACGATCCGGCGCTAATGCAAGTCAATGGGGAAAAACCGGATCCGGCATTGCATTTTGCCGGATCCGGTTTTACAAAAAAAAGCCGGATCGCGCCTGAAGGCAAAAAACTGATGTGTGAAAGAGGCCTAAGTGACACAGCGCTGGAATCAGGGTCTCTGTCTTATGCTGCTATCAGATTAGGTGGCAAAACCCTGGTAGCAGATTTCTATTAAAGTGGAACAAGGAGATAAAGTGCTGGGATTGCACTCGCTCTGGTCCCAGAAGATGCAGTGAGAGCTTCATATGCTGCGGACGGCACGGACACAACTTCTGTCCCAGCGCCATCACAGTGACTTATACAGCTCTGGCAAAAATTAAGAGACCACTGCAAAATGTTAATTTTGTCTGATTTTTCTCTTTATATTTTTGAGTAAAATGTAAATTGCTCTTTTATTCTATAAACTACTGACAACATGTCTCCGAATTTCCAAACACTAAATTTTGTGTTTATTTTGAGAAAATGAGAAATGTTCAAAATAACAAAAAATGCAGAGTGCTTGCAGACCTCAAATAATGCTAAGAAAACAAGATCATAATCATTTAGAAACAACAATATTACTGTTTTAACTCAGGAAGAGTTCAGAAATCAATATTTTGTGGAATAACCATGATTTTTAATCACATCTTTAATGCGTCTTGGCTGCTTTCCACCAGTCTCTCACACTGCTTTTGGGTGACCTTATGCCACTCCTGGTACAAAAATTGAAGCAGTTCTTCTTTGTTTGATGGCTTGTGACGATCCAGCTTCCTCTTGATTACATTTCAGAGGTTTTCATTGGGGTTCAGGTCTGGAGATTGGGCTGGCCATGACAGGGATTTGATGTGGTGGTCCTTCATCCACACATTGATTGACCTAGCTGTGTGGCATGGCGCATTGTCCTGCTGGGAAAACCAGTCCTCAGAGTTGGAGAACATTGCCTGAGCAGAAGGAATCAACTGTTTTTCCAGGATAACCTTGTATGCGGCTTGATTCTTACGTCCTTCACAAAGATTAACCTGCCCAATTCTAGCCTTACTGAAGCATCCCCAGATTATCACCGATCCTCCACCAAATTTCACAGTGGGTTCAAGACACTGTGGCTTGTACACCTCTCCAGGTCTCCGTCTAACCATTAGATGGCCAGGTGTTGGGCAAAGCTAAAAATTAGACTCATCAGAGAAGATTACCTTACTCCAGTCCTCTATGGTCCAATCCTTATGGTCTTTGGCAAACTTCAGCCTGGCTCTCCTTTGCTTCTCATTGATGAAAGGCTTTTATCTAGTTTTACATGACTTGAGCCTTGCCTCTAGGAGCCTGTTACGAACTGTTCTTGCCATGGACTTCATGCCAGCTGCCATTTCTTTTGTAGGTCACTTGATGTCATCCTGCGGTTGCTGAGTGACATTTGAATAAGATGACGGTCATCCCGGTCAGTGGAGAGTCGTTTTCACCCTCTACCAGTCTGTAACTTTGTTGTCCCCAATATCTGCTGCGTGACCTCGTTGTAATGGACAGCCGTCTTAGAAATTTGTAAGGATGGAGGCAACATGACGCTCACTGTATCCCACTGCTAGTAAAGCCAGAATTGAGCCCTTCTTTTCCTCACTCAAGAATTTACTGTTCAACTCTTTGGCATGGTTAAAAGTTACGATTTTTTCATTCCTATTACTTTTGGGATATTACTAGCAGTTGTTTTGCCATCCAGCTTGTCCTATTAAAAAAGGATTGTGAACACCACAGCAGGCTTTTTTATACTTTCCTTTGTTAAATGAGATTTAGTTCAGGTGATCACCTAATCAGAAGCTCATTAAGTAGAATGAGGTGTACTCTGGTTGGAATTCAACTGACAATGGAATGGAACGGCTGTTAGATATGGAGAGAAGCTGATTTTTGTAAATCTGTGCAGTGGTCTCTTAATTTTTGCCAGAGCTGTATGTACGTCCTGATGTAGCAAGTTACACCCCATGAGGACAGACACAGGCGCCATTCTGTGTTAATCGCTGTCTAAAAAGAAAACCAGACACATTTTCTGGAGACTGAAAACTGCTGCACATGAATGAAGAAAAACAAAAAAAAACAGTAAAGAGAAGGTTTCCAGTGTTTCTCCACCTTCTACTCACATTTCATCTGTGACATCTTATAAAACTGAGATTTTGCTATAAATCATTTCCTATTTTCACAGCTTCGGACACATCCTCCGACTCCAATAATCCGGCCAACGCCTAATGGTGAGTGGTGATGTCTTCTGTAAATGCTGCCGCCGTGCAATGAGGGGAGAATTAGGAGAAACTTACTGGGGGAAAGAGGAAAGTGGGGAGGAGGGAAGGGATTGTAAAGGGATTGCGAGGAAGAAAGGTGAGATTCGTCTTTTTCCATATACAGTATATATTGATCATTAATGTGATCGTCACTTAAAGAAGGAGAATATAAATGCTGTATATTCCCGGTACATGGACGGTGCAGACTGGGGGAGCAGACAGATTCCTTTACAGCTGGTCATACACTAAAAATGGAGAAAGGAAAGAAAAAGAATAAAAAATTGCAAAAACAATTAGTGCAGAAGAAGGTTCTCTATTACAGCCTGGGAGAGAGGCTGTCAGTAATAATCTTCAATTCTTCCCTTCTCTATCGAGTTTATAAAGAATCTATCATTGGGATTTTCTGTCTTATCTGAGAGCAGCATAAAGTAGGTGCAGAGACCCTAATTCTAGAACTGGGTCACTTACTGGGCTTCTTGCTGTAGTTTGATAACACGCTGTTTTATCTGCTGCAGCTTTGCTAGTCTTCTCAGTGATGAGTTTCTGCTCTGTAGTCCTATATATTTAGTAGCTTAGTCTATCCCCTCCATACAGCACTGATTTTCAGCTTTCTACGGGCCATAAGCTGTCAGTCAGTGTTGCGTTGAAAAACAATAAAGGTAGCACCATGATTTACCAAGAATGATTAGTCTAGAACATTGAAACTGCATTACTGCCATAGAAAATGGGTCAAAGAGTGCTATATAGTGTATATGAAAAATTGCTATTAAAAATACAGTAAAAAAGAAGGTACTTAGCCCATAGATTGGCCAATATATGTGAGCCCAAATACCACATCAAGGCGTCCTTCAAACGTTGGGTCCCTGTTCTGATATGTCACCTCTCCTGGGCAAAAAGCCTACAATTCATGGGGCAGGAACAGACCAGCTATTTAAAATAAACTGTGGCCGATGAGAGTGGGAATGTCCAAAAAGGGTTTGATACAAATAGTGAAAAAGACCAGCACATGCAAAGCTAGTGTGAACAGGTGTCAACCAAAAAATCATATAACTTGAAAAACAATAAAGGTTGCACCATGATTTACCAAGAATGATTAGTCTAGAACATTGAAACTGCATTACTGCCATAGCAAATGTAAAAAAAAGGAAAAAAGCGCTATATAATGTACAAATGAAACATTTATATGCGAATTTGCTATGAAAAATACAGTAAAAAAGAAGGTACTAAGCGCATAGATTGGCCAATATATGTGAGCCCAACTGCCAAGCCAAGGCGTCTTTCAAAAGTTGGGTCACCTCTAGTGATGAGCGAGTATGCTTTGGAAGTGCTCAGAGATTTAGTTTCTGTTGCCGCAGCTGCATGATTTGCGGCTACTTGACAGCCTGAATACATGTGGGAATTCCCTAACAAACAGTCAATCTCCACATGTATTCAGGCTGTCAAGTAGCCGCAAATCATGCAGCTGCGGCAACAGAAACTAAATCTCCGAGCACTTCCAAACCCGAGCAAGGACATTATTAGACCGGTGTAATGACCTCTAATGGGAACGGTTTGTACTTTTTGTCATTACAGAGCCGGACGAGAGACGTCTTCTGCCTCCATCCTTGTGGACCGAAGAATCTCCCCTTTTTTCTGTCATTACTTCATTGTGTGTGATTGTACAGGAACCGGCCGTATGCAATAATCTGATTATTATTAAGTCTAATCCCGAAATAAAATGAGCGCTCATAAAAAACAAGCACAAAGCAGAATTGTGAGGCCTCCGGCTGGGTCCTGGTGATGGAGGTCACATTTTCTCGGAAGCTTTTGGGTGAAGTCTTTACATATTTGTGTCTCTTACACAGTTATTCTCATTAATGGCGCATTATACTGGGGGCGGGATCGCTGCATATAACATTATGTCGCTTTATTTCATGCTTTTTACATTCGTTATAACATTTTCTGTGAGGATTTGGGTTTCATTTTATTGTAGCTTCAGTTTTGTTCTGATTTTATTGATATTTTTCTATTTATATGATTAAATATCAGTACAGGAGACATCGGAGCACAGAGCAAATGTTGTATTATACCGGAGGGGTCATTATACGTTCTTACATGTTACACTGGGAAATGTCTGCTGGTAACAGATTAACCCCTTTCTGACATGAGACGTACTATCCCGTCCATGGGACCCGGGCCCCTATGCCCATGGACGGGATAGTGCGTCTACCGCGATCAGCGGCGCCCACGTGGTGAGCGCCGCTGATCGCGGCCGGGTGTCAGCTAATTATCATAGCTGACACCCGGCACAATGTGACAGGGGCGGTCACGGACCGCCCCTGACACGTTAACCCCTTGCACACCGCGATCAAACATGATCACGGTGTACCGGGGGGGTTAAAGGGAAGCATCGGCAGGGAGGGGGCTCCCTCCGTGCTTCCCTGAGCCCCCCACGGCAGCGCAATGTGCAGCGCTGCTGCGGGGATCTCTTTCCCTACAGGCCCCCGAATCCAAGATGGCGACGGGGGCCTGTAGGGAGCTGACTTCCTCACAGGCATGAGGAAGTCTGCAGCACTGCCTGTGACAGATTGCTGATCTGTCACAGTGATCTGTGATGTGACAGATCAGCGATCTGTCATAGGACAGTGATGTCCCACCTGGGACTATGTAATAAAAAAAAAAAAAAAAAAGTGTTAAAATAATTTTTAAAAAATCGCCAAATTAAAAAAAAAAAAAAAAATATTCCCCAATAAATTCATTTTTTGGAAATAAAAAAAAACCAAACAATAAAAGTACACATATTAGGTATCGCCGCGTCCGTAACGACCTGCCCTATAAAACTGTCCCATTAGTTAACCCCTTTAGCGAACCCCTTAAAAAATAAAAAACTAACCAAAAAATAATGATTTATTATCATACCGCCAAACAAAAAGTGCAATAACGCACGATCAAAAAGATGCATATAAATATCCATGGTACCGCTGAAAACGTCATCTTGTCCCGCAAAAAACGAGCCGCCATACAGCATCATCAGCGAAAAAATAAAAAAGTTATAGCTCGCAGAATAAAGCGATACAAAAATAATTATTTTTTATATAAAATAGTTTTCATTGCATAAAACCGACAAAACATAAAAAAAGACATAAATGACATATCGCTGTAACCGTACTGACCCGAAGAATAAAACCGCTTTATAAATTTTACCGCACGCGGAACGGTGTAAACGCACCCCCCCAAAAGAAATTCATGAAACGCTGGTTTTGTTCATTCAGCGTCCCAAAAATCGGAATAAAAAGCGATCAAAAAATGTCACGTGCCCGAAAATGGTACCAATAAAAAAACGTCAACTCGTCCCGCAAAAAATAAGACCTCACATGACTCGGTGGGTTAAAATAAGGAAAAATGATAGCTCTCAATATGTGGTGATGCAAAAACTATTTTTTTTAAAAAAAAACGTCTTTTAGCGTGCGACAGCTGCCAAACATAAAAACTCGCCATAAATAGTAAATCAAACCCCCCGTTATCACCCCCTTAGTTAGGGAAAAATAATAAAATTAAAAGAAAATGTATTTATTTCCATTTTCCCATTAGGGCTAGGGTTAGGGCTAGGGTTAATGCTGAGATTAGGGTTAGGGGTGTGTTGGCGTTAGGGTTGGAGTTAGAATTGGGGGTTTCCACTGTTTGGGCACATCAGGGGCTCTCCAAATGCAACATGGCATCTGATCTCAATTCCAGCCAATTCTGAGTTGAAAAAGTCAAATGGTGCTCCTTCCCCTCCAAGCTCTGCCATGCGTCCAAACAGTGTTCTACCCCCACATGTAGGGTATCAGCCTACTCAGGACAAATTGCAAAACAACTTTTGGGGTCCAATGTCTCCTATTACCCTTTTGAAAATAAAAAATTGGGGGCAAAAATATCATTTTTGTGGAAAAAAAAAATTTTTTTATTTTCAGGCCCGGGCATTATAAACTTCTGTGAAGCCCTTGGGGGTTCAAAGTGCTCACCACACATCTAGATAAGTTCCTTAGGGGGTCTAGTTTCCAAAATGGGGTCATTTGTGGCGGGTTTCCACTGTTTAGGTACATTAGGGGCTCTCCAAAGGCAACATGACACCCGCAGACCATTCCATCAAAGTCTGCATTCCAAAACATCACTACTTCCCTTTCGAGCCCCGACATGTGCCCATACAGTAGTTTTCTCCCATATATGGGGTATCAGCGTTCTCAGGACAAATTGGACAACAACTTTTGGGGTCCAATTTCTCCTGGTACCCTTGGGAAAATAAAAAAAATTGGTGACTAAAAGATCATGTTTGTGAAAAAAAATACAAATTTTTTATTTTCACGCCCGGGCGTTATAAACTTCTGTGAAGCACTGGGGGGTTCAAAGTGCTCACCACACATCTAGATATGTTCCTTGGGGGGGTCTAGTTTCCAAAATGGTGTCATTTGTGGGGGGTTTCTACTGTTTTGGTACATCAGGGGCTTTCCAAACGCGACATGGTGTCCCATCTCAATTCCAGCCAAAAACGTCAAATGGCGCTGCTTCCCTTCCGAGCTCTGCCATGCGCCCAAATAGTGGTTTACCCCCACATGTGGGGTATCAGCATACTCAGGACAAATTGCACAATAACTTTTAGGGTCCTGTTACCCTTGGGAAAATAAAAATTGGGGGTGAAAAGATCATTTTTGTGGAAAAAATATGATTTTTTTCATTGTACCGCTGTACGTTATAAACTTCTGTGAAGCCCTTGTGGGTTCAAAGTTCTCTCCACATATCTAGATAAGTTCCTTGGGGGGGGTCTAGTTTCCAAAATGGGGTCACTTGTGGGGGGTTTCCACTGTTTAGGTACATCAGGGGCTCTGCAAACGTGATATGGCGTCCGATCTGAATTCAAGCCAATTTTGCATTGAAAAAGTCGAACGGCGCTCCTTCCCTTCTGAGCTCTGCCATGCGCCGAAACAGTGGTTCCCCCCCACATATCAAGTATCAGCGTACTCAGGACAAATTGCACAATAACTTTTGCAGTCCAATTTCTCCTGTTACCCTTGGTAAAATAAAAAAATTGAACCTGAAGTATTTTTTTTGTGAAAAAAAGTTAGATGTTCATTTTTTTTTTTAAATATTCAAAAAATTCCTGTGACGCACCTAAAGGGTTAATAAACTTCTTGAATGTGGTTTTGAGCACCTTAAGGGGTGCAGTTTTTAGAATGGTGTCACTTTTGGGTATTTTCTATCATATAGACCCCTCAAAGTGGCTTCAAATGTGATGTGGTCCGTAAAAATAAGATGGTGTTGCAAAAATGAGAAATCGCTGGTCAATTTTTAACCCTTATAACTTCCTAACAAAAAAAAAATTTGGTTCCAAAATTGTGCTGATGTAAAGTAAACATGTGGGAAATGTTACTTATCAAGTTTTTTGTGTGCCGTATCTCTGTGATTTAAGGGCATAAAAGTTCAAAGTTGGAAAATTGCGAATTTTTCAAAATTTTCGTCAAATTTCCGTTTTTTTCACAAATAAACGCAAGTTATTTGAATGAAATTTTACCACTATCATGAAGTACAATATGTCACGAGAAAACAATGTCAGAATCACCGGGATCCATAGAAGCATTCCAGCGTTATGACCTCATTATGGGACAGTGGTCAGAATTGTAAAAATTGGCCCGGTCATTAACGTGCAAACCACCCTTGGGGGTGAAGGGGTTAAAGCATTGTCCTTCATCCTCCTCCTGACTCTCCAGGTCCCATGTAAGGTCTCCTTCACATGCCCGTGTTTGTCATTTCATTCTTTCTTTATCCGTACCGCAAAAACATGGCTGACACACTGATCCAAAACATGGTGACACCGGTACTGATTTCATACGGACGTTTAAAGTGACCTTACAGTAGATACAGAGCTGTGGAGTCAGTAAGCCAATACTCCAACTCCTCAATTTCTATGACACCAACTCTGACTCCAACTTCTCGACTCCGACTCCACAGCCCTGCTTACATGGTGCTGCGGAGCACTCGCCGTTATCAGCTCCGCACTGATCGCTCACCATTATCAGCTCCGCACTGATCGCTCACCATTATCAGCTCCGCACTGATCGCTCACCATTATCAGCTCCGCACTGATCGCTCACCATTATCAGCTCCGCACTGATCGCTCACCATTATCAGCTCCGCACTGATCGCTCACCATTATCAGCTCCGCACTGATCGCTCACCATTATCAGCTCCGCACTGATCGCTCACCATTATCAGCTCCGCACTGATCGCTCGCCATTATCAGCTCCGCACTGATCGCTCGCCATTATCAGCTCCGCACTGATCGCTCACCATTATCAGCTCCGCACTGATCGCTCACCATTATCAGCTCCGCACTGATCGCTCGCCATTATCAGCTCCGCACTGATCGCTCACCATTATCAGCTCCGCACTGATCGCTCACCATTATCAGCTCCGCACTGATCGCTCACCATTATCAGCTCCGCACTGATCGCTCGCCATTATCAGCTCCGCACTGATCGCTCGCCATTATCAGCTCCGCACTGATCGCTTGCCATTATCAGCTCCGCACTGATCGCTCCCCATTATCAGCTCCGCACTGATCGCTCACCATTATCAGCTCCGCACTGATCGCTCGCCATTATCAGCTCCGCACTGATCGCTCGCCATTATCAGCTCCGCACTGATCGCTTGCCATTATCAGCTCCGCACTGATCGCTCACCATTATCAGCTCCGCACTGATCGCTCACCATTATCAGCTCCGCACTGATCGCTTGCCATTATCAGCTCCGCACTGATCGCTCATCAGGGAAATAACGTCGTGAGCATCATGTGATCCCAGAGGGAAAAGGAGGATCAGGGTTGAGTTATTATACGGAGAATGTGAGTTTAATACAAACAGAAAAACTGAGCAGCACATCCCAACTAGATTGAACAGGAGCCAGCTAACACAACAATTAAGAAAATACAAAGCTGCACTCTGGATTGTGGATAATGGTAAATCTAGAAAATTGGAACTGCATTACGGCCATAAAAAATAGGTAAGTGCTATATTATGTATATATGGAATTTTGGAAAATATATACATAATATAGCACTTACCTATTTTCTATGGCAGTAATGCGGTTCCAATTTTCTAGATTTACCATTCTAAACAATCCAGAGTGCAGCTTTGTATTTTCTCATTAGGGATGAGTTTAATACAGATACTAGTGGTGCGACTGTATATCACTAGTGCAACAATAATAATGACTCCTGTATTGTAGTGACCCGATGCACAAACACCAGCTCTTGACGCCTCCTGCAGATCAGCGTGGACGAGCGCTGTGACTGCGCTGACATGGACCCAGTGATCGTCAAGACTAATCTGCAGGTGGCTTCAGAGCTGGGTTTCTCGTTGCTGACACATCGGATCACTACCAGACAGGCGCCATCTTTATTGCTGTACTGGGATCTATACAGCTGGACCACGAGACTCAGCAGTAAAATCGTCCTGACAGGTTCCCTTTAGGAGCAGCTGATCATTTGCCAGAAGTGGAGAGAGCGATAGTAACAAGGATCTATTAAGAAAAATGTTTGTGGATCAGAATATGCTAATTTTATGCTAATGACAGGGCTCCTGATGAATGTGAGGCAATCAGCCCCGAGAGATTATATAACACCACGAAATATCATCCACAATAACAGAAATCAGAAGGAAACATAATCCCCGGATTTTCTGCTCTAGGACTTTTGTTTGTTTGTTTTTTTCTATAAAAATGGGAATAATTATAAATGAATCTTACAGTATTTCCTGATCTCATCATCCAATCTATAAATAAAGGACATTTACACCGATGTCACAGTCGTCTTTTTCCGTTACTTTTATTGTGGAATATAATACAATGTTTCCCATGTTATTATAATTACAAAAAGCTGCAAACTCCGGAATATTAGAAAAGTGCAATTCATTCTACTGGGGACAAGAAACTTACTGGGGAGTTTATCTCCAGAAATATAACACCTTCCGGGCAGTCGCGTTACTTTTTACATAACATTATTCTTCCGTCCGTCCGGTCGTATCAGGACTTTTACGGGAGTTGTAGTTTTGGATTTCATTTTTCCTTCGCTTAGTGTGGGATAAAGATGAGCCGGGAACTTGTTCTGCAGATCTGTGGGATTGTGGCGATAATGACGGGTTTTTTCTCTCCAGATTTTATTGGGTTTAATAAACTGTTGTCATTTTATGCCCCCATTACTGTAATGTTCTAATTACTACTGTGCATTTCTGGGGGAAGTTGTAGTGAAAGGAACAAGCGGCAATTCTAAGTTTCATTTTTTTTTTTCCTTTACAGAGATTAACGTGTGGGGGAATTGACTTTATAATGAACTAGCTGAAGAGCCCGGCGCTGCCCGGGCATAGTAACTAACTGGTTAGCTATAGCAAATTATAATTATCCTCCATCCCATAGTCCCGTGCCCATATACCCATCATACATATCCTCCATCCCATAGTCCAGTGCCCATATACCCATCACACATCCTCCATCCCATAGTCCCGTGCCCATATACCCATCATACATCTCCTCCATCCCATAGTCCAGTGCCCATATACCCATCATACATCTCCTCCATCCCATAGTCCAGTGCCCATATACCCATCACACATCCTCCATCCCATAGTCAACCATTATGACATAATGAGCGGCGGGGCATGCAACCTATGATGACATCAGCGTCGCCATGGCAACCATTATGACATCATAATGAGGGGCAGGGCTTGATACACACTTTTTCCCCATTATGTAGATAGGGGCAAAATTGTTTGGTGAATTGGAACGCGCGGGGTTAAAATTTCACCTCACCACATAGCTTAGGACACTCTCGGGGTCCAGACGTGTGACTGTGCCAAATTTTGTGGCTGTAGCTGCGACGGTGCGGATGCCAATCCCGGACATACACACACACATACATACATACACACACTTGAGCTTTATATATTAGTTCAGGGGTCCCCAACCACCGGTCCGCGGCCCAGCACCGGGCCGTTGCGGAGCCATATATATAAGGGAGAGAGAGTGGGAACGGAGCCATATACAGGGGAGGGAGAGTGGGAGCGGAGCCGTATATACAGGGGAGGGAGAGAGGGAGCGGAGCCATATATAAGGGAGGGAGAGTGGGAGCGGAGCCGTATATACAGGGGAGGGAGAGTGGGAGCGGAGCCGTATACACAGGGGAGGGAGAGTGGGAGCGGAGCCGTATATACAGGGGAGGGAGAGTGGGAGCGGAGCCGTATATACAAGGGAGGGAGAGTGGGAGCGGAGCCATATATACAAGGGAGGGAGAGTGGGAGCGGAGCCATATATATATGAGGGAGAGTGGGAGCGGAGCCATATATACAGGGGAGGGAGAGTGGGAGCGGAGCCGTATATACAGGGGAGGGAGAGTGGGAGCGGAGCCGTATATACAGGGGAGGGAGAGTGGGAGCGGAGCCATATATACAGGGGAGGGAGAGAGGGAGCGGAGCCATATATAAGGGAGGGAGATTGGGAGCGGAGCCGTATATACAGGGGAGGGAGAGTGGGAGCGGAGCCGTATATACAGGGGAGGGAGAGTGGGAGCGGAGCCGTATATACAGGGGAGTGAGAGTGGGAGCGGAGCCGTATATACAGGGGAGGGAGAGTGGGAGCGGAGCCGTATATACAGGGGAGTGAGAGTGGGAGCGGAGCCGTATATACAAGGGAGGGAGAGTGGGAGCGGAGCCATATATACAAGGGAGGGAGAGTGGGAGCGGAGCCATATATATATAAGGGAGGGAGAGTGGGAGCGGAGCCATATATACAGGGGAGGGAGAGTGGGAGCGGAGCCGTATTTACAGGGGAGGGAGAGTGGGAGCGGAGCCGTATATACAGGGGAGGGAGAGTGGGAGCGGAGCCATATATACAGGGGAGGGAGAGTGGGAGGAGAGCCATATATACAAGGGAGGGAGAGTCGGAGCAGAGCCATATATACAGGGGAGGGAGAGTGGGAGCGGAGCCCTATATACAAGGGAGGGAGAGTGGGAAGAGAGCCATATATACAAGGGAGGGAGTGGGAGCAGAGCCATATATACAGGTGAGGGAGAGTGGGAGCAGAGCCATATATACAAGGGAGAGTGGAAGCGGAGCCATATATGAAAGGGAGGGAGAGTGGGAGCGGAGCCATATATACAAGGGAGAGTGGAAGCAGAGCCATATATGAAAGGGAGGGAGAGTGGGAGCGGAGCCATATATAAGGGAGAGTGGGAGTGGAGCCGTATATACAGGGGAGGGAGAGTGGGAGTGGAGCCATATATAAGGGAGGGAGAGTGGGAGCGGAGCCGTATATACAGGGGAGGGAGAGTGGGAGCGGAGCCGTATATACAGGGGAGGGAGAGTGGGAGCGGAGCCGTATATACAGGGGAGGGAGAGTGGGAGCGGAGCCATATATACAAGGGAGGGAGAGTGGGAGCGGAGCCATATATACAGGGGAGGGAGAGTGGGAGCGGAGCCATATATACAAGGGAGGGAGAGTGGGAGCGGAGCCATATATACAAGGGAGGGAGAGTGGGAGCGGAGCCGTATATACAGGGGAGGGAGAGTGGGAGCGGAGCCGTATTTACAGGGGAGGGAGAGTGGGAGCAGAGCCGTATATACAGGGGAGGGAGAGTGGGAGCGGAGCCATATATACAAGGGAGGGAGAGTGGGAGGAGAGCCATATATACAAGGGAGGGAGAGTGGGAGCAGAGCCATATATACAGGGGAGGGAGAGTGGGAGGAGAGCCATATATAAGGGAGAGAGAGTGGGAGCGGAGCCATATATACAAGGGAGAGTGGAAGCGGAGCCATATATGAAAGGGAGGGAGAGTGGGAGGGGAGCCATGTATACAGGATGGGACAGGGGAGCCATGTATACAGGATGGGACAGTGGGAGCGGAGCCATGTATACAAGGATGGGACAGGGGAGCCATGCATACAAGAAGGAGGAGCCACACATACATTTTCTGATGATTAGAAAATAATCAGCATGTACAGAACTCCAGTACAATCTTAAGTGCTCAATGCTCCATTTCCTTGTAGGTTCCAATCATCATTAGCAGTGACGGTCATCAGTAGAAGTAGCCCAGTGCTCCCACTGAAACAGAGAAACAAGCCCTGTGCTCCCACTCATTCAAAACCTATGGTGAGTTGAGTCACATTATAAATGTTATAATTAAATGATAAGTATGCACTGCTAAACAACGTCCATAGCCCCGCCCCCTTATGACCAAAGCCCCGCCCATGTCACACCTCCATCCCTGCCCTGCCATGGCAGAATGGTCTTGCTTGAAGCCGGTCCCTGGTGCAAAAAAGGTTGGGGACCACTGTATTAGATGATCAGACTTTTACGAACGAAATATTACTGAGTATGCATATTTTTCTTTTTTTTTTTAAACAAATATTTATGTTCAGTTTGGAAATGGGTGGGGGTGATATAAACTTAGTTTTTATTTAATATATGAAAAAAATACATTGAAATCCAATTTAAGGTCCATGTTTTTTTGTCTTTACACAGTATTTCTTCCATGTTTTGGGGAGGCCGGTAAACTAAAAACTGCTGTATTGTTCACTGCGCTCGCCATGTAGGTTCAGTAATTGGACAATTTTTGTAACCGGGGTCATTACTAATGTGGCAATATCAATTATGTGGGGCTTTTTTTAAAAAAATTTCTATAATTAAATGGGAAAATGTGAGTTTTTGTTTTCCATTTTGTTAACTTATTATCAGGGATATGAACTTCTATCTCCTTGATCACCCCTAATATCCTGCACTGCATCCCTCTAACCACTTACAGGGGAGGTCCAGTAATGTACAACCGCTTTCTATCTATTATTGTTCCCCACAATAATAATGTACTGTATACTTACTGCCTATGAGGTCAGCGCTGTTTTTGTGGCATTGTAATGGCAAGTGACTGCTGCAGCCAATCACTAGTCGCTGAGCGACTGCAGCGGCCACTTGACATTATGTCAACAAGTAATCACAGCTCTGAAAACACAGGAGAGGCGCCGGTACGGGAGGTAAATGTGTGTTTTTAATTTTATGTAGGGGCACACTAGAACTTAAGAGGTTATCCAGCATTGGACAACCCCTGACTTATGGAGACAATAGCCCATGCTACAGTAGTGACCGGTATACGATTACTGGGATGTGAGCATAGTGTTTGGGGAGTATTTCACTTTCTTCCAGCCTTAATCAGGGATTTCCCAGAATACAAGACCGGTCACGTTACAATATGGAGACTCCATACAGCCTGCACACAGACTTCTCCAGGTGATGAATATATCTGAGCTGAATTATTAGCACTGGAGAAGAATTATAGGATACCAGACCCACCGCGACACCAGGCCCCTCCGACAGCGATGGCATCAGAGGTCCGAGGAGAAGAAACATTTCTCGGATTTCCCCTTCAGTAATATGGTTGGGAATTACTGAGTTATGGATGAAGTAGATCCACAGACGATCAGCATCGTTCACACACATTGTATATGATTTCTACGATATTAGATTTTTAATGGTACCAGCAGTTCAAACCACTGCCAGGATGATCAGGATTGGCCGATTTTTGAGAAATGATGTCCAATTTGCCTTTTTTTCCTGTTTTTGTTTTGTGTTGTTCCAATACACACACAGGAAATAAACGTGTATAAAAAAACCCAAAATATTTGTATTTGCAATCATTCTGGGAGAAGTACGTCATTTTTTGTAACAATTTCAAGGGTGCCAGTGTAAGGAGGAAGACCGAGCTGCGGGTACCTGTGCTGCGCCGGGTACGGAACTGTTGAGGCTGCGTCCCGTTTCCCAGGGGAAGGAACAGGGGACAGGACAGGCACCATGACCCAGGAAGAGGGGGCGTCTTTAGTCGGCTTCCCCAGCCGTCAGCGTACGAGCAGCAAGGTGGGCAGCGCGCTCCGCATCCGAACCGCCGGCGCTGCAACGGACTGCAGCAGACACTCCCAGTGACCGAGAGGCAGGAGGAGAGGCTAAGAGAAAGCGCGCACGATGGCAGACAGTTTTGGCGGGGACAAGCAGCGCGCGGGAGGCTGAGCAGTGTACTCCGTCCTTAGAGCACTGGCACTGCGAAGGACTGTTCCCATTGGCTCCCGCTGCTAGCAGCGAGGCTCCCAGAAAGCGAGGCGCTGTGTGCCCAGTGACAGCCGGAGAGCAAGGCTCCGTGACCGTGAGTACAGCGCACGTGCGAAGGCGAGAAAGCCAGTCCACACTGCATCCCGCAACCTGCTTTCACCAACACTTTCGGCCATGACTATATTAGGACTGATTGAATAGCTTCAGATAAGCGCTTACCGAATAGCTGCCTCAGTAACTTGCAGCGCTCCCGATAATCAGCTGTTCGGTGCCACATCTGCATGTGTCGCGGCTGTGTGACCGTCACAACACATGCATGGGGAGCCCAACCCTACTATATATGCAAACTAAAGACCTGTGAGGAGCACATAGAGAGTGAGACAACGGCACGTTAAGGCTTTGTTCACACTAGGCTTTTTTTATGCTTTTTTAATGCAAATTTTCAGCTGCGTTTCACAGTACCTGCAAAGTCTAAGGCTATGTGCACACGTTGCGGATTTTGATGTGGATCCACAGCATTTTTGGACGCGCGGAATTGCATCAAATCCGCAGTGCAGTGCACAGCCAATGTAATTCAATGTTAAATTAAGAATTGCTGTGCACATGCTGCAGAAGAATCTGCGCAAATTTGCAGCGGTGTTTTTTCCGCATTATGCCAAATATTCTCTCTCCTCCAAAAGCACAATTCATTCCCAGTACCACCTAACAAACCCGCACAGCAAAAACGCAGCACAATCCGCAAGACATCCGCATGAAATCCGCAAGCGTTCTGCCCTGCGTTTTCTGCCAAGAGATGCGGATTCTCTGCAGAAAATTCCGCCAGCTAATCTGCAACGTGTGCACATACTAGAATAGTTGTCAGACATCTCATGCGCACACCTTGTTATTATTTGTCCTCAGTATTTTGTGCTTTGCTTGTTTGTTTTTTTTTTAACACAACAGAGCATTTCACTTCTATCAGTGTTTTTTCAGTGTTTTTCACCCATTAAAAGTAATGGGTGGTGAAAGAAATGCTGGAAAAACGCAGGTGTCAGGTTTTGTTGTGTTAGAAAAATTATTCTATTTATTAAATTAAAGGGGTTGCCCGGACTCAGGGTACAAGTCTATAATCACTTTATGTGAGTGCACACTCAAGATTTCTCACATTGGGCGTCATGTGAGCTGCAAGGATTCTCTGGTGTCGGCAGCGGCGGGCACATGACTATGTGTTATTTGAAAACTGCAGTCCACATTACGACTAGACTGTTTCTGGCCTCGCTCTATACACTGACATTGGGTGAGGCTTCTAGTCGGCATGCGACCACTGCTCCTGGGACCAGAGAGCCCTCATAGTGCACAGTGTGAGCGATGGGAGGATTCACAAGTCTGCAGTCACATAGAGTGACCTCCAGCTTGTAGCCTGAGGCCTGACAATCCCTTTAACCCCACACAGTACTAGCTCGGCACACCCATCGCGTGGCATCACGCTGAGCACCGTGGCGATCGGGTGCGGGTGTCAGCTGTATGTGAAAGCTGACACCCCGCAGCAACGCCCACGATCGGTGCTAGCACCGACAGCAGGCATTTAACCCATCTGAGGCCGCTGTCAGTAGTGACAGCGGCATAGAGGAGCATCCCCTCATTCATTACGCGCTTCCATCAAGATAACACGATCTGATCGCGTTGTCCTGATGGTCTCCATGGAGACACTCCGCCCCAAGATGGCTGCGGGGTCCTTCTGGGTCCTGCAGGGAAGGTGGCTTCCCAGTGCCTGCAGGGAGCAGGATCTGAAACGCCTCCTTCCCTGCCTGTCAGTAGCTGCTCCAATGTTCTGTAGTGCAGATGAATTGCAGAACAGCGATCTGATATAATACAGTAATGTCCCAGGATGGGACAATGCAAAAAAAAACAGTAAAAAAAAAAAAAAAAAAATTAAAAATGTGTAAAAATATTTTTTTTTAATCCAAAAATAAAGAAAAAAAAATCAAATATTTTTTCCAATAAATACATTTATATCAATAAAGAAATAAACAATAAAACTCTACATATTTGGTATCGCCGCGTCCGTAACGACCCGCTCTATAAAACTGTCCCACCAGTTAACCCCTTCAGTAAACACCGTAAAAAAACGAGGTAAAAAACAATGCTATATCATCATGCTGCCGAACAAAAATTGCAATAAAACGTAATCAAAAAGACAAATGTGAATAAAAATGGTACCGCTGAAAACTTCATCTTGCCCCGCAAAAAAAAAACAAGCTGTCATACAGCTCCATCAGCAGAAAAATAAAAAAGTTATAGCTTTCAGAATAAAACAGAGCAAAAATAATTATTTTTTCTATAAAATAGTTTTTATTGTGTAAAAGCGGCTAAACATAAAAAACTATATAAATTGGGTATCGCTGTAATCGTATTTACCCAAAGAATAAAGCTTCCTTACCAATTTTACCACACTCAAACAACGAAAGAAACCGAAGAAATGTCCAATTATTAAAGTTTATTAAATTAGTATCAAATATAATGTAAAATGATGTAAAAAATGAGGGGAGGCCAATGCCATGGATGAGGCACAACCAGGGACAATAGTAAGCACTTATGCTATATATATAAAAATAATATCGCACACTACAAGGTAAGACACAATAAATAAGATGCTAGTGCCAATATAACATTAATGTGCAAACAGCAAAATAGAAACAATTCATGATGTTATATAAAGTGCAGATATATATAAATCTGTACAGCAAAAAATATGGCTACAAATAAGGTGCAGTGCTATAAAATAAAGAAGTGAATCTAATCCATCAAAGTAAATGTACAAAAAGAACTCAAGAGGCAAAACAAAGTGTTTAAATGTGCAAGCAAGGTGCTATACCTCTTATGCTGCTGTAGTCCCCGGGATGTGCCAGCCCCGACACGCGTTTCGGCGTACCTTCGTCAGGGGGTGGCGTCATCCAGGCTTGAGGGGGTATAAAAAGCGCAAAGCAACCAATGGGAGCGGAGTAGGTATAACGCGACGCACACCGGCATCATACGTTACCAGGCAACCCCACGCCGCCGGCCCACGTGTCTCCCCAATCGTCGCAATCAGATGTTGCGGCGAAGAGGGACGCAGGTACAGCGGGCGGGACTCCTAGAACCCGATACCGGCGCGCGTACAACCTAGCCCGCTGTCATTGGGCAGAATAGAACACGTGGTGTACAATTCCTGAGGGCTCTCTCTCATTGGATATATCAGATCACGTGGTACAAAGGTCCTGAGAGCACACTATCATAGAATGAAGAAAGTCACGTGGTACAAAGGTCCTATTAAGTAAATAAAAAGGAAAAATTAAATAAAAATGTACAAATAAATAAAAATATAAATAAATAATTGCAGAGAATAAATGCATCATAAAAATAAAATAATGAAAGAAAACAAAGAAAAATATAAAATCAAGGAAAAAAGGGGGAATTCATCCATATACAATAACGCACGTTCAAAATCAATATATAGATCAGATTTATATAAATTAAAGAAAAAATAATAAAGAAAAAATAAAGAAAAATAATATTATTAAAGTCCATTCTTGATCAAAACTATTCATATATTGATAAGTCAGGCGCTCATTCTTTTTCCTTTTCTTTTCATAGAGGCATTCACAGGAGGAAACAGCAGTGACATCAATCAACTCCAAGACTCCACAACAGGAAGCGGACAGGAAAGCTGAGATAAGTTACTGATGAAAGGAGAATAAACTGAAATGAATAGTAAAGAATATATAATAAATGCAAAATAATTATAATTTAATTAATACATAAAATAAATATAAAATAGAAATAGGACCTATGTATGGCAATAAACAATTAAACTGCAACAACCATGTATAATAAAGAATTAATTAATTCATATACAAAATTGCCCAATAACAATAATATAAATATTATATTCAATATATACTCACTGGCCACTTTATTAGGTACACCTGTCCAACTGTGTGTTAAGACTTAATTTCTAATCAGCCAATCACATGGCGGCAACTCAGTGCATTTAGGCATGTAGACATGGTCAAGACAATCTCCTGCAGTTCAAACCGAGCATCAGTATGGGGAAGAAAGGTGATTTGAGTGCCTTTGAACGTGGCATGATTGTTGGTGCCAGAAGGGCTGGTCTGAGTATTTCAGAAACTGCTGATCTACTGGGATTTTCACGCACAACCATCTCTAGGGTTTACAGAGAATGGTCCGAAAAAGAAAAAAAATCCAGTGAGCGGCAGTTCTGTGGCCGGAAATGCCATGTTGATGCCAGAGGTCAGAGGAGAATGGGCAGACTGGTTCGAGCTGATAGAAAGGCAACAGTGACTCAAATTGCCACCCGTTACAACCAAGGTAGGCAGAAGAGCATCTCTGAATGCACAGTGCGTCGAACTTTGAGGCAGATGGGCTACAGCAGCAGAAGACCACACTGGGTACCACTCCTCTCAGCTAAGAACAGGCATCTGATGGCTACTTTCAGCAGGATAATGCGCCATGTCATAAAGCTCGAATCATCTCAGATTGGTTTCTTGAACATGACAATGAGTTCACTGTACTCAAATGGCCTCCTCAGTCACCAGATCTCAATCCAATAGAGCATCTTTGGGATGTGGTGGAACGGGAGATTCGCATCAGGGATGTGCAGCCGACAAATCTGCGCCAACTGTGTGATGCCATCATGTCAATATGGTCCAAAATCTCTGAGGAATGCTTCCAGCACCTTGTTGAATCTCTGCCACGAAGAATTGAGGCAGTTCTGAAGGCAAAAGGGGGTCCAACCCGTTACTAGCATGGTGTACCTAATAAAGTGGCCAGTGAGTGTATAAAAGATAAAATAAACTAAAATAAAACAAATATAAAATATAAAATAAAAAAATATAAAAACAGCTGGATGACTAGGTGGTCATAAAAAAGGGACAAAGCTGATGTTCTCATTTAGGCCTTGGGGGAATACTGTTTTGAGTGTCCATATCCATCTCGTCTCCATTTGTGCTCATTTCTGACTGATTTTACCTCCACGTATAGAAAGTGGAATTGTATCGATCCCTCTTACACCAAATTTACTCGAGTCACAATTCTGAAATAGTTTATAATGCCTCGGAATTGTTTTTAGGGCAGAAATATCACTTTCAGTTTTTGCTCCATTAATTCCAATTACACGCTCCCTTACTCTTACTTTTAGTTGTCTTGTAGTAAGACCAACATAAATCTTTGAGCAAGGGCATGTAGCATAATAAATTACTGCCTTGGTGTCACAATTAATATGATGTTTAATGGAATAATTTTTTGAACCAGAAGAATCAGTAAAAGTGTCAGTCCTGTCAACATTTTGGCAGGCGACACAATGGCCACATGGAAATGAACCATTCTTCTGAGGAATCTGAGTCAAAAAAGAGGACGTATGTTCATTTTGATAGTGACTCCTTACCAAAGTATCCCGCAAATTTCTAGAGCGACGAAAAGTAAAAGTAGGTTGCTCTGTTAAATATTTAGATACATCATCAGAGGTCATTCGCGCAATGCAAAAAAAAACCCCAGAAAATCCACAGACTCCTCACAAACAGTATATAGTGTATGACCCCCAGCCCATCACACCCAGGGCTGGCATTTGGACCTGGCAGATGCCTGGGGCCCCCACCTACAAAGGGGGCCCCCTGCATCTGCAGCCCGTTTATGAAGTGCCCAGAGGGTGTACAGCAGTGAATAATGCTGTGCATTGCTCTGAAGTCTTGGAGTGTCTCTCGCAAAGCCCCTTGAGCCCCCCTGTCTCTTTCTCCCTGCAGTCAGGTTAAAAGTTGAGAGTGAGAGGGAGGGGCCATTACAGCACAGTGAGTGCAGGAAGATGCCTGCAGCTCTGTATGTCTCCTCCTGAGTCATGGCTGCTCCTAGCACTGACCTGAGAATGGATATGCCTAAGTGAAGCTGCAGAACCTGGTAAGAGCAGCAGTAACAGGTCAGAGAGCAGTGATTTCCTCACTGTCGTCCGGAGCTCTGTGCTGATCGCTGCAGGATCAGGATTCACAGCCACACACCGCAGCGATCAGCATCAGCTCTGACCACAGTCACTAATCCCTGCTTGTAACGTGGCAGGGCGACCTCCTGTCACTGCTGTCTGGATGACACAAGACAGGGATATTGTCTGCTGAATCAGGGGATTTATGACATAGAAATAAATGAATTCCCATGTGAAATAATAAGGGTAAACCATACACATACTGTATATAGTACTAGTACAGGTGTGCATAGGAATCAGCGTTTTTGGTGCATTTTTTTTTTTGCAGCCAAAGCCTCTCTCTTGGCAGTAAAAACACTGCTTTCAAAACGCCTATTTTTTAGGGTATGTGCAGACGATCCAGAAATGGCAGCACTTTGGACGCAGCGGACATGTGCTCCGTCTAAAGTACTGCCATCTTTCGCACGTGATTCCGCGTGTGTTCATCCCATCCACTGTGCTGTAACATCTGGCCGCTGCGGGTTGGACGCTGTGGATGTGCGCAGCATCCAGAGGTTACTGATTGCGGACACAGACCCTTAGAGCTTTTGCTGTTTGTTTTCTTTACAATATGCATTTTGTCTACAGTACATGTTTAATAAAGTTCGTTTTATTAGCCAAAAACGCAGCAAAAAAAACAACGTTGCGACATTTACAGCTTTTCTAAAACTTTTTAATTGCTTTCTACGGGTGAAAAAAATTGCTGAAAGAAGCGACGCTGCGGATTTAAAAATGCTGCAGCTGTGAAATTCGGTCAGGAGAAAATCTCCTGCATGCGCTTGTTTTATTTCTGACTGAATTTCTGAACTGTAGCGCTTTTTAAACCTGCAGCGTCACTTCTTTCAGTGTGTTTTCACCCGTAGAAAGCAATGAAAGAATACAAAAAAGAAAGCTGCAGATATTGCAACGGCATTTTTCGCTGCAATTTTTTAGGTGGTTTTGGTGAATTAAACTATTAAGTGTCATTCACACGTTCAGCATGTTCAGTATTTGGTCAGTATTTCCCATCAGGATTTGTAATGCAGAAGCAGCAGTGGAACAATCAGAGGAAAAGTAACATAGAAACACGTCACCACTTCTGGATTTCTCACCCTCCTGGTTTTGACTTGCACATACTGATGTGAAATACTGACCGAATACTCAACGTGTGAACGTGGCCTTAAACATACTGTAGACAAAGCAAACATCCTCACTTTAAAAAAAGCTGAAAAAAGTGTAAAGAACACCAGAAACAAGGTGAGAAACAGGTGAACGCAACATTTTTACTGCCAATAGAACAGGTTTTGGCTACTGAAAAAAATGCATGTGAACATAGCCATAGCGTTTCAGAGTAAGACTATCTGTGGTGTTACATAGGACTGCAGGTGACATCTACTACATTATCTGTTCTCAGAGAGTTATTACTGCTATCTCTGGTGTTACGTAGGATGAGGTCACAGTCATGTGACTGGTCACGTGAGCCGGGAGGGCTTCTGTTCTGGAGTGTGCTATGCATAGAGGGAATTGTATATGGTGATCGGTACACAGTCCCTTCTGAAATGACAGGTGGGCATGGCGACTGATTTGCGGTGTGGGAAAACTACAATCCCGCAGGTGGGAGTATCAAAATCGGGACTGTCCCGCTGGATCCAGGACTGCTGGGAGCCCTGCTGTGTTATCTGCAGTGTTAAAAAAAAAAAATTAAGAGGGGATTGGGGGACAACTCTTTGTCTTGGGGCTTGGGCCCCCCAATCTTTTCTGACCCTAGCAACGCCCCTGTGTAATGCTAATAGTGGCAGACCCGTTGGCCGATATAAGGCCCCCAAATATGGGGGCCACAGTGCCAGCACCCTCTGCCAACTGTATCCGCATCCTGCTCATGTAATGTAACCTAAATGTATGATATTACAATGTTAGCATTTGGGGCCCCACTTTAAACTTTTGCCTAGGGCCCCACTTTGTCTAAAACCGGCACTGATCACACCACAGCCCCTCAGAGGACACACATAACATTCATTTCCAGAGTAAGGTGTAGCAGACCCCCAGCCCCTCAGTGTCAAGTGTAGTAGACCCCCAGCCCCTCAGTGTCAAGTGTAGTAGACCCCCAGCCCCTCAGTGTCAGGTGTAGTAGACCCCCAGCCCCTCAGTGTCAGGTGTAGCAGACCCCCAGCCCCTCAGTGTCAAGTGTAGTAGACCCCCAGCCCCTCAGTGTCAAGTGTAGTAGACCCCCAGCCCCTCAGTGTCAGGTGTAGTAGACCCCCAGCCCCTCAGTGTCAGGTGTAGTAGACCCCCAGCCCCTCAGTGTCAGGTGTAGTAGACCCCCAGCCCCTCAGTGTCAGGTGTAGTAGACCCCCAGCCCCTCAGTGTCAGGTGTAGCAGACCCCCAGCCCCTCAGTGTAAAGTGTAGTAGACCCCCAGCCCCTCAGTGTAAAGTGTAGTAGACCCCCAGCCCCTCAGTGTCAGGTGTAGTAGACCCCCAGCCCACCCTGACACGGGTCACCTGTCACCACACAGTAACACACGACCTCCCCTCACTGTACACAGACTATTAGCTGCCATCTGCATCTCACCATCGTGTCTCCGGCCAGGAGCTGCTGTGTGCGGCAGGAGGGAAGCCCTGAAGGCAGCACAGAAAGACGAGGAGGGAGGCGGCACTGACACTGCACAGTCCTGACTGCAGGGAAGGAGCCGGGAATCCTCCTCACCAGGGGCCGCCTGACAGGACAACAAGCGGCAGGAGTTATAGGTGCAGCGCCGCTAAAGCAGCGGGCGGCCGGGTGGCCCTAAATAGCCGCTGGGGGACCGAGCTGGGGGCATCTACCCCCTGCCCAGCCCTCCCCTAGGTGCAAGAGAGATAGAGCCTCCTCCATGTTATCTGAGGTAACTGAGAGATAGAGCCTCCTCCATGTTACCTGAGGTAACAGAGACATAGAGCCTCCTCCATGTTATCTGAGGTAAGGGAGCGAGATAGAGCCTCCTCCATGTTATCTGAGGTAACAGAGAGATAGAGCCTCCTCCATGTTATCTGAGGTAACAGAGAGATAGAGCCTCCTCCATGTTATCTGAGGTAACAGAGAGATAGAGCCTCCTCCATGTTATCTGAGGTTACAGAAAGATAGAGTCTCCTCCATGTTATCTGAGGTAACAGAGATAGAGCCTCCTCCATGTTATCTGAGGTTACAGAAAGATAGAGTCTCCTCCATGTTATCTGAGGTAACAGAGATAGAGCCTCCTCCATGTTATCTGAGGTTACAGAAAGATAGAGTCTCCTCCATGTTATCTGAGGTAACAGAAAGATAGAGTCTCCTCCATGTTATCTGAGGTTACAGAAAGATAGAGTCTCCTCCATGTTATCTGAGGTAACAGAGATAGAGCCTCCTCCATGTTATCTGAGGTAACAGAGAGATAGAGCCTCCTCCATGTTATCTGAGGTAACAGAGAGATAGAGCCTCCTCCATGTTATCTGAGGTAACAGAGAGATAGAGCCTCCTCCATGTTATCTGAGGTTACAGAAAGATAGAGTCTCCTCCATGTTATCTGAGGTAACAGAGAGATAAAGCCTCCTCCATGTTATCTGAGGTAACAGAGACATAGAGCCTCCTCCATGTTACCTGAGGTAACAGAGACATAGAGCCTCCTCCATGTTACCTGAGGTAACAGAGAGATAGAGCCTCCTCCATATTATCTGAGGTTACAGAAAGATAGAGCCTCCTCCATGTTATCTGAGGTTACAGAAAGATAGAGTCTCCTCCATGTTATCTGAGGTAACAGAGATAGAACCTCCTCCATGTTATCTGAGGTAACAGAGACATAGAGCCTCCTCCATGTTACCTGAGGTAACAGAGACATAGAGCCTCCTCCATGTTACCTGAGGTAACAGAGACATAGAGCCTCCTCCATGTTATCTGAGGTAAGAGAGATAGAGCCTCCTCCATGTTACCTGAGGTAAGAGAGATAGAGGCTCCTCCATGTTATCTGAGGTAACAGAGAGATAGAGCCTCCTCCATGTTATCTGAGGTAACAGAGAGATAGAGCCTCCTCCATGTCACCTGAGGTAAGAGAGATAGAGCCTCCTCCATGTTATCTGAGGTAAGTGAGAGAGATAGCGCCTCCTCCATGTTATCTGAGGTAAGTGAGAGAGATAGAGCCTCCTCCATGTTATCTGAGGTAAGGGAGAGAGATAGAGCCTCCTCCATGTTATCTGAGGTAACAGAGAGATAGAGCCTCCTCCATGTTATCTGAGGTTACAGAAAGATAGAGCCTCCTCCATGTTATCTGAGGTAGCAGAGAGATAGAGCCTCCTCCATGTTATATGAGGTAACAGAGAGAGATAGAGACTCCTCCATGTTACCTGAGGTAGGAGAGAGATAGCGCCTCCTCCATGTTACCTGAGGTAAGAGAGAGATAGAGCCTCCTCCATGTTATCTGAGGTAACAGAGAGATAGCGCCTCCTCCATGTTACCTGAGGTAAGAGAGATAGAGCCTCCTCCATGTTATCTGAGGTAACAGAGAGATAGAGCCTCCTCCATGTTACCTGAGGTAAGAGAGATAGAGCCTCCTCCATGTTATCTGAGGTAACAGAGATAGCGCCTCCTCGTTATCTGAGGTAAGAGAGATAGAGCCTCCTCCATGTTACCTGAGGTAAGAGAGAGATAGAGCCTCCTCCATGTCACCTGAGGTAAGTTATTGATGAATTTGTCTGTGACTGAGCCACATGCACATATAAAAAGTTTGGGATGTGAAATCTGGCTGACAGATTCCCTTTATGGCTATGTCCACAGCATTTCCGCAACTCCCGCCGCGGGTAAAACGCATGTGGAAATCGCATGCGTTTTCCCGCTAAACACAAGCGTTTTGCAAGCGTATTTAGGTTGCAGAATGCTTGCGCTTTCCAAGCGATTTCAAGCATCGCTTGGAAAACTGATTGACAGGTTGGTCACACACAAGCATAGTGCTAGACAAGTGTGACCATCTTTTTACTATTGATGGCTGCCTATGCCGCATCAATAGTAAAGATAGGATGTTAAAAATAATTTAAAAAAAATAAAAAATGGTTGTTCTCACCTTCTGACAGCCTCCGATCTCCTCGGCGGCGCTCCCGGCATCCTCCGGTCCCAGTGATGCTTTGTGTGAAGGACCTTTGTGACGTCATCTCAGGCCATTCGCACAAAGCATCACTGGGACCGGAAGATGCCGGCAGCGTGGTGAGAGGTGGGAAGGACTCTAGGGGTCATCAGAGGCTGAGTATATTCCTATTTTTTATTTTAATTCTATTTTTTACATGATTATGGTACCCAGGGCATGGAGGACAGTCTCCTCTCCGCCAGACCCTGGGTACCATCCGCACATGGAGCACTCACTTTACACATGGAGGGCATAGCCACATGCATAAAGTGAGCGTTTCAATGCAATCCTTTGTGAGCGGAATCACCGCGATTCCGCCAAAGAATGAACATGCTGCGGATTTTACCGCTATGCGATTCTGCAGCGGTAAAATCTGCATAATTAGCACAGCAATGCGGAATCCCATAGGATTGCATGGGATGCGTTTTTGTAGCGTTTTCGCAGCAGAAAAATGCCGCTAAAAACGTTAAAAAAAGCAACGTGTGCACATAGCCTAAAAGTCTCCACCTTGTGATGACAACACTTCCTGATGAAAACACCTGTCTGTGTTGCTATCATCAGAGGAAATTACCGTTTGACTTGGATCTTTATGGGTTTTATACATTTATGAATTTTGGTGGCAATTTATCTCATATACCTTTCGTTTCTTTATCAGTGTGCACCATGTTATAGTCTGCTGCCCTCTTGTGGCCATTATATACACTACACTTCTATGTCGCTCAGCCATTGTTATTGATACTGCTGACTGCTGTAATTTTTACTATAGGTTTGTTTTTATATACTGTATATATATTTTACACAGTCAGCCCAGTGCATTTTTTATATATATCTAATTAGATTACATTGATTACCGCATGACATTACATTTTGCAGCTTTATATTATATGGAGCCTCCTCCATGTTATCTGAGGTAAGTGAGAGCTATGAAGCCTCCTCCATGTTACCTGAGGTAACAGAGAGATAGAGCCTCCTCCCTCCATGTTATCTGAGGTAATTGAGAGCGATGGAGCCAACTCCATGTTATCTGAGGTAACATAGAACTAGAGTCTCCTCCATGTTATCTGAGGTAACAGAGAGAGATAGCGCCTCCTCCATGTTATCTGAGGTAAGTTAGAGCTATGAAGCCTCCTCCATGTTACCTGAGGTAACTGAGAGCGATGGAGCCTCCTCCATGTTATCTGAGGTAACTGAGAGAGATAGAGCCTCCTCCATGTTATCTGAGGTAAGTGAGAGCTATGAAGCCTCCATGTTACCTGAGGTAACTGAGAGCGATGGAGCCTCCTCCATATTACCTGAGGTAACATAGATCTAGAGCCTCCTCCATGTTATCTGAGGTAACATAGATCTAGAGCCTCCTCCATGTTATCTGAGGTAACATAGATCTAGAGCCTCCTCCATGTTATCTGAGGTAACAGAGTTACTTTTGTGATTTGCTACTTTGCCCCCTCTTCTGCGACAACATTGGCACCTCCATATATATTTTTGTGTGAATACTGTCTACTGCATTGATAAGCCGACTTGTGTATAAGATCTCAATTTTGGGCTTACTTGGCATGTGCACTACCATTTTAATGGGTCTCTCCTTATGTGCTTTATTATCCTTGCGCACCTTTTAGGTATGCTATATACCATGTTAATTATCATACCATTTGTGTCACGCAACCCGCGCATGCTCTGTACTAACTTGCCGGCTGATATACTTTTCACAGACCGCATCAACTCTCTGCTCCGTTTTACTGCGCTTGCGCACTTCTTTGTATGACAACCGCTTTGTTTATAGCGATAACCTCGCTGTAGGTAAATGGCACATGCGCTGTATATTGTTGCTGGATATGTCAGCCTTCTACAGGGCGCCTGCGCACTAACCTCTCTGAACGTCTTCGTTATTACTTCCGGCAACACTACTGGAATCTTCCGCAGCTGACAACGATCTCTTGTGTTAGGTAGGTCTGTTTAAACTTAGGAATATGCTTGAGTGGTTGTATTTGCCCCTGATGAAGCCACCATGTGTGGCGACACGTGTTGGGTTCCCATGCCCCTTGGACCTTTGGCACTTTTGATTGACATTTTGATATCCTCACTGGTCGTACCTAATAGGCGCCGCAGTAACCCTTTCTCACCTGGATGGTATGTCTAGTTAGGATGGTACTTCGTTTAGCAGGTGCCTACTAGGACACTGCTTGCTATCCACTTATATTTTCCACATGTCTTTTTCAAGCATCTTTGACGTTGTGTGATAGTTCTTGTTTGATAGCATCCAGCTGCCATTGTGGTTGTTTTTTCCCTCCCGTTTATTATTTTTGCCCCTTTTATTGTTCAGGGTGACTTGTCATTGGGCGGGTTTTTTTTGCTTGGCACTAGTTATAGTATATTTATTTAGGGTGTTTTATAGTGTGACCTTGGTCATATTCAGTCAGCAATGGTCATTTAATTACATGATATTTTTCAATCTTGTTCTTCTTGCCATTTATCCTCAGGTGCCAAAAACTTGCCATTTATATGTGTGCTACTATTTGCACTTAGGTCTGTGGGGCGGTACCCCTCCCTTCTTTCTCATCGGGCATTATGTTTTTAAATGTTGTTTGCTCTGCATATTTCAATAAAATTTGTATTTTTTGTACCGTACACACATATTTTCTGGTGATCGCCGTTGCAGCATGCTCTTTTCTCTTGTATTATTATTAGTGGTTTCACATGCTTCTGGCAGATCTTGTGTACTTGATAAACATTTGGTGATGGTGCCCTCCACTCTGTTCTTTTCTCTGGATGTAGCCACGCAGACGCACAGCGCAAGGGTTAAACAATTATTCACTTTTTCAACACATACAGTTAAAGGGCTGAGGGTTAAACAGGATAACAGTACTTCAAATTAACAGTCTATCAGTTTCACTTATCGTGACTCGGGTGTGCGTTTCTCTCTGAGTTAGATGGCTACCTGGCTGCCGGCTGCGGCCGGTGCTGAGTCTTCCGGCTTCCCCACCCGCAACAAACGGTCCTTCTTCTGGCAGCAGTGGGTGGTCATCAGTTTTGCCCACTGAGCCCCTAGTCCATTCAGCTGCCCAGCAGTCAGGAGTCTCGCACAACATCCTCCTGCTCGGCGTGCTCTGCAGTCAGGAGTCCCGCACAACAATCTCCCGCTCGGTGTACTCTGCCCTGCGCGCCTGGCGACACTCCCCAGTCCTTCCTGCACTTGTCTTTCACTGCTGCATGGCCTAGCGCTACCTGCAGCGCAATGCCGGTCCGCACTCTTGCCTTCCTCTGGTCGGAACTCTCTCTTCCCGCGCAAACTCCCTTATCCTCTCCGGGCTCACCACGCCCCCTCTATGCAGGTCATGGGTCTCCTCCGTCCTCAATTCCATTCCCCCTGCAACAGGAGGCTCGGCCCCAGCAGTTCCGGACCCAATGCCCTGTCAGCAGGAAGGTTGGGCGGGTGAGCACTGATAAATAGGATGTGACGATTGTTTTGCGATGTCTGTAAACATTCATTCTATGAAAATTGATGATCTTGTTCAGTAATCGCCATAAAAAAAGAAAAGAATGGAATATCCGGATTTGGCTTTTTCAGCTATTTTGTGTTTCTTTCTCAAGAAATGAAATTAAAATACAATCAAAATTTTTTATATACCCAACAGAGTACAAATAAAGTCCAGCTCCGCACTGAAACATGCAATCCCTTGTACAGCATCATCTGCTAAATATAAAAAAGTTACCGGTCTAAGAAAATGGTGACACAAACCAAACTTTTTTTTATTTTGCAGAATTCAAAATTTCTTTAAAATCTCTTAAAAAAAAATAAAAAGTATAAGTTTGGTATCACTGTAATCATACTAAAGAAGACCCCCCCCCAAATACAATGATAGTATTGCAATATATTCACTGTTTACCACACATTCCTCAGTACATTATACGGGAAAATGAATGGAGTCCTTCAAAATTACAAATAGTCCCACACAAGAAAACAACAACGTCCCTGATGCAGCCATGTCAGAGGAGAAATAATAACGTTATGGCTCCTGGAAAAATGGGAAGAAAAAAAGAGAAAACTTGCCCAGACATGAAGACGTTAAGTGATATGAAGGGGTATTCCCATCTCCAGGATCCGATCCCAATATGTAGAAAGTGTAATAATAATAATATTAGCAAATACGTCCAATTAGAAGAGTGAATGCAATATACTAAAGGAACAGAAAAGCGCAATAGGGTCTTATCCGGGTTAATATAAAAAAAGTAAAAGAAATTCACTCACCTATTTGCAGGGAAGATCAAGCACATAGGATTCCTAGTCAGCTGCTGCACGTCCAAAGGTCAAACCGAGTGACCGCCAATACATCAATTCTTATGGAAATAATTTATGGACTTCCAGTTCAGGTGTATGTATGTATGTATGTATGTGTGTATGTATGTATGTATGTATGGACTTGACAAAATACAGGATCCCAATTATGGTGAAAGATTAATCCTTTATTCCCAACGCGTTTCGAAGTAAGGGCTACTTCTTCCTCAGGGGATGACAGACATGAACAGATAGCGTTGCCTCAAGACTATATACACTCCATATTTGAAAATTGGCACCAATAGCCACATGTTCTTTTGCAAAAAGTCAAAGTTCAAACACATAGAATAACATGAAATAACATGATCAATAATCATTATTTAATAAAATCACAATATCTCTTTATTATATTATAGATAAAACTTTGAAAGAAGAAGAAAAAGAAAAAATATAAAAAATATAAAAATATCAACGAAAAAAAGAACTCGCAACAAAAGAGAGGAAAAAAAACAAAGGGCCAACCACTTAGACCACTATACCAGACCAGGAATACACCTGAACTGGAAGGAAAGGGATGAATAAATGTGCGGAACAAAATATATGTGGGAAAATTATAAAAATCTGTTTTATATGAATAAAAATGCCAGTTCAAAAAACAATCTATGTATGCACATTTTAATAAAAATCTTTTTTTTTATATATATATCCAAAGAATTTTTTTTTTTTTTTAAAAATTAAAATTTTTTTTATTATCTATACACAATAAAAAAAACCTTTCTTGAAACGCAGTGTGTGTGTTAATTGCTGTCAAAATTACAAGCGTTGTCTTCATGAACTCTCATTACTACTTCACTAATTTCAGTATTACTGAAGTATTTCTTTAAGAAGTTTTTTAAAAACCATCATTTTTGTTTTTAATAATTTTTTAGTTTGTATTTATACCATTTACAATGAATTATTTTTAATTTTTCAGGTCCTAATTGTAATTTCCCATATGCGACTTTTTTACAATGTGCATTCTATTGTATGTACTATTGAATGTGATGTCATCATTACAACCAATTATCTTCATGTTTTTATTTGTACATACATGTATATAACATATTGGATTAATATTTCCCTTTCCGTTGATGGTGAACGATGTTTTTTCTATAGAGGGAAAAATTCTGTTCCTTTTCCTTTTGGATGCGGTTTTTATAATGTTTTTACAATATTTTTTACAACATATTTTTTAGTTTAATCATGTGTAAAATATTTGAGGTAGACACATTGATTTCATGTGGATCTATAGTTTCCTCTTTTCTCAATTCACGGAGCGGTGTTTTCCTGCACGGGGAGCGATCCTGGTTTCATTGGGAGCTCTGACCTCTTTGGAGGTCGGATCCTTATTTTGGAGGCCACTGTTTATTTTGACAATTTGGGCTAGTGAAGTAGTAATGAGAGTTCATGAAGACAACGCTTGTAATTTTGACAGCAATTAACACACACATTGCGTTTCAAGAAAGTTTTTTTTATTGTGTATATATATAATAAAAAATTTTTTTTTTTTTTTAAATTTTCTTTGGATATATATATATATAAATAAAAGATTTTTATTAAAATGTGCATACATAGATTGTTTTTTGAACTGGCATTTTTATTCATATAAAACAGATTTTTATAATAATTTTCCCACATATATTTTGTTCCGCACATTTATTCATCCCTTTCCTTCCAGTTCAGGTGTATTCCTGGTCTGGTATACTGGTCTAAGTGGTTGGCCCTTTGTTTTTTTCCGAGTTCTTTTTTCGTTGATATTTTTATATTTTTTCTTTTTCTTTCAAAGTTTTATCTATAATATAATAAAGAGATATTGTGATTTTATTAAATAATGATTATTGATCATGTTATTCTATGTGTTTTAACTTTGACTTTTTGCAAAAGAACATATGACTATTGGCGCCAATTTTCAAATATGGAGTGTATATAGTGTTGAGACAACGCTATCTGTTCATGTCTGTCATCCCCTGAGGAAGAAGTAGCCCTTACTTCGAAACGCGTTGGGAATAAATGATTATTCTTTCACCATAATTGGGATCCTGTATTTTGTCAAGCAGCGCATGGAAGTCCATAAATTATTTCCATAAGAATCAATTAGAAATGTGAATACACGAGTCTGAGACCGAATAGTCGCAGATAAAGAAGAGATCTATGGGAATTGGAAATATTATAATATTCCACCAATAAAACCGTATTGCAAATCAGGAAACGTGAGAGAGAAGCGCAGAGCGTATGTGTGACTGATGGGAGTAATATCACACAGGGATGTGTGTGACCATGAGGAATAAATATTCCGTGTACAGATAAACAGCAGCGCATTCCGTTATTCCCCGATATCTATAGGAATATGGAGAACGGGAAATCTCACATAAGTTTTTATATCACAAGTCACAACTCCTGTGTTATTAGATGATAAATCTAATTCCGTGTCTATAGACGCCATCCTCTATTTATATCCGTATAAACATAAGAGCTCAATGTGCTGCGAGGAATAGGAGCGTCCGATATACACAGAGAAGAGATATAGAACTGGCAGGAAAGATGGAGGCGAGTATATATTGTATATAGTGCACACAGTGATCCCCGTGCTGGAGCGGAGGTATCCATGGTTACGACCACTAACAACTGTCACTCTATGGTCGTATCCCTTGATACCTACACTTTTGCACTGCTCTGCACATGCAGTAAGCGACATAGCCAATCAGAAGATCTATACTACACTGTTAATTGGAGATATTTGCTATTATTACTATTATACCTTCTACATATTGGGATCAGATCTTGGAGATGGGAATACCCCTATAACAGCCAGGATGGATGTGATCTCCAGTCTTGGCCGTTATTGCATGGTGACAGTAATTAATAACCTAAGCAGGTCCTATAAGTCTATGGGAGTAGCAAGAAATATTTCATAAATATCAAAGACAACAATAGTACTCCCATGAAAAATTACCAATAATACAGGTATTGACTAAAAATATGTAATTTTATTAAACATGTATGTAAATAAAGTATAAATACAGAATAAAAAAGATCTACTGCAAAAACTGTTAAAGACACTGGTAAGCACATACTGTATGTAAATAATATAGTAGAGTAATCAATGAATAGTCCATGGAACATGAGAGAAGATGTGTTTCCATATGGGGCAATTATTATTTCTCCTGACGGTCCTCTCTCCTTATTACATCACTGTGCTTATATCTGGATTGTGTCCTCTCATATACTGAGAAAGGGATTAATAATTAGTTATTCCTATACATGTATTCGTTCTGCCTCATTCCCCATGAGTTTCTTGTTTAATGCAAAGCAATGGGCGATGAAGAAGGAGGTTTCTGAAGCCGCACCTGGAGTAGTCGCCATTGCCCCCATAGGCAGTGGCGGATCTTAATAGGGGCGGATGGGGCGGTCGCCCCGGGCCCAAGGTTTTTTGGGGGCCCAGGGGCAGGGGCGGGCTGGGCCGGGTGTCAGAGAGGCAAATGCCCCCCGGGCCACTCCCCCAGCACCTGTACAGTGCCGGCCGTGCCCTGTGCTGTGACGCCGCCGGCAGCAGACAGCCGCCCGCGTCACATTCTATGAGGCCGGGGCCGGGAGCTGTGCACGGCCGTCACCTTGACGGCTGCTCAGCTCCGGCTCCCTCCGGCTGTACTTCCGGGTCAGATGTCGGGCGTGCGCGATGACGTCATCGTGCACGCGCCGACATGTCCCGGAGGATGCTGAAAGCAGAGGCGCTGCTGGGGAGCGAGCCGGCTGTGAGGTAAGTATGGGGAACTTTTTTATTTTTTTTTTATTTATAAAATGAATTAAATGGGGGAGGGGGTGAGTGGGGGCTGTACACAATGAAGGGGGGGTGACTGGGGGCTGTATATGATGAAGGGGGGTGAGTGGGGCTACACAGGATGAAGGGGGTTGAGTGGGGCTACACAGGATGAAGGGGGGTGACTGGGGTTGTACAGGATGAAGGGGGGATGAGTGGGGGCTTCACAGGATGAAGGGGGATGAGTGGGGGCTTCACATGATGAAGAGGGGAGAGTGAGGCTACACAGGATGAAGGGTGTTGAGTGGGGTTGTACAGGATGAAGGGGGGTAACTGGGGTTGTACAGGATGAAGGGGGGATGAGTGGGGGCTTCACATGATGAAGGGCGGTGAGTGGGGCTGCACATGATGAAGGGGGGTGAGTGGGGCTGCATATGATGAAGGGGGGGTGAGTGGGGCTGAACATGATGAAGTGGGGGATAAGGGGGACTGCACATGATGAATTAAGGGGTAAGTGGGACTGCACATGATGAATTAAGGGGTAAGGGGGACTGCACATGATGAATTAAGGGGTAAGGGGGACTGCACATGATGAATTGGGGGTAAGGGGGACTGCACATGATGAATTGGGGGTAAGGGGGACTGCACATGATGTGGGGGTAAAATTAACTGCACATGATGATGGGGGAGTGGGGCTGCACATGAAGTTGGGGGATAAGGGGCTGCAAATGATGAAGCGGCACTGCAGATGAAGTGAGTGGGTGATAGGGGACTGCAATGGATGAAGTAAGGGGACTTCAAATTAAAGTGGGGACAGTAAAGTGGATCCCCTATGGCCAGGATCATGTTGGGCGATTTTGTGCGTATTGGCCGTAGGCCTACAGCTTATGTGCAACGTCTTTTTAGGCCATGTCCACACGTGGTGGAATGGTGGCGGGTTTTCTGTATGGACCCGCAGCAAACCAAGTGCTGCGGTCCGTACGGCTGTCAATTCCCGCACGGGGACCGCAGCGCTCAGGTGGGAAGGGGGGTACAGGGGCCCAGGTTTTATGTACAGCCCCGGGCCCATAGTCCACTTAATCCGCCACTGCCCATAGGTTATACATTTTTGGAGCGCCTTTCTTTTGATATTTTCTCCTCTTTCCATACATAGGGTATTATTTATTCTGGCTTTTAGTTCTTCCAGTGATTGGGAGGATCGCTCCATCCAGTGCGGTGACATCAACTTTCTAGCCTGGAAAATGATTCTACAGAAAGCTGCTGCCATGGGGGAGTCCGAATCCGCCCCATCTTCCAAGACACCAAGAATACAGATTTTGAATACAGATAATGTCCACATCTGGAGAAGCCTCTATAGGCATTAATGAGAATCGTATGGCCGTCTATTGCTGGCTGTAAAGATAAGAGGTTTGGAGAGAAAACATACGCTCATTACACACAATGGGAAGAATCCTATCAAGGAGATGTGAGAGATGCAATCAGCGGATCATGTAGAGATCTTATATGGAATCCGCATTCACATCCATAACTGATGAGCGCTCCACTAAGCCCAATATATAGAATGAGCGACATCTTATGTGGAGTTGTGCAGCTTAAGCCCAATGAGTGGAAGAGGAATAGGTAAGATATTTAATATGACGCTCCCATCATTATATGGTGAATATTCTACAGAGCCACATGTATAATTGTAAAGATCATCAACCCAAAGATGGCCGCACTTTATAGCTGCACAGTCATATATCATGTAAGGAATTGCCAATCAAGAGGGTGCTGAATCCAGGTGATGGTGCCTTCTATGGGCCAAAGTGTGGTGGATTTGTATCACTGTGTGGATTAATGAGGGGTCACAGTTTGGATCTCTCAGTGGATATCAGAGGAAACCTGAAATGCACCGTCCTTCTGTGACCACTAGGGGGAGATAATTTTTTACAGAAGCCCCTGAGCTCCCCCTGGTGGTGGCTGAACAGACTGTAGGTTTCCCTGTGTTATAGGGAAGCAGTGAAATGATTTTGGACCTTGAACTGAGATGAAATGATTGGTTTTCTTATCTTCCACATATCACTTATATAAACCTTTTTTTCACCATCACAAACTACATGTCCCATAGTCAAAACGTATCACTTGTCCACAGAATAGATCACAAATGTAGGATCGCTCCGGGTCTGACACCCCACTGATCAGAAAGCAGAGATCCCAGTGTGAACGGAGCCGTAGTGCACGTACGTGACCGCTGTCTATTGCACGGAGATGGCGGGGGGCCGTGCTCGGATTTCTTCAGAAGTCTCAACAAAACTCAGTTTTGTTATGGAGACACTAAACGCACTTTTTATGGTCGAACAAAACAAATTTTTTACCGCATTCTAAAAATCCATATTTTTTTACATTTTTTATTATTGTTTTTTCATTGCTCCATTATAGAACTGCAAAAGAGTTTTAAAATAAAAATAAATAAAATTAAAGTTTGGCTCTGAGGTTGCGGGTGACCCCCTGTCACAGCCAGAGAAGAGATCTCGTGCCGCTCTGGGGATCCCGTGATCTGACTGCAGTAAGATCTGCGCCCGCAGCGTTCCTTCCCGTCTGTAAGACTGGACATTAATACTATTTCTGATTTCCAGATTGACATCCAGATTAAAGACGCCATCGGCCGGTACCACCAGTGCGCCACCATCCAGCTGGACTTCCAGCCCCCATCAGATACAACCTCTCATGTCAGGTCAGTGGGGGGCAGCGCCTACATATAGGGGGGCGCAGATCAGCGCGTCGCCTCCTGTTCTAACATCGCCTTTCATTATTTCTGTAACCCGGACGGTAACGACAAGAAGCGGCCGGTCATCATCCACCGCGCCATCCTGGGGTCCGTGGAACAGATGATCGCTATTTTAACTGAGAATTATGGAGGCAAATGGTAAATTTTGGGCGATCTATTGGGTCTGTGTCGTCTGTCATGTATCACACAGAGGCGATAAAGGGGCGGTCTAAGACATAGGCCGTGATCCGTGAGGGCTCGGTGACCGCAGCGTGTTCAGGGTGTATTCACATGAAGCTGTTGTAGTTGTATCTCTTGATATATTTTTTTTTTATAAAGAATGGCGCATGGACGCCCCAGAAATGTCTGCTTCACAGTTGCAGTACCAAGCATAGCCACACTTGTATGCATGGCGCTGTGCCTGCGGAAACAAATAATGAAGATGCTTCACCTATTTACAGGCCGAGGTTTGGGGCACTTCCATCAATAAACAAAATCCTACAGAGAATAGGGAAGCATGTGCGAAGTAAAATAAATATACTTTATAAAAAAAAGATAAAAACCTTACATAAAGTCACTTTTCAAGGGAGATAGAAATTGCAAAATAAACAGTCTGCAAGGAGACCATACCATAGCCTAAAGGATCAATGTCATGATATAGGCAGATATTCAAAACCTACTAGATAATAGGACACAGGGTCACTCTGGAAATCCAGAACTCATTTTTGCAGAAATTAATTAAACCTAAGTTGACAGTAAGTATCTGCAGAAATTCACAGATTAAAAACACATGTGAAATGCACAAATGTGAACACGTCGGTCAGACAATGTTCACACCACCCATTAACTAAGATATAACAAGAGAACATAGAATGGCAGATTTGCAAAAATTTGCAAAAATTGTCTGCAGCCAAAAATATGGCAGTAATCAGCAAGTGCTGAATAACAAATACAGGGTATTTAGTCGATACTTTTTTTGCAAAAGAATGTATACCAAGCTGCCTCACCAACGTCAAGGTAACCCGTGTCGAAGCAGTCCCTATCTAATGTATTTAATACCTGAACATCCGAACAGTGTCTTGACTCGGACAGGCTGCTCCACAGTATGGGCTTATGGTCTGAGACAGCTCTTTTGTACACCTCACACAGGAGAGGGGTGGGGTTACCTTGACGTTGGTGAGGCAGCTTGGTATACATTTTTTTGCAAAAAAACATATCGACTAAATACCCTGTATTTGTTATTCAGCACTTGCTGATTACTGCCATATTTTTGGCTGCAGAGAATTTTTGCAAATTTTTGCAAATCTGCCATTCTATGTTCTCTTGTTATATCTTAGTTAATGGGTGGTGTGAACATTGTCTGACCGACGTGTTCACATTTGTGCATTTCACATGTGTTTTCAATCCGTTTTTTCCTTGTTTAGCATGGTTTGGGAGACCCCACCCCTCTCCTGTGTGAGGAGTACAAAAGAGCTGTCTCAGACCATAAGCCCATACTGTGGAGCAGCCTGTCTGAATCCTGTTCATGTCAAGACAGCGGTTGGTTCCGGTGCTCACACTGACGTCAGCGTCACAAGTCACCAGTTCACACCCCCATCCGACGCATCAGACTGAGGAGGCGGAGCCGGCAGCAATGCAGATGCGTCTCCATGGCGACCCACAGCTGGAAGTCTAGAGGAGCGCTCACTGCAGAGAGTGAATGCAGCCCTCAGGCGTATGGATTGGCTAACGCTCTACACACGGTATGTGAAGTGAGACAGTGTTACGCACTATAGGTGAGAGATAGAGTTGAGCGACTTTGGTCGGATCGGGTTTCGTGAAACCCGAATGAAACAAAATAAGTTTCAGATGAAACTCGTCCGACTAGAGCAAAAAAAAGTCGGAGTTTCGTCCGACTTTTATTTCCCATTGACTGGCATTGGGGTCGGGTTTCGGACGAAACTCCGACTTTGTTTTGCTCTAGTCGGACGAGTTTCATCTGAAACTTATTTTGTTTCATTCGGGTTTCACGAAACCCGATCCGACCAAAGTCGCTCAACTCTAGTGAGAAAAGTGCTTCACTAGTGACATCCATTAGCGAGAGTCTAAAGAAGATGTAGATCAAATAAGAAAGTGTAGAGACAAAGTGGCTCCCAGACCGGATCTAATGATCTGATATTGTGAGTATACTCATCTAAGGATTAGTGAGAGGGTATGTAAGTGATAATAGAAATAAATTAGAAAATAGGAGCAGAATAAATAAATAATTTTAAGGGAAGAACTTAAAAGTGGACCCAGGTGTAAAAAAGTGTGCATGTAACAATATAGGATCAGTGATAAAGCAGAGATATCCTCATTAGAGGAATTGTACATAAATATATAAAAAAATACATATTCTCATTGGACATTTACATATAGATCATAAAGAATAACAGAGTCAGCTGACATAAAGAATTAACCCTTATTTATGCATAGAAATAAATCTAATATATAAAGCTCAATGTGTATATGTCCGGGATTGGCATCTGCACCGTCGTAGCAACAGCCACAAAATTTGGCACAGTCACACGTCTGGACCCCGAGAGCGTCATAGGCTATGTTGTGAGGTGAAATTTTAACCCCGTGTGTTCCAATTCACCAAACAATTTTGCCCCTATCTACATAATGGGGAAAAAGTGACAGGAAAAGTGATGGAGGCAAATTGACAGCTGCCAGATGTGAACAAGGGGGACTTAAAGAATGAGAGCGATGGTGCCAAAGAGTATATACCGTACACATTTCACCACACATACACCAACCTCGCCACATAAAAGCCGAAACACAAAACTCGCCACTCAAAACTCGCCACACTGTCCCAGAGCTGTTTAACAGATGAAAGCTGAGCTGTGATTGGTTGCTATCAGCAACAGTTTTCTTTGTACAGTTGTGGTAACTGAGGCCTATTATTCTTATCATTTCTATGGTGTTATCGTCTATTATATACACGGCTCAGCAGTCAGTATCACACAGGATAGGATTAGATACACGGCTCAGCAGTCAGTATCACACAGGATAGGATTAGATACACGGCTCAGCAGTCAGTATCACACAGGATAGGATTAGATACACAGCTCAGCAGTCAGTATCACACAGGATAGGATTAGATACATGGCTCAGCAGTCAGTATCACAGGATAGGATTAGATACACAGCTCAGCAGTTAGTATTACAGAGGATGGGATTAGATACATGGCTCCGCAGTCAGTATCACACAGGATAGGGTTAGATATATGGCTCAGCAGACGGTATCACACAGGATAGGAGTAGATACACTGCTCAGCAGTCAGTATCACACAGGATAGGATTAGATACACGGCTGAGCAGTCAGTAACACACGATAGGATTAGATACACTGCTCAGCAGAAAGTATCACACAGGAGAGGATATTTGGGTAATCGTTTAGCTAACTTGTGTTGCAAATCTGTAGTGTTGAATATATGATGTGAAATGTTTTTATGTGCAATATAATCATTATAATTTGTTATAACTAACCACAGTTGGTTACTAGGCCCAGGCTCTTCAGCTAGTGTATATATGTGTCTCAATTACATTTGTGTGTGTATGTATGTATGTATGTATGTGTATATATATATATATATATATATATATATATATATGTGTGTGTATATAGCTATTCTTTCTTTTCTTTATTAAACATGTCAGTGTGATTTTACTGTATAGCGCACTGAATTGCCGGCTTTTCTAAAGGACACCGGGAGCGTATTTCTCGCAAGTCACACATCTGGTCCGTGTGTAATGCCTTTGTTTTTGCGCACTTACATTGGCGTACTACGGGAGTAGTACGGTGACAATCGCAGCATGCTGCGATTGGCACGGACCGTAAAATACGCGCGAGAAATATGCGGCTGATGAGAGCTACCCCATAGAGAATCATTGGTCCGTGTGCAATGCATGGTTTTTACGCCTCTCGCTCGTCCGTATTTCTTTCTAGTGTGGCCCCGGCCTAAGAGGGAAGATGTGCCTATGGGATGGAGGATGTGTGATGTGTATATGGGCACGGGAAGGGGGATTCATTTCTGTCATGTGCCCTCTGCTCCTTTCTGGGGGGCAGACAATGGCTGGGAGCTTATGTTCCCAGGGATGCTAGATTTCTCCTACCCAGTCAGTGTCTGCTGAGGTGTTTTCCGGAGTGGGAAAACTATTGTTCGTAGCAACCTGTCACAGCTCAGCTTCTTTTACACAGCTCTGGTGAAATGAAAGATGCTTCGTGATTGGTTGGTGATACACACACACACACATTCAATTTTATATAAAAAGATAACGCATGCGTAACGAACGCATGCGTACGCATGTCCTTCCAGCTCCCCATCAAATTCAACCTCTCATGTCAGGTCAGTGGGAGGCAGTGCATGCATATAGGGGGGCACAGATCAGCGCGTCGCCTCCTGTTCTAACATCACCTTTCATTATTTCTGTAGCCCGGACGGTGATGACAAGAAGCAGCCAATCATCATCCACCGCGCCATCCTGGGGTCCATGGAACGGCTGATCGCTATTTTAACTGAGAATTATGGAGGCAAATTGTAAATTTTGGGGGGTCTATTGGGTCTGTGTTGTCTGTCATGTATCACACAGACGCAATAAAAAAGCAGTCTAGGACATAGGCCATGATTGGTGAGGGCTCGGTGACCAACATGTTCAGGGTGAATTCACATGAAGCTGTCAAGTTGTAGTTGTATCTCTTGATATATTTTTTTTTTTATAAAGAATGGCGCATGGACGCCCCAGAAATGTCTACTTCACAGTTGCAGTACCAATCATAGCCACACTTGTATGGATGGTGCTGTGCCTGCGGAAACAAATAATGAAGATGCTTCACCTATTTACAGGCCTAGGTTTAGGGCCCTTCCATCAATAAACAAAATCCTACAGAGAATAGGGAAGCATGTGCCAAGTAAAATAAATATACTTTATCAAAAAAGATAAAAACCTTACATAAAGTCACTTTTCAAGGGAGATAGAAATTGCAAAATAAACAGTCTGCAAGGAGACCACACCATAGCCTAATGGATCAGTGTCATGATATAGGCAGATATTCAAAACCTGCTAGATAATAGGAAACAGGATCACTCTGGAAATCCAGAACTCATTTTTGCAGAAATTAATGAAACATAAGTTGACATTACTGTATCTGCAGACATTAAGTATCTGCAGAAATTCACAGATGCCAGGTATAATTAATGGTATATATGAAACAGTCCCGAAGGCTCATATATATCCACTGGCATGAGGGGATTCCATACTAAGACCAAACAGTTGACAAGTGGATAAGAAACACTCTAGCAGCACCACAATCTAAAAATCAGATGTACACAGAACAAAGCCTGATAAATAGGATGCTGGAATCTAACAACCACATTCAATAAACATGTAACATTAATAATAAGGTGCGTAAATGTGCAACAAAAGCCAAAAATCATGAGAAAATACAAGTGTACAAAGCTGATGCATGTTATAAGGCACAGTGGCCAAGCATCACTAAGTCTAGTTTCACACTAGCGTATGGAGGAGCTGCGGAGGATGCGGACTTCCTCTGTGAAGCTCTGCCCATGACCGCAACTCCTCCGGTCAGCTCCACCTCCGTTGGCATGCGTACTCTATCTTTAGCATTGGGTACGCAGGCCGTGCCGATGTATGCAGATGCCTCCGCATGCGTCTTTTTGACGGTGCGGTGACCTGCGCCGAACGTAACGTGTTGCATTTTGGTGCGGTCGCTGCTGTCATGTCGGACGCTATTCACACCACAGCGTCCGGCAGGCAGAGGTAGTTCCACCTCCGTCCACTATAGCCTCAGTGGCGCCGGCTTGAGTTTCTCAGGCTATCGGGGGTTAATCTAGCTGAAGATCAGGTTGGATGTTTGGTCACGCCCACGGTCTTTAAATAGTCGTGCTGGCCTATGGGCGTCGCCGATTATAGCTTGTGTGTCATACCAAGTGGTTCCGGTCTGGAGTGGAGGTGTTGGGGGGGGGGGAGAGAGAGAGAGAGATTCATATCTGGTGTCGTATGATCCATTGTTACCTTCTCGCCTTCCCATATTTGTTTTGTTGTGCCCTGTTCACATTACTGTATAGTCCTGTGTGTATGCGGCGCGGTGCAGTTTAAGTTCTCCCTGTCTGTCTTTATTGTTTGGGGCTTTGGTGGTTTGTCTCCTCACTGGGTGGAGGGTTAAGCTTAGGGCTGAGCAGGAGATAAGGAAAGGGTGGAGGCTCAGGCATTTGCACCATCAGCAAAAACCCTGAGTTGAGGGTCAGACAGGGTTCCCCTAGTGAAAGGGACACCACAGGGGCCCCGGGTATTTCTGCCTTAGTTGACTTAAGCCCCGCGTGACATTATAATCGGCCCACATTTTTCAGGAGTCCATGGATCCCATGGATTCCATAACCCGCCAGTTGGCGGCGCTGTCCTTACAGGTCTCCGAGTTGAAAGGGGCAGTTCAGCAGCAGGGCCTGGTAGTAGCGAAGGTGCAAACGGCATCTGCAGGTGTCGGTGCAGAGCCGAAGATCCCGCTGCCAGAACGATTCTCAGGGGAACGCAGCAAACTTGTCATATTTCTGGAGGCCTGCAAGTTATACTTCCGCATGCGCCCGGTCTCCTCAGGTAATGAGGCTCAGCGGGTGGGCCTGGTGTTATCATTACTGAGTGGGGACCCCCAAGCATGGGCATTTTCCTTACCAGCTGACTCTGCTACATTTCATTCTGTCGATAATGTTTTTTCTGCACTCGGGCTCATTTATGATGATCCCGACAGATTAGCTCTAGCAGAATCTACAATCCGCGCCCTCCGTCAGGGGGAACGTATGGCGGAAGACTATTGCTCAAAATTTCGCCGTTGGGCAGTAGACACACAGTGGAACGACCCAGCGCTGCGGAGTCAGTTTATTCATGGGGTTTCAGGAAGAGTTAAACAGGCCCTCCTGATGTATGAGACTCCTACATCGTTGGAGTCTGCCATGAGTTTGGTTATACGTATTGATCGCCGTTTGCGTCAGGGGGCACAGGAGACGCTACCCCTGGGGGAAAGCAGGGGTGCAAGTGTGGTTGCTGCAGGTGAGCCCACTGAACCTATGCAAATTGCGGGGGTGTCACTGGTTAAGCGTCGCGTCCCTGGGTTCACGAAGCCCGGAGCATGTTTTTACTGTGGTAAAAGGAATCATTATGTTAACGCTTGTCCTGTGCTACCGAAGAAGGTCACACCGGCGGAAAACTGCTAAGCTCAGTGGGTATGGAGGAGATCCAACTGAGCGTATGCATATCCTCCATGATGGTATCTCAATGTATGCTCCCTGCCAAGGTTATTATCGCGGGCAGAGAGCTACCAATATCAGTGTTTGTGGATAGCGGTTCCGCCACCAATCTCATAGATGAGGAGTTTGCACGCACTGCCGGGTTTAAGATCGAAAAACTCCCTCATCCTATTCAGGTGGTTACCATTAATGCCGCTCCCCTCCCACAAGGGGAGATTACGGAGTTTGTGGCTGAGGTGAAACTCCACATTGGGGTCCTACATTCGGAGTGGGTTACATGTAGGGTCCTCCGTAATCTCCCAGCACAAATGGTCTTGGGTTTTCCATGGTTGTCCAGGCACAACCCGGTGATTGATTGGAAAACTCAGGACATAGTCCAATGGAGTGGTTTTTGCCAGGACAATTGCTTGGCCACATGTGTGTCTGCCGTGACGCCCAGCCTTCCGGAGGCTTTGCAGGATTTCGCGGATGTTTTCTCTGAGAAGGGTTGCTCAGGACTGCCTCCACATAGAGCCTATGACTGTGCGATTAGGTTAAAACCCGGGGCCAAATTACCTAAGGCCAGGATGTTTAATATTTCTGGTCCAGAGAGACAAGCTCTGAAAGACTACATCGCGGAGAGTCTGAGCAAAGGACACATCCGGCCTTCGTCCTCGCCTGTAGCAGCGGGGTTTTTCTTCATTAAGAAGAAAGATGGGGGGTTACGGCCGTGTCTGGATTTCCGGGAGTTAAACCAGATTACGATCCGTGATCCATACCCGATGCCTTTGATCCCTGATTTGTTCAACCAGGTGGCGGGGGGCAAAGTGGCTTTCCAAGCTTGACCTCAGGGGGGCGTATAACCTCATAAGGGTCCGTCAGGGGGATGAGTGGAAGACGGCCTTTAACACTCCTGAGGGTCATTTTGAGAGCCTGGTTATGCCATTTGGGTTGACAACCGCGCCTGCTGTTTTCCAACATTTTATTAATGACGTATTTGCTCATGTCCTGGGGAAATTTGTGATTGTATACCTGGATGATATCCTCATTTATTCGAGCGACCGGGACATTAATTTAGAGCATGTCAGGCAGGTGTTACAGTTGCTCCGTGAGAATAAGCTCTATGCTAAGCTGAAAAAATGCTTATTTTTTGTTCAGGAGTTGCCTTTTTTGGGATATATTGTGTCCGCCACAGGGTTTAAAATGGACACGGCTAAGGTGCAAGCGGTGCTACAATGGGAAAGGCCTGATAATCTGAAAGCGCTCCAGCGGTTCCTTGGGTTTGCTAATTATTATAGGAAATTTATAAAACACTTTTCTACTATAGCCAAACCGCTCACGGACATGACAAAAAAAGGTACCGATCTGACTAGCTGGTCTGAGGTGGCGATACGTGCATTTGAGCGTCTGAAGAACAGTTTTGCTTCAGCCCCCATTCTGGTGCAACCGGACGTGTCTAAACCTTTTGTGGTGGAGGTTGATGCGTCTGAGGTGGGAGTGGGGGCAGTACTGTCACAGGGCTCATCTTTGAGCGATATGCATCCATGCGCCTACTTCTCCAAGAAGCTGTCGCCGGCCGAACGGAATTATGATATCGGCAACAGGGAGTTGTTGGCCATCAAATTGGCTTTTGAGGAATGGCGACACTTCTTGGAGGGGGCGGCTCACCAGGTCACAGTCATCACCGACCATAAGAACCTGCTCTATCTGGAGTCGGCCAAGCGTCTGTCTCCTAGGCAGGCTCGCTGGGCATTGTTTTTTACACGTTTCAATTTTCTGGTGACTTACCGTCCCGGGGCTAAAAACACCAAGGCGGATGCCTTGTCCAGGTGTTTTCCGGGGGGAGAACCTCGGGAAGAGCCGGTGCCCATCCTCCAGGAAGGTGTAGTGGTTTCGGCTCTCACGACTGAGGTAGAGGCGGAGATTGCCGAGGCCCAAGAGGAGGTACCGCCAGGACTTCCCGCCAACAAATCATTTGTACCCCTTCATCTTCGTCTTAAGGTGTTGAGGGAACATCACGACTCAGTACTGGCTGGTCATCCAGGGGTTAAGAGCACTTTGGAGCTGGTATCGCGTCGTTTCTGGTAGCCCAAAATCCGGCAGGACGTGGTCTCGTACGTGGCAGCTTGCATCACGTGCGCCAGGGCCAAGTCGCCCCGAGCCCGTCCTGCTGGCACGCTACAGCCTCTGGGGGTACCTGATAGGCCATGGACAGAAATCTCCATAGATTTTATCACTGACTTGCCAGTCTCGGCAGGGAACACTGTCATCCTGGTGGTGGTTGACCGATTTTGAAAGATGGCGCATTTTGTCTCATTGCCTTCCTTGCCCAATGCGAAGACGTTGGCTCAGGTGTTTGTGCAGGAGGTGGTCAGACTCCACGGAGTTCCGTCGGACATAGTATCTGATAGGGGAACTCAGTTTGTTGCGAGGTTTTGGAAAGCTTTTTGCTCACGTTTGGGGATCAAGTTGTCACATTCATCGGCGTTTCATCCACAGTCAAATGGTCAAACTGAGCGCATGAACCAAAATCTGGAGCAGTATTTACGATGCTTTGTGTCCGACAACCAAGAGGAGTGGTCTACTTTCCTTCCTCTGGCCGAGTTCGCGTTAAATAATCACCTTCAAGAGTCATCGGGAGAGTCTCCGTTCTTTTGTGTTTACGGTCAACATCCTCAATTTTGTACCTTACGTCAGGGTGACTCGGGGGGGCGTCCCGGAGGAGGACCAGCTAGGAGCTCAATTATCATCGGTCTGGAGGAGGGTGAAACAGCGATTGTTGAGCATGAGTGCGAGGTACAAACGGGTGGCTGACAGTAGGCGCGTGCCAGGTCCGGACCTGTGAATGGGTGTGGTTAGCGACTAAAAATATAAAACTCAAAATTCCATCTTTAAAATTGGGTCCAAGGTTTATTGGGCCTTTTAAGATTGCTGCCATCATTAACCCAGTTGCTTATCGGTTGGAACTCCCTGCAGTATACAAGATACACAACGTCTTTCACAGGGCTTTATTGAAAAAGGTGGTAGGCTCTGTGGACATGACGCCGATGCCACCTCCGGTCATGGTGGATGGCGATTTAGAGTTTGAGGTCTCCAAGGTAGTGGACTCTCGAGTAGTGCGCCGTACTCTTCAGTATTTGGTACACTGGCGGGGGTATGGTCCGGAGGAGAGGTCTTGGGTACCAGTCTCGGACATCAGGGCTGTGGAGTTGGAGTCGGAGTTAGTTTTGGTTGGAGAAATGTACCGACTCCGACTCCAGCTTTAAAAAAAAATGTATTAATATTTCATAATTGAACTTTCATATGAATTTTCTAAATGTTACTCAAATATATATGTTCTATCAAACTATGAACAACAGTGACAAGCAGTTCTGCTGGAGATAGAGACATTTCTTACTTCTTGTGTGTCACTGTTCTCCACTGCCCTTATCTAATCTTATACTTGGTTAACCTCATGCTGCCCCAACCCCCCTACTTACAATGTATGAAACTGAAAGTGAAAATGTGTTGCAAATTCTTAGTAGTAAAGCTCCTCCTCTAGACTAGATCATACTAGGTGTGCGTCTTCCAAGCATCTCACAGCTGCCTGCTACTCAAAAGAGGAAGACTGTAAGAAGTATTATCCTTTCAACAAACTTTGCATCAGTTAACTGTGAGTACATGAGGAATAATAACAGTATTACTGACCACTATATCAGTTGTACGACCTGGCAATAATTTTGTACAATTGTTTTTAGGAAAAACAATTGTCATTTGGATTGTGAATGCAGAATTAAAAACCTGAGACTGTCAAAGAAGCATCACATTAAATCAGCTGTATTTGAACATTTCACCATCACTCAAGATAGAAAACATTATGTCTGTCAGTGTATGACAAATGATCCAGACGAAAACAAATGCTGTGAAGCCAAGATGAGTGCATATTCAGGCAAAGATAAAAATGCTCCTACCAGAGCTAATCTAAAGAGACATTTACAGCGCTTTCATCCAGAAGTACTGAAAGCAGTGGATGAGAAAGACTGCATCCAAACCAATGAACCAGTGCCCAGCTCTTCCAGCCAAACAAAGGAGCAGAGAACTTTGCAGCCATCAGTTGCAAAATATTTTGTCAGTGACAAAGTTACTGCGACAATGACAGTAGATACATTTAAAAAAACAGATCATAGAGCTTGTTGTAAAGGATAGTGTGCCTATTTCATTATTTTCACGACCAGCTTTTATGTGTCTGAATGGGGAAATGGCCCGCAAGCTTGGTGTTTCTCTGGAGAGAGAGAGAGAGTATTAGAAAATTAGTAATCGAAGAAGCTTTTAAACAAAAGGAAGAACTTAAAAAACTCTCAAGGGACGCTTTCTGTTTCTTAAAATGGATGCCTGCACACGTCACTATTTTGCCATCAATGTCCGATTTTTGTGACAAAAATGAAATAGTTACCAAGACATTGTCAGTAAAAGACACCAAAGCTCATCACACCAGTGAGTTTCTCCAGGTCTTGGTGGAAAAGGTTCTGCAAAACTATGAACTTAAAAAAGAGCAAGTTCTTTCTGTCGTAACTGACAATGCTTCAAATATGATAAGTACTATTAAGCTAATGAATGAGAGTAATGATGGTGACCAGCAGCTAGAAGAACATTATGGGTCCACAGACACAGAAATGTTTGAAATAGAGGAACACAGTATTGTAACTGAGGAGCAAACTGAAGTTGCTTCAGATGAACAGCAACATGATAGTTTAGATGATCTTGTTGAAACTGTGTCAATATGTTCTTTCATTCATCACATGCGCTGTGTTGTGCATACGCTACAGCTGGCTATAAGAGACAGTCTGCAAGTAGGACATGCTGCTGCACTGATTGGCAAGGTGAGAAAATTGGCTACTGTTGCCAGAACCCCTAAAGTTGACTCAATTTTGAAGAGACGTGCTGGAAAAGGGGCAATTATTGATCAAGCCACACGATGGGGCAGTACTTAATGATTCAGCGCTTGGTTGAACTGAAAACCTTTCTTGTAGACATGGCTAACCCTCAACTGATGCTAAATGAAAGTCTGTGGAATCAGGTGACTGAGCTGGAAAAATTGCTAGAGCACCCATTTACAGTGACTAAAAAATTACAAGCAGAGGACTTCAGGTATTTTCTTAAAGGAGTGGAAGAACCTGATGTTTTGCCTGTCCCAAAGAGGAGGGTTAATTGCAAGTGGCATTGCTACATCAATGAAAGAGGAGCTACTATTACAAAATAACATTCTTTTGGCAGCTGTTTATGTAGACCCAATGCATCGGATTCTTCTAGATGATCAACAGCTAAGTAAAGGAAAAGAAGCTCTGTTTGAAATAGCAGTAAGGATGAAAGGGTTGCAGAACAGTCAGGAGGAACAAGAAGAATTTGGTCGTCCTGCCACATCTTCACCCTCATCATCAACTGATGAAGAATTTAATTTAGAAAAATATTTGGATCACAAGGACCGTGCAAAGCGTTCCCGCATAGAAGAAGAGTCATCCCCATCAAGGAACACAGCCAGTACATTTCAGCAGAATTTTTCATGTGCACTAAAAGAAATTGAGAAATTTGACCGTTCATCAAAAATAACAGTGCAACAAGCGATTCCTCTGTATCCTGACATTGTCAGAGATGTTGCCCGAGTGGTTACTGCTTTGCCACCAACACAAGTTAGTGTAGAGAGGTTGTTCTCTGCTCTCAAAATAATTAGATCAGATTTGAGGGCTTCCATGAAGGAGGATCTGACAGAGGCAATACTTTTTCTGAGGACAAATTTATAGATTTCTTCTTATTAACTGCATAAAAGTGTTTATTGCATATTTACTTACAGTTTATAAAAGTTTATAAAAGTTATTTGCTATATTCTAATTGTATTCTAATAAATGTAGTTTTTGCTCTAAGTGGTCTGATTACTTATATGATGGTGAGAAACTGAATAAGCACGATGTTTAATATTTTACAACAGTAAATTTGTTGTTATGAATTGGCCATTTATGAAGGAGTCGGAGCCTGATAAAATCCAGGAGTCGGAGTCGCAACTGTGGCTTACCGACTCCACAGCCCTGTCGGACATACATGCAGATCGGCTGGTCAGTTCTTTTCACCGTCGTCATCCGGACAAACCGGGTCCTATGAGTCTTGAGGGCCCTGGGGTCCCTCGTAGAAGACGGGGTACTGTCATGTCGGACGCTATTCACACCACAGCGTCCGGCAGGCAGAGGTAGTTCCACCTCCGTCCACTATAGCCTCAGTGGCGCCGGCTTGAGTTTCTCAGGCTATCGGGGGTTAATCTAGCTGAAGATCAGGTTGGATGTTTGGTCACGCCCACGGTCTTTAAATAGTCGTGCTGGCCTATGGGCGTCGCCGATTATAGCTTGTGTGTCATACCAAGTGGTTCCGGTCTGGAGTGGAGGTGTTGGGGGGAGAGAGAGAGAGAGATTAATATCTGGTGTCGTATGATCCATTGTTACCTTCTCGCCTTCCCATATTTGTTTTGTTGTGCCCTGTTCACATTACTGTATAGTCCTGTGTGTATGCGGCGCGGTGCAGTTTAAGTTCTCCCTGTCTGTCTTTATTGTTTGGGGCTTTGGTGGTTTGTCTCCTCACTGGGTGGAGGGTTAAGCTTAGGGCTGAGCAGGAGATAAGGAAAGGGTGGAGGCTCAGGCATTTGCACCCTCAGCAAAAACCCTGAGTTGAGGGTCAGACAGGGTTTCCCCTAGTGAAAGGGACACCACAGGGGCCCCGGGTATTTCTGCCTTAGTTGACCTAAGCCCCGCGTGACAGCTGCACCGCCAAAAAGACGCTTCTGGAGGCATCCACATACATCAGCATGGCCTGCGTACCCAATGCTAAAGCTAGGGTACGCATGCCGACAGAGGCGGAGCTGACTGGAGGAGGTGCGGCTGTGAGCGGAGCTTCACCAGGGAAGTCCGCATCCCTCCGCAGCTCCTCCATACGCTAGTGTGAAACTAGCCTTAGCTGTCAGATAAACTGATGAAGCTCCTATAAAGTGCAGCAGGCAAATCTGGTATACATCTGCAAATGGCAGCAAGTGAATAAAGCGTCTCTAGTGCAGTAGGCTAAATAGTGTATGTCACCTGGAAGTACAGTGCTGAGCCCCGACGCGCGTTTCTCGTAATGCTTTTTCCTGGGCGGGGTCTTTCTGGAAGGGTGGGTGAGCATGTCGTTGCTTTTATGGCATTGTTAATCAGTGGTGGCAGCGGTTGGTTTTCGGTGCTCACGCTGACGTCCATGCCGGTCAGCGTCACGTGTCACCGGTCCACACCCCCATCCGACACATCAGCATGAGGAGGCGGAGCCGGCAGCAACGCAGATGCGTCTCCACGGTGACCCACAGCTTGAAGTCTAGAGGAGCGCTCACTGCAGAGAGTGAATGCAGCCCTCAGGCGTATGGATTGGCTATCGCTCTACACGCGGTATGTGAAGTGAGACAGTGTTACGCCCTATAGGTGAGAAAAGTGCTTCACTATTGACGTCCATTAGCGAGAGTCTAAAGAAGATGGAGATCAAATAAAACAGTGTAGAGACAAAGTGGCACCCAGACTGGATCTAATGATCTGATATTGTGAGTATACTCATCTAAGGATTAGTGAGAGGGTATGTAAGTGATAATAGAAATAAATGAGAAGATAGGAGCAGAATAAATAAATAATTATAAGGGAAGGACTTAAAAGTGGACCCAGGTGTAAAAAAAAAAAAAAAAAGTGTGCATGTAAACAATATAGGATCAGTGATAAAGCAGAGATATCCTCAATAGAGGAATTGTACATGAATATATTAAAAAATACATATTCTTGTTGGAAATTTACATATAGATCATAAATAATAACAGAGTCAGCTTACATAAAGAATTAATCCTTATTTATGCATAGAAATAAATACATATATATAAGTTCCATAACAAGATAACCCCAGTATAGGGGTAAAAAAAAAAAAAAAAAAAATGAAAAAGCAGGGGATGAACATGAATGAAAGGGAGAAGAAAAAAAAAATTAAATTACAAATTGATCCTAGAGCGGCTTGAGGGATCGTCCGTCATTTTCATCACCAGAGGATTAGGAAACCACGCCGATCACTGATTAAGTGGGATCGGGGTTACGGGAAACTATAAACTAAAAAAAAAAAAAAGTTAAAAACAAATGTAAACAAACAACAACAATACAAGTTACAACCACTAAAACAATATGTATTAAAGGAAAGGGCGAAGCTCCAGACTTCATTCCGTCCATTTGGTTGGACGGAATCTATTTTGGAGATCCATCGGGCTTCCAGCTGTGCTGGATTTTTCTCCCAGTTTCCTCCTCTCGGGCCAATACAGACTTTGTCAGTGCCGGTTACTGTCAGGAGTTTCCATAGCAGTTGTGAAAGGACATAAAGTGTCTCAGTGTGAGTGTTAGTAAGGACGGTTCTTCCTCCTCCCAGCATTGATAATATCCCTATAGCGCTCCCTCACTCTGTATAACCGGTCTAGAGGTCAGACCCCAATCTATCCTAGGGCCTGGACATATAGCAGGGTTTGGCATAAACTATGGGGAAGAGGCGGCTATATGATGTGTGTATCTGCACATGTGACTCTTTATAATTCCCTTACAATGTGTTTGGCCATTTATACGCATATACATATTGCATTACGGGTGTAACAAATGGAAACTGCCAATTCCTCCTCTTTATTTCTGAGTCTGGTGGGAATACCTTAGTACATGTGTATATACTCCTTGTATTTAATGGTACACATTGTGGTACATCCCATTACCCCGGTGTCTCAGACCCCTACTGATCCATGTACTATGCCGTCCTGTGTCCCAGGGTTGTACTGCTGCCGCCTGCCCTGTGTGTAATATAGGATAATGTATAGATCTGACTCACTCTGTGGATTATCTTGTACTTTTTTGGATCCATAAATATATTTTGTACTTTTTGACATAGCAAGTTTCTGACATTTGTAGTTTTTAGATCGTCAATCTCCATTAATACTGGTATAGCGAAATTCTCTATTTTTCTCCATTATTATGTATAGTCTTTGGAGAGTCTCCTTTATTAAGGAATATGCATTTTCCTGTATACATCAGTTCTGCTTTTATAATATCTGCGTTTTTGATGCTTTTTTGTTACTTGCGTTTTTGATGCAGATTTTTTCCCCTCATTAGTGTGAACGCTGAAAGAATTGATAATCTGCCCCAAATCTGCAGGTGACAAATAAGCACCGTGTGCACGAGACCTCGGGATTCTCACTCACTTTGCTGGAGTTGGGAAACCCTTCAGGTTTTGTGATAAATCTGCATAGTGTGCACAGGCGTTACGGATCCATCCTCCCCACTATGGTGATATTAGTAGTGTGGAGGGTACATGTAATATAGTGATGGAGGCTTATTAGCAGCGAGCATCGCACCCTCACTCTTACCTATTGCGGTCCTTTTTACGTGCGCTCCTGGAGGAATCCTAATTGTGCAGATCCTCCATGGCGGAAGCTTATATGCCGATTACTGCAGCATTACAGAAATCCTCAGGACATCACTGGGCCGATTCCCAGAGGACGGGAGCGGAGAAACCCCGATTTTGGTGAATATTTCATAAGACTTGGACAGCGCTGAGATCTCTGCAGAAGAATAAGAGCAGTGAGACTATGGAACTCTCTGCCATATGATGTTGTAATGAGTGATTCCCTACTAAAATTTAAGAAGGGACTGGATGCCTTTCTTGAAAAGTATAATATTACAGGGTATATACACTAGTTTCCTTAGTGTTGCGTTGATCCAGGGAGCTAGTCTGATTGCCGTATGTGGAGTCGGGAAGGAATTTTTTTCCCCAATGTGAAGCTTACTGTTTGCCACATGGGTTTTTTTTGCCTTCCTCTGGATCAACATGTTAGGGCAAGTTAGGATAGGATATGGGTTGAACTAGATGGACTTAAAGTCTCCCTTCAACCTTAATTACTATGTTACTATGTCTGATGTGAGCAGGTGGGACGCACTGTCACTAATATAATGAAAGAATCACCCTGAGGATGTGTCTACAATGAAACATAATGCAGATTGGATGATGGAGGAGGATGTGAAGAATCAATCTGACATGAGGATCAGCAGAGGATGTGAAGAATCACCCTCACAAAAAGGATCAGAGGAGGAAGTGAAGAATCAATCTGACTGAAGGATCAGAAGAGGATGTTAATGACCTGTGATGACGTAGCGGTCTCGCATGATGCTATGTCATCTGGGGTCATTGTCGCAAGGCATCGCTGGGAACGGGAATTGCCGGGAGCATCGCTGAGGCCTGGGAACGCTGCGGTGGATGCCGGAAGGTGAGAATATCACTTTTTTTTTTTTTTATTATTTAACATTATATATTTTTACTATTGAGGCTGCATAGGCGACCTCCAATAGTAAAAAGTTGGTCACACTTGTCAAACACTATATATTTTTTTAAAAATATTTATTTATAACAGTCTGCAAACAAGATAAGAATCAGTGACATACATAGCATATAAAGATAAAGAAGGACATAACAATATCCAGAAAGTGTAGCTTGAAAGACTCAAAGGAAGATGGGGTTATTCAGTATAAGGGCAGAGACACACTGGCAAATTTTTCGTCCAAGAATCAGATGGTAAAACTTGCCCTGGCCGGCACCTCTCCTGACCTGAGCATGACAGCATGATGGATTACTATGCAGCTGTCAAGTTCAGGTCCGGAGAGGTGCCGGCCAGGGCAAATTTTACCATCCGATTCTCGGACAAAAAATTCGCCAGCGTGTCTCTGCCCTAACAGTCAATCCCAACCCCAACTCCCCCCATCCCCCCCAGGCACGTCTGAAACCCTGCAGGTTTAATCAGGTAAGCCTAATAGGTGTGTTACCAGATATAAGCTCTCTCATATACCAATCAGTGAATTGAAAGCAACCATGTAATGCTTGACGCACCGATAGTGGCTGCAGATCGATAAAGGAGGACCATGTGAGGAAAAAACATTCCGTATGACTTTTTTTATGAAGTATGGACTCAATCCAATCCATTTTAAACAAATATGTTACCTTCGAAGAAATTAGATTTAGTGAAGGTGTTGTGTCCTGTGCCCACAAATGCAGAATACTCTTGCGGGTAGCCGCCCAAATAGTTAAAACACGTCGTTGCTGAGCAGAGAGTCCGAGTAGTTGATCCCGTGGGAGAATATTAAATAACGCCCATTCTGGAGATAATGTAAAGCGAATGTTGAAGGTGTTAGTGAGATGGCGAAGAAGCATATCCCAAACCTCCTGTATCTTCGGACAATCCCAGAGACAATGAAAGATGTCAGCTGGAGAGTGTAAACACTTGGGACAAGAGGGATTAGCCGATAGAGACATCCTAGATTTGACCTCCGGGGAGATGTAAGCCCTATGGAAAATCATGAGGGCCATAGTTGAGTAGCTGTCATATGGCAATAAAGAGTTTAAACGTAGAGTGGCTTTCAAATGATCAGTTAGTCTATAATTAGATAGTTGTGATACCCATCTGCCCGGGCCTGGTGATGAATCTGACCATGAAATGGAAGGTTTGATTGATTTATAGATAAGACTTAGCGAATAAACTCCTGCACGAGCACCAAGGGAGATGAGATGGAGAGGACAGGTTCTGACACTGGTATGCCTCAGAAGACCGAGTCAATGTAATGCTTAATCTGAGTAGTAATAAAAATATTACCCACTAAGATTGAATATTTGGAGAAAATACCCTCCAGAGAAAGAGGACATTGAGCAGTTGTCAGAAGATCGCAGACCAGTCTGCACCCTCTCTCCCCCAGCACTTGGTAAATTGGGGGTGGTCTGCCTTCTAAAAAGAAAAGGTTACCTTGAAAGGGAAGGAAAATTGAGGTATAAGGGTCTAGTCTGCTGATCCTTCTAGCATGACGCCATGCCAATACCACAGACCATAGCAGAGGATTATCCCTGATTGCAGTGGGAACTCTATTTTGTTGTAAATGGAGTAAGGCAGGAAGACTGATCGGTCTAGACATTGCTTCATCTAATAGGGTGTTGGTAAATTTAGTATGGCCCCAAATCCAATCAAGAGAATGTCTGAAAATGGCTGTAACACTATACAATCTTAAATTTGGAAAATTGAGGCCCCACCAAAGATTTAGCCTGTTGCAATTTAAACATACTGATCCTAGATCTCCCCCTCGAGCCCCATATAAATTGTCAAAAAATCTTAGTTAGGAGTTGATCGTCAGCTTTAGATAATAGAATAGGTAGCGTTTGTAAAGGGAAGAGTATTTTAGGAAAGGAAACCATTTTAATAAGGTGAGCTTTACCCGCGAAAGATAATTTAAAAGACGTCCAAGATTGTATTTCCCGAGTAATGGCAGATATTAAGGGTCGGATATTAAGTTAGTAAATAGTATGTGGGTTGGAGGGTAGAAGAATACCAAGATATCGTAAAGAACCATGCCCCCACTGAAATGGAAAAGGGAAGGGCCACTTTTGTCGAGCATCTCTGAAGATCGCTAAAGCCTTGGATTTGTTAAAATTTATGCGGAATCCTGAGATTTCTCCAAACTCATGGAAATCCCCCATTAGGAAAAGGAATGGACTCCTTAGGATTAGCTATCATGAGTAGTATGTCGTCGGCGAATGCCAAGGACTTGAGTGTAAGGTGGCCTATCCCAATTCCCTCAAAGGAAGGAATCATCTCCAGACATCTAAGCAGAGGGTCTAGGGCAATATTAAACAATAAGGGGGATAAAGGACATCCCTGCCTCGTACCTCTGAAAATTGAGAAAGGGGATGACTGAATACCATGGAGCCATATTGAGGACTGAGGAGTGGTGTAAATCGTCCAGATAAAATTGAAAAAGGAAAATCCAAACAATCTGTATTTAAGAGTTCGGATGAGGTGGGACCAAGATACCCGGTCAAAGCCTTATCGGCGTCAAGGCTAAACAAGATGTTTTGTTTAGCTTTGGTATGATGACTATTAATAACAGCGGCTAATGCCGTTCTAATATTGTAAGTGATGGATCGACCGTGGACAAAGCCTGTTTGGAATGTGGTGAGGATATTAGGAAGCATAGATTGTAATCTGTTGGCCATAATTTTGGTGAGCAATTTGAAATCTACATTTAAAACGGAGATTGGGCGGTACGAGGCAGGGAGAAGAGGGTCTTTACCTGGCTTTGGTAGTAATGAAAGGCTTGCTTCATTGAAGCGGTCAGGAAGGAAACTTTAATCTATAATATGATTAAAAAGAGAGGTAAGGTGGGGTATAAGTAATGGTTGCAATATTTTATAGAATTCTGCTGAGTAACCGTCCGGGCCAGGGACTTTAAGCAATTTAAGAGACTGGATGACCAATCCAACTTCCCCAGGAGAGAGAGAGGTTTATTTAAAATTTCTTTTTGAGAGATGGAAAGTTTTGGAGGATCAACCTTGTGAAGGAAATTATAGCCTTCTTCCTGAGAATCGTTGGGTGGGCCATAGAGATCTGCATAAAAATCTCTGAAAACTGCGCATATTTGAACTGGGTCACGGATAATGGAACCATTAGGATGTTTGATGCTGGTGATTTTAATAGCCTTTTTGAAGGGTTTCGTTAGTGATGCCAGAAGGCGCCCAGGTTTATTGCCCCAACGAAAGAAGCGGTTACGTTGGTAGGCAAGTTGGTTATGCGCTTGTTCATGCAGTAAGGTGTCTAGATTATGTTTAGCAGTGAGGTAAGCCTCCTTGGATGAGGAGGTATTGTGTAGCCGGAAATCTCTATAGGATTGAGTGAGCTGGTCAAGGAGAGGCCGCAAGGAGGACAACAATTTCTTCTTTTTCTGAGACACATAAGAGATAATATGTCCTCTGAGCACTGTTTTAGCGGTTACCCAGAATAAACTGATGTCTTCTAAATGTTCCAAGTTATCCTCCATGTATTGGTTCCCACCAGCCAGCCAAACATTTTGTGAAATTGTCCGACGTATAAAGATATGAGGGAAAACGCCAACAAAAGGAGAGAGTTTTCCTTGTGGGAAGGTCTAGGGTAAGTAGGACAGGAGAGTGATCTGAAATAACCATTGGAATAATCTCAACCGATTTTAAAGATCTAAAAAGAAGGGTAGATGTTAGCCAGTAATCAATGCGAGTGTGTATGTCGTGAACCCTAGAGCCTAGAGTAAAACGTATATTCTTTTTCCATAGGATGGCAGCATCTCCAGGAATCCAATAAGTCAAGCCTATCTAATAAGATGGGAATCGTTCCAACTGGGGAGAGGGATGCAGGCGGTGAGGTAGACCTATCTAAAAAGATATCATGAAGAGCATTTAAATCTCCACATAATAATATATTAGTAGGATGCCAGCTATGGATGACTTCTACCAGCTTAGAAAAAAAGGAAGGTCTAGCCGCATTAGGTGCGTAAACATTAATAAGGCAGAATTCTCTCTGCTCAGCAAGGATCCTAATCAGCAAATATCGTCCCGCCTTGTCTCTTACCACATCTTGAATGGAGTATTAAAGGTCTCTATGGAACAGGATGGCAACTCCACGCTTCTTCCTTAAAAAATAAGCCTCTATGCAGTCTGGGTAATGCTTGTTACGAAGCGGAGGATGTTTTCCACGAATCCAGAGAGTTTCCTGCAAAAACACAATGTGTGGGCGTATACGGGTAACATGGTCTAAAACTTTCTTGCGTTTCACCGGAGTATTGAGCCCAGCCACATTCCAAGATAACAATTTGAGAGAGACTACATTAATATGAGGAGCTACAGTATTAGAGTCAGCCATATTAGCCTATGCCACATTGAGGCCATGAAAGAGTAATATCAGAGAACAAACAACTGGGCAAAGATCTGTCCCAGCAAGCAAACCCTAACACCCAGAAAGACAACTTAAAAAATCGTGCTTAGGGAGGAAGAGCCCACCCCCCACCCCCCAACAAACCCACAAGCCATAGAGAAACCACAATAAACATTATATATCAGTATCTCGACTGAGACCTCCCATAATCATAATGCAGTAAAAACAACATGCATTAAGTAACCGAAAGATTAATCATGCAGGTAAATATAAACAGATGTAACATGGCTATCAACTAGAAAAAAATTACAAAAACCACGAAATTGAAATCAAGTGGCCGGAGAAGAGGCTCGGGAGGAGCGCTTCACCTCCTCCATGGCTTCATTAGGGTCAACGAAAAGCATCATCTTTCCTCGGAGTTCCACCCTCAGACATGCTGGGTAGAGAAGGGCAAAGCGGGAGCCTCTGTCATGCAGAAGTTTACAAGCTGAAGCAAAGGCGCGGCGCTTGGCCGCCACCACGGCAGAATAATCTTGAAACATAAGAAGAGAGTGTCCCTCATATTTCACAGCAGACATAGCCCAAAATGCCCGAAACATTAGCATTTTGTCCTGAAAATTAAGTAACTTAAAAAAATAACAGGGCGAGGGCGGGCATTGGATTCTGGAGTCGGAAGTCCAAGTCTGTGGGCTCATTCGCCTATCATGGAGCCAGGTCGGTCAGGCAAATTAAGTGCTCGTGGGAGGCAGGAGGAAGTAAAGTGGTGGAGATCCTTTACCGACTCGGGAACGCCGATGACGCGGAGATTATTTCGGCGGCTCCAGTTTTCCAGATCATCGAATTTGTCTTGGAGCTGCTCTATCACATGGTCCTTATCTTTAAGCTGAGCAACATAGGACTGTACAATGTCCTCCAAATCACTGATCCGCTGTTCTGCTGCCAAAAGTTTGGTGGAATGGTCGGACAACTGGGATATGATCGAGTCCAATGATGATTGAAAGGAAAGAAGTCTTGCATCTATTTTTGGCATAAGTTACTTTGTGATAGAGTCAGCAATGATTTGGAGAGGGGAGACGTCTCAGTCGAGATTTAAGTGCAAGAACCTATATAACTAAGTAGTTTAGGTAGGATATCACAGAGAATTAGTCCCGAGGAGATCCAAGATGGTTTAAGGGATATGGACCACTCAAGATCATAAAGGTAAACAGGCTGAAAAGGGTCCCCAGTTGGGCCGGTATCCACAGCAGTTTAGAAGACAAGCCCTTAAGAGAGGCGTCTGTGTATAAAAGAGAGCACTGAGTGCCACTCAGCAGTGGTATCCGGAGTGGTAGTATACTGCAGCCCGTATCAGTGCGTCATTTTAGTTATGAGCAGTAGATGGCAGCAGAGCTTAACTGGTATGTTGGATGAAATAGTAAATCAGGGATCAGGTGGCTTTTGGAGTAGATAGTCTCCTGCTTAATATGTATCCTCTTGGGGGGAGGGGGTGTGTGGGGGGGTCAAGAAAGTTATGTCCCAGTAGCTGCCCCCACCAAAGGTAACCAGTGCCACAAATAATAGGTCAATGCCTGGATCTTCTCAAAGCCCCTCACTCACAAATATTGGCGTTTCTTAATAAGCTTCTCTGGCCACTATTGTGGAGAGGCAACAGCACTGCTCTGACTATAGTAGAGGAAATCTGCAGTGTCCCTCTAAGGCTGTGTGCACATGATGCAGATTTGCTGCGGATCCGCAGCGGATTTTTCCGCGCAGAAACGCTGCATATCCGCATTGTGATGTACAGTAGTATTAAAATCAATGAAAAAAAAAAAAACCGCTGTGCAGGCGCTGCGGATTTTTCCTGCGGTACAAAATCCGTAGCATGTCACCTCTTTTGTGCGGCTTTCCACCTCCCCTGTCTCCAAAACCGCAGGGGGAAATCCGCACAAAAACCGCATTAAGGCTATGTGCCCACGTAGCGTTTTAAAACGCACACTGAAAACCGGACTCCTTCCCTGAAATCGCACGTTTTTTTTCCCGCGCGATTTCACCGCGATTTTCCTGTGATTATGTTCGTGATTTTGCCGAAATTTTGCCGCGATTTTCGCGTGCGGTAGTCAAGCACTTTCCAAGTGATTTGAAGCATCGCTTGGAAAGTGATTGACAGGTTGGTCACACTCGTCAAACATAGTGTTTGAAAAGTGTGACCAGGTTTTTACTATTGAGGCCGCCTATGCGGCCTCAATAGTAAAAGATAAATTGTTAAAAATGATAAAAAAATAAAAAATTGGGGTATATTTACCTTCCGATGTCCCGCGCTGCATTCCCCGGCCTCAGCGTTCCCAGTAATGCCTTGCGAGAACTGTGATGACGTTGGTCTCGCGTTGGTATAGCGATCTCGCGAGACCGCTAGAGTCACGCGAGACTACGTCATCACAGGACCTTGCCGCAAGGCATTACTAGGAACGCTGAGGCCGGGAATGCAGCGCGGGACATCGGAAGGTAAATATACCCCGATATTTTATTTTTTATTCTTTTTTTTTTTTTACAGGGGTATGGTACCCAGGGCCTGGAGGACAGTCTCCTCTCCTCCACACCGTGGGTACCAACCGCACATGAGACGCTTAAGATTCCCGCTTGGTGGTCATAGCCACATGCAGGAAGTAAGCGATTCTCATGCATTCCTATGGGTGCGGAATCGCGGCAATTCTTTGCAATTCCGCACAAAAGAATGAGCATGCTGCGATTTTTTTCCGCGATGCGATTCCGCCGCGGAAAAAAGCGCAGCATTAGCACAGCATGTGCGGAATGCCATAGGAATGCATGGGGGGCGTTCTGTACACGATTTTTAAACGTGTTTGCAGCGTTTTTGCGCCGAAAATCGCGGCAAAAAGGCTTAAAAAAATCGCATCGTGGGCACACAGCCATAAGATGGAAGAAATCCGCAGGAAAAATGCAGGTCATTTGACCTGCGGATTTCTTCAATTCTGTGCGGAAAAATCCGCAGGGCTCAAAAGTCCGTCTGCACTCAGCCTAAGGCTGTGTGCACACGCTGCGGATTAGGTGCGGATTCATCCGCGCGGATTTTGTAAAATCCGCAGGTGAAACCGCAGGTCAAAAGACCTGCGGTTTTACCTGCGGATTGCTCTGCGGTTTTGTCCTGCGGTTTTTCATCTCCTCAATAGAGGAGATAGCAAACCGCAGGAGAATCTGCAGAAAGAATTGACATGTCAATTCTTTCTGCGGATTGAAAACCGCAGATAATCCGCGCGGAAAATTCCGCACCGTCTGCACTGCGGTTTTTGATTCCCATAGGGAATCATTGTACTGTACACCGCAGCAGAAACTGCTGCGGGTCCGCAGCGGCCAAAACCGCTGCGGAACCGCAGCAAAATCCGCAGCGTGTGCACACAGCCTAAAGCCCCAGGCTGCTCAGTGATTCTGCAGCAGATGGGGATTTCCCCTGTTGTATAACTGCACAAGGAGGAGAGGACACACAGCTCCCAGCAATCACACAGAACACAATCAGCAATCTTCCCCCAGGTAAGACAGCAGACGGGCAGGGAGAGGTCTGGTCCCGAGGGTCTCTTACTGCCAGCAGGGTCTTCACCACAGATGCAGCGGGGTGGCCCCCCGTGACGGATGATGGTGGCAGACCTCCCTAAATGCTATGTGCTGGAGGCTCCCAGAAGTTCACTCACCCCTCAGTCCGGCCTCCGCTGTAGATCTGTCACAGGTGGATGGAGGGGAAGGAGTGCAGGGACCGTCCCCAGCAACAGGAGAAACTTTTTCCAGCAGGGGGACCACGATTCAGGCCCTGTAGGAGGCCGCAGACTGAAGAGGCTGTACAGGCAATCTCTAGCTGGAGAAGTTGGTTTAAAACTGCTGCTTTCTGGTCCCCCGGGCACTGGGCACCCACCAGAGCAGGAGGGTTAGTGAAGCACTTCCACACGTGTGCACATAGCCTAAGGGATCATGCTGTGTGCACACGCTGCGAAATGATCTGCGGGTTTGTCCGCGCAGATTTAGCAAAATCTGCAGGTTTATCTGCAGTTTTGCCCTGCGGTTTGTAACCTCTACAATGGAGCAGGTGGCAAACCGCAGCAGAATCCGCAGAAAGAATTGACATGTCAATTCTTTCTGCGGATTTGAAACTGCAGCAAATCCACGTAGAAAAATCTGCACCGTCTGCACTGCGGTTTTCTTTTTCCATAGGTTATAATGGTGCTGTACACCGCAACAAAAACTGCTGTGGATCCGCAGCAGAATCCGCAACGTGTGCTCACAGCCTTAGAGGAGGATGTGAAGAATTGATGGTATGAGAGAGGTCAGAGGAGGCTCATGATTTGCTGCGGTTCTGACGTCAGATGTGAAGTCTGAGGACAAATGTGACACTAGATGGGGGCTCTCATTAAGTGGTCGTCCAGGACAGATCCGCAGAGGAGATATAGACCCAAATAAAAGTATTTTACCTATTTCTATGTACAGAATTGCATGCTGGGTATTGCTGAATGGAGAGCAGTGCAGTAGGGTAAAGCAATGAGGACACTGTCTGCAGTAGCATTGCGCGGCCTCTAGGGGGCACATCCCTTATACTGATTTTCCCCTATTGAGTGATCCCAGAGGCTTTCTCCCCTCATTATCCCCAGGAGGATGGCTCCTGTGTCTGCGGCCTCTGTCCCCCGTGGTCACTGTGTGACGCGTCTTATCCGGCCCTGAGATCTCACAGGTTTTCTTTCCCTTTCGCTTCCTCCAGCTCTCACCTCTCCGTCCTCCCTCTGCCCGGTAACTGCTGAGCAGCGGAGATTCCTTCTCCTATTGGAGGACGCTGCAGCTCCCGTCCAATCAGCGCTGAGCTCCGCCCTCCAGTGTACAGAGACTGTGAAGCCATTACAGTGTGTCAGTCCTGGGTGACACTGAGCTTCTCCTCCTCGGGGTCCCCCCATATATCGGGGCAGGGGGATGTGGCCCCTCATTGTGCTTCTCCTTCACGTGTCTGCGGTGTGTTCTGGTGAGTATAGAGGGTGATCAGTGATTGCTCCTGATCGCAGACGATTATTACGTCTTATTTATGTCGTCTGTTGTGATTGGAGTTTATGGATCAATGTGTTGTCTTCTATAAGAGGCAGAAATCCACTAGAGAAGCTGCGCCTGTCGTGGGAGCCATAGTGAGGAGGACATGGCGCTGTTTCTGGGGTCTCCGCGTCGGCTCCAGGGATCGGTGTGATCACCGTGTGACCGGATCCAGGAGATCCCGATGTAGGACGAGGCTGAAGTCGGTTTCTTGTTCTCTTTGATTTACAAGTTTAATTATTATCAGAAATGCTCTCAATAATAGAATCCACTGCAGTGCGGGGCCCGGAGGAGAATCCACTGCAGTGCGGGGCCCGGAGGTGAATCCACTGCAGTGCGGGGCCCGGAGGTGAATACACTGCAGTGCGGGGCCCGGAGGTGAATACACTGCAGTGCGGGGCCCGGAGGTGAATCCACCTGAAAGCGGCTACAAAGTCTATATAAGAGGCTCAGAAATGGCTCCAAAGTGGCGGATCAAAGGGTAAATGATGTTGGGCCACTGATCTCACCAGTGATCACACAGAAGGGAGGGATCCAAGATGGCCCCAATGACCTCCTTGGCCGAATAACATCACAGCGGGCAAATCACCACTTATTAGTGACTCCAATGACTGTGGAGATCACAATCCGCTCCTCTCAGCCGCTCTCTGTGGATCCCGGCATCACAGCCGGTGAGATCCATTGTGCCAGGGATCGCGGTGATGGGGGAGATCAGCGGCACACAGTGATTTCTCTCTCTGAGCTCCGGTTGCTCCTTCACAATAGGGGACAATTGTCCATTTGCCTCTGATGCAGATTTTCGGCTCAGACCCCGTTTGGGCCGGGTACAGAGACCTGATGATGATTCTTGGTGTCTCCTCTGTGTGATTGATGGGAGATCAGTGACTGAAGGTCACAACCCTTGGAAAACACCAGAGACTTATGTGAGTCTGGGACAATTCACCGTCTGACACTTTGAGGCCATTTTTGTGCCTCTTATATATTTTCCAGTGGTTTTCCTGTGTGTTCCCCTCCGGGCGCCGCACTGCCGTGTATTCTATTATTGGGAGAACTTTTCTCCTTATTAAACTTGTAAAAAAGAAAAATGTACAAATGAGAAAATCAGCAAATAAGAAACCGACTCTCTCATCGCTTCCTCCAGCTCTCACCTCTCCGTCCTCCCTCTGCCCGGTAACTGCTGATCAGTGGGAGATTCCTTCTATTGGAGGACGCTGCACCTCCTGTCCAATCAGCTCTGAGTTCCGCCCTCCAGTGTGCAGTGACTGTGGTGCTGTTACAGTGTGTTAGTCCTGGGTGACACTGACCTTCTCCTCGAGGTCCCCCCATATGTCCATCAGCCATGAGGTGGAAGGAAAGAAACGAGAATCACCGGCCGAGCCACATGACATCATAATGAGAGGCGGGGCTTGCAACCTATGATGACATCAGCGTCGCCATGGCAACCATTATAACAAATAATGAGGGGCGGGACTTGATACGCACATACTGTTTCCTCATTATGTAGATAGGGGCATTATGACATCAAATTGAGGGGCGGGGCTTGACACGCACACACTTTTTCCCAATTATGTAGATAGGGGCAAAATTGTTTGGTAAATTGGAATGCGCGGGGTTAAAATTTCGCCTCACAACATAGCCTAGGACGCTCTCGGGGTCTAGACGTGTGACCAGGGTGGATTTGATTTAAATCTAACTGATTTAAATCACGATTTAAATCACTAGTCAGTAAGGCTTGGTTTAAATCAAAGTTTCTACCTAAACTAGTTCTTGCTACTTGCTAAAATAATCCTGAACTTAATAACAATTTAAATAGATTTATTCAACTGAAACAATAACAACATTACAGCATAAGTTATTTGCTTACACAAACATCCATGTTTGATAACTAATTTGGCTAAACAAAATATATATATATTTTAAGAAACTTAGACTGTCAGCCCAGCCGACACATGAAAAACTTAAATACTACTGTCCCTGCTGTCCTCTGTAGCTCACTTGTCGTCATCTTCATCATCATCATCTTCTTTGTTCCTATTCATAATCTGGAAAAGAAAAACAAGCTTTCCTGCTTTATTGGGTCCCAACCGATTTCTCAATTTAGAATGAATGAGTCCAAAGGAAGAGAATATTCTTTCAACGCCTGCAGAAGAAGCTACTGCTGTTAAAAGTGAAATCATTACTTGAACAGTCTCTAAATCCAAGTGCTTAAGTGACTTCCACCAGTTTACTGGTGTGACCTTCCTTAAAATATCTTCAGCAAACATATATTTCTTGAATGGTTCCCCCTTAGCTCTGAAGTTTATTATAGTTGGCATTAAAGATGGATGATTGCTGGATAATGTCATAGCTAACTCCTCTTCCTCAGCACTTAGGTTTTGACCCTGATATTGGATATTGACAATATTTGCCAAAAAATGAGCTGGAGTCAGTGCTTGTCCCATTCGTTTGTTTACTGCTTGTAATTTAATTCTGTCCATGTGTAGTTCTGTTTTTAAGTGTTCACTCAGTTCCTTCCAAATTTCAACAGCATCCGCAATAAAACAGCTATTTTTCTGTATTTTGTTTAAAGCTTGAGAGATGGGTTTCAGGAAGCTCAGCATATGTTCAACATTTCTCTTAAGCCCAATGTTGAGGATTTTGGCCGTGACAGTGCCATCTATTTTATCTCGATTTTCTTCACAAAGTGTCATCAGAATAGGCCAGTTTTTGATATACTGCTCAAAACAGTCCACCACAGAGTTCCATCTAACATCTTGTGGGAGCGTTAGCTTGGTTCCACCCATCCTTTTCAGAGCTGCTGCAGCAAAATGATTATTACGGAAGTATTTAGCAATTTCAACAACATTAGCCTTTATTTCTGGAACACTTAAGTCTTTGGCTAAGAGGTGCAGCAAATGAGCACTGCAACCATATGTTATTAGCAGCTTTGTATTCCCTCCCTGCTCTTCTAAATCTCTTCTCATCTTGGATACGTTTGCAGCATTGTCAGTGACCAAACTGCGTACTAGACATTTGAATTTTTGTTCACATGTCGTTATAGCTTTTACTGCCACTTCTTGTAAGTATTCTGCTGTGTGTGCATTTCCTGACGTATCAGTTGTTTGTGCAAGGAAGACTTTACCTTCTGTTGTTATACAAGCACATACAATAGGATCATTGTGGACATTACTCCACCCATCAATACTTAGGTTAACAATTTTACCCTCCAGAGCTGTTGCACATTGCTCCATTTCTCTGTCATACACTTGATCCAGCAGTTTCCCTGCAATATCAGCTCTGCTGGGTGGACTGTATCCTGGTCTCAGTGACTGAACCATATTAATGAAATGTGGGTTCTCAGTCAGACGGAAAGAAGAGTTCGTTGCATAAATAAACTGGGCAATTTTTTTATCAATCAACTCTTTTTCTAATCTGCTAGTTCTTATCACAAACCTATCTATGGTGGTTCCAGGAGGTAAAGGTTTTTTCTTCCTTTTGGGTGATGGTGATATGTGGCTGTGGGTGTCTGATGATGATGCTGCTGCTAATGAAGCACTATCCTGGATGGATAACTCTGAAACTGTAGAACAGGATGATGGTGATCTTGGAGGTGGATAGTTTCCAGAATCCATGAATTCCCCTAAACAAAAAAAGTCAATGCTGTTATTTTATTGTTTATACAATTTCTGCTTATTGTACACAACACATCACTTCCCCTGCCCCAAAAGGAATATTTGTTTTTCTTCATAACTGTACCAAATGACAGTAACATGCAGTAATAATAAGAAATATAATTTTTCTCACACATGACAGTTCAGTCTTTAGAAATAGGATTCAATAAAAATGTTTACCAACCTGAAGATCCTGCCTGTTCAGAAGTGTTTCTTTGGTCATCTTCATCACCGCACTTCTCATGATGTTGCCTCATTCGCGCCACCAGGCCTTGCATCTCTTTGTTGCATCGTTTGCATTTTGCACGCATGCCTGCCTTACCGATAGGCGAAGGAGCTTCATTAAAATATTCCCAAACTGGGTCTCTTTTACGGCCTGCTGCCATTATAAGGAAAGAATGTAATAAACCTCAGATCGTACACACAAACAGATCCAGACTTGTCTGTCTGTGGCTATGCTGCAGTATTGTGCTCAAAGTTTCACTTTCATTTTCTTGTCTGCTTGCCCTTCCTCCTCCTCACACTTAGATTCACATTCTTCTTGTGTTGTGCAGATCTATTCCACTCCAAACAATCAGAAACATATTGTCTAACTTCTTAGACTTGGCACTGAAGGGGTTGATTCTGTATTCATAGGTTTGTAGAACAATAGGATTAAGGTCTTTTTCTCACCTCTGTTCATGTTGTAACATTTTTGCTGTGAAGAAGAGGCTGGGACCTCTGCGGAGTCAAATTCAGTTTTGAGAAGTGCGTAAGTAAAGCGAGCGTCTGTGATAATATAGGAGAGAAACTGCCCACTAATCCTACAGAAACCTCTGGAAGAGCATGGCATTGTGAATGTTACACATATACAGCCTTTATTCTACTGAGTTAAACAACTCCGCTTTATCTCATGATGGAAGAACCTTTGGATGGTAAAATATTTTCCTCCAAAAAGCAGTTTATTGAAAAAAATCCGATTTAAATAAAAAAAATCAGATTTTTTTTTTTTATTTTTTTTTTAAAAAACATTGATTTTTATCCACCCTGCGTGTGACTGTGTGCCAAATTTTGTGGCTGTAGCTGCGACTGTGCGGATGCCAATCCCGGACATACACACACACACACACACACACACACATATATACATAAATACACACTTTGAGCTTTATATATTAGATAATATATACAGTATATATAACATATAAATATGTATACACACAAAATCATAAAATAATATACATATATTATATTGAAGATATAGAGAATATATATGCATATAATATATATTATATATTATATATACATATCATATATAATATAAACATACTAAAAAATATATATATACACACACGTTAGTGCCAAATACAATTAGTCTAGTGTTGTTCTAAATTATGGACATGCATTTAATAAATAAAATGATTATTTCCAGGAACAAAATGGCGTGGGGTCCCCCTATAATTTTTAGTCAGCAACACTATACTAAATAGCTAATTATATTTGTCACCGACATATATATAATCTTTTATATATGTATATATGATATGTATGTATAATTTATACATATTTATTTATATTGCACAGTAAGATTGAATAAAAGTCGTTAAATCAATTGTCGGCTTCTGTGAAAACATTACGGAACCCGACATGAAATGACACATGGTTTACAAACAGTAAACCATTTTATTTCAATTAGTTTTTTATATGGCTTTGACTAATAATTTGATTAGGGAATGTGTGTAAAATTTGGGACATGTAGGTGTTAACCCTTTAATTCATTGAAAAAAATTGCGTGGGCTCTCACGCAATTTGCTCCACCAGAGAGGGAAAGCCAGTGAGTGAGGGCAGATTTTAATGAGAGGGACCATTGTTTTTGGCCCCCCTGGCTACAAAAATCTGCCCCCAGACACCCCAAAAAAAGGCGCATCTATAAGATGAGCCTTTTCTGGCACTTATCTTCTCTCATCCCACTCCCGTGTAGAGGTGGGATATGGGGTAATAAAGGGTTAATGTCACCTTGCTATTGAAAGGGGATATTAAGCCGATTAATAATGGAGAGTTGTCAATAAGACACCTATCCATTATTTACCCTAGACTATTAAAGGGTTAAAAAACAGACATTAATTAAAATTGTTTTAATTAAATAAAGGCACCAAGTTTTTGACCATATTTATTCCTCTGCTAATCCATAAAAAAACATGAACCTGTAACAAAAATAAAACAAAAAAGCAACAATATACTTACCTCTCCGCTGGTCAGTCAGGTCCCCCACTGCAATCCATCAGAAGGGGTTAAGTGGTTTACATTGGGACAGGTGCTAATGCGACAAGCCCGCTGTAAACTACTGCCAGAATGAATTAGTTCATCTCTGCGCAGCCTCACTGGCTGCCTGGAGATGAACTACTGAGCGTGGGAAAGTTTCTGCATTTTTTTCCCACGCTCATCAGTTCACCTCAGGTCAGCCAGGGCCGACAACTGAGGTCATAAAACATTTCTGATATTTCTTCTATTCATTTATTCTACCGACCTCCTGATATCCACAGCCGGATGGTGGGAGATTGTGGTTCATCTGCTGCAGTGTAGGAAAGAAAACTACATACCATATATACCCGAGTATAAGCCGACCCGAGTATAAGCCGAGGCACCTACTTTTGCCACTGAAAACTGGGTAAGCTTATTGACTCGAGTCTAAGCCGGGATTGCATTGACCCCTCATCCCTGTCCTGGTATGTGGCTCCCCCCATCCTGTCCTGATATGTGGCTCCCCCCCATCCTGTCCTGGTATGTGTGGCTCCCCCTGCTTCGCATTCCTCAGCTCCCCTGTCCCATCGTGTATGGCTCGGCCCCCCCCCCGTTCTACTCACCCTCCTGGCGCCATCGCTGGGTCGGATCTCCATCCCTGCACCTTGTTGTTCTGTGGCCGGCAGCTCTTCCTGTGCTGAGCGGTCACGTGGTACCGCTCATTAAAGTAATGAATATGCGCTCCATGCCTATGGGAGTCGAGATACGTGCATATTCATTACCTTATTGAGCGGTAACACGTGATCGCTCAGCACAGGAAGAGCTGCCAGCCCCGGAACAACGAGGTGCAGGGATGGAGATCCGATCCAGCGACGACACCTCAAGGGTGAGTATGATGTTTTCTGTTAGCTGGCGGCTGTGGCTCTGTGCCACAGCCCCTGCTGCTCCCCCTTCCCCTGCCAGCAGTGACTCGTGTATAAGCCGAGGGGGGGGCGATGTCAGCACAAAAAAAATGTGCTGAAAATCTCGGCTTATACAAGGAATATAAGCGTGTATCCTGTACATCCAGGTGTATCCTATTATTTTCATCCACTATGCTATTTATTTACTGCAGGATATTTAATCATTATGTTTCTGTCTTTCTTTTTTCTGTTCAGTGTCCGGTGTGAACGTGCCCTTACACTCAGCATGCACACCACCTTATATCTGTCATGGGCAGCCTAGGTAACTTTTGGCTGAAACCCCGGGGCCCCTGCGGTGTCCCTCAGACTAGGGGAAACCCTGTCTGTCCCTCAACCCAGGGTTTACACTGAAGGTGTGCCTGCCTGGGCCTCCACCCTGTCCTTGTCTCCTGTCCAACCCTAAGCTGAACCCACCACCCTCCACCCAGTGAGGAGACCAAACACCAAACCCCACAAATACGTATGGACAGGGATAAAGGAAATGCACCACACCGCGTACACACGGGAATACAATAATGTGCAAGGACAACCAAATACAACACAGGGAGGCAAAATGGCAACAACGGAATATACTACACCAGAAACAGTATGCTCCTTAGACCACCACTCCAGACCGGTATCGCTAGCACAAGGCAAGAGCTATAGTCGGCGATGCCCATAGTCACGCAGGAAAATTTTAAAACAGAGGGCGTGGCTAAGACCTCAGCCAGAATGACAACCTGGTTAACCCAATCCAAGCCGGATCAGAAGACCAACCAGCGCCGCTGAGAACAAAGTGGTAGGATGGGATATTACCGCTGTCTGCCGGACACCCTGGTGCGAACAGTGTCCGACATGACAGTACCCCGCCTTCTACGAGGGACCCCAGGAACCTCACAATGTCGAGGACCCGGCTTGTCCGGATGGCGGCAATGAAACGTAACCAGTCGGTCCGCATGTATGTCCGACGCCGGCACCCAAGTCCTCTCCTCTGGACCATAGCCACGCCAGTGGACCAGGTACTGTAGAGTGCGACGCACTACCCGAGAGTCAACCACCTTGGACACGTGCCATCCACCAAGACGGGAGGTGGTGGCACGGGAGAAACATCAACAGCACCCACGGCCTTCTTAAGTAACGCCTTGTGAAACACATTATGTATCTTGTATGCGGCAGGTAACTCCAAACGAAATGCCACAGGGTTGATAATTGCGGAGATCCTAAATGGACCAATGAACCTGGGACCCAACTTAAGCGATGGTATTTTGAGTTTGATGTTCCTTGTAGACAACCACACCCAATCACCCACACACAGGTCCGGACCTGGCACGCGTCTACCGTCAGCCACACGTTTGTACCTAGAACCTACATTCAGCAAGCGCTGCTTTACTCTCCTCCAAACGGATGACAATTGTGATCCCAACTGGTCCTCCTCAGGGACGCCCGCCGAGCACCCTTGGCGCAAGGTACAGAATTGGGGATGTTGACCATAAACACAAAAGAAGGGAGATTCCCCAGACGATTCCTGACAATGATTGTTTATTGCAAATTCAGCCAGAGGAAGAAACGCCGACCACTCTTCCTGATTGTCAGACACAAAACAGCGTAAGTATTGTTCCAGGTTTTGGTTCATACGCTCAGTCTGCCCATTCGACTGCGGATGGAAAGCCGATGAATGAGACAATTTAATCCCTAGGCGTGAACAAAAAGCTCTCCAAAATTTTGCCACAAATTGTGTATCTCTATCAGATACAATGTCAGACGGGACACCATGAAGTCTGACCACCTCACGAATAAATACCTGAGCAAGGGTCTTCGCATTGGGCAAAGATGGCAAAGCAACGAAATGCGACATTTTAGAGAACCGATCAACTATTACCAGAATGACCGTGTTCCCAGCCGAGGAGGGCAAATCCGTAATGAAATCCATGGAAATCTCAGTCCATGGCTTACTGGGCACACAGAGAGGATGTAACGTGCCAGCAGGACGGGAGCGTGGTGTCTTGGCCCATGCGCACGTGGTACAGGCTGACACATATGAGGCCACGTCCTGCCGGATTTTGGGCCACCAAAAACGACGTGATACAAGTTCCAGAGTGCTCTTAACCCCTCGGTGGTCCGCCAGGACAGTATCGTGATGTTCCCCTAACACCATTAAGCGTAGGTGTAGTGGCACAAACGATTTATTAGGAGGCAGATCCGGCGGTACCTCCTCCTGTGCCTCAGCAATCTCTGCCTCAACTTCTGTTGTGAGAGCCGAGACCACAACACCCTTTTGGAGGATAGGCACCGGATCCTCACGTAGCTCTCCACCCGGGAAACATCTGGACAAGGCGTCCGCCTTAGTATTCTTAGAACCTGGTAGGTATGTCACAAAAAAATTGAACCGGGTGAAGAATAACGCCCAGCGAGCCTGTCTGGGGGACAGGCGTTTAGCAGACTCTAAATAAAGCAGGTTTTTATGGTCTGTTATAACAGTAATCTGATGGACAGCCCCCTCCAAGAAGTGTCGCCACTCCTCAAATGCCAACTTGATGGCCAACAATTCCCTGTTACCAATATCGCAATTACGCTCGGCAGACGACAACTTCTTGGAGAAGTAGGCACACGGACGCAATTTGCCCAAGGATGGACCCTGAGACAGTACCGTCCCCACTCCAACCTCGGATGCATCCACCTCCACAGTAAATGGTAGGGAGACATCAGGCTGAACCAGGATGGGAGCTGAAGCAAAACTGTTTTTCAGGAATTCAGTCGCGCGCACAGCAGCCTCAGACCAGTCAGAAAAATTGGTACCTTTTTTAGTCATGTCAGTGAGCGGTTTAGCAATCATAGAAAAATTCTTAATAAATTTCCTATAATAGTTGGAAAAGCCCAGGAATCGCTGAAAAGCCTTGAGATTATCACGCCGTTCCCACTGCAGCACCGCTTGCACCTTAGCGGTGTCCATTTTAAACCCTGCGGCGGAAATTACATAACCCAGAAAAGGTAATTCTTGGACGACAAATACACATTTCTCAAGCTTGGCATAGAGCTTGTTCTCCCTGAGCAACTGCAATACCTGCCTAACATGCTCTATGTGTGCATCATGGTCGTGTGAGTAAATAAGAATGTCATCAAGGTATATAATAACAAATTTCCCCAACAGATGAGAAAAGACATCATTTATGAAATGTTGAAACACTGCTGGCGCGCTCGTCAACCCAAATGGCATCACCAAACTCTCAAAATGACCCTCAGGGGTATTAAATGCCGTCTTCCATTCATCCCCTTGACGGACGCTTATGAGATTGTACGCCCTCCTGAGGTCAAGCTTGGAAAACCATTTGGCACCAGACACCTGGTTGAACAAATCGGGTATCAGTGGCATCGGGTATGGGTCACGAACCGTAATCTGGTTGAGTTACCTGAAATCCAGACACGGGCGTAATCCACCATCTTCTTGACAAAGAACCCCGCCGCCAATGGAGATGATGAGGGCCTGATGTGCCCTTTACTTAGACTTTCTGCAATGTATTCTTTGAGAGCTTGCCTCTCAGGACCTGAGATATTAAATATCCTGGCTTTCGGTAGCTTAACTCCCGGTTTTAACCTAATAGCACAGTCATAGGGTCGGTGCGGTGGCAGCTCTGAACAACCTTTTTCAGAAAATATATCAGCAAAGTCCAGCAGTGGCTCCGGGATGCTGGGAGTCACTACGGAGATACACGTGGCCAGACAACTCTCCTGGCAATATCTGCTCCACTGGATTATGTCCTGGGTCTTCCAATCAATCACTGGATTGTGCATAGACAACCATGGAAACCCCAGAACTACCTGAGCAGGTAAATTACTGAGCACCTTACATGTTACCCGCTCAGAGTGTAGGACCCCAATGTGGAGTTTTACATCAGCCACAAACTCTTTAATCTCCCCTTGTGAGAGAGGGGAGGCATTGATGGTAACCACCCGGATAGGATTAGGCAGCGTTTCCACCTTAAATCCCGCTGTACGCGCAAACTTTTCATCAATGAGATTAGCAGCTGAACCACTATCTGCAAATACAGTAATTGACAGCTCTTGGCCCCCGATTACTACCTTGGCAGGGAGCATACACTGGGAGACCACCATGGAGGATATGCAAAGGCTCAGACTAGACTCCTCCAGACCCTCTGAGCCTAGCAGTTTTCCGCCGGGACGTCTTTCTTAGGTACCAGGGGGCAAGCATTAATAAAATGTCCTTTTTTGCCACAAAAAAAACAGACCCCTTGCTTTCTGGGCAAGGGACATTTATGCTTGTTATTATGTGTATGTGATATACCAGCGATCTGCATAGGTTCCACGGATTCACCCGAGGCAACCTCACCAGAAACTGCCCCTCCCCCCACAGGCAATGTCTCCTGCGACCTCTGACGAAAGCGGCGATCAATGCGTACTACAAGCACCATAGCAGCCTCCAGAGAGGCGGGAGTCTCATACATTAGCAGAGCTTGTTTAACCCTTCCAGAAACCCCATGCAAAAATTGACTCCTTAGAGCAGGGTCATTCCATTGAGTGTCCACATCCCAGCGACGAAATTCAGTACAGTAATCCTCCGCCAGTCGCTCACCCTGGAGTAGAGAGCGTATTTTAGACTCTGCTAACGCCAGTCTGTCTGGATCATCATAGATTAAACCAAGAGCGGGAAAAAAAAGTCTACTGACTCAAATGCATGTGAATCAGAAAGTAGTGAAAAAGCCCATGCTTGTGGATCACCACTCAGTAAGGAGATTACCAAGCCCACATGCTGAGCCTCAAAAACCAGGGGAAGAGTCTTGAGGAGATCATTTGCATATTCCCAGTGCCTTCTGGGATAAGTGAAGAGTCTCCGCGAGCTCAACGATCACTGGGTTTTGGCCGTTGCAGCAGAAAAGAGGAAATCGGAAAAACCAGGGGAAGAGACTTGAGGAGATCATTTGCATATTCCCAGTGCCTTCTGGGATAAGTGAAGAGTCTCCGCGAGCTCAACGATCACTGGGTTTTGGCCGTTGCAGCTGAAAAGAGGAAATCGGCTCATCTTTCATCGTTTTTAAGAAATCTCAAGATGGAAGAGGCCAGGAGCCATTTGGTGAGCTGCATTTCTTGCTACATGTTCACAGATTTACCAGTGGAAAAGCCAAACTTCACATGCCACAAATGCAAGCTTGTGTCCCTGTTGGAGGAAAAGTTGCAAAATCTCGAAGAGAGGTTAGCTACGTTGAAGATCATTAAGGAAGGTGAAGAGTTCTTGGACAGAGCAGAATTATCTCTTCATGTTACAGAAAGAAGAAATTCGAAGTGCACCTGAAGAAACAGAGGAATGGAGACATGTGACCCAGAGAAGCAGGAGGATCAGGAGGCAGTCAGCACCCATACTGCTCAGAAACCAGTACCAGGCTCTCACGCAGGAAAACGATGAAGAAATACATCAGGATAAGACTTTGCCAACAAACAGCAACCTTGTACGCCTTCAGAGTCCTCCTGGATGGAGAAAGAAAAATGTTGTGAAGAAGAAACGGAGAGTGGTGGTCATGGGGGATTCCCTGTTGAGAGGAACAGAGGCCGCTATCTGCAGACCGGATATAACTTCAAGAGAAATGTGCTGTCTTCCAGGTGCAAAAATTAAAGATGTGTCTGACAGGATATCAGGACTCTTCAGACCTACAGATGACTACCCATTCCTGCTACTACATGTGGGGACAAATGACACCGCAAGAAACGACCTGGAAACCATCTGCAGAGACTTTGAAGACTTAGGCAAGAAAGTGAAAGAACTGGGAGCGCAGGTAATCTTCTCTCCCATCCTCCAAGTGGATGGCCATGGAACAAGGAGGTGGAATAAGATTCTGCAGGTGAACAACTGGCTACGTCGATGGTGCCGTCAGCAACGATTTGGATTTCTGGATCACGGAGTGAACTACTTATACGATGAACTACTTGCTAGAGATGGGGTGCACCTTACGAAGACTGGAAAGCATGTATTTGGAAGTCGCCTTGCTACACTTGTAAGGAGAGCTTTAAACTAGAAAAACATGGGAAGGGAAGCAAAAGACCAGAAAAAGCCATACACCTGACAAATGCTATTGAGAACTCTGCTATTAGAAGTGGAAAGGAAGAACAAAGACGAAAGAATCTAATTAATAAAAATATTGGAGAAAGAGAAACCAATCACAAACTAAAATGTTTCTATACTAATGCACAAAGCATGGGCAACAAACAAGGAGAATTGGAACTACTAACACAGGAAAAGAAATATGATGTCATTGGAATCACTGAAACTTGGTGGGACAATACACATGATTGGAATACAAGACTAGAAGGATACAACTTATTTGCAAGAAACAGACTTGATAAACGAGGAGGGGGTGTCGCATTGTATGTTAGAAACGCGTATATCTGCACAGAGATTGAAGCTTCAGAGACTGGGAGTTCTGTGGAAACTGTTTGGGTAAGAATATAAGGACAGAACAATGGAAAGGACACCATTGTAGGCATTTACTACAGGCCGCCTGTGCAAAATGAAGATATGGATGAACTCTTTATGCATCAAATGGCCAAGTTCTCCAAAAAATATGACATAGTTGTCATGGGAGATTTCAACTATCCAGACATTTGTTGGGAATCTCTCTCAGGCAAAACTAACAGGTCAAGGAAATTCTTATCCTCTCTTGCTGACAACTTTATCTTCCAAAAGGTAAGGGAGAAAACAAGGGGAACTGCTACCTTGGATCTAATCCTTATAAACAGGGAGGAAATGGTTGAGGAGGTAAAAGTGGCTGGGACCCTAGGAGGTAGCGACCATGCTATTTTAGAATTTTGGATAACTAGAGGCGGAAGACCTGTGAAGACTCAGACGTCAAGGTTAGATTTCAGAAAGGCAGATTTTAAGGGATTCAGAAAGAGAATTGGAGGGATCCAATGGCTGGATATCCTTAAAGACAAAAATGTCCAGGAAGGATGGGAAATCTTGAAAAATGAAATTCTCAAAGCACAATTGTTAACAATTCCAAAAAGAGGGAAGAACAGGAAGCATTTAAGGAAACCAGGATGGATGAACACAGAACTTAAGCACATGCTAAAAAGGAAGAAAAAAATGTTTATAAAATGGAAAGAGGGAGGCATATCTAAAGAAGAATATAATGCTGTCTGCAGAACCTGCAGGGCACAAATCAGATTATCTAAAGCTGAAAATGAATTGAGGCTTGCAAGAGATGTCAAAAGCAATATTAAAGGATTTTGGGGATATGTCAAAAGTAAAAGAAAAGTCAAAGATGCTATAGGATTTTTACAGGATGAAAATGATGAAATGGTAAGACAGGATGTTGAGAAGGCTGAACTTTTAAATTCCTATTTTGCATCTGTTTTCTCTCAGAAAGGAAATGTAACATCAACTGTTATTCACTGTCCTATTAAGGGAATAGAAGAATCCAGGATATCTATAAACAGAAAGATAGTGAGGAAACACTTAGCTAACCTAAATGAATTCAAGTCTCCAGGTCCAGATGAATTACACCCAAGAGTACTGAAGGAGATAGCAGAAGAAATTTTTGAACCCCTCTCCATAATCTTTGAAAATTCTTGGAGAACAGGAGAAGTGCCAGAAGACTGGAGAAGAGCAAATGTTGTTCCTATCTTCAAAAAGGGGAAGAAGGTGGACCCAGGCAACTATAGGCCGGTGAGTCTGACTTCTATACCAGGAAAGATCTTTGAACAAATTATTAAACAACATGTATGTCAATACCTGGATAAGAATGAAGTGATTAAACAGAGTCAGCATGGGTTTGTAACTAATAAGTCATGTCAGACTAACTTAATTTCCTTCTATGATGGTATCACTGATTGGGTGGATCAAGGAAATGCTGTAGATATAGTATATCTTGACTTCAGCAAAGCATTTGACAAAGTCTCTCATACAATCCTTATTGAAAAAATGACTAAGTATGGAATGGACAAGGCAACTGTTAGGTGGATTCATAACTGGCTTAGTGATCGGACCCAAAGAGTGGTCGTAAATGGCTGCACATCCAGTTGGAAGAATGTCTCAAGTGGGGTACCACAGGGCTCTGTCCTGGGCCCTGTATTGTTCAACATCTTTATCAACGATTTAGATGAAGGAATTGAGGGTAAACTGATTAAATTTGCTGATGACACAAAGCTAGGAGGGATAGCTAATACTAGAGAAGAGAGAGAGAGGATTCAAAAAGATTTAAATAAACTGGAGAAGTGGGCAGCAACTAACAGAATGGTTTTTAACAGGGAGAAATGCAAAGTACTACATCTGGGCAATAAAAATGAAAAAAGCAGATATAGAATGGGAGGAATAGGGCTAAGTGACAGCACATGTGAAAAAGACTTGGGTATACTAATAGATCACAGACTGAATATGAGTCAACAGTGTGATGCAGCAGCAAAAATGGCAAATGCAATTCTAGGATGTATTAACAGAAGCATACAGTCTAGATCACGTGAAGTCATTATTTCCCTCTACTCCTCTTTGGTCAGACCTCATCTGGAATATTGTGTCCAGTTTTGGGCACCACATTTTAAAAAAGACATCAACAAACTGGAGCAAGTTCAGAAAAGAGCGACCAGAATGGTGACCGGTCTGCAAACCCTGTCTTATGAGGAAAGGTTGCAGGATTTGGGAATGTTTAGTTTGCAAAAGAGAAGACTGAGAGGAGACTTAATAGCTGTCTACAAATATCTAAAGGGCTGTCACATTTTAGAAGGATCAACTTTATTCTCATTTGCACGAGGAAAGACTAGAAGCAATGGGATGAAACTGAATGGGAGGAGGCACAGATTAGATATTAGAAAAAACTTTTTGACAGTTAGAGTGATCAATGAGTGGAACAGGCTGCCACGAGAAGTGGTGAGTTCTCCTTCAATGGAAGTCTTCAAACAGAGGCTGGACAGACATCTGACTGGGATGATTTAGCGAATCCTGCTTTGAGCAGGGGGTTGGACCAGATGGCCCAGGAGGTCCCTTCCAACTCTACGATTCTATGATTCTATGATTTCCTGAGGAGAGTGGACGCATACGAAAATACAATTTGCAGGATTCACGAAATACAATGAACTTACAGCGATCACCAGAAAATCGTTCAGGAAGAGGTAACTTGGGTTCAGCTGCCCTGACTGCTGCCTCAGTTTGCACAGCAGGAACTGACAGGCCTTGTTGCTGGACCGCCCCCCTCAGTTCAGTGACCTGTATGGACAGAGCCTCCAGCTGCTTGGTTATGGAGACTATAGGATCCATGGTAAATAATCCTTTTTTTTTTTTTTTTTTTCTTTTTTTTTAATGGGCCGACTATAATGTCATGGGCAGCCTAGGTAACTTTAGGCTGAAACCCCGGGGCCCCTGCGGTGTCCCTCAGACTAGGGGAAACCATGTCTGTCCCTCAACCCAGGGTTTACACTGAAGGTGTGCCTGCCTGGGCCTCCACCCTGTCCTTGTCTCCTGTCCAGCCCTAAGCTGAACCCACCACCCTCCACCCAGTGAGGAGACCAAACCCCACAAATACGTCTGGACAGGGATAAAGGAAATGCACCACACCGCGTACACACGGGAATACAATAATGTGCAAGGACAACCAAATAATTCAAAACAGGGAGGCAAAATGGCAACAACGGAATATACTACACCAGAAACAGTATGCTCCTTAGACCACCACTCCAGACCGGTATCGCTAGCACAAGGCAAGAGCTATAGTCGGCGACGCCCATAGTCACGCAGGAAAATTTAAAGACAGAGGGCGTGGCTAAGACCTCAGCCAGAATGACAACCTGGTTAACCCAATCCAAGCCGGATCAGAAGACCAACCAGCGCCGCTGACAACAAAGTGGTAGGATGGGATATTACCGCTGTCTGCCAGACACCCTGGTGCGAACAGTGTCCGACATGACAATATCCCAGTTCATACCTTTCGAGTTTTTGCTGTCTGTTTGCATCATGTGCATATAATGGTGCAGCCTTTCCTGTGAGCTGGGCATTATATTGCTGTGGTCTCCCATGGCTGTGTCCACTAGTTGGGCTCAGTCATTCTCAGCCCTTGTCCACATGAATGTCACTTGACAAGGTTTTTAATATTCGAGTTAGGACTGTCCCAATTACGGTCACCGTGGAGTGGTGGGATGGCTTACGCATTATTTTTTTTATCCAAAAAACATATTAACTGAGTACCATATATTATTTTCAAGCACAATGCTATTTATTTACTGCAGGGTATTTAACCCCTTATCGTCCAAGGATGGACATAGTCCGTCATGGCAGGATATCAGTTCCCGCACTATGACTGACTATGTCTGTCCTGCATTTAAACTGTCACTGCGTGTAAACACACTGACAGTTCGTGCCGACTGCTGTCACTGACAGCTGAGAGGAAGATGTGCGGGGACCCTTGCCATTGGTCCCCGCACTCACAACGCTGTGATTGGTCACAGCCCAGTCAGTGCAGGAGCTCAGCGCTGCCGGTGGCTGAGCTTCCTGCACTAACAGCCAGGAGTGGTGTCCGTGCCCGCCCCTGGCTGTTAGCCCCGTTTTCTGCAATCGGGCGCGATCGCAGCGTTCAGGGGGGAGGCAGAGGGTCGGGGGCTCCCTCTGATCGGCGTCCCCACGATGTAATCGCAGGGCGCGATCTCTGCCATGATGACACGGGGTCGTTATGACAACCCCCGGGTCATCCAGCTACGGAAAGCCTCTGAGACCATGCTCACAGCTCACAGCATGGTCTCAGAAGCTTTCTCCATAGATATAATACATGCTGGAGCATTGCAATGTATTATACCATCAACCGAATTAAAAAAAAAAAAAAAGCGAAAGTCCCATAAAGGGACTAGGTAAATTAAGAAAAAGTAAAAAAAAAAATTAACCCCTTACTGCCAGCTGACGGAATAGTACGTCAGCTGGTAGTATCCCCCCTTTGATGAGCCCACCTCAAAGCCGCGACATGTCAGCAGTTATAAACAGCTGACATGTACCCGCAATAGGAGAGATCTGAATCGCGAACCGCCCTCGCCTATTAACTAGTTAAATCCCGCTGTCAAACGCTGACAGCGGGCATTTAACTAGAGCTTCCAGCGCACGGCCGGAAATACGCGCATCGCCGACCCCGTCACGTGATCGGGGGGGTTCAGCGACGTGCTGCGATAACAACCCGAGACCTCTATGGTTGTTGATGGCAGATTTCTATGAGCGCCACCCTGTGGTCGGCGTTCATAGCAATGCTGTAATAAAAAAAACCTAAAAGTTTAAATCACCCCCTTTCGCCCCAATCAAATAAAACAATTAAAAAAAGGTCAAACCTACACATATTTGGTATCGCTTTGTTCAGAATCGCCCGATCAATAAAAAAAAAAGGATTAACCTGATCACTAAACGGCGTAGCAAGAAAAAAAATCAAAACGCCAAAATTACGTTTTTTTGGTCGCTGCAACATTGCATTAAAATTCAATAACAGCCGATAAAAAGAACGGATCTGCACCAAAAAGGTATCATTAAAAACGTCAGCTCGGCATGCAAAAAATAAGCCCTGACCCGACCCGAGATCACGAAAAATGGAGACGCTACGGGTCTTGGAAAATGGTGCAATTTTTTTTTTCACCACTTAGATAAAAGAGAACCTCGACATGTTTGGTGTCTATGAACTCGTAATGACCGGAAGAATCATAATGGCAGGTCAGTTTTAGCATTTAGTGAACCTAGCAAAAAAGCCAAACAAAATGTTTGGGATTGCACTTTTTTGCAATTTAATCGCACTTGGAATTTTTTTCCCAATTCGAGTACACTACATGGTAAAACCAATGGTGTCGTTAAAAAGTACAACTCGTCCCACAAAAAATAAGCCCTCACATGGCCATATTGACGGAAAAATAAAAAAAAGTTATGGCTCTGGGAAGAAAGGGAGCGAAAAACGAAAACAGCTCCGGTCATAAAGAGGTTAATAAATAATAAAAAGAATTTAAAAAATCCCCTAATACACATTTTTATGTAAAAAAAAATTAAACAAAAAAGTACACGTTTGGTATCTTTGCATCCGTAAAATTCCCATCTATAAAAGTGTCACCCTAGTTAACCCCTTCAATGGTAATAAAAATAGTATCACTAAATGCGCCATATTCTCCTGCAAAAAACAAGCCGACATACAGATACCGTATTTTTCGGACTATAAGAAGCACCGGACCATAAGACGCACCCCAATTTTAAGAAGGAAAATAGGGAAAAAAATAATAATGTGTCAAATGGGGGTCCGTCTTACAGTCCGAATTCAGCTTACCTGGGAAGGGATCCGGCACAGGTGGAGGAGTGGTCACAGAGGTCATTCAGTGGTCCAGGCTGGTGTGGTGGTGGCGGCTCTGTACTGGAGCAGGTGGGCTGTGCTGGGGTAGGTGGACTGTGCTGGGCAGGGGCAGCTGGGCTGTGCTGGGGCAGGTGGGCTGTGCTGGGCTGGGGCAGCTGTGCTGGGGCAAGTGGGCTGTGCTGGGCTGGGGCAAGTGGGCTGTACTGGGCTGGGGCAAGTGGGCTGTGCTGGGGCAGCTGGGCTCTGCGGTGTGGTGGTGGCAGTGGGCTGTGCTCCGGTGCAGGGGCGGCGGCTCCGCCGGCATTTCCTCGCAGCCTGGAGGCCCCCGCACAACCGTTGGTGGCCTCCGGGAAGATGGCCGCCGGTCCGGGGACGGCGCATGCGCGGGTTCAGATCTCGTCCCGAGATCTCGTTGCCGAGATTTGAATCTCGTCTCCTGAGATCTCGGGACGAGATCTGATCCCGCAGGAAAAAAGTGCGTCTTATGGTCGGAAAAATACGGTACATACAAATGAGGCATCGCTGTAATCATTGTGACCCGAAGAATAAAGCTGCCTTATCAATTTTACCACACGCGGAACGGAGAGAAAAAAAAAAAAAAAAAACAAGAAAAACACAATTCCTGAATTGCAGGTTTTTATTGATTCTGCCTCCACAAAAATCGGAATAGAAAGCGATCAAAAAATGTGCCCGAAAATGCTACCAATAAAGACGTCAGCTCATCCCGCAAAAAACAAGACCTCACATGACTGTCGGCCGAAATATGGAAAAATTATAGCTCTCAAAATACGGTGATGCAAAAAATTCTTCTAAAAAAAAAAAGCGTCTTTTAGTGGGTGAAAGAATCTTAACACGAAAAAAGGTATAAATCTGATATCACTGTAATCGCACCGACCCGAGGAATAGTCGCCTAATCACTAATACCGCACAAGGAACGGTGTAAAAAATAAAACCAAATCTTCACCTTTTGTGGATTTGTTCATTCTGCCTCCTGAAGATCGCAGTAAGGCAATCACAGTGGTTCCCCTCCTACACATGGGGCATCAGCGTACTCAGGACAAATTGCACAACAACTTTGGGGGTCTAATTTCTCCTGTTACCCTTGTGAAAATAAAAATTTTGGGGGAAAAAGATCATTTTTGTGGAAAAATATGATTTTTTTTATTTTCACGGCTCTACGTTATAAACTTCTGTGAAGAGCTTGGGGGTTCAAAGTGCTCACCACACATCTAGATTCCTTGGGGGGTCTAGTTTCCAAATGGTGTCACTTGTGGGAGGTTTCCACTGTTTAGGCACATCAGGGGCTCTCCAAACGCGACATGGCGTCCAATTTCAATTCCAGCCAATTTGACATTCAAAACCTTGAAACGATGCTCCTTCCCTTCTGAGCACTGCCGTGCGCCTAAAAATTGGTCTTCCTCCACACATGGGGTATCGGTGTACTCAGGAGAAATTGCACAACAAATATTATGGTTCATACCCTTGACAAAATTTAAAAAAAATTGTGTGTGATGTAAAAATTTTTTGGGGGAAAAGTTAAATTTTCATTTTTTCTTTCCACCTTGCTTCAATTCTTGATAAGTACCTAAAGGGTTAATAAACTTCTTGCATGTGGTTTTGCGCACCTTGAGGGGTGCAGTTTTTAGAATGGTGTCACTTTTGGGTATTTTCTGTTATATTAACCCCTCAAACTCACTTCTATTGTGAGGTCCCTAAAAAAAAAAATGGTTTGAAAATTTAGTTGGATAAATGAGAAATCGCTGGTCAACTTTTAACCCTTATAACGTCCTAACAAAAAAAAAATGTTGTTTCCAAAATTGTGCTGATGTAATGTAGACATGTGGGAAATGATATTTATTAACTATTTTGTGTGACATCACTCTCTGATTTAAGGGTACAAAAATTTAAGTTTGGAAATTGCAAAATTTTCAACATTTTTTAATAATTTCCGTTATTTTCATAAATAAATGCAAGTTATATCAAAGAAATTTTACCACTGACATGAAGTACAATATGTCACAAAAAACAGTGTCAGAATCAGCATTCCAGAGTCATCATAACCACATAAAGTGACAGCGGTCCGACTTCAAAATTAAGGCCTGGCCATTAACCTACAAAGTAGCTTGGTGCTTAAGGGGTTAATCATGTTTCTGTCTTTGGTTTACATGTGTCTCCTCCTGTGACTGCAGGGTCCTGTGTGTGTGACATGTAACACTCTGTGTCTCTCTCAGACAGTCACTCTCTGCGGTATTATTACACGGGGGTCTCAGCTCCGGGGTCCGGGCTGCCGGAGTTCTCTATCGTTGGATATGTGGATGATCGGCAGATTGTGAATTATAACTCGGAGAGCGGCAGATACCGACCCGAGGTCCAGTGGATGGAGAAAATGGGGGAAGGATACTGGGAGGAAGAGACACAGAGAGCTAAAGGGAATGAGGCTGTAATCAGACATGCTGTGAGGATAGCGATGGAGCGATTCAACCAGAGCGGAGGTGAGAAATATACTGTATACACTATATACACACACTACACTGTATACACTGTATACACACTACACTGTATACACTATATACACACACTACACTGTATACACTATATACACACTACACTGTCTACACTATATACACACTACACTGTATACACTATATACACACACTACACTGTATACACTATATACACACTACACTGTATACACTATATAAACACTACACTGTATACACTATATAAACACACTACACTGTATACACTATATACACACACTACACTGTATACACTATATACACACTACACTGTATATAAACACTACACTGTATACACTATATACACACTACACTGTATACACTATATACACACTACACTGTATACACTATATACACACACTACACTGTATACACTATATACACACTACACTGTATATAAACACTACACTGTATACACTATATACACACTACACTGTATACACTATATACACACTACACTGTATACACTATATACACACTACACTGTATATAAACACTACACTGTATACACTATATACACACTACACTGTATACACTATATACACACTACACTGTATACACTATATACACACTACACTGTATACACTATATACACACTACACTGTATACACTATATACACACTACACTGTATACACTATATACACACACTACACTGTATACACTATATACACACTACACTGTATACACTATATACACACTACACTGTATACACTATATACACACTACACTGTATACACTATATACACACTACACTGTATATACTATACACACTACACTGTATACACTATATACACACACTACACTGTATACACTATATACACACACTACACTGTATACACTATATATACACACTACACTGTATATAAACACTACACTGTATACACTATATACACACACTACACTATACACTATACACACACTACACTATATACACTATACACACACTACACTGTATACACGATATACACTACACTGTATACCCTATGTAATGTACTGTAAAGATGTTTCTAGAAAATTCTAGAAGTCTCCCCTTCCCCCAAGTCTTTCAGCACTGCCAGCATCTGTGAAACCTGAAACCGTCTATTTCCTGTGAGCTAGGAATGTTAATTAAGCTAGTGGAAAAGATCTCTTTGTCTGAAACCACGATGTTTGAATGCAGCTATGGGTGATATTAAAGAGACTACCGCAAAAACCATACACCATAGAGATATAATAAACCTATCACGGTGTAGGCGATGAAGCCAGCTGTCTAAACCCCTAAGTTTCACGATTCTCGGACTTCTAGAAAATGAGATAAGGATTCCTTCTAAACGATGTGTCCGAAATTCTGCATATTTGGGCTTGAATTATTTTACTCAACAAACTACAAAGAATACCATGTGCGTGTTTGTGCGAACTTCCTCCTGCGAGATACAGTTATATTAAGTTTTGTAGTTTGATTCTAAATCCAAGAGTAGGGGACAGACCCTCTCCAGACTGCCCCTTCCGTGATGTCACACAGCAGAGTCTATAAGGCATTCCCTTGGCAAAACCAGTTCAGAGCAGCTGAAGTCCTCGTGCCAGAGAGACGTGCCGATGAGTGGTGACGTTTGGTTACGTGCCCCTCCCCCTCCTATAGCCACATGGGATGCCTAAAGATTCATAAGCAATGTGAGTGTACTTTCTTCATTTAATCCATTTTGTTTTATACTTGTCTATTGTACATATTTTATGTCTCAACTTTATAGCAACTTTTTATCTGTATAACCACTGCCCACATTTTGGGAATAAATCGTAAAATTATCAGTTTGTCTCCATGCTCTAAGAAACGAACTATACGCCTTGTTTAGATAATCGCTACTAATTCAAGGGGTTTTCCACGGACCCTCTTAATTTAACACTGTGAATTAAGTAAACTGTGGATGGTGGCAGCACATTGTGTATGGTTGTTGCGGCTAGTTGGCAGTCCAGAAGGGTCTTATATTGCTGAAGGGGGGGCTGCGGCCACAGCATTGATAATTCGCTTACTGCAGTAGCCTAATTGGCCGTGCACAACAAGCAGCCCGTCCGGCGACTAATTATCCTAGGTGCAGTTCCCTGACTGACCTGAGGATAAGGGGGGAGCCGGAGAGCTGCGAGTTCCAAAGTGGAACTGAGAAAGTGGGATATACATAAATCCCCGCAGTTCTTGGAAGGTTGTTATCAGTGGTGGAGCATCCAAAATAAACCCCTGCGGTAAATTGTTAGAGCAAGGTTAGCTTGCTGCATTTTTTGTCACATGGTGCCAGTGGTGGGATAACTAAGATAAGCCCCCACTGTGCCTGTGATAGCCGTGTGCCGGCAGTGTGTCGCGTCCCTCCGTCCGCTGATACACCCGTGTCAGTGGTGGGATTGTGACATATTGGTGACAGAGGGTCCACTGTCCGTCACGTTTTGGTGGCAGCGGAACCCCCGTTCGTCACGTATTGGCGAACAGCGGTGGGCTGTTCGTCACATATTGGTGGCAGAGCGGTGGGATAATCCTAGAGCATTAGTGATTTGGTTTGAGCAATCATTCCTCTCACTAAAAACCTGCACGGTCCTACGGGAATCCTGCCTCATAGGTTTTGGAGAGCAGACTCAGTGGTTACTAGTCCTGAGATATTAGTGTGTACTTACAAGTATTCCCTCCTTTTTTCTCTGGTTTTCTTTTCTATCTTTTATTTGGCAACCATTGCTACAATGGGAGCCGAGTGGTATAAGCAGCATAACAAGGCATCTCTTATTGCCCTCTGCGGAGTGTGGCGGATCGACACCACAAACAAAAACAGCCCAACTGATCGTGGCTCTGGTGCAACGGGAAAACGACCAGAGCCCAGCGAATGCAGAAGCGGGCTCAAGTAACAATGGGGCTGCAGCAGAGGCTTCACTCATGGGCGCTGGCCCCACATTCAACCAGAGTGGGGTGAACCCCTATCCGTAAATGGCCTTGGACGAACTCCCCGCCGAAGACAGTGATGGACAGGTGAGGCTGATCCAGCAATATCGGCAGGAGGCCCGAGCCGAACGCGAGCGCCAAACTGAGGCTGAGAGACCCGAGCGCCAGGCACAGAGGGGCCATGAACTGGAGGTACTCCAGCAGGGTGGGAATGCCCCCACAGCCCAAAGCGGTGAGCCCAGCAGCGTCCAGAGCCCTAAACCCCGGCCAGAGCATTTTCCCGTGATGGAAAAGGACGGGGACTTGGACACATTTCTGCGAGCCTTTGAGAAAGCCTGCCGACAGTACCAGCTGGAGAAGGCCCAATGGGCCAGGTACTTGACACCAGGCCTAAAAGGCAAAGCTCTGGAGGCGTTTACTTCTCTTTCGCCAGAAGCCGATGATGACTATGATGCCATAAAGCAGGCTCTGATCGCCAAATACCGGCTGACACCTGAGTTATACCGAAAGAAGTTCCGGCACCTCCAACGTGGTCCACACGATAGCTATAGTAATGTGGTGCAAGGACTCGGGACCCACTTTGACCAGTGGATCCATGGACTGTCAGTGAACACCTTTGAGCAGCTACGGGACCTGATGATCAAAGACCAGTTCCTGCATCTCTGCCCAGATGAGGTCCGACAGTTCATCCTGGCCAACAGGAAGCCAGAGACGCGGAGGCCAGTCACCACCAGCTGGAGAGGGGGTAAGCCTGCAACCAACCCCAATGCCCGAGCTGGCCGTCCCTCCGGAGGCCCTGTCCCTGTTGCCAACACCAGGCCTACTACTGACAGTCGCCTGTGTCACCACTGCAAGCGGCCTGGTCACCTCTTTTACAGCTGTCCGGATAGGCCGAAGAACCCCCCAGCCAAGGCCTCTGGCCCAACGCCTCTGTTCTTTTGGTGGGAGGTGTGGTTGGGAGGATTGACGACAACGTTCAACCTGTTCAGGTGGGGGCCCGTCTTGCTACAGGCCTCAAGGTCACCGGGGCTGAACGAACCCTCATCCGTCCTGGACTGGCGACCCCTGAAGAGTTTGTTGAGGGGAAAACCCTGACTGTCACCGGGATCGGGGGTACCCGCTGTCCCTTGCCAGTGGCCCGGGTATTTCTTGATTGGGGTGCTGGGAGCGGGTTGAGGGAGGTGGGAGTGTCTGAAAACCTGCCCACTGATGTTCTATTGGGGACTGACTTGGGGAGGATGGTTGCATACTATGTCCCTGACACCCTTCCCCAATCTGATAATAAGGGTAACGCTAACCCTGATGATGATGATGATGATGATGGGAAACTGAATTTGTTACCTGCTAATGCCTTGATGAGTAATGATGCAACTAACAACCATTCTTTCCCCAGGAATGATGCTGATGGTGATGTGAATGTACCAAAGCAATCTGATAACTATTCTTTTCCTAGGTATGATGATGATGTATCTGTGCCGACTGAACCTGTTAACCCTTTCTTTGAAACGGTAGATGTGTCCACAGGTTGCGGAGTGAGACGGCTGAGGAACCCCTGGCAGGAGCAAGCAACGGTGCTCAAGGAAATGGGGAGGTGCATGGGGACCATGAGGAAGGTAATGCCATGCAGCTGACCAGTGCCACCGAGGAAGGTAACTGACCCATAGGTAGCACTGCTCCTGAAGTGTTGGGGGTGGATGGGGAGGTAGAGCCCAGGGCAGCATCGGCTGGTGGGTCTGTAGAAATCCCCAGGGAGACAGCATACATAGCAGCTGTCACACGCAGTCAGAGTGCCCAGATTGCAGGTAGCGCACTGTCTTCTGGGCCCTCTTCTGCTACAGGAGAGACTGAACCAGAGGTGAACCCAGAGCCGGTTCCAGAGGGTCCCAGTAAGGAAGGTATCCTGACGTCACTTCTGGCAGCCTCCAGCAAGGAGTTCCAGGCGGCCCTGCACTCAGATGCAAGCCTTGAGAAATTGAGAGGTCTCGCCAAGACCCCCACCTCTGAGTCTGATAAGGAGAGGGTGTTCTGAGAGCGAGGAAGGTTGTACCGGGAGACAGTACCTGGAGATCCTCAAAAGGAGTGGTTGAGGGAAAGACAGCTAGTCGTCCCCCTACAGTTCAGAACTGAGTTGTTGCGGATTGCCCATGAGATTCCACTCGCTGGACACTTGGGGATCAGCAAAACAAAGGCACGGCTGTCTCAACACTTCTATTGGCCCAAGATGGGGACAGATGTCACGACCTACTGCCACTACTGTGCCACCTGTCAAAAAGTGGGTAAGGCGGGGTCTGCTCTTAAGGCTCCCCTTATTCCTTTGCCGGTGATAGAGGAGCCTTTCCAGAGAATCGCGGTGGACATTGTAGGAACGCTGTCCGTCCCCAGCAGCTCCGGAAAGCGATACATTATCACCGTGGTAGACTACGCTACCTGGTACCCAGAGGCAGTAGCTCTGTCTTCAACCAGGGCAGATAAGGTGGCTGACGCACTGGTGACCATCTTTTCAAGGGTAGGATTTCCCAGGGAGCTGCTTACCGATCAAGGGACCCAATTCATGTCTTGCCTAATGGAGGCTCTCTGTGAGAAAATGCAGGTGACGCACCTGGTATCGAGTGCGTATCACCCACAGACTAATGGTTTGTGTGAACGTTTCAACGGTACCCTCAAACAGATGCTTCACATGCTGGTTGAGACCCAAGGGCGCGACTGAAAGCAGTACCTCCAACACCTGCTGTTCGCTTACAGAGAAGTTCCGCAGGCCTCGACCGGGTTCTCCCCCTTCGAGCTCCTGTATGGCAGGCGAGTCAGGGGACCCCTTGGGTTGATAAGAGAATCCTGGGAAGATGAGCCAAACCCCACAGAAGTGTCCATCGTGGATTATGTCATGCGCTTCCGTGACAAGATGCAGACCTTGACGCAGTTGGTGCATGACAACATGACGCAGGCTCAGGCTGACCAGAAGCACTGGTACGACCAGAACGCCCGGGAGCGGACCTACCAGGTGGGTCAAAAGGTGAGGGTGCTGGTCCCCGTACCAACGTATAAGCTTCAGGCAGCCTGGGAAGGCCCATACGTAGTCCACAAACAGCTTAACCCGGTCACCTACGTGGTCACGCTTGACCATGCTCGGGGTAGGCGCAAGGCCTTTCACGTCAACATTCTGAAGGCGCACCATGAACGTGAAGCTTGCGTCCTACCGGTCTGCAACCTGGTGGCCCAAGCCAAGGCCAATGGGTCCATTGAGGACATGGAGATAAGTGGTTTGCTAACCGTATCCCAGCGGTCGCAGTTGGTGGAAGCCCTGGAACCCTTCCGGGCCGTGTTCACCAACTGACCTGGGAGAATGGAGTTAGCGGTTCATGAGGTGGACAGCGGGAATCACGCCCCACTTCGGTGAACACCTTATCGGATCTCTGAGGCGGTGCAACAAGTCATGCGCCAAGAGATCGATGAGATGTTAAGGCTAGGGGTGATTCGACGGTCAAAAAGCGCGTGGGCTTCACCTGTAGTCCTCGTGCCTAAAAAGGATCGAACCACCCGGTTCTGCGTGAACTACAGGGGGCTCAACGCCATCACAACCTCTGATGCCCACCCGATGCCATGCATTGAAGATCTGCTTGAGCGGCTGGCAAAAGCAAGGTACATATCCATCATGGATTTGAGTCGGGGATACTGGCAGATTCCCCTGAGCCCTAAGGCGCAGGAGAAATCCACCTTTATCACCCCCTTCGGACTGTACGAGTCCACAGTCATGCCCTTCGGCATGAAAAATGCCCCTGCCACTTTCCAGCGGATGGTCAACCACCTGCTTCGGGGACTGGAGGAGTACGCAGTGGCGTACTTAGATGACATCGCCATCTTCAGTTCCACCTGGGAGGAACACCTTCAGCATCTCCAGGAGGTGCTCAAGCGTCTTCATCAGGCAGGCCTGACTATCAAGCCGGGAAAGTGCCAGATGGGCATGCGCGAGGTCCACTACCTGGGGCACCGGGTAGGCGGGGGTTTCATGAGTTTGGAGCCAGGAAAAGTGGATGCAATCGTGTCCTGGCCCACCCCCAGGACCAAGAAACAGGTGAAGTCCTTCTTGGGCACTGCATGGTACTATAGGCGGTTCGTACAGGACTATAGCGCCCTTGCAAAACCCTTGACTGACCTCACCAAGCAGAGGCTACCCCAAACAGTCAACTGGACAGATGACTGTGAGGCGGCTTTCCAAGCTTTGAAAGCGGCCCTGTGCAGCTCTCCAGTGTTGAGAGCAGTCGACAGCAGTCGCCCGTTTCTGGTATAGAGCGATGCCAGCGAGTTTGGCCTCGGTGCTGTGCTCAGCCAGGTCTACTCGGGGAACCAGGAGCACCCCGTGTTGTACCTGAGCCAGAAACTTTTTCCAAGGGAAGTGGCATACTCGACCATCGAGAAGGAGTGTCTGGCCATGGTGTGGGCACTGCAACGTTTGCAGCCCTATCTGTACGGGCGCGCCTTCACGGTGGTAACCGACCACAACCCTCTGAGCTGGTTGCACACAGTGTCCGGAACCAATGGAAGGTTTCTCCGCTGAAGCCTTGCCCTTCAACAGTATGACTTTACTATACAACACAAAAAGGGCAGTGAACACGGCAATGCCGATGGGTTGTCCCGCCGGGGCGAACCCGCTGAGGTGCACATGGCTGGTTACAGACAGGTAATGCCGCCCTAGCGCCCTCTTAAGGGGGAGGTGTAATGTACTGTAAAGATGTTTCTAGAAAATTCTAGAAGTCTCCCCTTCCCCCAAGTCTTTCAGCTCTGCCAGCATCTGAGAAAACTGAAACAGTCTATTTCCTGTGAGCTAGGAATGTTAATTAAGCTAGTAGAAAAGATCTCTTTGTCTGAAACCACGAGGTTTGAATGCAGCTATGGGTGATATTAAAGAGACTGTACCGCAAAAACCATACACCATAGAGACATAATAAACATATCACGGTGTAGGCGATGAAGCCAGCTGTCTAAACCCCTAAGTTTCAAGATTCTCGGACTTCTAGAAAATGAGATAAGGATTCCTTCTAAACGGTGTGTCCGAAATACTGCATATTTTGGCTTGAATTATTTTACTCAACAAACTACAAAGAATGATACCATGTGTGTGTTTGTGCGAACTTCCTCCTGCGAGATACAGTTATATTAAGTTTTGTAGTTCGATTCTAAATCCAAGAGTAGGGAGCAGACCCTCTCCAGACTTCCCCTTCCGTGATGTCACACAGCAGAGTCTATAAGGCATTCCCTTGGCAAAACCAGTTCAGAGCAGCTGAAGTCCTCGTGCCAGAGAGACGTGCCGATGAGTGGCGACGTTTGGTTACGTGCCCCTCCCCCTCCTATAGCCACATGGGATGCCTAAAGATTCATAAGCAATGTGAGTGTACTTTCTTCATTTAATCCATTTTGTTTTATACTTGTCTATTGTACATATTTTATGTCTCAACTTTATAGCAACTTTTTATCTGTATAACCACTGCCCACATTTTGGGAATAAATCGTAAAATTATCAGTTTGTCTCCATGCTCTAAGAAACGAACTATACGCCTTGTTTAGATAATCGCTACTAATTCAAGGGGTTTTCCACGGACCCTCTTAATTTAACACTGTGAATTAAGTAAACTGTGGATGGTGGCAGTGCGTTGTGTACAGTTGTTGCAGCTAATTGGCAGTCCGGAAGGGTCTTATATTGCTGAAGGGGGGCTGCGGCCACAGCATTGATAATTCCCTTACTGCAGTAGCCTAATTGGCCGTGCACAACAAGCAGCCCTTCCGGCGACTAATTATCCTAGGTGCAGTTCCCTGACTGACCTGAGGGTAAGGGGGGTGCCGGAGAGCTGCGAGTTCCAATGTGGAACTGAGAAAGTGGGATATACATAAATCCACGCAGTTCTTGGAAGGTTGTTAGCAGTGGTGAGGCATCCAAAATACCCCCCCCGCGGTAAATTGTTAGAGCAAGATTAGCTTGCTGCATTTTTGTCACATGGTGCCAGTGGTGGGATAACTAAGATAAGCCCCCACTGTGCCTGTGATAGCCGTGTGCCGGCAGTGTGTCGCGTCCCTCCGTCCGCTGATACACCCGTGTCAGTGGTGGGATTGTGACATTGGTGACACGGTCCGCTGTCCGTCGCATTTTGTTGGCAGCGGGACCCCTGTTCGTCACAACACTACACTGTATACACTATATACACACTTCACTGTATACACAATATATACTACACTGTATACATTATATATACACACTACACTGTATACACTATATACACACTACACTGTACACTATATACACATTACACTGTATACACTATACACACCACACTATACACACTACACTGTATACACTATATACACACTACACTGTATGCACACTACAATGTACACACTATACACACTACACTATATGCACACACTACACTGTATACACACTACACTACTCTACACACCACGCTGTATACACTATATACACACTACACTGTATACACTATATACACACTACACTATATACACACTACACTGTATACACACTACACTATATACACACTACACTGTATACACTACACTATACAGTATACACACTACACTATATACACACTACACTGTATATACTATATACACACTACACTATACACTATATACACACGGTAAACACTATACACACTACACGGTATACACTATATACACACTACACTATACAGTATATACACACTACACTATATACACACTACACTGTATGCACTATATACATACTACACTATATATACACACTATATACACACACTACACTATACACTACACTGTATACACTACAATGTATACACTATGTCATGATCTGAAGTGATCTGACAGTTTTAAAAGCATAGAGTGAACTTTTTTCCTTTTGGCAAGTTGCCAAGGTGACTTGACTGTCCCCGGTGGTGGTTAGTGGTATCGCACCTTAGGTTTTCAGTTTAAAGTTCTCTGTAATTATGATTCAGGTGTGGGGCTCTATAAATGAGTCTCAGGGTGTGTAATCACTGCTGGTGATACTGATTCATTCCTTCATTGATTCTGAGTTGGTGAGAGCCTGGTGGAAGGATGGAGCTGAGGAGGAGTCCTGCGCAGCTTAGCCAGGGGGGACGTGTGTCAGCTATGGTGTCTGGACGAAGGGCTGGCATGGCGTGGTGGGGTCGCAGTTATGGTGTCGGCAGGAAGTGTCTGCATGGACTGGTGGAGTGGCGACTATGGAGAGTGGCACTCACCATGTGGGACTTGGCTGCTGAGCTGGACTCAAGCATGCTTGCCTTCGTGTCAGAAGCTGAACTCATCCTTGGGACTCTGTTACTAAGCAGCAGCAACTGGTGGTGGACTCTGCTCCAAGGCTGCATTATGGTGAAGGATCCTGTCATGGTGGAGGAGAAGACGCACGCAGGTGGAGGGCTCTGTTGCAGGAGCATAAGCACAGAGCATAAAGCTAAGTGATGTCCCCCTGTATTGTCTCTTTCCCTCATGTGTGTTGTTAGTGCAGTGGTGGGGTTAGTCTCCGCACCGACCAATTCCCTAGCGAGGGTTTAGGGTCAGGGCGAGCAAGCGTTTAAGGTTCGCGTGCGGCGCCCGGTGCGGAACCGGCATAGGGAACGTTAGGAGTGCAGGGACACTGGCTCAGGGGAGCTCAGGAGGTCTCCACTTCCCTTTTCCCTATCGCAGGGCCCACCACTGTTAATGTTTCCCAGGTCCCCCTTATTATTTAAATTCGCCGTACTGGAGGCGGGGTTTCCAGAATTTATATTAACGTGTAATACTTAAATTCGCAAGGTGGAGGCGGTGTATCCATCTGCACGTTTTATTATTTAAATTCGCCCCACTGGAGGCGCTGTATCCAGGGTCACGTGTGTTATGGGTTCGCCTTACGGAAACATCTGCGTCCAGACACACGTGACCATGACATTATCACCAGCCCCACCTTTTTTCTGGTGAGCTTTTGGCCATGTGGAGACCTGTGAGTAATTGCTGCCGGGCATCACTGAGGTGAGTGAGGAGCGGCATGGTGTGTTAGAGCCGCTGCAGCAGCATTTATCAGGGTCTGGGGCCTCTGCTCAGACAACCAGGAAATCAAAATGGCGGCTCTGGCAAAAAGCCCCCTAGAGTTGCTGCTGAAGCGGGACTTGCTCATGCATGCGGAGGTACCCAGGCAGGTGGGAGGAGTTGGTGCCCCACGGAGCTGCCTGGCATTCCCCGAGGTGAAGGGGTACATCCCTGTGATGAGCAGACTGGTGTATAGTCCGCGGGGCTCACACCAAATCTTCCATACCATTGAAGAAGCCGCCCTCTCCTGGTCGTGTGGAGGCGACCAGCGAGTGTATTTTTCCTCCATATTCCTGCGGCTCTGGCAAAGTGCCCCCTAGAGTCGCTGCTGGGGAGTGGGACTTGTTCATACAGGCGGACGTAACCAGACAGGTGGGTGGAATTGGTGTCCCCATGGTGCTGTCTGGGGTTCCCCGAGGTGAAGGGGTACGTCCCTGTAGTGAGCAGACTGGTGTGATAGTCCGCGGGTCTTACGCCAAAACTTCAAATACCACCGAAGAAGCCGCCCCTCCTGGTCGTGTGGAGGCGACCATCGAGTGTATATTCCCTCCATATCCCGGTCCCTTCACCTCCAGGTGTGAGCAGCAGGTGTGCTGCGGGGGAGTAGGGACAAATCTCACCCCTCGCCATTAACCAACCCTGGGAGGCGCAGACCTCATGGTGAAAGGGTTGGAGGGTGGTGTCCCTTGGTGAATAGCGGGGTTGTGAGTGTGGTGACAGCGGAGGGACGCCTCTGTTGTCGAGTCCAGAATGAGTTCATCAAACTTATGACTAACGAATGTGTGCAATAAACGTTCAGGTCCGGACCTGTGTGTGAACGAGCGTGTATGGGTGCCACCAAAAAACATCTTGTGGAAGTGTGTTGTGGAGCCTGATCAGCTCATAACAAACAAACATACACATACATAAACTTGTTCCCCAGGTCGGCGCTGTGGAGATGAGTGGTGCCTCCAAAATGAACTTTGTTGCCAATACCAGCGGTGTGTTGTCATAAACCTGAAGTGTCAGGTAGTGGTGGAGTGAACTCAGGATCTGGGCGTCCCCGCTGTAGGTGTTTCCCTAATGAGGGGTGGTCTTGAGGGTCCAGAGGCCCCTCATTAAGGAGGGGGTACTGTCATGATCTGAAGTGATCTGACAGTTTTAAAAGCATAGAGTGAACTTTTTTTCCTTTTGGCAAGTTGCCAAGGTGACTTGACTGTCCCCGGTGGTGGTTAGTGGTATCGCACCTTAGGTTTTCAGTTTAAAGTTCTCTGTAATTATGATTCAGGTGTGGGGCTCTATAAATGAGTCTCAGGGTGTGTAATCACTGCTGGTGATACTGATTCATTCCTTCATTGATTCTGAGTTGGTGAGAGCCTGGTGGAAGGATGGAGCTGAGGAGTCCTGCGCAGCTTAGCCAGGGGGGAAGTGTGTAAGCTATGGTGTCTGGACAAAGGGCTGGCATGGCGTGGTGGGGTCGCAGTTATGGTGTCGGCAGGAAGTGTCTGCATGGACTGGTGGAGTGGCGACTATGGAGAGTGGCACTCACCATGTGGGACTTGGCTGCTGAGCTGGACTCAAGCATGCTTGCCTTCGTGTCAGAAGCTGAACTCATCCTTGGGACTCTGTTACTAAGCAGCAGCAACTGGTGGTGGACTCTGCTCCAAGGCTGCATTATGGTGAAGGATCCTGTCATGGTGGAGGAGAAGACGCACGCAGGTGGAGGGCTCTGTTGCAGGAGCATAAGCACAGAGCATAAAGCTAAGTGATGTCCCCCTGTATTGTCTCTTTCCCTCATGTGTGTTGTTAGTGCAGTGGTGGGGTTAGTCTCCGCACCGACCAATTCCCTAGCGAGGGTTTAGGGTCAGGGCGAGCAAGGGTTTAAGGTTCGCGTGCGGCGCCCGGTGCGGAACCGGCATAGGGAACGTTAGGAGTGCAGGGACACTGGCTCAGGGGAGCTCAGGAGGTCTCCACTTCCCTTTTCCCTATCGCAGGGCCCACCACTGTTAATGTTTCCCAGGTCCCCCCTTATTATTTAAATTCGCCGTACTGGAGGCGGAGTTTCCAGAATTTATAGTAACGTGTAATACCTAAATTCGCCAGGTGGAGGCGGTGTATCCATCTGCACGTTTTATTATTTAAATTCGCCCCACTGGAGGCGCTGTATCCAGGGTCACGTGTGTTATGGGTTCGCCTTACGGAAACATCTGCGTCCAGACACACGTGACCATGACATTATCACCAGCCCCACCTTTTTTCTGGTGAGCTTTTGGCCATGTGGAGACCTGTGAGTAATTGCTGCCGGGCATCACTGAGGTGAGTGAGGAGCGGCATGGTGTGTTAGAGCCGCTGCAGCAGCATTTATCAGGGTCTGGGGCCTCTGCTCAGACAACCAGGAAATCAAAATGGCGGCTCTGGCAAAAAAGCCCCCTAGAGTTGCTGCTGAAGCGGGACTTGCTCATGCATGCGGAGGTACCCAGGCAGGTGGGAGGAGTTGGTGCCCCACGGAGCTGCCTGGCATTCCCCGAGGTGAAGGGGTACATCCCTGTGATGAGCAGACTGGTGTATAGTCCGCGGGGCTCACGCCAAATCTTCCATACCATTGAAGAAGCCGCCCTCTCCTGGTCGTGTGGAGGCGACCAGCGAGTGTATTTTTCCTCCATATTCCTGCGGCTCTGGCAAAGTGCCCCCTAGAGTCGCTGCTGGGGAGTGGGACTTGTTCATACAGGCGGACGTAACCAGACAGGTGGGTGGAATTGGTGTCCCCATGGTGCTGTCTGGGGTTCCCCGAGGTGAAGGGGTACGTCCCTGTAGTGAGCAGACTGGTGTGATAGTCCGCGGGTCTTACGCCAAAACTTCAAATACCACCGAAGAAGCCGCCCCTCCTGGTCGTGTGGAGGCGACCATCGAGTGTATATTCCCTCCATATCCCGGTCCCTTCACCTCCAGGTGTGAGCAGCAGGTGTGCTGCGGGGGAGTAGGGACAAATCTCACCCCTCGCCATTAACCAACCCTGGGAGGCGCAGACCTCATGGTGAAAGGGTTGGAGGGTGGTGTCCCTTGGTGAATAGCGGGGTTGTGAGTGTGGTGACAGCGGAGGGACGCCTCTGTTGTCGAGTCCAGAATGAGTTCATCAAACTTATGACTAACGAATGTGTGCAATAAACGTTCAGGTCCGGACCTGTGTGTGAACGAGCGTGTATGGGTGCCACCAAAAAACATCTTGTGGAAGTGTGTTGTGGAGCCTGATCAGCTCATAACAAACAAACATACACATACATAAACTCGTTCCCCAGGTCGGCGCTGTGGAGATGAGTGGTGCCTCCAAAATGAACTTTGTTGCCAATACCAGCGGTGTGTTGTCATAAACCTGAAGTGTCAGGTAGTGGTGGAGTGAACTCAGGATCTGGGCGTCCCCGCTGTAGGTGTTTCCCTAATGAGGGGTGGTCTTGAGGGTCCAGAGGCCCCTCATTAAGGAGGAGGTACTGTCATGATCTGAAGTGATCTGACAGTTTTAAAAGCATAGAGTGAACTTTTTTTCCTTTTGGCAAGTTGCCAAGGTGACTTGACTGTCCCCGGTGGTGGTTAGTGGTATCGCACCTTAGGTTTTCAGTTTAAAGTTCTCTGTAATTATGATTCAGGTGTGGGGCTCTATAAATGAGTCTCAGGGTGTGTAATCACTGCTGGTGATACTGATTCATTCCTTCATTGATTCTGAGTTGGTGAGAGCCTGGTGGAAGGATGGAGCTGAGGAGGAGTCCTGCGCAGCTTAGCCAGGGGGGACGTGTGTCAGCTATGGTGTCTGGACGAAGGGCTGGCATGGCGTGGTGGGGTCGCAGTTATGGTGTCGGCAGGAAGTGTCTGCATGGACTGGTGGAGTGGCGACTATGGAGAGTGGCACTCACCATGTGGGACTTGGCTGCTGAGCTGGACTCAAGCATGCTTGCCTTCGTGTCAGAAGCTGAACTCATCCTTGGGACTCTGTTACTAAGCAGCAGCAACTGGTGGTGGACTCTGCTCCAAGGCTGCATTATGGTGAAGGATCCTGTCATGGTGATGGATCCAGGTGGAGGAGAAGACGCACGCAGGTGGAGGGCTCTGTTGCAGGAGCATAAGCACAGAGCATAAAGCTAAGTGGTGTCCCCCTGTATTGTCTCTTTCCCTCATGTGTGTTGTTAGTGCAGTGGTGGGATTAGTTTCCGCACCGACCAATTCCCTAGTGAGGGTTTAGGGTCAGGGCGAGCAAGGGCGTTGAGGTACGCGTGCGGCGCCCGGTGCGGAACCGGCATAGGGAACGTTAGGAGTGCAGGGACACTGGATCAGGGGAGCTCAGGAGGTCTCCACTTCCCTTTTCCCTATCGCAGGGCCCACCATTGTTAATGTTTCCCAGGTCCCCCCTTATTATTTAAATTCGCCGTACTGGAGGCGGAGTTTCCAGAATTTATATTAACGTGTAATACCTAAATTCGCCAGGTGGAGGCGGTGTATCCATCTGCACGTTTTATTATTTAAATTCGCCCCACTGGAGGCGCTGTATCCAGGGTCACGTGTGTTATGGGTTCGCCTTGCGGAAACATCTGCGTCCAGACACACGTGACCATGACACACTATATACACACTACACTGAATACGCTATATACATACAATGTATACACACTATATACACACTATATACACACTACACTGTACACACTATATACACTATATATACACTACACTGTATGCACTGTATATACACACTACACTGTATACACTATATACACACTACACTGTATACACTTGTGATGAACGGCGGACCGCTGCCACCAAATTGTGACGGACAGCAGACCCTGTGTCACCAATAGGTCACGATCCCACCACCGACATGGGTTTGTCAGTGGACGGAGGGACGTGACGCACTGCCGGCACACGGCTATCACAGGCACAGTGGGGGCTTATCTTAGTTATCCCACCACTGGCACCATGTGACGAAAACACAGCAAACTAATCTTGCTCTAACCTTCCAAGAACTGCGGGGATTTATGTATATCCCACTTTCTCAGTTCCACTTTGGAACTCGCAGCTCTCCGGCACCCCCCTTACCCTCAGGTCAGTCAGGGAACTGCACCTAGGATAATTAGTCGCTGGACGGGCTGCTTGTTGAGCATGGGCAATTAGACTACTGCAGTAAGGGAATTATCAATGCTGTGGCCTCAACCACTCATTCAGCAATGTAAGACCCTTCTGTACTGCCAGCTAGCCTCGCCAGCCACGCACACCACGCTGCCACCAGCTCCTGGTTTCTCCACTTAAGTTATAGACAATGGAGGGGTTCGAAGCCAACCCGAACAGTAGCGTAATTATCTAAAAAAGGCGCATAGTTAGTTTCCTAGAGCATGAAGGCTGACTAAATAATTTTATCATTTATTCCCAAAAGAATGCGGGCAGTGATTATATAGATAAAAGTTGCTATAAAGTTGAGACCTTACATATGCACAAATACAAATATAAAACAAAGTGGATGAAAGAACAGAAAGTAACACTCACATGTGCGTAGTTGGTATTAGGCAGACCATGTGGCTGGGCGAAGGGCGCTTAACCAAACGTACCCACTCATCGGCATGTCTCTCTGGCAGGAGGACTCCAGCTGAACTGACTGGAATTTGGTAGGGAATACCTATAGCCTAGGGTCTGTGACCTCACGAAATGGGCGGTCTGGTGAGGTCCACCCCCCCTTCTCTCTGTTATAACTTAACTAAAAAAGTTATGATAACCATATCTTAATGAGGGAAGCTCGTATGAACTCACCAAGGGTATCATGATTCCCAGTGTAACGAATCCAACAAGAAAACATCAAGAATGCACTAGATAGGACACTCCATTTGGGAGCAATCCATATCTCAGGTTCTGGCGGTGATAGAACTTTGCAAGAGCCACCGTAGGGAAGCCGGGTCCGCGCAGATCACAGAAATGTCCGTTTCGTTTTTCTGTCTCGATCGGAGCCCATGCTAGCCTATTTTAATATCTCTCATAGTTTTATTTCAGACACATGTCCCAGAAAGCAAAGGACTTCCTTTAGCTTAACTAATTAACATTCCTTTCTGTGGAGATGGACCAAATGCTATAGGGGAAGTGTCCTATTACCAGTGCGGACACAGGCTGTTAAGGAGGGGGAAGGAGGGAAGCTGTAGGAGCTGACTGGCTGAATTTCTCATCAGAGTTAAGTGGGAGATTTCTAGAAGGTTCTAGAAACATCATACTTCATAGACATTTTACATTACACCTCCCCCTTTTAGAGGGTGCTAAGGAGGCATTACCTCTCGGTAATTGGCCATGCGCACCTCAGCGGGTTCGCCCCGGTGGGACAACCCATCGGCATTTCCATGTTCGCTGCCCTTTTTTGTGTTGTACAGTAAAGTCGTACTGTTTAAGGGCAAGGCTTCAGCGGAGCACCCTTCCATTGGTTCCAGACACTGTGTGCAACCAGCTCAGAGGGTTGTGATCTGTAACCACCGTGAAGGTGCGCCCGTACAGGTAGGGCTGCAAACGTTGCAGTGCCCACACCATGGCCAGACACTCCTTCTCGATGGTCGAGTAAGCCACTTCCCTCGGCAAAAGTTTACGGCTCAGATACAACACGGGGTGCTCCTGGTTCCCCAAGTCGACCTGGATGAGCACAGCACCGGGGGCCAAACTCGCTGGCGTCGGTCTGTACCAGAAACGGGCGACTGCTGTCGACTGCTCTCAACAGTGGAGAGTTGCACAGGGCTGCTTTCAAAGCTTGGAAGGCCGCCTCAGTCATCTGTCCAGTTGACTGTTTGGGGTAGCTTCTGCTTGGTGAGGTCAGTCAAGGGTTTTGCAAGGGCGCTATAGTCCTGCACGAACCGCCTATAGTACCCTACAGTGCCCAAGAAGGACTTCACCTGTTTTTGATCCTGGGGGTGGGCCAGGATGCGATTGCGTCCACCTTTTCTGGCTCCGGACTCATGGAACCCCCGCCTACATGGTGCCCCAGGTAGTGGACCTCGCTCATGCCCATCTTTCACTTTCCCGGCTTGATAGTCAGGCCTGCCTGGTGAAGACGCTTGAGCACCTCCTGGAGGTGCTGAAGGTGTTCCTCCCAGGTGGAACTGAAGATGGCGATGTCGTCCAAGTATGCCACTGCGTACTCCTCCAGTCCCCGGAGCAGGTGGTTGACCATCCGCTGGAAAGTGGCAGGGGCATTTTTCATGCCGAAGGGCATGACTGTGGACTCGTACAGTCCAAAGGGGGTGATAAAGGCGGATTTCTCCTGCGCCTCAGGACTCAGGGGAATCTGCCAGTATCCCCGACTCAGATCCATGATGGATTTGTACCTTGCTTTTGCCAACCGCTCAAGCAGATCCTTGATGCGCAGCATCGGGTGGGCATCAGAGGTTGTGATGGTGTTGAGCCCCCTGTAGTCCACGCAAAACCGGGTGGTTCGATCCTTTTTAGGCACGAGGACTACAGGTGAGGCCCACGCGCTTTTTGACCGTCGAATCACCCCCAGCCTTAACATCGCCTCGATCTCTTGGCGCATGACTTGTTGTACCGCCTCAGAGATCCGATAATGTGTTCGCCGTAGTGGGGCGTGATTCCCGGTGTCCACCTCATGAACCGCTAACTCCGTCCTCCAAGGTCGGTTGGTGAACACGGCCAGGAAGGGTTCCAGGGTTTCCACCAACTGCAACTGCTGGGATACGGTTAGCAAACCACTTATCTCCATGTACTCAATGGACCCATTGGCCTTGGCTTGGGCCAGCATGTCCAGGAGGGGGATCTTCCGCCCCATCCTCGGGCAGGTTGCAGACCGGTAGGATGCAAGCTTCATGTTCGTGGTGCGCCTTCAGCATATTGACATGAAAGGCCTGGCGCCTACCCCGAGCATGGTCAAGCGTGATCACGTAGGTGACCGGATTGAGCTGTTGGTGGACGACGTATGGGCCTTCCTAGGCTGCCTGAAGCTTATCCGTTGGTACGGGGACCAGCACCCACACCTTTTGACCCACCTGGTAGGTCCGCTCCCGGGCGTTCTGGTCGTACCAGTGCTTCTGGTCAGCCTGAGCCTGCGTCGTGTCATGCACCAACTACGTCAAGGTCTGCATCTTGTCACGGAAGTGCATGACATAATCCACGATGGACACTTCTGTGGGGTTTGGCTCATCTTCCCAGCATTCTCTAATCAACCCAAGGGGTTCCTGGACTCGCCTGCCATACAGGAGCTCGAAGGGGGAGAACCCGGTCGAGGTCTGCGGAACTTCTCTGTAAGCGAACAGCAGGTGTGGGAGGTACCGCTCCCAGTCGCGCCCTTGGGTCTCAACCAACATGCGGAGCATCTGAGGGTACCGTTTAAGCGTTCACACAAACCATTAGTCTGTGGGTGATACACACTCGATACCAGGTACTTCACCTGCATTTTCTTACAGAGAGCCTCCATTAGGCGAGACATGAATTGGGTCCCTTGATCGGTAAGCATCTCCCTGGGAAATCCTACCCTTGAAAAGATGGTCACCTGTGCATCAGCCACCTTATCTGCCCTGGTTGAAGACAGAGCTACTGCCTCTGGGTACTGGGTAGCGTAGTCTACCACGATGAGAATGTATCGCTTTCCAGAGCTGCTGGGGACGGCCAGCGGGCCTACAATGTTCACCGCGATTCTCTGGAAAGGCTCCTTGTTACGTGCTACAGAACCACTCAGCACCCAGGATATGTTATATGTATGTATAATAGGTTCTATGTGAGATGCATGTCCCTAATGCATCAGCCTACAGGCTGCGCCCCTGGGCAGAGGGGACACGATATTCTCCTTTTATCCGCCCTCCCCCACCTTTGTAATTCCCACAGTAAACATCGGCAGGCTCCGGCCACTTGCGGCTTTTGTAATGCATGTCTGGCCTACCGCTTTTCTATTGGCCTGCCCTCTGTTTCTGTGTGATATATTCTGTGTCCTGTGAGTAAAGTGTTGTCAGACTGGAAATACGTGGAGAAGCAGTGATCTTTTATATGTGCCCATGTAACCAAGGAATTCCAGCCAGCGTCATTCATTCAGACTCCAGCCAACGCAGAGCGGACCTCCGATAACACGGGGTGGTACTGAAAGAGGTACTCCAGCTTGGTAGATCCCGTTACACTGGTGGCAGCAGCGGGATATGATACCCCTTCTACAGGAGGAAAGGAATGAATGGAAAACAACTACCAGAAGTTAAAGAGGACTACATTAAAAGATCTGGTGGAAGCCCGAGGGTTGATCGCCAGCAACAAAACAAAAGCGGATTTGATAGCAGCCATCATGGAACACGACAGTGCAGCGCCCCCCAATGTGAATGTGGAGGAGACCGAATTCCAGAGGGAGGTAAAGAACAGACTGGCGTTCTATGGCCCAAACCCTGCAGTAGAGATCATACGAGAGGTGATGGCTGATGTGCGTACTGATCTGAAGGAAAAGATGGCCGAGCAGACCAGGATAGAGCTAGCCAAGATGGAGATGGCCGAGCGGAGAGAGGCGAGTCAGCGAACAGGGGGAGCTCTGGCCTCCGCCCAGGTACCTTCAACAGTAAGCCACAAAAAGATCCAGTATAATGCCTTCCGACAGTTGGGGGAGGCAGAGGAAGACATTGATGGCTTTCTGCAGGACTTTGAGCGGCAGTGTGCCCTTCATCAAGTGAAGCCGTAGAAACGGGTTCAGATTCTGACCATCAAGCTGACAGGCCGGGCAGCGGACGCCTATCTCACGGTACCTGATGAGGACTGTATGGACTATGAGCGGATCAAAGAAGTGATCTTGGCCCGGTATGCGCTGACACCAGAGGCATACCGCCAAAAGTTCCGCTGACTTATAAAACGCGTAACCGATGCCCACGCTGAATGGGCCTGTAAATTACGGCGGTCACTGCTACAGTGGGTACAAGGGAGCCAAGCAACCACTAAGGAGGACGTCCTCCAGCTCTTCCTGTTAGAACAATTCTTTAATGGACTAAATCCTGAGACACAGGAATGGCTTCGGGACAGTCGGCCAATGACTCTTGAGTAAGCCGCTCGTCTGGCCGATGAACATCATGATGCCAGGAGGCCGCAGTTGTCCAGATCAAAGGTGGTCACTAGGGGCCCGCCCATGAACCTGGAGGGCCCCAAACCACCGAAGATTGTAGGGGGACCAGCTAGAAACCCAGCCTACCACAGTCCCCCGGGGTGCAATGCTACACCTGTCAGCTGCGCCACCTGCAAAGACAATGTCCCAACCGGACTCAGCATACCCAGTGGCCAAAGGCGGGAACAGCTACCTTCAGCCGGGCTGCTGTACACTGCTACCAAGGCGAAGCTGACATGGCATTGGGGGGCTACGACTAACCAAGGTGTGGAAGAGATGGAGGAAGAGCTGCATGAAGTAGACCCCGTGTAGGCAGCCCGGGCAGATAATCGACAACAGCATCGACAGGTCGTGTGGGTTAATGGGAAACGTATGCAGGGACTAAGAGATTCTGGGGCAACTTTGACCCTTGTGAAGCCTCATCTCGTCCGGGACCAAGAGAAGACGGACCGGACAGTGGCAGTCCGTATAGCAGGGGGAGCTATACATCGACTGCCCACTGCCAGGATTCACCTGAACTGGGGAGTCGGGGTTGGCCTTGTTGAGGTCGGCTTGATGGAGGATTTGCCTGCAGACGTCTTGCTGGGAAATGACTTGGGGCCCATGTTGTCTGCATTCTCGGTGGCCCCTCTGGCTGAGACCTATCCTGTGACCACCCGGAGACATGCTCGAACTGCGGAGGTGGAATCACACTCCGAGGAGGCTCAGGTAAGACATCCCAGCCCTACACGTATTCCCATAGCCAGATACATTTCTTGGGCCACCCCAGATGAATTTAAGAGGGAGTTACTTGAGGATCCTTCATTAGAGGGATATCGTGGGAAGGCACAGGAGGGGAGAGGGGTACTGGAAGGGGAACAGTTTGTATGGAAGCAGGGACTCCTCTACCGGATCACAGAGCAGCACCACACAGGGTCAAGTCCCACTATAAAACAACAGCTGGTAGTTCCCAAGAAGTATAGGCAGGAGTTACTGCGAATCTCTCATGATATACCCTTGGCCGGGCACTTCTGCGTCAGTCGCACCAGGCATCGTCTGACACAAAACTTCTTTTGGCTGGGGGTAACCTATGATGTTCGTCAGTACTGCCAGACCTGTGACAGTTGTCAGCGCATTGGCAAGAGGGGGGATCGATGCAAGGCCAAATTACGCCCCCTCCCCATTGTGGAGGAACCATTTAGCCGAGTAGCGGTCGATCTGATAGGGCCGTTAGCCAAACCCAGTCCGTCCGGGAAAAAGTATATATTGACAGTGGTAGATTATGCCACACGGTATCCAGAGGCAGTTGCGTTACCTAACATACTGGTAGAGACGGTGGCGGCCGCCCTGCTCCAGGTTTTCTCACGGGTTGGATTTCCCCGGGAGATTATCTCGGACCAGGGTACCCAGTTTACAGCAGAGGTGACCAACCAACTGTGGAAGCTGTGCGGCTTAAAGTCCATTAGAAGCTCCCCGTACCACCCGCAAACCAATGGGTTGTGTGAACGCTTTAACGGGACATTAAAACAGCTCATTGGGACTTTTACCAGGACCTACAGGGACTGGGAGAAATTCTTGCCACACCTCATGTTTGCCTATCGGTAGGTGCCCCAAGAATCCACGGGGTTCTCCCCGTTCGAGCTGGTATACGGGAGACGGGTAAGGGGAGCCCTAGACTTAGTGCTGGAACACTGGGAGGGGGAGGGCCTCATAGAAGGGGTACCTATTGTACCCTATGTGCTGGAATTCCGGGACCGCCTACAGGAGCTGACCCAGGTTGTACGAGAGAACCTGCAGGCGACCCAGCGGCGCCAGCGCGTATGGTACGATCGGAGGACCAGAGAGCGCACTTTGGAAATAGGACAGAATGTCCTGGTGTTCAAGCCCACTAAGCAGAATAAGTTTCAAGCTGCGTGGCAGGGGCCCTACCAGGTAGTGGGGAAAATAGCCGACACAACCGATAATGTCGCCGATTTTGACGACCCCAGGGTTATCCGCTTGTTCCACGTGAATATGCTGAAGCCCTACGGGGAGCGCCCTGAAGAGGTAGTGGCCATCTGTGCACCTGAAGCAGCGGATTTAGCCGGACTTCCCTTGCCGGATGTCTTAGGGGAAAGGACTCAGTTTAAAACATGGGACCAGGTACACTTGGGTGAAGACCTAGGCCCCCGGGAGAGACAGCAGGCGGAGGCGTTGTTGAGGCTGCGACAGAGGATGTTTTCAGAGAGACCGGGGTACACTCGCCTGGCACAACACAAGGTTGAGACCCAGGATCAGACCCCCCTACGACAAAACCCCTTCCGCGTCCCTGAGTCTGTACGAGAGGGGATGCGACAAGAGATGCTGCGTTTAGGGGTCATTGAAGAGTCAGATAGGCCCTGGGCATCCCCCGTAGTGTTAGTGTCCAAGAAGGATGGGAGTACACGGTTTTGTGTAGCTCAATGAGAAAACAGTGACGGATGCATACCCCATGCCGCGTGTGGATGAGTTGCTAGACCGGCTGGCGGGGGCAAAGTATTTGACCACCATCGATCTATGCAAAGGCTATGGCAGATTCCCCTTAGTCCTGATGCTATTCCCAAGTCAGCATTTGTCACCCCGTTCGGCTTATTCCAGTTTCGAGTTATGCCATTCGGGATGAAGAATGCCCCGGCGACCTTCCAAAGGCTCGCTGACCGGCTTTTGGATGGTCTCCAGGACTATGCTTGTGCCTACCTGGATGACATGGGATGAGCATCTAAATCACCTAGAGACAGTATTGGACAGGATCCACCAGGCCGGAATCACCCTGAACCCAAACAAGTGTCACGTGGGCAAAGCAGAGGTTCAGTATTTAGGGCATTGGGTGGGAAGTGGGAAACAGCGACCAGAACCAGCCAAGATTGAGGCCATAGCCAAATGGCCCATCCCACGCACTAAAACCCAGGTCATGGCGTTTCTAGGGACAGCGGGGTATTACAGGAAATTCGTTCCCAATTACAGCAGCGTAGCCAAGCCCCTCACTGATGTGACCCGTAAGAAACAACCCCGCCAGGTAACCTGGACCTCAGAGTGTGAGGAAGCCTTCCGCCAACTAAAGGACGCCCTTACCAATACCCCTGTATTGGCCGCACCCGATCCAACTAAACGTTTCCTGGTTCACACAGACGCTTCTGTGTTTGGATTGGGGGCAGTACTGAGCCAAGTCGGGCCGGACAGCCAAGAACACCCGGTAGCTTACCTAAGTCGGAAACTACTGCCCCGTGAAGTAAGCTATGCGGCCATCGAGAAGGAGTGCCTGGCGGTAGTATGGGCACTCAAGAAGTTGCAACCATATTTGTATGGACGACAGTTTTCCCTCCTAACGAACCATAATCCCCTAGTCTGGCTTAATCGGGTCTCCGGAAACAACGCCAGATAGCTGCGGTGGAGTTTAGCCCTACAGCCTCTGGACTTCACCATCCACCACAGACCCGGCAAACAAAACGGTAACGCCGATGGACTAAGTCGACAAACGGAACTTGTACCAATCCCATAAACTTCGGTCATCCCCAAACCGATCCGTTGAGGATCAGACTGTGTATGCCGATCGCGTCGCTGAAGAGGGGGAGCCGTGTTACGTGCTACAGAACCACTCAGCACCCAGAATATGTTGTGCAGTTATATGTATGTATAATAGGTTCTATGTGAGATGCATGTCCCTAATGCATCAGCCTACAGGCTGCGCCCCTGGGCAGAGGGGACACGATATTCTCCTTTTGTCCGCCCTCCCCCCACCTTTGTAATTCCCACAGTAAACATCGGCAGGCTCCGGCCACCTGCGGCTTTTGTAATGCATGTCTGGCCTGCCGATTTTGTATTGGCCTGCCCTCTGTATCTGTGTGATATATTCTGTGTCCTGTGAGTAAAGTGCTGTCAGACTGGAAATACGTGGAGAAGCAGTGATCTTTTATATGTGCCCATGTAACCAAGGAATTCCAGCCAGCGTCATTCATTCAGACTCCAGCCAATGCAGAGCGGACCTCCGATAACACGGGGTGGTACTGAAAGAGGTACTCCAGCTTGGTAGACCCCGTTACACTCCTCTATCACCGGCAAAGGAATAAGGGGAGCCTTAAGAGCAGGCCACGCCTTACCCACCTTTTGACAGGTGTCACAGGAGCGGCAGTATTGTGTTACATCTGTCCCCATCTTGGGCCAATAGAAGTGTTGAGACCTCCGTGCCTTTGTTTTGCTGATACCCAAGTGTCCAGCGAGTGGAATCTCATGAGCAATCCGCAACAACTCAGTTCTGAACTGTAGGGGGACGACCAGCTGTCTTTCCCTCAACCACTCCTTTTGGGAATCTCTGGGTACTGTCTCCCGGTACAACCTTCCTCGTTCCCATAACATCCTCCCCTTATCAGGCTCGGAGGTGGGTGTCTCGGCGAGGTGTCTCAATTTCTCCAGGCTGGCATCTGAGTGCAGAGCCGCCTGGAACTCCTTGCTGGAGGCAGCCAGAAGTGACGTCAGGGTCCCTACCTTACTGGGACCCTCTGGAACCTGCTCTGGGTTCACCTCTGGTGCAGACTCTCCTGTAGCAGAAGAGGGTCCAGAAGACAGGGCGCTACCTGCGATCTGGGCACTCTGACTGCATGTGACAGCTGCTATGTATGCTGTCTCCCTGGGGATTTCTACAGACCCACCAATCGGCGCTGCCATGGGCTCTACCTCCCCATCCACCCCCAACACTTCAGGATCAGTGGCTACTTATGGGCCAGTTACCTTCCTCGGTGGCACTGGTCAGTTGCATGGCACTACCTTCCTCAGGGTCCCCATGCACTTCCCCATTTCCTTGAGCACTGTCGCTTGCTCCTGCCAGGGGTTCCTCAGCCGTCTCACTCCGCAGAGTGACGGGGCTGAGCACTTCGGTACCTGTGGACACGTCTACCGTTTCAAAGAAATGGTTAACAGGTTCAGTCGGCACAGATACATCATCATCCATCATCATTATCATTCCTAGGAAAAGAAGGGTTATCAGATTGCTTTGGTACATTCACATCACCATCAGCATCATTCCTGGGGAAAGAATGATTGTTAGTTGCATCATTACTCATCAAGGCATTAGCAGGTAACACATTCAGTTTCCCATCATCATCATGAACACCAGGGTTAACGTTACCCTTGTTATCAGATTGGGGAGGGGTGTCAGGGACGTCGTATGCAACCATCCTCCCCAAGTCAGTACCCAATAAAACATCAGTGGACAGGTTTTCAGACACTCCCACTTCCCTCACCCCGCTCCCAGCACCCCAATCAAGAAATACCCGGGCCACTGGCAAGGGACAGCGGGTACCCCCGATCCCGGTGACAGTCAGGGTTTTCCCCTCAACAAACTCTCCAGGGGTCGCCAGTCCAGGACGGATGAAGGTTCGTTCAGCCCCGGTGTCCTTGAGGCCTGTAGCAAGACGGGCCCCCATCTGGACAGGTTGAACATTGTCGTCAATCCTCCCAACCACACCTCCCACCAAAAGAACAGAGGCGTTGGGCACAGAGGCCTTGGCTGGGGGGGGTTCTTCGTCTTTTCCGGACAGGCGTGATGGAAGTGACCAGTCCGATTGCAGTTGAAACACAGGCGACTGTCAGTAGTAGGCCTGGTGTTGGCAACAGGGACAGGGCCTCCGGAGAGATGGCTAGCTGGGGCACTGGGGTTGGTAGGCTTACTCCCTCTCCAGCTGGTGGTGACTGGCCTCCACGTCTCTGGCTCCCGGTTGGCCTCATAGTTGTCGGCGATCTGCGCCGCTTTGTCCGCATTCGGTGGTTCGCGGTCCAGGATCAACTGTCGGACCTCAGCTGGGCAGAGATGCAGGAACTGGTCTTTGATCATCAGGTCCCGTAGCAGCTCAATGGTGTTAACTGACAATCCATGGAGCCACTGGTCAAAGTGGGTCCTGAGTCCTTGCACCACATCACTATAGCTATCGTGTGGGCCACGTTGGAGGTTCCAGAACTTCTTTCGGTATACCTCAGGTGTCAGACGGTATTTGGCGATCAGGGCCTGCTTTATGGCATCATAGTCGTCGTCGTCTTCTGACGGAAGAGAAGCAAACGCCTCCAGAGTTTTGCCTTTTAGCCCTGGTGTCAAGTACCTGGCCCAGTGGACCTTATCCAGCCGGTACTGTCGGCAGGCTTTCTCAAAGGCTCGCAGAATCGTGTCCAAGTCCCCGTCCTTTTCCATCATGGGAAAATGCTCTGGCCGGGGTTTAGGAGTCTGGACGCTGCTGGGCTCGCTGCTTCGGGCTGTGGGGGCATTCCCCCCCCGCTGGAGCACCTCCAGTTCATGGGCCCTCTGCGCCTGGCGCTCCGCTCTCTCAGCCTCAGCTTGGCGCTCAGCTCTCTCCGCCTGTGCTTGGCGTTCGGCTCAGGCCTCCTGCCGATATTGCTGGATCAGCCTCACCCGCCCCTCACTGTCTTCGGCGGGGAGTTCGTCCAAGGCCACTTGCAGGTATGGGTCCAATCTGTCCTGATTGTATGTTGAGCCAGCGCTCAGGAGTGGAGCCTCTGCTGCAGCCCCATTGTTACTTGGGCCCGCTTCTGCGTTCGCTGGGCTCTGGTCGTTTTTCCCGTTGCACCAGAGCCGCGATCAGTTGGGCTATGTTTTTGTTCGTGGTGTCAATCCGCCACACACCGCTGAGGGCAATAAGAGATGCCTTGTTATGCTGTTAATACCACTCTGCTCCCATTGTAGCCATGGTTGCCAAATAAAAGATAGAAAAGAAAAACGGAGAGAAGGAAGGGATTACTCGCACGTACACACAAATGTCTCAGGGCTAGTAACCACTGAGTCTATTCTCCAAAACCTATGATGCAAGATTCCCGCAGGAACTGTGCAGGTCTTTAGTGAGAGGAATGATTACTCAAGCCAAATCACTAATGCTCTAGGATTATCCCACCGCTCTGCCACCAATATGTGATGAACGGCGGACCGCTGCCACCAAATTGTGACGGACAGCGGACCCTGTGCCACCAATAGGTCACGATCCCACCACCGACACGGGTTTGTCAGCGGATGGAGGGACATGACGCACTGCTGGCACACGGCTATCACAGGCACAGTGGGGGCTTATTTTAGTTATTCCACCACTGGTACCATGTGACAAAAACACAGCAAGCTAATCTTGCTCTAACAATTTATCGCAGGGGGGTATTTTGGATGCCCCACCACTGCTAACAACCTTCTAAGAACTGCGGGGATTTATGTATATCCCACTTTCTCAGTTCCACTTTGGAACTCGCAGCTCTCCGGCACCCCCCTTACCGTCCGGTCAGTCAGGGAACTGCACCTAGGATAATTAGTCGCCGTACGGGCTGCTTGTTGTGCACGGGCAATTATACTACTGCAGTAAGGGAATTATCAATGCTGTGGCCTCAACCACTCATTCAGCAATATAAGACCCTTCTGTACTGCCAGCTAGCCTCGCCAGCCACGCAAACCACGCTGCCACCAGCTCCTGGTTTCTCCACTTAAGGTATACACAATGGAGGAGTTCGAAGCCAGCCGAACAGTAGCGTAATTATCTAAAAAAAAAGGCGCATAGTTCGTTTCCTAGAGCATGAAGACTGACTAAATAATTTTATCATTTATTCCCAAAAGAATGCGGGCAGTGATTACATAGATAAAAGTTGCTATAAAGTTGAGACCTTACATATGCACAAATACAAATATAAAACAAAGTGGATGAAAGAACAGAAAGTAACACTCACATGTGCGTAGTTGGTATTAGGCAGACCATGTGGCTGGGCGAAGGGCGCTTAACCAAACGTCCCCACTCATCGGCATGTCTCTCTGGCAGGAGGACTCCAGCTGAACTGACTGGAATTTGGTAGGGAATACCTATAGCCTAGGGTCTGTGACCTCACGAAATGGGCGTTCTGGTGAGGTCCAACCCCCCTCTCTCTCTCAGTTATAACTTAACTAAAAAAGTTATGATAACCATATCTTAATGGGGGAAGCTCGTATGAACTCACCAAGGGTATCATGTTTCCCAGTGTAACGAACCCAACAAGAAAACACCAAGAATGCACTAGATAGGACACTCCATTTGGGAGCAATCCATATCTCAGGTTCTGGCGGTGATAGAACTTTGCAAGAGCCACCGTAGGGAAGCCGGGTCCGCGCAGATCACAGAAATGTCCGTTTCGTTTTTCTGTCGCGATCTGAGCTCATGCTAGCCTATTTTAATATCTCTCATAGTTTTATTTCAGACACATGTCCCAGACAACAAAGGACTTCCTTTAGCTTTACTGATTAACATTCCTTTCTGTGGAGATGGGCCAAATGCTATAGGGGAAGTGTCCTATTACCAGTGCGGACACAGGCTGTTAGGAGGGGGAAGGAGGGAAGCTGTAGGAGCTGACTGGCTAAATTTCTCATCAGAGTGAAGTGGGGGATTTCTAGAAGATTCTAGAAATATCATACTTTATAGACATTTTACATTACAACACTATATATACACACTACACTGTATATACTGTATACACACTACACTGTATACACTATATGCACACTACACTGTATACACTATACACGCTACACTGTATACACTATACACACTACATGGTATACACTATATACACACTACACTATATACACTACACTGTATACACTATACACACTCTACACTGTATACACTATACACACACTACACTATACACTGTATACACACACTACACTGTATACACTATATACATACTACACTGTATACACTATATACACTACTCTGTATACACTATATACACACACTACACTGTATACACTATATACACACTACACTGTATACACAATATACTGTATACACTATACACACTACATTGTATACACTATATACACACTACACTGTATACAGTATACACACTACACTGTATACACACTACACGGTATACACTATATACACACTACACTCTATATATACACACACACTACACTGTATACACTATATCTAATACTAGCTGAAGAGCCCGGCGCTGCCCGGGCGTAGTAACTAACTGTGGTTAGTTATAGCAAATTATAATTGTCCTCCATCCCATAGTCCCGTGCCCATATACCCATCATACATATCCACGATCCCATAGGCCCGTGCCCATATACCCATCATACATATTCGCCATCCCATAGTCGAGTGCCCATATACCCATCATACATCCTTCATCTCATAGTCCCATGCCCATATACCCATCATACATATCCGCCATCCCATAGTCCAGTGCCCATATACCCATCACACATCCTCCACCCCATAGTCCCGTTCCCATATACATATCCGCCATCCCATAGTCCCGTGCCCTTATACCCATTAAACATATCCTCCATCCCATAGTCAAGTGCCCATATACCCATCACACATCCTCCTTCCCATAGTCCGGTGCCCATATACATATCCGCCATCCCATAGTCCCGTGCCCATATACTCGTCATACATATCCTCCATCCCATAGTCCAGTGCCCATATACCCATCACATCCTCCATCCCATAGTCAACCATTATGACATCATAATGAGCGGCGGCGGGGCTTGCAACCTATGATGACATTAGCGTCGCCATGGCAACCATTGTGACATCATAATGAGGGGCGGGGCTTGATACGCACACACTGCTTCCTCATTATGCAAATAGGGGCATTATGACGACACTAGATTATGGCCCGATGCGATATGCGATAGCATCACACCTCTTGCCATGTTAATCCTCAACACACACACTCTTCTCACCTTTCACCATCTCCACTCACTCTTTCACTCCACATACGACCCCTTCTCTCACTCCGTCTCTCATACTCACGCCGTCATCGCCGCTGCTCCACGATCCCCGACATCTTCTTCCGCCGGCGCCATCCTGGATCCAGACGTTGTCCACGCTGGCGACATGTTCTTCCGGCGACGCCATCTTGAGTATCGTGAAATCCTGCGATACTCAAGATGGCGTCGCCGGAAAAACATGTCGCCAGCGTGGACGACGTCGGGATCCAAAATGGCGTCGGCGAAATCTCGCGAGATTTCGCCGACGCCATTTTGAATCCCGGCGACATGTTCTTGCGGCGACGCCATCTTGACTATCGCGGGATTTCGCCGATCCAAAATAGCGTCGCCGCAGGAACATGTCGCCGGCGTGGATGCCGTCGGGATCCAAAATGGTGTCGGCGAAATCTCGCGAGATTTCGCCGACGCCATTTTGGATCCCGACGTCCTCCACGCCGGCGACATGTTCTTGCGGCGACGCCATCTTGACTATCGCGGGATTTCGCCGATCCAAAATGGCGTCGCCACAAGAACATGTCGCCGGCATGGAGGACGTCTGGATCCAGGATGGCGCCGGCAGAAGAAGATGTCGGGGATCGTGGATCAGCGGCGATGACGGCGTGAGTATGAGAGACGGAGTGAGAGAAAGGGTCGTATGTGGAGTGAAAGAGTGAGTGGAGATGGTGAAAGGTGAGTGGAGTGTGTGTGTTGAGGGTTAACATGGAAAGAGGTGTGCGGTGACGTCACCGGTTACAACTGGACGGAAGTTGTTACAACCGGAAGTTGCTTAGGGCATTTATTATTATAGATACAGTATATAAAGCTCAGAGTGTGTTTGTAGGTATGTATGTGTGTATGTCCGGGATAGGCATCTGCACCGTCGCAGCTACAGCCACAAAATTTGGCACAGTCACACGTCTGGACCCCGAGAGTGTCCTAAGCTATGTTGTGAGGCGAAATTTTAACCCTGCGCGTTCCAATTCACCAAACAATTTTGCCCCTATCTACATACTGGGGGAAAAAGTGTGTGCGCGTCAAGCCCCGCCCCTCATTATGATGTCATAATGCCCCATTTGCATATAGGGGAAGCAGTGTGTGCGTATCAAGCCCCGCCCCTCATGATGTCACAATGGTTGCCATGGCGACGCTGATGTCATCATAGGTTGCACGCCCCGCCGCTCATTATGATGTCATAATGGTTGACTATGGAATGGAGGATGTGTATGATGGGTATATGGGCACTGGACTATGGGATGGCGGATATGTATGATGGGTATATGGGCACGGGACTATGGGATGGCGGATATGTATGATGGGTATATGGGCACGGGACTATGGGATGAAGGATATGTATGATGGGTATATGGGCATGGGACTTTGGGATGGAGGATATGTATTATGGGCATGGGACTATGGGATGGAGGATATGTATGATGGGTATATGGGCACGGGACTATGGGATGGAGGATATGTAGGTATATGGGCACGGGACTATGGGATGGAGGATCTGTATGATGGGTATATGGGCACTGGACTATGGGATGGAGGATATGTATGATGGGTATATGGGCACGGGCCTATGGGATGGAGGATGTGTGATGGGTATATGGGCACTGGACTATGGGATGGAGGATATGTATGATGGGTATATGGGCATGGGACTATGAGATGAAGGATGTCTGATGAGTATATGGGCACTCGATTTTGGAATATGTATGATGGGTATATGGGCACGAGCCTATGGGATGGAGGATGTGTGATGGGTATATGGGCACTGGACTATGGGATGGAGGATATGTATGATGGGTATATGGGCACGGAACTATGAGATGGCAGATATGTATGATGGGTATATGGGCACGGGACTATGGGATGGAGGATATGTATGATGGGTATATGGGAACGGGCCTATGGGATGGAGGATGTGTGATGGGTATATGGGCACGGGACTATGGGATGGCGGATATGTATATGGGCACGGGCCTATGGGATGGAGGATATGTATGACGGGTATATGGGCACGGGACTATGGGATGGAGGATATGTATGATGGGTATATGGGCATGGGACTATGAGATGAAGGATGTGTGATGGGTATATGGGCACTCGACTATGGGATGGCGAATATGTATGATGGGTATATGGGCATGGAACTATGGGATGGAGAATATGTATGATGGGTATATGGGCATGGGACTATGGGATGGAGAATATGTATGATGGGTATATGGGCATGGGACTATGGGATGGAGGATAATTATAATCTGCTATAACTAACCACAGTTAGTTACTATGCCCGGGCAGCATGGGTATATGGGCATGGGACTGTGGGATGGAGGATATGTATGACGGGTATATGGGCACGGGACTATGGGATGGAGGATATGTATGATGGGTATATGGGCACGGGCCTATGGGATGGAGGATGTGTGATGGGTATATGGACACGGGACTATGGGATGGAGAATATGTATGACGGGTATATGGGCACGGGACTATGGGATGGAGGATGTGTGATGGGTATATGGACACTGGACTATGGGATGGAGGATATGTATGACGGATATGTGGGCACGGGGCTATGGGATGGCAGATATGTATGATGGGTATATGGGCACGGGACTATGGGATGGAGGATATGTATGATGAGTATATGGGCATTGGGCTATGAGATGAAGGATGTGTGATGGGTATATGGGCATGGGACTATGGGATGGAGAATATGTATGATGGGTATATAGGCACAGGCCTATGGGATGGAGGATATGTATGATGGGTATATGGGCACGGACCTACGGGATGGTGGATATGTATGATGGGTATATGGGCACGGGACTATGAGATGGAGGATAATTATAATTTGTTATAACCACACGGGACTATGGGATGGTGGATATGTATATGGGCACGGGACTATGGGATGGAGGATGTGTGATGGGTATATGGGCACTGGACTATGGGATGTAGAATAATTATAATTTGCTATAACTAACTGCAGTTAGTTACTATGCCCGGGCAGCGCCGGGCTCTTCAGCTAGTCTAATATATAAAGCTCAAAGTGTGTGCCCGTCAAGCCCCGCCCCTCATTATGATATCATAATGCCCCTATTTGCATAATGGGGAAACTGTGTGCGTATCAAGCCCCGCCCCTCATTATGATTTCACAATGGTTGCCATGGCAACGCTGATGTGATCAAGCCCCGTCGCTCATTATGATGTCATAATGGTTGACTATAGGATGGAGGATGTGTGATGGGTATATGGGCACTGGACTGTGGGATGGAGGATTTGTATGACGGGTATATGGGCACGGGCCTATGGGATGGCGGATATGTATGATGGGTATATGGGCACTCTACTATGGGATGGAGGATGTGTATGATGGGTATATTGGCACTCTACTATGGGATGGAGGATATGTATGATGGGTATATATGGGCACGGGACTATGGGATGGAGGATGTGTATGATGGGTATATGGGCATGGGACTATGGGGTGGAGAATATGTATGACGGGTATATGGGCACAGGACTATGGGATGGAGGATGTGTGATGGGTATATGGGCACTGTACTATGGGATGGTGGATATGTATGACGGGTATATGGGCACGGGACTATGGGCTGACGGATATGTATGATGGGTATATGGGCACGGGACTATGGGATGGTGGATATGTATGATGGGTATATGGGCACTCGGCTATGGGATGGCGAATATGTATGATGGGTATATGGGCATAGGACTATGGGATGGAGAATATGTATGATGGGTATATGGGCATGGGACTATGGGATGGAGGATATGTATGATGGGTATATGGGCACGGGCCTATGGGATGGTGGATATGTATGATGGGTATATGGGCACGGGACTATGGGATGGAGGATAATTATAATTTGTTATAACTAACCACAATTAGTTACTATGCCCGGGCTCTTCAGCTAGTACATTATATACACACTACACTATACACACACTACACTGTATACACAATATACACACTACACTGTATACACAATACACACTACTATATACACACACACTGTATACACAATATACACTATATACACACTACACTGTATACACTATATACACACTACACTGTATACACAATATACACACACTGTATACACACTATACAGTATACACACTACACTGTATACCCTATATACACACACTACATTGTATACACTATATACACACACACTTTATACACAATATACAAACACTACACTGTATACACAATATACACACAACACTGTATACACAATACACTGTATACACTATATACACACTACACTGTATACACAATACACACACTACACTGTATACACTATATACACACTACACTATATACACTATATACACACACTACACTGTATACACTAGATACATTGTATTCACAATATACACACACACTACTCTGTATACACACTTCACTATATACACTACACTGTATACACAATATACACACTACACTGTATACACAATATCCACTGTATACACAATATCCACTGTATACACAATATCCACTGTATACACAATATACGCACTACACTGTATACACACTACACTGTATACACTATATACACACTACACTGTATACGCTATATACACACTACACTTTATACACTATATACACACACTACACTTTATACACACTACTCTGTTTACACTATGTACACACTACACTGTATACACAATATATACACACTGCACTGTAAACACTAAATACACACTACACTGTATATACAATATATGCACACTACACAATACATACACACTATACTGTATACACACTAATATAATATACACATACTACACTGTATACAGTACACTGTATACACTATTTACACACTACACTGTATACACACTATAATTATAATATACACACTACACAGTAAATTTGTAGGCTTTTAGTTTGGGAGAGGCATTATATGAGGTTAGGGTCCCATTAAAGAAAGGTCGCCTTGTCATGGCTGATGGGCTCTTATGAAGTGATCAACTTCTGCGCTAACTACCTTCATTTTTATAAGTATATTCTACATAACAGTAATGCAGTTAATATTTCATATATTTAATGTTTGTAGACATTTTCGCGCTTACAGAGGCGCCTGGATTATTTTATTTCTGGATTACCCAGCCTAAAATTAGCAGCCGCCCCACAATTGGCGCATCCAAAGATGCCCCAATTATGGTACTTTACCCGGCTCTTCCCACGTGTCCTGTAGCGGTGGCAAGTGGGGTAATATTTGTGGGGTTGGTGTCACCTTTGTATTGTCAGGTGACATCAAGCCCACGGTTTACTAATGGAGAAGCGTCTATCAGACACCTATCCATTACTAATTCTATACTTATATGGTAAATAAAGACACAGCCAGAATAAAGTCCTTTAATTGAAATAATGACACAGACTCCTTTAATAATCTTAATTAAACCATACTTACTGCATCGCCTATTCCAACGACTTCCTCGTTCTCCTGTAAGAGAAAGAAAAAAAAAAAGCAACAATATACCATACCTGGTCTCCGAGAAAATAAACCATTCTGTCCTACAACAAGTCCAGCTCTGCTACATATGGATGCTTTTGGCTGAACGGTGGGTGGCATTATGCCACCATCCAGCCTGACATCCAGACACAACGGAGCTTGAAGATGATCACTGGAGATGTCCCCGGTGGTCACGTGCACGACAGTTCTCGCAGTCAGCTCAGCTCATCTCGAGAACTGCAGTGCACGCGAACTTCTGGCTGAAACAAGGTACAACATTATTTAAATTGGTCACAAGTATAGTAAGCTGCGTTCCCGCACTTAATACGCATGTGACTAAGAAGAAACGTGGTTTTACGGCTTCTAAATGGGTAATTTATGCAGCGGAGACTGAGCATCTCCGCTACATAAATTGACATGCTGTGGTCTGGAAAGATGCGGCGTATTTGTGTCTCTGCAGGGAAGCCCGAGGTGTCTCAGGACGCATAGTGGAGATGGGATTTCATGAAATCCCCTCCACTATGCTGTAACATCTGGCTCTGCGGGTATGACGCTGTGGATGTACGCAGCGTCCAACCCGAAGCGTTTACTGACCGTGGGAACACACCTTAAGATGGGGAGATTCCACTGGTAAAAGCGCACGAGTGTTTTTAGTGAATTTCTGCAGGGAAAATGCATCATAAATGCACATAATCTGCACATGACTATAAGAATCGGAGCAAAATACCAGAAGTATCAAGAATAAAGCGGCTTTGCTCAGAGCGTGACGCCTCAAAAAGAGACAACAACAAAAAAAATCGCAGCTTAAAAAAATGTGATAAAAATAGAATGAAAAAATGCAAGTAATGTAATTTCCATAATCCAGAAAATCTGCAACATCAGAAACTCACCAAATCCTCCTGGTGTGACCGGAGCCGAGTGATGGCGTCTCGGTGTCCTGTGCGGTTTATATCAATCTTTGTGCCGCACTTCTATGGTGATAAGTTGACAAAACAGCATTTTTCTGTTATTCTGGTCCTCACTGTGTGTAAATGTGACCATCTTATAGCTCACCTCATCCTGGACGAGGCCACAGCAAGTATGTGTTTCTGTTTTTACATAAAAGTTGAGTTTTTAATGGAAAACATTTTTCTGTTATTGTTTTGTGCTTTTTTCTCTCCTTTTCTCCTTGGTTCCCACTGTGGGGCCTCATTATTTTTCTCTCCGCTCACTGGTGTAAGACTCGGTTATGCCGGTTTCACACTAGTGTGTGATGTGAGAAACTCGCACGAGTCTCTCGCATCAACACCCGGCGCTGCATGTAGAAATACATGCAGCCGCACGCTCCAGTCCGAGTCCCGGTGGCAGTGCCAGGTGTTGATGCGAGAGACTCGTGCGAGTTTCTCACATCACACACACTAGTGTGAAACCGGCCTTATGCTGATGTGCATCAGACCGGTCAGTGTCACCTGACCCCCGTCCTGTACACCTTACTGATGGCAGGACCTCACAGGCCACCGTAGCGGTCACACCCAGAGGTTGTTACTTGGAAACCATCGCTCCCCAACAATTAGGGGTGTCGGGGTGCCGAGTGGATGACAGTGGGAGCCCCCTCCTTCTATTAACCATTTAGATGCTGTTGCTATTGACAGCAGAATCTATGGGGGATAAATGGCCATGACTGGTGCCAACACCGATGTTGTTTGTTTCTGCAGGGTGTCGGCTGTATTATACATCTAGAGCTGGGACATTTTGCCAAAAAATACAATCTCAATTTTATTGATTTTTTTAAAGTTATAGACGATTTTCATTTTTAATCTGTATTTTTGTTCTTTTAGCTAAGCTGAGTTCAAATAAATGTAAAATACCCCCCTATAATTCCCTCCCGGGGGCTTCCTGACGTCTCCGTCTCCTCGGCTTCAGCAGTAACGAGTTCTAACAGGAGATCGCGGCCGCCGTCATCGGCTGATATAACACAATGTTGGGGTATGTTCCCACGGTCAGTAAACGCTGCTGGTTGGATGCTTCGTACTTTCAAGAAATCCCATGCCCACTATGCGTGCACAGTTGCCCGCGGCTTGCCTGCGGAGAGGGACTTGCGGCACGTCTTTCCAGACCGTAGTATGTCTTTATCTCCGCAAGGTACACAGAGGTCTCATCAGCCGGACCCCACAATACAGAACCGCAATGTCCCCGGGTACACAGAGGTCTCATCAGCCAGACCCCACAATACAGAACCGCAATGTTTCCGGGTACACAGAGGTCTCATCAGCTGGACCCCACATTACAGAACCTAAATGTCTCCAGGTACACAGAGGTCTCATCAGCCGGACCCCCACATTACAGAACCGCAATGTCTCCGGTTACACAGAGGTCTCATCAGCCGGACCCTCACATTACAGAACCGCAATGTCTCCGGGTACACAGAGGTCTCATCAGCCGGACCCCCACATTACAGAACCGCAATGTCTCCGGTTACACAGAGGTCTCATCAGCCGGACCACGCATTACAGAACCTTTGTTATGAATGGTTCACCGAGGAGGACAACAGAAAGCTAAGTCCCAGAAAACCAGAGAGGTTGGTAACTATGCAGATTGCAGATCCCTGATCCTAACCACACAACTAGCAGTAGCAATGGAGCGTTCCTACGATGATCTAGACGCCTCGTCACCGCCGGAGGACTACATAAGCCTAAAGCAAGAAAAGGGGAAAACTGCCCCAGAGCAGCCCCCACACATTTATTGACGGTGAAACAAGATGAAAACACAAACACAGGCAGGAAAATAGGCTGAGCAAACGATGGGGCCTAAACTAACTATAAAGAATAGGAAAGGAAAGACACTGTCTGCAATCTGCCCCAAAAACCCTACAAAATTAATGTCCAACACTTCTGATAACAAAATTAACCCTGAAGTCACTAGACTTCTCCCACTATATCAGCACTCTGAAATATTCTGAGACAGAGTAAAAAGAGGCCAATCTAATAAGGGACTAAAAAGCAAATTGGCAAATACAGATAAATAAGAGTGGAAATTCAGCACAGCCCCAGCAGGGGCTGGCTGAACACAAAAAAAACTGAATAGACCAAACAAAAACAAGTGTGAACATTAGCAAAAACCCTTAGCTTGAAAAGGCTGGGACAGAGCTGAAAACCAAGACCTGAGAAGCCAGAAGCAATCACCAGCACTAGACTAGGGCGTTGGCTGTCTTAAATCCAGTCTAAGATTCCTGAGGTCCAATCGTCATCCTCCTTATCAGGTGACAGATCTCTACTGATTAAATCAGCCTCGCTACCTCCTGTTACCACCAGAGGGAGTCTGGAAGGAGAACTCACAGCTGGTGGACCAGAGAATGAACTCACAACAGTACCCCCCCCTTGAGGAAGGGTCACCGAACCCTCATCCACGCCACCAGGCCGATCAGGATGGGCCCGGTGAAAAGCACGAACCAATCTATTGGCATGAATATCAGAGGCAGAGACCCAATAATTATCCTCCTGGCCATAACCCTTCCATTTGACCAAATACTGGAGTCTCCGTCTAACCAAACGAGAATCCAATATTTTCTCTACCTCATATTCCATATTGCCTTTAACCAACACAGGGTCAGGAGGTGCTGCCATGGGAACCACTGGCTCAACAAACCTCTTCAACAGTGATTTATGAAATACGTTATGGATCTTGAACGTAACTGGAAGAGCCAATCGAAAAGAAACAGGATTAAGAATCTCCAAATTTTATAAGGTCCAATAAATCTTGGCATAAATTTAGGAGATGCAACCTTCATAGGAATATTCTTAAAGACGACAACCAAACCATATCACCCACTTTAAACTGGGGACCAATGGTCTTATGTCGGTTGGAAAATCGCTGGGCCTTTTCCTGAGAGAGTGACAACTTATCCACTGCTTGGTCCCATATCTGCTGCATTCTCTCAACCACAGTATCCACACCTGGGCAGGACGAAGATTCCACTTGCCCTGAAGAGAATCGAGGATGAAACCCAAATTTACAGAAAAAGGGTGACATCAAAGTGGCAGAACTAGCTCTATTGTTCAGCGCGAATTCGGCCAAGGGTAAAACTGAAACCCAATCATCCTGATCAGCAGATATAAAACATCTTAAATAAGACTCCAAGGTCTGGTTTGTTCTCTCAGTCTGCCCATTAGTCTGGGGATGAAACGCGGAGGAGAAGGATAACTGAATTCTCAGATTGGAACAAAAGGCTTTCCAGAATCTGGAAACAAACTGGACTCCTCTGTCCGACACAATGTTCTCAGGAATCCCATGTAACCGAACCACCTGTTGTAAAAACAAGGGCAACAACTCAGCGGAAGATGGCAACTTTGGGTGTGGTACAAGATGGACCATCTTCGAAAATCTATCACAAATCCCCCAGATAGCTGTCATTCTCTGAGAGACAGGAAGATCAGAAATAAAATCCATTGAGATATGGGTCCATGGCCACTTGGGCAACGGCAGGGGCATCAGCAATCCACTAGAACGAGAACAGGGTTTAGACCGAGAACAAGTCCCACAGGACTGCACAAAATTCCTGACATCACGAGATAAGGCGGGCCACCAAAAAGACCAACTCACCAAATCTCTGGTACCAAAAATACCTGGATGACCAGCCAATGCGGAGCAATGAACTTCAGACATCACTTTCTTTCTCCACTGGCCAGGAACATACAATTTTCCCATAGGGCAACGCTCAGGTTTATCCTCCTGAAATTCCTCCAGGGTGCGTCTCAAATCGGGCGAAATGGCAGAAAGAACTACCCCCTCACCTAGGATGGTAGTAGGCTCGGTCACATTAAGAGAATCAGCAAAGAAACTCCTAGAAAGAACGTCTGCCTTAACATTCTTAGTGCCCGGAAGAAAAGAGACCACAAAATTAAAACGCGTGAAAAACAAGGCCCATCTAGCCTGTCTAGGATTCAAGCGTTTGGCCAACTCGAGATAAATCAAATTCTTGTGATCGGTGAGGATCACAACTTGATGTCTAGCTCCCTCCAACCAATGTCTCCACTCCTCAAATGCCCACTTCATGGCCAACAATTCCCGATTCCCCACGTCATAGTTGCGTTCAGATGGAGAGAACTTACGAGAAAAGAAGGCACAAGGATTCATCTTAGAAGTCACAGGGTCTTTTTGGGACAAAACAGCTCCTGCACCAATCTCAGAAGCATCTACCTCCACCTGAAATGGAAGTGAGACATCAGGTTGCCGTAAAACTGGAGCTGAAGTAAATCTCCGCTTAAGCTCCTGAAATGCTGAGACAGCCTCAGGAGACCAATTCAGCACATCAGCGCTCTTCTTGGTCAGATCAGGCTGTGGTTTGACAGTACCAGAAAAATTACCTATAAATTTACGATAGAAATTAGCAAAACCCAAAAACTTCTGGAGAGCCTTCAAAGAAGTAGGCTGAACCCAGTCATAAATGGCCTGTACCTTGGCCAGGTCCATTTCAATAGTCGACGGAGACAAGATAAATCCCAAAAATGAAATCCAAAGAGGCATTTCGATCCCTTAACAAACAGGGAATTTTCCCTCAAAATCCGGAACACAGTCCGAACATGTTCCACATGAGAATCCCAATCACTGGAAAAGATCAGAATATCATCCAAATAGATGATCAAAAATTTATCCACAAAGTCCCGGAAAATATCATTCATGAAGGATTGGAAGACAGAAGGGGCATTAGTGAGCCCAAAAGGCATCACCAGGTACTCAAAATGTCCCTCCGGAGTATTAAACGCCGTCTTCCATTCATCCCCGTGCTTGATGCAAATAAGATTATACGCCCCCCTGAGGTCAAGCTTAGTAAACCAGCAGGCACTCTTAACTCTGGAGAATAAATCAGACTTCAGAGGTAACGGGTACTGATATTTAACCATCATCTTGTTAAGGGAACGATAATCAATACACGGTCTTAATGAACCATCTTTCTTGGCCACAAAAAAAAAACAGCACCTAAAGGTGACGAGGATGGTCTAATGTGACCCTTCTCCAAGGACTCCTTAATATAGGATCGCATAGCATCATGTTCGGGTACTGATAAGTTGAAAAGCCGACCCTTGGGAAATTTACACCCAGGCATCAACTCAATTGCACAGTCATAACTCCTATGAGGGGGCAAAGACGCAGACTTACTCTCACTAAATACATCAGAAAAATCGGCCAGATAATCAGGAATATCATGAGACTGAGGAGAGGTGGAGAAAATAGGAGCGTCCCTAAGAACACACTGACAGCCCCAACTCACCACAGACCCAGATTTCCAATCCAAAACTGGATTATGAGCTTGCAACCAGGGAAAACCCTGAATAATAGTATCATGCAAATTATGCAGCACCAGAAATGTACAATTTTCTTAGTGGTCTGGGGCAACTCGCATTATCACCTGGGTCAAAAACTGAGGTTTATTCTCTGCCAAAGGAGTAGCATCAATACCCCTCAAAGGAATAGGCGTCCGCAGATGCGTCATGGAAACACCACAACGTTTAGCAAAGTCCAAATCCATCAGATTCAACACTGCTCCAGAATCCACAAAAGCCTTAGTGGAAAACGTGGATAAGGAGCAGATCAGATTAATTGCCAAAAGAAACTTAGATTGTACACCACCTACAGCAAATGTGTGTGCAAAACGTTTCTCTCGTTTAAGGCAGACAGAAATAGTATGAGAGGCATCTCCACAGAAAAAACACAGCTTATTACGCCTTCTAAACTCCTGACGTTGCGCCCTAGACAAAACCCCATCACATTGCATAGGTTCAGACATTTGTTCAAAAGGTGGCAGCACCTCCCATGTAGTTTTACGTTCACATAAACGCCGATCAACTTGAATGGCTAATGACATAGAATTATCCAGACCAGAGGGAACAGGAAATCCCACGATAACATCTTTTACGGTCTCTGATAAACCCTTCTGAAAGAGAGCTGCCAATGCACTATCATTCCATGTAGTAAGGACCGCCCACTTTCTGAATTTTTGACAGTGTAACTCTGCAGAATCCTGACCCTGGCTTAATGCCAACAGGGTTCTCAGCTTGATCAACAGCATTAAGTTCATCATACAACAACCCCAAGGCTTGAAAAAATGCATCCACATTAGTCAAAATAGGATTTTCAGGTGTCAGAGAAAAAGCCCAATTCTGGGGATCGCCGCGCAGCAAGGAGATGACAATTTTAACCTGTTGCACAGAGCTCCCCGATGAGTTAGGCTTCAAGGCAAGAAATAATTTACTATTATTCTTAAAATTCAAAAATTTAGACCGATCCCCAGAAAACACATCAGGAGTGGGGATCTTAGGTTCAGCAGCATGTGACTGAATGAGGTAAGTGGAAATTCCCTGCACTTCAGCAGCAAGTTGCTCCACACGATCAGACAATTGCTTAATCTCCATTAGGGAAAAAAAAAAAAAAAAATCCTCCTACGGCCCCAGAAAAAAAAGAGGAAAAAATATATAAAAAAAAAAATTCTGACACTTTTTTTAAACAATTTTTTTCCTGCTCTTGAGTACACTAGAATCTGCGGTGTAGCTGGTGATTCTGTTATGAATGGGTCACCGAGGAGGACAACAAAAAGCTAAGTCCCAGAAAACCAGAGAGGTTGGTAACTATGCAGATTGCAGATCCCTGATCCTAACCACACAACTAGCAGTAGCAGTGGAGCGTTCCTACGATGATCTAGACGCCTCGTCACCGCCTGAGGACTACATAAGCTTAAAGCAAGAAAAGGGGAAAACTAACTGCCCCAGAGCAGACCCCAAAGGAATAGTCAGCCCCCACACATTTATTGACAGTGAAACAAGATGAAAACACAAACACAGGCAGGAAAATAGGCTGAGCAAACGATAGGGCACAAACTAACTATAAAGAATAGGAAAGGAAAGACACTGTCTGCAATCTGCCAAAAACCCTACAAAAATAATGTCCAACACTTCTAATAACAAAATTAACCCTGAAGTCACTAGACTTCTCCCACTATATCAGCACTCTGAAATATTCTGAGACAGAGCAAAAAGAGGCCAATCTAATAAGGGACTAAAGCAAATTGGCAAATACAGATAAATAAGAGTGGAAATTCAGCACATCCCCAGCCGGGGCTGGCTGAACACAAAAAAAACTGAATAGACCAAACAAAATCAAGTGTGAACATTAGCAAAAACCCTTAGCTTGAAAAGGCTGGAACAGAGCTGAAAACCAAGACCTGAGAAGCCAGAAGCAATCACCAGCACTAAACTAGGGCGTCGGCTGTCTTAAATCCAGTCTAAGATTCCTGAGGTCCAATCGTCATCCTCCTTATCAGGTGGCAGACCTCTACTGATTAAATCAGCCTCACTACCTCCTGTTACCACCAGAGGGAGTCTGGAAGGAGAACTCACAGCTGGTGGACCAGAGAATGAACTCACAACAAACCTCAATGTCTCCGGGTACGCAGAGGTCTCATCAGCCAGACCCCCACATTACAGAACCGCAATGTCTCCGGTTACACAGAGGTCTCATCAGCCGGACCCCCACAATACAGAGCCGCAATGTCTCCGGGTACACAGAGGTCACATCAGCCGGACCCCCACATTACAGAACCACAATGTCTCCGGTTACTCAGAGGTCTCATCAGTCGGACCCCACATTGTTGTGTTCCTGTGGAATATCTGGATTATTGCTTTGCTGTCGTCCGATTCATTATTATTATTGAGCGATGACAGATCAGAGGGTCTCTGAAGGTCGGATACAGGGTCCAACACGGGCCGAAAACTCCTCAGCAAAATCTGCTGACCGAGCCGTTCTCTTATTGCCTTGTTGGATGTGTTCACACTGATATTTGTGGAGCGAAAATCGCTGCAAAAACCACTGGAAAAAAATGTTCAAAAGAAAGAACATAATTGTGTATCAACAACTCGCTGTTCAGATTGTGCAATAATCTGCTCAGTCTTTTCAGCTTCTTTTAAACGCTCAAAGTTTCACAAGACGGCAAAGAAGATTGTAGATTCTCCAGGAAAAGCTCAATACTTACTGTAGACGTTAATGGGAGGGATAAGGTGATATTTTTGCAAATTTTTTTTGAGCATTTTTACCACAAATTATACAAGTTTTCTTTTCTTTATGGAGATCAAAAAGCACTCAGGAAACAACCAAAAACAGAAGTAAAAGAAGCTTTAGGTGTCACGATTTGACTGGCGAGTGGCCTGGGACCAGGGGGCACCTTTCCTGGCCCTAACACTAGGGGGCGCCCTGTTCCCCGGGATAATTCAGATGGCGAAGATGCCGGGGCCTCCATCTTGCCTTATCTCCTATATCAGCCCTTCATCTGTCCCCTTTCCCCACACGGGGAAGAAAGGCGCTTCTGTGTACCGGGGGAAGAGTCTTGAGATCATTTGCATATTCCCAGTGCCTTCTGGGATAAGTGAAGAGTCTCCACGAGCTCAACGATCACTGGGTTTTGGCCGTTGCAGCTGAAAAGAGGAAATCGGAAAACCAGGGGAAGAGTCTTGAGGAGATCATTTGCATATTCCCAGTGCCTTCTGGGATAAGTGAAGAGTCTCCGCGAGCTCAACGATCACTGGGTTTTGGCCGTTGCAGCTGAAAAGAGGAAATCGGAATTTTGGCTCATCTTCCATCGTTTTTAAGAAATCTCAATATGGAAGAGGCCAGGAGCCATTTGGTGAGCTGCATTTCTTGCTACATGTTCACAGACTTACCAGTGGAAAAGCCAAACTTCACATGCCACAAATGCAAGCTTGTGTCCCTGTTGGAAGAAAAGTTGCAAAATCTCGAAGAGAGGTTAACTACGTTGAAGATCATTAAGGAAGGTGAAGAGTTCTTAGACAGAGCAGAATTATCTCTTCATGTTGCAGAAAGAGAAGAAATTTGAAGTGCACCTGAAGAAACAGAGGAATGGAGACATGTGACCCAGAGAAGCAGGAGGATCAGGAGGCAGTCAGCACCCATACTTCTCAAGAACCAGTACCCCAGGCTCTCACGCAGGAAAACGATGAAGAAATACATCAGGATAAGACTTTGCCCACAAACAGCAACCTTGTACACCTTCAGAGTCCTCCTGGATGGAGAAAGAAAAATGTTGTGAAGAAGAAACGGAGAGTGGTGGTCATGGGGGATTCCCTGTTGAGAGGAACAGAGGCCGCTATCTGCAGACCGGATATAACTTCAAGAGAAATGTGCTGTCTTCCAGGTGCAAAAATTTAAGATGTGGCTGACAGGATATCAGGACTCTTCAGACCTACAGATGACTACCCATTCCTGCTACTACATGTGGGGACAAATGACACCACAAGAAACGACATGGAAACCATCTGCAGAGACTTTGAAGACTTAGGCAAGAAAGTGAAAGAACTGGGAGCGCAGGTGGTCTTCTCTTCCATCCTCCCAGTGGATGGCCATGGAACAAGGAGGTGGAATAAGATTCTGCAGGTGAACAACTGGCTACGTCGATGGTGCCGTCAGCAACGATTTGGATTTATGGATCACGGAGTGAATTACCTTTACGATGGACTACTTGCTAGAGATGGGGTGCACCTTACGAAGACTGGAAAACATGTATTTGGAAGTCGCCTTGCTACACTTGTAAGTAGAGCTTTAAACTAGAACAACAAAGGGAAGCAAAAGACCAAAAAAAGCCATACACCTGACAAATGCTACTGAGAACTCTGCTATTAGAAGTGGAAAGAAAGAACAAAGACAAAAGAATCTAATTAATAAAAATATTGGAGAAAGAGAAACCAATCACAAACTAAAATGTTTCTATACTAATGCACAAAGCATGGGTAACAAACAAGGAGAATTGGAACTACTAACACGGGAAAAGAAATATGATGTCATTGGAATCACTGAAACTTGGTGGGACAATACACATGATTGGAATACAAGACTAGAAGGATAAAACTTATTTGCAAGAAACAGACTTGATAAACGAGGAGGAGGTGTCGCATTGTATGTTAGAAACGCGTATATCTGCACAGAGATTGAAGCTTCAGAGACTGGGAGTTCTGTGGTAAGAATACAAGGACATAACAATGGAAAGGACACCATTGTAGGCATTTACTACAGGCCGCCTGTGCAAGCTGAAGATATGGATGAACTCTTTATGCATCAAATGGCCAAGTTCTCCAAAAAATATGACATAGTTGTCATGGGAGATTTCAACTATCCAGACATTTGTTGGGAATCTCTCAGGCAAAACTAACAGGTCAAGGAAATTCTTATCCTCTCTTGCTGACAACTTTATCTTCCAAAAGGTAGGGGAGAAAACAAGGGGAACTGTTACCTTGGATCTAATCCTTATAAACAGGGAGGAAATGGTTGAGGAGGTAAAAGTGGATGGGACCCAAGGAGGTAGCGACCATGCCATTTTAGAATTTTGGATAACTAGAGGAGGAAGACCTGTGAAGACTCAGACGTCAAGGTTAGATTTCAGAAAGGCAGATTTTAAGGGATTCAGAAAGAGAATTGGAGGGATCCAATGGCTGGATATCCTTAAAGACAAAAATGTCCAGGAAGGATGGGAAATCTTGAAAAATGAAATTCTCAAAGCACAATTGTTAACAATTCCGAAAAGAGGGAAGAATAGGAAGCATTTAAGGAAGCCAGGATGGATGAACACAGAACTTAAGCACATGCTAAAAAGGAAGAAAAAAATGTTTATAAAATGGAAAGAGGGAGGCATATCTAAAGAGGAATATAATGCTGTCTGCAGAACACAAATCAGATTATCTAAAGCTGACAATTGAGGCTTGCAAGAGATGTCAAAAGCAATAATAAAGGATTTTGGGGATATGTCAAAAGTAAATGAAAAGTCAAAGATGCTATAGGATTTTTACAGGATGAAAATGATGAAATGGTAAGACAGGATGTTGAGAAGGCCGAACTTTTAAATTCCTATTTTGCATCTGTTTTCTCACAGAAAGGAAATGTGACATCAACTGTTCTTCACTGTCCTATTAAGGGAATAGAAGAATCCAGGATATCTATAAACAGAAAGATAGTGAGGAAACACTTAGCTAACCTAAATTAATTCAAGTCTCCAGGTCCAGATGAATTACACCCCAGAGTACTGAAGGGGATAGCTGAAGAAATTTTTGAACCCCTCTCCATAATCTTTGAAAATTCTTGGAGAACAAGAGAAGTCCCAGAAGACTGGAGAAGAGCAAATGTTGTTCCTATCTTCAAAAAGGGGAAGAAGGTGGACCCAGGCAACTATAGGCCGGTGAGTCTGAGTTCTATACCAGGAAAGATCTTTGAACAAATTATTAAACAACATGTATGTCAGTACCTGGATAAGAATGAAGTGATTAAACAGAGTCAGCATGGGTTTGTAACTAATAAGTCATGTCAGACTAACTTAATTTCCTTCTATGACGGAATCACTGATTGGGTGGATCAAGGAAATGCTGTAGATATAGTATATCTTGACTTCAGCAAAGCATTTGACAAAGTATCTCATACAATCCTTATTGAAAAAATGACTAAGTATGGAATGGACATGGCAACAGTTAGGTGGATTCATAACTGGCTTAGTGATCGGACCCAATGAGTGGTTGTAAATGGCTGCATATCCAGTTGGAAGAATGTCTCAAGTGGGGTACCACAGGGCTCTGTCCTGGGCCCTGTATTGTTCAACATCTTTATCAACAATTTAGATGAAGGAATTGAGGGTAAACTGATTAAATTTGCTGATGACACAAAGCTAGGAGGGTTAACTAATACTAGAGAAGAGAGAGAGAGGATTCAAAAAGATATAAATAAACTGGAGAAGTGGGCAGCAACTAACAGAATGGTTTTTAACAGGGAAAAATGCAAAGTACTACATCTGGGCAATAAAAATGAAAAAAAGCATATACAGAATGGGAGGAATAGGGCTAAGCAACAGCACATGTGAAAAAGACTTGGATATACTAATAGATCACAGACTGAATGAGTCAACAGTGTGATGCAGCAGCAAAAGAGGCAAATGCAATTCTAGGATGTAATAACAGAAGCATACAGTCTAGATCACGTGAAGTCATTATTTCCCTCTACTCCTCTTTGGTCAGACCTCATCTGGAATATTGTGTCCAGTTTTGGGCACCACATTTTAAAAAAGACATAAAAAAACTGGAGCAAGTTCAGAAAAGAGCGACCAGAATGGTGACCGGTCTGCAAACCCTGTCTTATGAGGAAAGGTTGCAGGATTTGGGAATGTTAAGTTTGCAAAAGAGAAGACTGAGAGGAGACTTAATAGCTGTCTACAAATATCTAAAGGGCAGTCACATTGTAGAAGGATCAACTTTATTCTCATTTGCACAAGGAAAGACTAGAAGCAATGGGATGAAACTGAATGGGAGGAGACACAGATTAGATATTAGAAAAAACTTTTTGACAGTTAGAGTGATCAATGAGTGGAACAAGCTGCCACGAGAAGTGATGAGTTCTTCAATGGAAGTCTTCAAACAGAGGCTGGACAGACATCTAACTGGGATGATTTAACGAATCCTGCTTGAGCAGGGGGTTGGACCAGATGGCCCAGGAGGTCCCTTCCAACTCTATGATTCTATGATTCTAGTACACTACCCTGACAGACAGGGGAACAAAGACAAGGGTAAACTAAAAACTCCACACACACAAAATATACACTCACATATAACAGGAATTCACCAGGGTGTGTAGGGAGGGGAAAAAAGTAAAACAGGGAAGGATAAGGAATTTCCAAGGTACAAACCAGACAATAGTCGCTAATAAATTCCTCCAGCTCTCCTTCACACCAGCTTCTCCTCCAACTCCAAGATCATGTAGCTATTGCTAACTATGACAACGCCTTGGTAATCGAGCCCAGATTTTATAGGGAAGAGGGGTGGCTAACAGAGCACAGCTGAATGTAGAAGTTTACCAATATGGCTGATTAACCCCTGTTCTGCTGGAAGATATAAACTTGTTTAATACACTGGAGAAGTGCATCTTCTCAGCGTAGTAGGAGCAACCAGACGCTGCGGTCTTCTGGCTCCGCTCACATGCTGTAACCCTGTGACATTAGGTTCACAAAACTCCATTAAAAAAATCATTTTCTGAGGCGTCTTCTGCTTAAAAACGGTCAATTTTTAAATGGTGTAAAAAGACATAGTGCGAATACAACCGTATACTGGTCAGACTGGGGTGGGAGGAAAATCAGACAGGGGGCCAAGAATTCTCTTTATCACAGTTTATGGCCTTAGAATGAAGGTGAAAAGCCAGAGGGGGCTGAGAACAGAAGAGGCCGGTGTGAAGGGTTAAATCCCGACCTCTTCTGCACAGGAGAAATAACACTGGGAAAAGCGCACAGGCTAAATGCAGAAGGGGGAGGAAAGGGTTAACCCTCTTACAGGGAAACTGAAAAGCTGAGTACATTGTATTACTCAGGGGAGGGGGCACAGGAAGGAGAAGAGGAGGTCAGGGAATGGAGGGGGCACAGGAAGGAGAAGAGGAGGTCGGGGAATGGAGGAGGTACAGGAAAGGGAAGAAGAGGTCAGGGAATGGAGGGGGAACAGGAAAGGGAAGAAGAGGTCAGGGAATGTGTTAGCGTGGGTGGTCAGGAGCTGAAATCTCCAGGAGTGGACCCTCTGGACCGTGGCACCGAGGGGCCCCGGGCGAGCTGCCAGGTGGAACCGACCCCTATACAGGGACCGTTAGGAGCAGGCCCAGGGGTTCGAGCACCACGGTAGCCGGTACCGAGAGGGGCAGCTCAGAATGGACTGGAGTAGGAGTGTGGGACTGAAGTGTAGACTGTAAGGCTGGAATATGGAGAGGTGGCTGGAGCGGAACACAGGAGACAGGACTGGAGTAGGACTGTAGGAGTGTGGATAGCTGGAGGGAGCAGGAACACCGAAGGCAGGACTGGAGTAGGATGGAACAGGAACGCTGGTGCAGGACTGGAGTGGAATGGAACAGGACTGGAGTAGGAGGGAACAGGTACGCTGGAGCAGGACTGGAGTATACTGCAGGGAACACGGGAGACAGGGCTGCGAGGCTGCTGCAGGAAACACCGCGGACGGAACCGAGAGGCTGCAGAGAGCACAGGAGGAAGCAGGGCCCAGTGTGCAAGGTAACACAACGATCAGGCGCCTCCCTCAGGGGGAAGCGGCCTGATATAGCCCTGTCTGGTCTGCCATTGGTCCGAAGGTGCTTCCGGGTCAGGGCACAGCCGGAGCACAAGAAGCAGCGGGGAGGCGCGGCAGCGGCCTATGGCGCATGGGCATTGCATGCAGGGATGGTGTCGGCCGCGAGCCCGTCAGAGGTGACCGCCGTGGCCGTCGGGTGGAGAGAGGCTGCGGCGTGGGAGCGGAGGCCGAGTGAGTATGACGGAGCGGTGTAACAGTATGGAGGAGGCACAGGAAGGAGAAGAGGAGGTCGGGGAATGAAGGAGGCACAGGAAGAAGAGGAGGTCGGGGAATGGAGGAGGCACAGGAAGGAGAATAGGAGGTCGGGGACTGGGGGGGCACAGGAAGGAGAAGGGGAGGTCGGGGAATGAAGGAGGCACAGAAAGGAGAAGAGGAGGTCAGGGAATGGAGGAGGCACATGAAGGAGAAGAGGAGGTCGGGGAATGAAGGAGGCAAAAGAAGAGGAGGTCGGGGAATGAAGGAGGCAAAAGAAGAAGAGGTCGGGGAATGAAGGAGGCAAAAGAAGAGGAGGTCAGGGAATGGAGGAGGCACAGGGAGGAGAAGAGGAGGTCGGGGAATGGAGGAGGCACAGGAAGGAGAAGAGGAGGTCGGGGAATGAAGGAGGCACAGGAAGGAGAAGAGGTCGGGGAATGGAGGGGCTCAGGAAGGGGAAGAGGAGGTCAGGGAATGGAGGAGGCACAGGAAGGAGAAGAGGAGGTCGGGAAATGGAGGGGGTTCAGGAAGGAGAAGATGAGGTCGGAATGGAGGAGGCACAGGAAGGAGAAGAGGAGGTCTGGGAATGAAGGAGGCAAAAGAAGAGGAGGTCGGGGAATGAAGGAGGCAAAAGAAGAAGAGGAGGTCAGGGAATGGAGGAGGCACAGGAAGGAGAAAAGGCGGTCGGGGAATGGAGGAGGCACATGAAGGAGAAGAGGAGGTCGGGGAATGAAGGAGGCACAGGAAGGAGAAGAGGTCAGGGAATGGAGGAGGCACAGGAAGGAGAAGAGGAGGTCGGGGAATGGAGGAGGCACAGGAAGGAGAAGAGGAGGACGGGGAATGGAGAAGGCACAGGAAGAAGAGGAGGTCAAGGAATGGAGGGCCTCAGGAAGGAGAAGAGGAGGTCGGGGAATGGTGGGGGCTCAGGAAGGAGAAGAGGAGGTTGGGGACTGAAGGGGGCTCAGGAAGGAGAAGAGGAGATCGGGAATGGAGGAGGCACGGGAAGAAGATGAGATCGGTGGAGGCACAGGAAGGAGAAGAGGTCAAGGAATGGAGGGGGCAGAGGAAGGAGAAGAGGAAGTCGGGGAATGGGGGAGGCACAGGAAGGAGAAGAGGTCAGGGAATGGAGGAGGCACGGGAAGAGGAAGATGAGGTCTGGGAATGGAGAAGGCACAGGAAGGAGAAGAGGAGGTCGGGGAATGGAGGAGTCACAGGAAGAAGAGGAGGTCGGGTAATGAAGGGGGCTCAGGAAGGAGAAGAGGAGGTCGGGGAATGGAGGGGGCTTTGGAAGGAGAAGAGGAGTTCGGGAATGGAGGGGGCTTTTGAAGGAGGCGAGAAATGGAGGAGGCACAGGAAGAAGAGGTCAGGGAATGGAGGAGACATAGCAAGGAGAAGAGGAGGTCGGGGAATGGGGGAGGCACGGGAAGAAGAGGAGGTCGGGGAATGGAGGGGGCACAGGAAGGAGAAGAGGTCAGGGAATGGAGGAGGCACAGGTAGAAGAGCAGATCGGGGAATGGAGGGGCACAGGGGCAGGAGCTGCACACACAGGACATTAGTGGGGTTTCCTGCTGAGCCGAGTGTCCTCAGGGTTACTGAGTTCTGAGCTGACAGACGGGAGATGTCGCAGGGAGATGCAGCAGTTAATTATCCGGCTGCTCAGGGGTTAACCAGTGTGCGGGGAGGAGCGCGCACAGCAGGTGACTGACAGCCGCACAGCGCGTACAGATCCGTCTCCTCTAGGACCTGCGCTGTCTGCTGCCTGGTCACGTGCAGCAGCTCCGGACACATCACCGCTCCGCAGGCGGCCTCCGCTGATGACAGACAGCTCTACTGTCCAATCACAAAGCTCAGCAGCCCCGCTCCCACCAATGGTAAGACAGCGCTGCGTGTGGGCGGGGCAAAATGCTATTACGAGAAGATGAGACTCGCTGGCGCCCGAAGATGACTCCAGTAATCTCCGCCCTATATACATCCGCCGCCCTCTTCGCTTCTGCTGCCGAGGGCGCTGTATCCTGAGGGCCGTAGAAGGTGGAGATAAAGAAAGAGCCAGTAATGTCCGCGGTAAATGGCGCACAGGTCACTGAGGGGTTACACGGTCTCATGTAGTGACGTCAGACTGTGGTCGGTGCACGATGTCTCCGCTATACTACAATATCTGGCCGATCACACACATCAGATATCGGGCATTATGGGAAACACCGGGCACATTCATCACTGGATCGTCAGGATCTTTAGGCTGATCTCTGTGCTGTGTAACATGTTCCTGTCTTGTCTGCAGGTTTCCATTCCTACCAGGTGATGTCCGGCTGTGAGCTGAGAGATGACGGCGGGATCACTGGGTATGATCAGGTCGGATATGATGGGAGAGAGTTCCTGGCCCTGGACACACAGACGTGGACATATGTCCCCACCATGGCCCAGGCTCAGATCAGCACACAGAGATGGAACAGCCCAGATGTACAATGGGGGGAGAGAAAGAAGAATTATCTAGAGAATATCTGTATAGAATATCTACAGAAATATGTGGCGAACGGGAGAGAAGATCTGGAGAGGAGAGGTGAGCGCTCATCATCACAGCTCCGCTGTCTGCGCTCCGTCCTGTCACCTCTGTGTGATGTGTGATTTATGGTCAGCCTTGTACTTGTAGTCCCCTCTATCCCGGACACTGAATCCCCCATATAGGTAATAAGCCCCTGTCACCTCTGTGTGATTTATGGTCAGCCTTGTACTTGTCGTTCCCTCTGTCCCCGGCACTGAATCCCCCCCATATAGGTAATAAGCCCCTGTCACCTCTGTGTGATTTATGGTCAGCCTTGTACTTGTAGTCCCCTCTGTCTCGGACACTGAATCCCCCATATGGATAATAAGCCCCTGTCACCTCTGTGTGATTTATGGTCAGCCTTGTACTTGTAGTCCCCTCTGTCCCCGGCACTGAATCCCCCCCATATAGGTAATAAGCCCCTGTCACCTCTGTGTGATTTATGGTCAGCCTTGTACTTGTAGTCCCCTCTGTCCTCGGAACTGAATCCCCCCATATAGGTAATAAGCCCCTGTCACCTCTGTGTGATGTGTGATTTATGGTCAGCCTTGTACTTGTAGTCCCCTCTGTCATCGGCACTGAATCCCCCCATATAGGTAATAAGCCTTGTCACCTCTGTGTGATTTATGGTTAGCCTTGTACTTGTAGTCCCCCCTGTCCCCGGAACTGAATCCCCCCATATAGGTAATAAGCCCGTCGGCTCCTGATGTTTATTCTGTGAGTCCGTCTTTCCTTCCAGCCCCATATCATCCTGTTCCTCGTTTCTTCCTTCTAGACATGTCTGACTTATCTGACCGCTCGGTGTTACTAGTCCGGGGTGTCCTACACAGACTGACACTGTGCGATCAGTGCGGAGCGGCCACATTGTGCAGGACACAGCCGATGTCCAGTCATTTTTACATTTCCAGGAGGAATAACAGAGGAGCCACAGAATGCAGAAACCTAAGAAAAGATGCTCCAGAATTGTTTTTCAATGGGAAATGCAAGTTTGTGCTAAAATAGACGAGTGAGGAGAGGAGACGGATTCTCTTTAACCCCTAATCGACATTAGACATACCGGTCCATTCAGTGTCGGCTCCCTGTCTCTGGTGCGGGCTCAGGAGCTGAGCCGCCACATTCCAGGCAGGTCATGGCTGCGCTATTCACCCATCATCTGCCTCTAAAGTCTGGGGGTGAAGCCGAGCTCCAACCATGGCTGTTATCTGTCAGATGCCGCTGTCAATCACTGAGAGCAGCATTTACAGCAGACCTTTATTCTAAGCGCCCATCAGCTTCCCCGCAGCACGATCGTGGGGAGCCAATGAGCTGCCATGGCAGTCGGGGGTCTGCTGAATGCTTCTGTAGCTGCACAGGAGACCCTGATTTGTACTATATACCCCAATACTGCGGTGCTGCAGGATCTAGTACAAGGGATCGGCGACTGCAGGTTCTGGATCCCTAAAAGGACTATAAAATGCAGGAAAAAATTGTGAAAATAAACTTTATTCCCTTATTTATATTCAGTAAACACCGTAATGAGAAAAAATATTCAAAACGCCAATATTCCAACATTACAGGATAAAGTAAGAAGTGATGAATGTGACACATCAGCCCCAGGATGGGATTAATAAAGAACACCGACTCCGAGCACAAAGTCCCTCACAGCCCCGTCACCGGAACACCGGGAACGTCACAGGTCTCGGGAAATGGCGACAGAAGCCACAGTTTATTTTATAGAGTATTTCCAAAATCTGTAATAAATCTGCCTGTTTCTATCACTGTGATCGCACTGACCTGGAGCATCGGCTGCTGGATCATTCTCACCCTAGAATGAAGGCGAGAAAAACTAACAAAAAGCGATTGGAGAAATTTCTATTTTTTTTTTCTCGCAATTTTGCTGTATTTTTTCCTGTTTTCCACTAAATTACATGGTGAAATGGATGGTGTCATTCAAAAGTGCAACTTGTCCCATAGAAAACAAGGTCTCATGCGGCTACAGACAGAAAAAATAGCTATGGCTCCTATAGGAAGGGAAGGCAGAAACAAAACGTAAAATCGCCATGCCAGGAAGGGGTTAATATCGGTCAGGTATCATTGCACTGACACGAGATTGGCAGCTACATAAATATAAAACCACCACAAACTGAAATAACCAAACACAAAAATACATAATATAAAAAGTAATTAAACCTTTATTAGGCTAAAAAACAGATTGAAAAGGGGAAATTCCAATAAAGACGAGAGCGGTAATCCCCCTATTATACTAGGACAGAAATAACTGCACTAATACATAAATTACTCATATCCGGTGATGTGAGCAGCACTCATACAGCATCCATCATCCATCTGTGTGTGATCATCATCAGATTAAGTACAAGCTTTGTGGCTCCATCTAGTGGTTATGTGCAAAAATGCAAAGCTGGAGGTAGATAACAATAAGAACTGCTGTCCCGAGAATAAATATATAGGAATAACATTAGTGTGCCACATTTACTGATTTATGGAAAATATGTATACCATAAAATGAATAAGTATAAATTATGGCTCAAGGGCCGGAATAAATTAGAGAAAGTCAGCAAATGTCGCACAGCAGTTATAGAGAGATATGGGGACACAGAGCAATTAATCAAAAAATCACAGAGTCCTATTCCAATGAGAAGGCGATCGGGCAAGAACAAGTGTGTGCTAGTGCTGTGCCCGAACAATCAAAAATGAGAACATCCTGCACAAAACATATATAGACTGAGATAACACATTTACCACTGTCCCTCTTAAACGCGTTTCGCCGCGTCAGCTTCCTCAGGAGGTGAATAAGTGTTCCAAAGGCATTTCTATATAGGTTTCGCTGGATAGTTGCGTCACCACAGACACCAGACGGTGCAACACTCCGCGAGCGTTCAGCACATGAGATGAAACAGGTAGCTCAGTATGGACATATCGCTGCTGAGCTAAAGCACATTCACTATCCACACATTGCTTATCTGGTAAAATGGCCACATTAATTTGCGTAGGTAAGAATTAGACAAACGGGACACAGGTGAATGTGACATATAAACCACCCAAGAGGGAAAAATCAAAAGTGCAAGTGCCTCTTACAGTGCCAACGTGTGAAATGTTGAAAACAATCTAAATTAAAAATAAATAAATAAATTTGAAAATAATAATTTCATCAGATAAAATATATCTGGATGTTCTACAAGTGTTATATAGAAATTAACTCCTTCAAAGTATATAAATAAATATATATGTGTGTGTGTGTGTGTGTGTATATATGCATGCAAACAAAGATAATGTAATACAAATTTGTATATTGAGTATAATCTACAATTGATTCCGTGTGATTGTGTAGAGTGTGGAGAACAGAAATAAAAAAAGGATACAAAGAAAAGTCCCCGTATCTCTCCTGTTTCCCCTACGTGCTCTATACGCACACTGTATACGGCGCTCTGGTAGCGGCCGGTCAGGTGCGGCTCCAATCCGTAATATCAGTAGCAGTAAAGCTCAGCACTCGATAGGAAGCTGTGCAAGAATTGTGGAGTTATTAACAATCAAGGTCAGTCCGTGATAAACAGCTTAAAATGACATTTCGTCCAATCATAGACCTTCATCAGAAATCTCCTGTGTTGCTGGGATGTGTAGTGAATGTACCACTCAGAATTGTAAAGTGGACTGTGAGCCGTGTGGTTATAAGCGGTCAGTGCTGCAGTGTGGTGACATGGTCACTGTCAGGAATGCATGAGAGTAGAGACCCCCAGATAGGAGACAGATCAGATCTGTGCTGCACACACCCCATTTATACCTTCTTCTTCCCTCTCAGTTCGGCCCCAGGTGAAGGTGTCCGGTCAAGAGAAAGGTGACACCGTGAAGCTTCACTGCCAGGTGTACGGATTTCACCCCCGAGCTGTGGATGTGAAGTGGATGAACAAGGAGGACGAGGTTCACTCATATGAGACCACACACGTCCTCCCCAATCCTGACGGCACCTATCAGATCAGGGTCAGCGCGGAAGTGACCCCCAAAGATGGCGACAGATACTCCTGTTATGTGGATCACAGCAGCCTGGAGAAGCCGCAGTACATCGTGTGGGGTGAGTAGTGTCCATACTGGGCAGATGATGGGGGTAATACTGGAATATGTCATGACTGGTGATCACTATTGTGACATGTAATTGTATAGTCACCGACATCTTATTAATGTGAAACGACTGAACCGTTCTGTACGTGACTAATAGTAACTGCAGAATAATCTGTGCTGTGTACAGGAGGAATAACACGATATCTGGCCATTATATCACTTGTATCTGAGGAATAACACGATATCTGGCCATTATATCACTTGTATCTGAGGAATAACACGATATCTGGCCATTATATCACTTGTATCTGAGGAATAACACGATATCTGGCCATTATATCACTTGTATCTGAGGAATAACACGATATCTGGCCATTATATCACTTGTATCTGAGGAATAACACAATATCTGGCCATTATATCACTTGTATCTGCGGAATAACACGATATCTGGCCATTATATCACTTGTGTCTGAGGAATAACACGATATCTGGCCATTATAACACTTGTGTCTGAGGAATAACACGATATCCGGCCATTATATCACTTGTGTCTGAGGAATAACACGATATCTGGCCATTATATCACTTGTACCTGAGGAATAACACAATATCTGGCCATTATATCACTTGTACCTGAGGAATAACACAATATCTGGCCATTGCATCACCTGTATCTGAGGAATAACACGATATCCGGCCATTATATCACTTGTATCTGAGGTATAACATGATATCCGGCCATTATATCACTTGTATCTGAGGAATAACACGATATCTGGTCATTATATCACTTGTATCTGAGGAATAACACTATATCTGGTCATTATATCACTTGTATCTGAGGAATAACACGATATCTGGCCATTATATCACTTGTATCGCTCCCAATAAAACACAAAACAAACCACCCACTCTCCTTCTCCCACCACCCTGCTTCCTGTCTCTGGATCACTCCGGAATGCCCACTCCGTCTGCAATAAACTCCACGTGATTCATGACCTCTCATAGTCTTTCCTTCCTGGGCCTCACCAAACCATGGCTGACACCCTTGGACACAGCCTCCCATGCTGCGCTATGTTACGTCGGCCTCCACTTCACCCACACTCCTTGCCCTAGGAGCAGACATGGTGGAGGAGTGGGCTTTCTTTGTTATGAATGGGTCACCGAGGAGGAAAACAAAAACAAGCTAAGTCACAGAAAACCAGAGAGGTTGGTAACTATGCGGATTGCAGACCCCTGATCCTAACCACACAACTAACAGCAGCCGTGGAGCGTACCTACGATGATTCTAGATGCCTCGTCACAGCCGGAGGACTAAATAAGCCTAAAGCAAGAAAAGGGGAAAACTAACTGCCCCAGAGCAGACCCCAAAGGAATAGACAGCCCCCACACATGTATTGACGGTGAAACAAGATGAAAGCACAAACACAGGTAGGAAAATAGGCTGAGCAAACGATGGGGCCCACACTGACTAGAAAGGACAGGAAAGGAAAGACACTGTGCGCAATCAAGCCAAAAAAAACCTGCAAATAATGTCCAACACTTCTGATAGCAAAAAAAAGCCCTGAAGTCACTACACTTCATCCACTATATCAGCACTCTGGCATATTCTGAGAACAGAGCAAAAAGAGGCCAATCTAATAAGGGACAAAAAGCAAACTGGCAAATACAGTAACATAAGAGTGGAAATTCAGCACAGCCCCAGCTGGGGCTGGCTGACCACACAAAAACTGAATAGACAAAACCAAATCAAATGTGGACATGAGCAGAAATAACTTAGCTTGAGATGACAGGAACTAAGCTGGAAACCAAGACCTCAAGAGGCAGGAAAAAGTCACCAGCATGGGAATAGGGAGTCGGCTGTCTTAAATCCAGTCTGAGACTCCAAAATGTCCAATCCTCGTCCTCATTATCAGGTGGCAGGTCACTGCTAATTAAATCAGCTTCACTACTTCCTGCCACCACCAGAGGGAGCCCGGAAAGAGAACTCACCACTGGCAGACCAGAAAATGAATTCACAACACTTCTTTCTTCCAACTGTACCTTTAACCCAATCTCACCTCTTCCCTCCCTCATCCTCCCCTCTTTTGACGTCCACCCTGTCCGCATCTACTCTCCCTGCAACCTCCCAATGGCCATCATATACCGACCTCCGGGCCCGACCACTGTCTTTATTGACCAATTCTCCGCCTGGCTTCTTTACTTCCTCTCTGCTGACATTCCCACTATCATCATGGGTGACTTCAACATCCTCATTGACACTCACCAGTCAGCAGCCTCCAAACTCCTGTCCCTTACTTCATCTTTTGGACTTAGTGGTCCCTCTCAGCCACCCACAAAGATGGACACACATTAGACCTGGTCTTCACCCTTTTCTGCTCCCTATTTAACTTCACCGCCTTCCCTCTTCCTCTATCTGACCACCATCTACTCACTTACTCATCACTGTCCTCCACACTTGTCACCCATGTCCAGCAACATGCGCACCCCACAAATACCTTGCACACCTAGACACCCACACGCTTTCTGACTCTATTCTACCACTGGCATCCATATCCCCCTCCATGACACAGAGTGCCACTAGTTTCTACAATGCCTCTCTTGCATCAGCCATCGATTCGGTCTCCTCTGTTATGCATAGCAGAGTGTGACAAATCAATAGACAACTCTGGCGCAATAACATCACTAAAAAGCTTCGGCAAGCATCCAGAATTGCAGAACGGAGCTGGAAGAAAATGCATTTGCAAGATGATTTCACTGCACTCAAACAAGCAACACTTGCATTCAAATCAGCTCTCATCTCTGCTAAACAGATCTATTTTACATCCCTTGTATCTTCCTTATTCCACAACCCCAAACAGTTGTTCAATACTTTTAACTCCCTCCTCCGCCCACCACTGCCCCCTCCGATTTCCCCAATCTCTGCCGAGGACTTTACCACGCATTTCAAAAATAAGATAGACCAAACAAGGCAAGTCTTTGTTGTTCGACCACCCAACCCTTTGTATGCCAGACCAATGCCCTAACCCCATAACTTCCCTCTCCAAAATCACTGAAGGAGAGCTTGCTCATCTTCTCTCCAAATCACACCTCACTACTTGTGCACTTGACCCCATCCCATCCCACCTCCTCCCCAACCTCACCACCACACTTATCCCATCCCTAATTCATCTCTTCAATCTATCGCTAACTTCTGGTACCTTCCCCTCTGCTTTCAAACATGGCACAATCACACCAATCCTCAAAAAGCCATCCCTTGACACGAGCGCTATGTCCAGCTATCGCCCCATATCTTTTCTCCCATTTGCTTCCAAACTCCTTGAGCAGCATGTCCATGCTGAACTTTCCTCTCACCTTGCATCTAACTTGCTCTTTGACAACCTACAATCTGGCTTCCGTCCCCACCACTCCACTGAAACTGCCCTGACCAAACTGACTAATGACTTACAGCCAAAGCTAACAGACAATTCTCTATACTTCTCCTTCCAGACCTGACCTCTGCCTTCAACACAGTTGACCACTGCCTCCTACAACAGATCATCTCTTCCTTTGGTGTCAAAGACCTCGCCCTATCCTTGATTTCCTCATACCTTACCAACCACACATTTAGTCTGTGTGCCCACGTTGCGTTTTTTTAAGCATTTTTGAAGCGTTTGTGCCAGATCAGACGCTTCAGAAACGCTTAAAATAAGCTTCCTATTCAATTTAATGAATTTTTGGCTTTTTGTGCCAATGCATGCATTTTTTTCCACTCATAAACCGCTTAGCGGCTAAAAACGCAGCATGCTCATTCTTTTCCGCATAGGTCCGCGTTTTTAGATGTTTCCAAGCTTTCCAGAAACCATGCGGAAAAAACCGCATCAAAAAAGCACATTTTTTGTGCAAAAAACGCGCAGAAATAAAACGCGCGGTTTCTGCGAAGGAGTCCGGTTTTCTGAGCGTTTAAAAACGCTAACGTGGGCACATAGCCTTAGCGTTTCCTACTCCCGTGCTACCTCTTCATCTCTCCCTCTTTCTGTAGGTGTCCCTCAAGCCTCTGTCCTAGGACCCGTTCTCTTCTCAATCTATACCCTTAGCCTTGGACATCTCATAAAGTCTGGGATGATTGTTTTCTACAGACATATTGTACTTCATGATGGTGGTACAATTTCTTCAGTATGACTTGCATTTATTTGTGAAAAAATAGAAATTTGGTGAAAATTTAGCAACTTTCCAACTTTGAATTTTTATGCCCTTAACCCATTCATGACTGGAGGTATTTTCGGTTTTGCATTTTCATTTTTCGCTCCCCTTCTTCCCAGAGCCATAACTATTTTATTTTTCCGTCAATATGGCCACGTGAGGGCTTGTTTTTTGCGGGACGAGTTGTAATTTTGAACGACACCATCGGTTTTACCATGTCGTGTACTAGAAAATGGGAAAAAAAATTCCAAGTGCTGTGAAATTGCAAAAAAGTGCAATCCCACACTAGTTTTTTGTTTTGCTTTTTTTTTACTAGATTCACTATATGCTAAAACTGACCTGCCATTATGATCATCCAGGTCACTACGAGTTCATAGACACCAAACATGTCTAGGTTCTTTTTTATCTAAGTGGTGAAAAAAAATTCCAAACTTTGTTAAAAAAAAAAAAATTGTGCCATTTTCCGATACCCATAGCGTTTCCAATTTTCATGATCTCAGGCTGGGTGAGAGCTTATTTTTTGCATTTTGGTGCAGATACGTTCTTTTAATCACCCATTATTGCATTTTAATGCGGCAACCCAAAAAAAGTAATTCTGGTGTTTTGACTTTTTTTTTCTCGCTACGCCGTTCAGAGATCAGGTTAATCCTTTTTTTTTTATTGATCGGGCAATTCTGAACACGGCGATACCAAATATATGTATTTTTTATTTTATTTTCATGGTTTTATTTTGAAAAGGGCGAAAGGGGGTGATTTGAACTTTTATTTTTTTTTATATTTTTAAAAACATTTTGTTTTTTACTTTGGCGTGCTTCAATAGTCTCAATGGGAGACTAGAAGCTGCCATAACCCAATTGGCTTTGCTAAATAGAGGAGTTGATCAGAACGACTATATGTAGCAGATTTACTCATTGTTATGCGCACCGACCACCAGGTGGCGCTCACAGCAAACCGGCACTGACATAGAAGTCTCCAGGAGACCTGATTGTCATGCCTACCCAAAGTTGACCCGCGATCACATGACGGGGGTCTCCGCTGGGCGGATCTCCGGCCCGATGGCCGGAAGTGCAAGTTAAATGCAGCTATCAGCGTTTGACAGCGGCATTTAACGGGTTAATAACCGCGGGTGGATCACGATTTCTTCTGCGGTTATTCCGAGCACATGTCAGCTGTTCAAAATAGCTGACACGCCCTTCCGATTGGTTGTCCTCCCGGATTGATTACTAGATTGAAAAACTCCTTGCCGTTTACTTGGGCTAAAAACTCTATTACCTACCTGGGAATTCACCTGGTTTCCCCTTCCAATGAATTAGTATCCAAAAACATTGCGGAATCAATACATTCCAGTAAGCCTGAATTAAATAGAATAAGTGCCCTAGAAATCTCATGGATGGCACGCATACAGACTTGTAAGATGATATTTTTGCCAAAAATTTTATATATTTTAAGATGTATCCCACTACCCATACCTAGAAAATTGCTGGATGAGATTCAGTCCCTACTACTCCGCTTCATTTGGGGTGGTAAAAAGTCTAGATTTCAGAGCTCTTTGCTATTTTATAAGACTGGAGAGGGAGGTTTGGGACTGCCGGATATCCATCTTTATTATAAGTCATGCATGATTGACGCCCTTAAAGAGTGGTGGGATACTACATCCAAACACTCTTGGGTGCAAATGGAAAAATCCAACACCAAACTCCACTCTACTAGACTAATGATGGAGACGGAGTTCTTACACCCGGGATTACAGTCTGCCCTCAAAATGTGCAAAGAGTTGATCTCTAGAAAGCTGATACACATCCCGTTGAAATATGTCTCATTTAAGAGCTCTGATTTGGTGGTCCCAATTCCATCGCTGGGATGATTATGGTGTGCCTAATTTGCAAGCCATACTTTAAGGAGTCTTCCTCAAAACTTTTGAGGACCTAAGATCATCATACCGACTCCCAGGTAATTTTTTTTTCTCCTATGTCCAATTGAAAAGTTTCCTCTCCTCTCATCCAGCAATTTTTTCCCAAGTAGCTCCGTCTTCAATCCAACATTTTATCCGGGGGGAAAAAAGGATTTTCTAGAGGGGTCTCAGTCGCCTACAATTATCTTATCTCTCCCACAAATGATAAGCTTCAATACATGGTCAAATGGGAAAATGACCTAGGCACTTCCTTTACCCAAGAACAATGGCAGTTAGCCATATCCTGGCCCCTTAAAAGCTCATCGTGTATTAATCATATGGAAATTGCAAAAAAAAATTCAACTTCGCTGGTACCTTCCCCTAATCGTATAGCCCATTTCTTTCAAGGATCTTCCCCTCTTTGTTGGAAAAACTGTGGCGAAATAGGCACGCTTTTACAATCTTGGTGGTCTTGTTGTAAATTAAAACCGTTTTGGGATGATATATTTCAGATACTATCAGCTTGTACTGGATGATCCCCGCATTAGCTTTATTAAACATAAGCATCACTGATCTTCCTTATGCTAATAGATGGCTCTGTTCTTTTGTACTAACTGCCGCAAGACAAGCCCTCGCCTCCAATTGGAAATTACAATCAATCCCATCACTGGATGACATTTGTCGGAGAATGGATTTATTCTATTCACATGAACTAATTCTGTCATGGGACATTACTAAAAAGGATAAAACTCAACAAAGATGGAGCGCGTGGCCTGTCGTAAAAAAATTATTCTGTACTTAACAAATCTATGTATAGTAAGTACACCTTCCACCATTGAGGGAAACGATCTGATAGTCTGTGGAATTTTGAATTAGTCAACTTGGTTGATTCCTATAGAGTTTTACACTTGGAGAGTATACCCTTTCATATATATATTTTTTTTTTCTTTTTTTTTTCCCTTTGTTAACTTACTGTTTTGATTTTCCTGTTCTTCCCCCTACCCCAGCCCAGAGGAAAGTTTCAACATTTTCAGTTTATCCTCTCTCATTCCCTGGTTCATTACTTCAGTGTATTTTTTGTTATATTATTCTTCAATGTATCAACACTGTACGCTATATTGTACTTATGATGAACCTGTTAATTTATCCCCCCCTTTTTATACCTGTTATACTCAGAAAACCTTAATAAAAAACTATTGAATAAAAAAAACAGCTGACACCTCCTGGGATAGATGTGGACTCACCTCCACAGCCCACATTAAAGGGAGGGAGTCCGATATCGGCGTAAATTAACCCTTGTCTGACACTGGGCGTAAAAGCACAGAGTTATGTCACACAAAATAGTTAATAAATAACATTTCCCACATGTCTACTTTACATCAGCAAAAATTTTGGAACCAAATTTTCTTTGGTAGGAAGTTATAATGCAGGGGTGGGGAACCTTTTTTCTACCAAGGGTCATTTGGAATTTTATAATAGCGTTCGGGGGCCGTATAAAATTATTAATAATGATGAGCGAGTATACTCGTTGCTCGGGTGTCCTCCGAGTATTTTGGCGTGCTCGGAGATTTAGTTTCTGTCGACGCATTTGCATGATTTGCGGCTGCTGGTCAGCCTGAATACATTTTTTTTTTTAACCCTGCTCTTCAACCATGCTCACACTTGCCATCACCGTTTTTGCTCCACTAATCTTCACTCTCCTTCGCTATCCCCAAACCCCTGCAACCTTGAACCAAATAACAATCTCCCCCTCTCTCTTACCCCCCACCTCGCTTTATCTGCAGGCATACTCAGACCTCTCCTACTAAAATACAATACAAGATGATCACTCTCCTTGACCCACCTGCTTTCCCTTTCTCTGCTTCCTCTCACTGATGGTGACATATCCCCCAATCCTGGCCCCACCTGCCTCATACATCCCACTAATCCTCACCCCTATCTTTCTCACACTAAGAAACTACTGCAATCCCTCAAACTTAAAACCTGTGCCACTGACCCCCTCCCTCCTGCACCCTCTTTGTGAAGCACTTTGGAATGCTCGCACCATCTGCAACAAGCTCCACGTGATCCACGACCTCTTTACCTCCCGCAAACTTTCCTTCCTGGCCCTCACTGAGACCTGGCTGACACCCCCTGACAAGGCCTCCCCGGCCGCACTGAGTTATGGCGGCCTCCACTTTACCCACACAGACAAGGTGGAGGAGTGGATTTCCTCCTTTCTAAACACTGCTCCTTCAACCCTATCCAACCCCCACCCTTATCCTCCCTTCTTTCAAGGTTCACTCTGTCCGTATTTACTCTCCCTCTAATCTCCAAATGGCTGTCATATACTGACCAGCGGGATCAGCCACTGCCTTCATCGACCAATTCTCCACCTGGCTCCTCCACTTTCTCTCTTCTGACATCCCCACCATCATCATGGGGGACTTCAACATCCCCATTGACACCCACCAGCCAGAAGCCTCCAAACTCCTGTCACTTACCTCATCCTTTGGACTTACTCAGTGGTCCTCCACAGCCACCCACACAGATGGACATACATTAGACCTCATCTTCACTCGCCTCTGTTCCCTATCTAAACTCACAACCTCTCCCTTCTCCCTATCTGACCACCATCTACTCACCTTCTCATCCTTGTCTTCCTCACCTGCCCCCCATGTCCAGCCACTAGCACATCCTCGCTGAAATCTCGCACACCTAGACATCCACAGACTCTCAGACTCTCTTCTACCTCTGTCCTCCCTATCTTCACTCCACAACACGGACAGTGCCACCACTTTCTACAACGCCACCCTCACATCAGCCATAGACTCAGTCGCTCCTCTCATGCATGGCAAAGTGCGACAAACCAATAGGCAACCCTGGCACAACAACCTCACCAAAAAACTTCGATAAGCATCCAGGGTCGCGGAGCGGCGTTGGAAGAAAACACGCCTGCCAGACGACTTCACTGCAAGCTACACTTGCCTTTAAATCAGCCCTCACCTCTGCTCAACAGACCTATTTCACAAACCTTGTATCTTCATTATCCCACAACCCAAAACAACTGTTCAGCACATTTAACTCTCTCCTCCGCCCACCACTTCCACCTCCAACTCCCATCATCTCTGCTGAGGACTTTGCCACCTACTTCAAAAACAAGATCGACCAAACAAGGCAAACCTTTTCAGTTCCACCACCCCAACCGCTCCACATACCAGACCTCTGCCCTTCCCTAATAACCTCCCTCTCCAACATCACTGAAGGAGAGCTTACTCATCTCCTTTCCAAATCACACCTCACCACCTGTGCACTTGACCCCATTCCCTTCGCACCTGCTCCCCAACCTCACTAATGTGATCATTCCAGCCCTAACCCATCTCTTCAACCTATCCCTAACTTCTGGTACCTTCCCCATGGCCTTCAAACATGCCACCATAACACCCATCCTCAAAAAATCAAACCTTGACCCTACTGCTATGCCCAGCTATCGCCCCATATCACTGCTCCCGTTTGCTTCCAAACTGTTTGAACAGCATGTCCATGCTCAACTTTCCTCCCACCTCTCATCTAACTCCCACCTTGACATCCTGCAATCTGGCTTCCGCCCCCACCACTCCACTGAAACTGCCCTGACCAAAATTACTAATGACTTACTCACAGCCAAAGCTAGCAGACAGTTCTCCATCCTCCTCCTTCTTGACCTGTCCTCTGCCTTTAACACAGTTGACCACTGCTTACTGCTACAGATTCTTTCTTCCCTTGGCATAAAAGACCTTGCCCTGTCCTGGATTTCCTCATACCTTTCTGACCGCACATTCAGCCTTTCCCACTCCCACACTACCTCCTCATCCCGCCCCCTCTCTGTTGGAGTCCCCCAAGAATCTGTCCTGGGACCCCTACTTTTTTCAATGTATACTCTTGGCCTAGGATAACTCATAAAGTCCCATGGCTTCCAGTACCACCTGTATGCAGATGACACTCAGATCTACCTCTCTGGCCCAGATGTCACCTCTCTGCTGTCCAGAATCCCGGAGTGTCTATCAGCCATATCCTCGTTTTTCACCTCTTGCTTCCTAAAACTCAACATAAACAAAACTAAACTCATTATCTTTCCTGCATCTCACGTATCTTCCCTACCCGATCTATCTATTATGGTAAGCGGCATCACGCTCTCTCCCGCACCTGAAATCCGCTGCCTCGGAGTAACTCTCAACTCTGCCCTGTCCTTCAAACCACACGTCCAAACTCTTGCCACCTCCTGTCGCCTCCAACTCAAAAATATTTCCAGAATCCGTCCCTTCCTCAGTCCTCAATCTACTAAAACTCTTGTACATGCCCTCATCATCTCCCGCCTTGACTACTGCAACACTCTCCCCTGTGGCCTCCCTGCCAACTCTCTTGCACCACTCCAGTCTGTCCTCAATTCTGCTACCCGACTAATCCACCTCTATCCTTGCTACTCCCCTGTTTCTCCCCTCTGCAAATCCCTCCATTGGCTCCCAATTCCCCAATGAATCCAGTTCAAACTACTAACACTGACCTACAAAGCCATCCACAACCTTTCCCCTCCCTATATCTGAACTAATCTCCCAATATCTTCCCTCACGTAATCTTCGATCCTCCCAAGACCTCCTACTCTCCTCCACACTTATTTGTTCCTCACACAACCGCCTCCAAGATTTCTCCCAAATATCCCCTATCCTCTGGAATACCATGCCTCAATACATCCGATTATCCACCACCCTCGGATCCTTCAAACGGAACCTGAAAACCCATCTTTTCAGGAAAGCTTACAGCCTGCAATAACCATTCTGCCGCCTCTCCACTGCCTGAGCTGCTGCACCCCCGACCTTCTGTCTCTTCCCCACTCTCCCGTAGAATGTAAGTGTGGCGCCCCTGAGGGTTCAGTCGCCACAGAGGTACTGCACCTCCTTAGCTGTGGTGCCCCACCATCCAGGTAAGGTGGAGACCCCTGACCACGCTCCAACACCTGCACCCCACACAATAGAGTAGTGTAGCAAAGCACCCTTTGGTGGCTCCCTGCTTGGAACACGAAGAGTGCTGGGAGGCGGGTGGAGTTGAGATAGCACTAAAAGAGCGGGAAGAGGATAGGAGTTAGTTAGTTGGTCACAGGAGTCTGACGAGGTTGGACCTGTGTAAGGGGATCCCCTGAGTGGGATGGAGGAAGGAAAGTGCTGCAGCCGACCTCAGTGATCTGGGTCCGCTGGCACAAGAAAGGAACACTGAAGGAAAGCCTGACTCTCCATAAGAAGGAAAGGATTAGTACGGAACGTGAGGAGAGGAAGAGAACCAGGGGAGCAGGGTTAGAGGAGAACCCTTCCCAAGTTCTAAGCGCAAGGCCGGGGCCCGGTCCCCGGTCCCCGAGGTTGTTTGGATACTTATGGTCCCGCAACAGACACCGGAGGAATAGAAGTTTGTCATCACTTTATTCCCACATCAGACTTGGGGGCACAACAGTGGGTCGCCCTCCCAGGGCTGTGGGGTACTCGGTTTCGTTGCCGGTATCAGCGGGATGTGTCACAGCAGTGGTGACCCGGACCGTGGCCCTGGGCACCCAAGTATTAGGAAGATGTGAATAGTAGAATGTAGTGAATGGAATAGTTCGTGACGCCACCTGTGGTGTTCGGCAAATGAGGTGTTAGGCCGACGCTGCATGCAGATCCTCTGGGACTGATGGTGTGTTGCAGCCAAGATGGTAAAGCTCGCCACAGGTGGAGCTGTAGTCTCAGGGCAGTGTAGTTGTGGAATTAGAGGAGAGGCACAAGTGGTGTAGAAGCTGGTACCCAAATGTAGCGGCGCTGAGTGCGTTGGCGCAAGAATGAATGGAGGACACCATGGCTTGTAGTTCCAAAGCTTTACTCACAGTCTGTAGTGCCCGCTTCCGTGCCGTGTCCTCCAGGTCAGGGACTCAGTCAACCTCCAGGCAAGATGGAATGCTCCCTTTCAACGCTCCGCCAACATGTGCCTTTTTGAACCTCTATAGCGCCTTTAAGTGTGAAGATCTCCTAGTACTAAGTTACAATGGAGTTCCTCCTTACAGATGTTCCCAAGAACTCTACTTGTATGGCAGACAGCTGTAGCCTGCTTCGGGGACTCCCTACTCCTGAGTCCCGGCTCACTATCCAAGTTGCTGTTGTGCCCCAAGTCTTAGATGGGAGTAGTGCATTTACAGCCCACTACTCCACCAGTGTCTGCTGCAGAGCCATTAGTGTCCATACAACCTCGGGGACCGGGCCCCGGCCTTGCGCTTAGAACTTCTAGGCAGGGTTCTTCCTCTAACCCATGTCCTCTGTGTTCCCTTTTACTCCTTCGGTCCGTACTAATCTCTCTGTCTTATGGAAGCTCAGGTTTCAGTTCAATGTCTTTCTCCTTCTTTCCTTTCCTGTGCCAGCTGGCTCAGAATACTGAGGCAGCTGCAGCACTCCTTCCTCCATCCCTCTTCCAGGGATCTCCTTTCCACACTCCTCACTGAGTGACTTCCTCCCTCAGACTCCCCATCTGCCTGACCTGTAATCCTAAACCTTCCCGCTCTTTTATGTATTCTAACTCCACCCGCCTTCCAGCACGTTTAGTGTTCCAAGCAAGGAACCACCAAAGGTGCTCTGTTACTCTCTAAGCAAGGAGCCGCAATGTGGCTTTGCTGAACTACTCTGTTGTGTGGGATGCGAGTGTTGGAGCGTGGTCAGGAGCCTCCAACTTACCTGGATGATGGGGCACCACACCTCAGGAGGAGGTGCAGTACCTCTGTGGTGACTGAGCCTCAGGGGCGCCACAGCAGCAACGAGATAGAGAGCCGGGACTTGGTAGCAGAGAGTCCCCGAAGCAGGCTACAGCTGTCTGCTGTACAAGTAGAGTTCATAGGACCATTTAAGTGTAGCTACATCCACTCTGCCCTGGGACTACAGCCCTGCCTGTGGAGGGCTATACCATCACTGCTGCAGGAACTGCAGAGGAACTGTCTGCAGCGTCGGCTTAACATCTACATTGCTGAACACCACAGGTGGCGTCACAACTTATTCATTCACACTGAACATTTACAATGGGCGCCCAGGGCCACGGGCCGGGTTCCAGCTACCTTGACATCTCCCATTGAGGACCATCGGGCCCGGTACCGAGTACCCAACTGCCCTGGGTGTGAGGGCGACCTATAAGTCCGCAAGGACAGAGTCCTCTCCCCTCTGTACCAGTCCGTCATTGTAAATTTGTTTACTGTTAACGATATCTATAACTTTCTATGTAACGATATCTATAACTTTGTATGTAACCCCCCTTCCCATGTACAGCACCATGGAATTAATGGCGCTATATAAATAATAATAATGTGGAGATTCCTTAACAAACAGGCATTCCCCACATGTATTCAGGCTGTCCAGCAGTCGTAAATCATGCAGCTGAGGCGGCGAAAACTAAATCTCCGAGCACGCCAAAATACTCGGAGGACACCCGAGCATGCTCAGGAAAGCCCGAGCAACGAGTATACTCGCTCATCACTAATTAATAACTTAAACATTAGCCAACTATATTTATTCAAACATTTTAATAACTCCTACCTAATGTGATGGCTGGAATGACTTCTCTTTGGTGAGGCGTTTGATATTGGGAGGTATTGATGATGTTGCTACTCGCAACTGGTTTTCTAAGTTTGCATCAGTCAATCTTGAGCGAAGTCGACACTTTGCGATGGAAAGTTTTGAAAAGAACTGCCTGAACCTATTTGAAAAATAAAAAGCATGACTGAACAAAATAATTTCAAGGGAACCTATCACCTGTAAAAGCGCTATTAACCTGCAGATTTAGGTTAATAGCGTTTGAATCCTGCTTGGCGTCTGCAGATTGAACCCCGCTGCCCTGCTGAACTTTAATTCTCCCAGCAGCGTTATGGTTTCCGTCATGGAGGTGGCGCCGGTGTGGGTTCAGTCACCGCTCTGTGTATGGAGAGCAGCGGCTGTATCCGCAGCCTTCCGCACTGACTGACAGCTGCTCTGCATTGGAAACCATGAAGGGGGGGCGCAGATACAGCCGCTGCTCTAGATTTACAAAGCCGTGACTGAACACCACCGGGAGGATTAGAGTTCATTTCCTCCCAGCAGGGGGGTTTTATATGCCGGAGCCAGGTAGGTTCAGAACACTACTAAGGCCTGTTTCACACATCAATTTTTAGCATCAGTTTAAATCTGCCAAAATGGCGGAAAGCGGATCCGTTGCTGTACTGATGACAACAGATGCCACCGGACCGTTTTTTTTTTAACGGATCCGATGAAGGAACAATTTTAAAGGAATCGTAGTCCGGGAAAGGAGAGAGATTGATTTTTGCGGCCGCCAGAAATGATTTCAGGCTTAAATTTCAGGCTGACTTCTTTCCCCCGGGCATGCGCACTATAAAATGCGGATCCTGCAGCACAAAAAAACGTTGCATGGTCCGTCCGGGCATGTCGGCGGACGCCAAAAATTTGGTGGATCCGCAAAAAAACGGATCCAACGGATGGCCATCCGTCAAGATCCGCCAATAATGCAACTCAATGGGGAAAAAAACGGATCCGCCAAGCAAAGTGGCGGATCCGTTTTTTTGCAAAATGGCGGATTTTGACTGATGGTCACAGACGGATGTGTGAAACAGGCCTAACCTGCAGATTAACCCCATTTCTGGGGCCTGAGGTATACAACACATGGGTGGTATATGGAGTCTGAGGTATACAGCACATGGGGGGTACATGGAGTCAGGTATACAGTACATGGGTGGTATATGGAGTCTGAGGTATACAGCACATGGGTACATGGAGTCTGAGGTATATAGCACATTGGTGGTACATGGAGTCTGAGGTATATAGCACATGGGGGTACATGGAGTCTGAGGTATATAGCACATGGGGGGTACATGGAGTCAGGTATACAGCACATGGGTGGTATATGGAGTCTGAGGTATACAGCACATGGGGGGTACAAGGAGTCTGAGGTATACAGCACATGGGGGGTACAAGGAGTCTGAGGTATACAGCACATGGGGGGTACAAGGAGTCTGAGGTATACAGCACATGGGGGGTACATGGGGCCTGAGGTTTACAGCACATGGGGAGTACATGGGGCCTGAGGTACCGTGATTACCCTGCACACTGCAGCCGCACAAGACGTGACACTTTCAGCTCTGCTATCTCGCTCAGTGGATAGAGCGGGGGGAGGGCAGTGACTCTGGTCCGAGGTGGTTCCTGTGCGCGGAGTCCAGCGTCTCACTGGTGCAGGTTCGCTGACAATGCAGCAGGAGACGCATCCTCACAATATGCTGCCAAAACTCCAGTCCCCGTGTCTATTGCTGCAGTATCCACCCAGATTATAACTTGTCCCTCACCTGGAGCCGCACCGCAGGAGTCTCACCACTGAGCACTGATGGGAAAAGCGCAGCACAATACCGCGCGCACCTCTTAAAGGGCAAAGTGGCTGCGGGCCGCACAAGATGATATGGGAGGCCATATACGGCCCGCGGGCCAGACGTTCCCCACCCCTGTTATAAGGGTTAAAAGTTGACCAGCAATTTTTCAGTTTTCCAACAAAGACCATTTTTTTAGGGACCACCTCACATTTTGTACTCAAAACCACATTCAAGAAGTTTATTAACCCATCAGGTGCTTCACATGAATTTTTTTTTTTTAAAAAACCAAAAACGAACATTTAACTTTTCACAAAAATGTTGACAAGGGTAGCAGGAAAAATGGACCCCAAAATTTGTTGTGCATTTTCTCCTTAGCATGTTGGTACCCCATATGAAGGAGAAAACCACTGTTTGGGTGCACGGCAGAGCTCAGAAGAGAAGGAGAGCCATTTGACTTTTTGAATGCAAAATTTGCTAGAACAATTGTCGCATTTGGAGAGTCTCTGATGTGCCTAAACAGTGAAAATCCCCCTCAAATGACACCATTATGGAAACTAGACCCCACTGGCAACTCATCTAGATGTGTGGTGAGCACATTGACCCCCAATGTGCTTCACAGAAATTTAAAAATAAAAAAATCAAATTTTCCCCACAAATGTTTTAGCCCAAAATATTGCATTTTCATAAGGGCAACAGGAGAAATTGCACCATAGAATATGTACGCCGATACCCCATATGAGGGAGAAAACTACTATTTGGACACTCGGCAGGGCTCGTACGGGAAGGAGCGTTATTTGACTTTTTGAATTTAAAATTTCCTGGAATCGTTAGCGGTTGTCATGTCATGTCCCATTTGGTGAGCCCCTGATGTGCCTAAACAGTGGAATCTCCCCACAAGTGACCCCATTTTAGAAACTAGATCCCTCAAGGAATGTATTTAGATGCATGGTAAGCACCTTGATCCCCCAGGTGCTACACAGAAATTTATAACATTGAGCCGTGAAAATAATAAAATCACATTCTCCTCACAAAAATGTTGTTTTAGCCCCAAGTTTTTAATTTTTCTAAGGGTTAGTAGGAATTTATGGTTTGCAGGTGCCATGACCAACAGGGAGAGCCCATGAGGTGCCAGAGCAGCAGAAACCCCATAAGTGACCTCATTTTACAAACTACACCTTTCAATGAATTCATCTAGGGGTGCAGTGATCATATTGACACCACGGGTGTGTCACAGAATTTTATACCATTGAGCAGTGAAGAAAAAGTAACTACATTTTTACCGCCACAATTTAGTTTTAGGCCCGGTTTTACGTTTTCACACAAGAAATGGGTAAAAATAGCATCCTAATTTGTCCCACAATTTCTACTGAACGTGGCAATACCCCATATGTGGCTGTACAGTACTACTTACCATACGGAGAGCCTCGTGAGGAACAGCGCGCTATTTGTCTCCTAGAGCGCAGATTTTCCTAGAAGAGTTTGCGGACTCCATATATAGAGCTTCTAATTGCTAGAAGAGCAAAATTCCGCCTCAAGTGACCTCATTTTGGAAATTATACCCCTTTGGGAATTTATCTACACATTTAGTGCCGATTTTGACTCGATGGGTATTTTCCAGAAACAAGCAGTAATGAATATTGCCTAGTGAAAATTGCAAATTGCCGTTGTAGTGACCAGTACGCTGTAGCAGCCAGTATGTTATGCCCAGCACGTGCTTCTGGAGTCATGCACCCGTAAGTTAGGCGGGTTCTCATTGCTTCAGAAATCCCAAACAGGTGAACACTATATGTGGTTTAGGTACACTATGGGCCAGAAGAGAGGTGGCATTTAGATTTGAGAGTGGAGAATTTGCTGAATTTCTTTTGGAGGATTATGGAGCCATTTTACTTTTCCAGAGCCTTTGTACTACCAGTAATGTGGAAGCCTCATATAATTCAGTTAACGGATGACAGACCTGAGTGAAGGCATGTTTTTTTGTGGATTGAGTTGAAGCTTTTATTGTGAACATTTTACATAATGTTTGGGATCACAGTTATGTGGCGCTTTACGCTGAGCACTTTGGGGTTTCCATCTAAATCTCTGAGTGACGCGATTCAGATGAAACTCCCAAGGGATCCATTCACTATAATGAGGCAGCAGAGTTACTTTGGACGCCATCTGGCCTCTGTTCAGCGGTGTCCTTCTTTTCCGAAGTGCACAAAACTGTGGCTGACGGCACTTTTATGCAGTCCTAAAAAGACGGACAGCGACGGATCACAGGTCAGATGGCGTCCACTGTGCCTCCTTCTGCCTCATTATAGGGAATCTTCCGCCAGAGGTTCTGTCTGAATCATGTATTTCAGAGATTTACACGGAAACCCCCGATGCAAGCGCTCAGCGCAGAGTGCAGGATAAATGTGCGCCGAGCCTTACTACGATCTTTGGGAGGCAGAATGAAAAAACAGTAGGTGTAGAATTGGTTTTATTTATTTTTTACGCCGTTCCTTGTGTGGCATAAGTGATTAGGCGACTTTATTCTTCGGGACGGAGAGATTACAGCGATACCAGATTTATATCGGGTTTTTATGTTTGGCTGCTGTCACACACTAAAAGACGCTCTATTGCAAAAAAATAGTTTTTGCATCACCATATTTTGAGAGCTATAATTTTTCCATATTTTGTCCCACAGAGTCATGTAAGGTCTTGTTTTTTGCGGGATGAGTTGACATTTTTATTGGTACCATTTTCGGGCACATGACATTTTTGATTGCTTTCTATTCCGATTTTTGGGAGGCAGAATGGACAAAAGTCAGCAATTCAGGAATATTTTTTGGGGGGGTTAAACCTCATTCATATTGTTTTTTATGTTTTGGCGCTTTTATACAAAAACAATTTTATAGAAAAAATAATTATTTTTGCATCACTTTATTCTGAGAGCTATAACTTTTTTATTTTTCCGCTGATGGAGCGGCTTGTTTTTTTTGCGGGACAAAATGATGTTTTCATCGGTACCATGTTTATATCCGTCTATTTGATCTCTTTTTATTCCACTTTTTGTTTAGCAGCATGATGATTAAACATTGTTTTTTGCCTTTTTTTATGGTGTTCACTAAAGGAGTTAACTAGTGGGGCAGTTTTATAGGTCGGGTCGTTGCAGATGTGGCGATACCAAACGTGTACTTTTATTGATTTTTTCTTCATACAAATATTTATTTATAAATACAACATCTTTTGATTTTATTATTATTTTTGATTTTTTAAACAATATTTTTTACAATTATTTAATTTTTTTTTTTCATTTTTTGAACATTTTTACTTTGTCCCACTATGGGACTATCATTTTTTCCAGGCTGATTGCTTCTACAGCATGGGGATTCAGCAGCATCCCCATACTGTACAAACTGTCAGCTGTGCACTGACAGGGGAAGTTGCTGATCATGCACTGCACATGATCAGCAAGTTTCCTACCTCTGGTGACTCGGATGTCATCATGACGACATCTGGTCACCATGGCAACGATTGGGACCCCGCGGCATGCTGCGGGGTCTTTGATCCAAAGGCAGAGGGGCTGTCAGCCCTCTGCCGGCTCCTGGAATGCTGTGATCATGTTCAATCACAGCATTTCGGGGGTAAGTGCCAGGAGCGGTGCGTGTCAGATTCAGCTGACACCCAGCGGCGATCGCCCACATACCACCCGTGTGTGCAGGCGATCGCGCGGATGTAATAATCCGTCCATGATCAGATAGACCCAGGTCACAGGGGCGGATTATTACATCTGATGTCAGAAAGGGGTTAAATTATAGCAATGGCCATGTCACTTCATATGGCAGATTTATACAAGTGGTCACCAGACATGAAATCAGGAGTTTTATAGGCGACTTGGAGAATATGTCAATTTTCTTTTGCAGATTTAATTTTCAAAACGGTTAAATATGTGGCAGAAATCACCGACAAACATGTGACATATCCGGCATGTCTGCAGTGGAAAATTCCACTACATGTGAATGAGGTTTTGTGACACTGAGTCTAGTTTAACACTGAGAAGTTGTTGCAGATTTTGGTGCAGAATCAGCAGTGAAAATCTGCTACAAATCTGCAGCCTCTGGTCATGTCCTAAGAGGGCGCTGCATTAAGAGATAGAAACACTACACATGTCATCAGTGCAGCGGAGGAGACTATACTCTCAGTATAATCCACAGATCAGATTTACATTTCTGTTTTCTAACAAGAACCAGAGAAGTCCAGTGTCTGGGTCATCGCTGTGGTCGTAGATGTGGTGGTCGTCGCTCTTCTCGGCATTGGTGGATTTATCTTCTATAGAAGTAAGTGTCAGTAATCCCGCACTTCTCATGATATATTCCGCTAAATAAACAGCAAAAGATGTGATGAATGTATTTGCCAAATTTTACTTCCACACCCTTCAGTAAAGCGTACCTGTCATATCAGGTGACTGTTCAGAATAAGCGTCCTGTGAGTACATGAGGAATAACACTATCTCTGGCCTTTATGTCACCTGTATCCTATATTTTCCCCAGTTTTCCCCTCTGCAGGCTCTGCCTCTAAATTTTAGTTGTCTCTGAGCTAGTTGGTGGAGAATAGCTGCTCTGATGTCTCCCATATACAGTTGCTGCCAAAAGTCTTGAAACTGACACAAATTTTGGCTTTCACAAAGTTTGCCGTTTCCTTTTTATAGCGGCATTAACTCTAGATTATTATGAAGAGTGATCATATGAAATACAAAAAATTACAAAGGCATTCCTTGCCCTTGAGACAGGTACAGTCATTATTGCTTTGCACCAAAAATACTTTACAGGCAAGGATATGGCTACTTGTAATATTGCCCCTAAATCAACCATTATTCATCATCAAGAACTTCAAAGGGAAAGGTTCAATTGCTGTGAAGAAGGCGTCAGGGCGCCCAGTAAAGGCCAGCAAGTATCAAGGCCGTCTCCTAAAAAGGATTCAGATGAGACAGAGGTGAGGAAACTTTTTTCTGCCAAGGGTCATTGGGAAATTTATAGCACCATTCGTAGCCATACAAAAGTACGGTATCAACTTTTAAATAATCCTGCTATATTTGGTCAAACATTTGCTGCTCCTCTTTGGAGAGTCTGTGATGTTAGGTGGCATTGATGATGGGGCTCTCACATCTTCCAGGTTTGCATCAATCTGTAGCGCATTCGACTCTTTGCGATGATAAATTTTGTTAAGAACTTGCAGCAGTAAGCTGTAACGAACACAGTTGCCCATTTCACTGCATGTCTCCTTAAAGTCATCACTGCTCATGTAATGGTCATAAAGCTCACGCAATGTTAGGTTTGCAGTATACATCACATAGGAGCCTCAGAGACTGCTGTACATATATCACATAGGTGACAATGAGACTGCTGAATACATTACATATTAGACACTGAGACTGCTGTATATACATCATATATGAGAAATTGAGACTGCTGCATATGCATAAGATAAACACTGAGACTGCTAAATATGCATCACATAGGAGACAGTGACTGCTGTAAACATTACATAGCAGTGCGACTGCTGTATTCATCATAGAAAGGAGCAGGATAAGCGTGCAGAGCACACTGACTCCTCCCACAAAGAACGTCTTGACACTGGCACTGGACATAGTTAGGACATAATTCAGCAGTGCGTGCGTCACAGTGTTCGGTAGTGAATGATGCGTGCGCATGCGCACAGTCTAGGGAAGAATTAAAAGGCCAGCAGCCAGACAAACTGGGCCGACGACCCAAGCACTGCAGCCCCCACTACTCTGGCAAATGGCTGGAAAAAATTACATCACGAGCCATAAATGGCATGTGGTTGGTAGTTTCCCCACACCTGACCAATAGGATCGGTTCAACACCAGTGCAGAGCTTGCTCTAAAATAGAATCAGACAGGTGTTAGTGCAGCTGCATGCACAGTGTGACAAACGCTTCCAGAGGCTGGCATAGCTTAAAGAAGTGCATCAAAGAAGCCTCTTCTTTCTAAGTAAAACATCAAGGACGATTGCATAAATACAGAAACTTGAAGTATTTGTCAATAAAAATGTAAAAACCTATAACATTTTTATAGGCAGACGCCAAAACGCCTGTTGGGGTGGGCGCATCCAAGGGACAATACACAGCTCATCTGGTAATATACCATCTAAAATGAGGAATTCAATTTATTTCTAACACTCGTTATAGCATGTCACAGCAGCCATGAATTGCTAGTCAAGTCTTTCTTATATCACTTGCATTGCCTTTGTGCTCTGTTCTAATTCAGACAGAGCAGTATAATTGTTTTCCCCTTTTTGCAGACGTTGCATAGCGATTCCACTACATATGCACTGTACTCCTTCCTCTCCATTTTATGCTCTCCTCCTTACCTGTATAGAGATCTATATGGTATCACAGCAAAAATTAGTCTAAGTAGTATACTGAGATTCTGATTATTATTTTGCACATATTTTTTACTATTAATTACATGCCATCTGAATTTTGCTGCTATTATTATCTATATACCATTTTATTGTATCTTGTCCCTTATGGTGTGTCCATTTTTTACTAGTCATTTGTTCCCTCCCCTACCGCACCTGTCTGTGTCCATAAAATCAATAAAGTTATTATTTGTGTCACACATTTTGGACTTTAAATATTTTTTTCATCTTGTTTTTATCAGTTCTTCACCGATATGTCCTATACTTGGTCCTAAGTATACATACAGTGGGTACGGAAAGTATTCAGACCTCTTTAAAGTTTTCACTCCTTGTTCCATTGCAGCAATCACCGAATCGGTACGTGTCAGACTTTCGGTCATGGGAGTCAGCAGGCACACAGCAGATTGCTGTACACAGTCAATGTACCCAGCCGCAGGGAATCTATGGCGTGGGCCTGCATCAACAAGTTGCTCCAAAGAGGGAGCACCAACCTTCCCCTGCTGCGCGCTGTGTTCTCACCAGATCTCTCCCTGCTTTTCCGCGCACAGCCCCTTTTATCTTAGTCACGCCCGCTGCAGTCAAGTGCAAAGGTTGGTCCGGATCAGAAATCTTTTTCCCCCGACAACAATGGTGACACTCTCAACAGTTCCGGAACCGACGCAAGAGAGGCACCCCCAATCCGGTCCATCTTTTCACAGAGGCAAAGAGGAACCAGAACCAGACCTATTGGAAAGTCGAGTGGACTGGGCTCTGAGGCAGTTGCCAAAAAAACAAAGTAATTGATGTTGATGTCATCTCTGCAGAGCTCCTCAATCCAGTCCTGACAGTCGCACTGACAGCATTGTGTCAGAAAATCTGAAAGACCTGCACATGGACAAAGGACCGGAAAAAAAAAAAATCAGTTTTTATCCCACTGCTGAAGAAAAACAACATCAGGGACTGCACCAACTATAAAACAAATCGCCCTGATTCCCCATGGCCACAATTTGCTTCTAAGGATCATTCAGAACATCCTTGATAGAGAACTTCCTGATGCCCAGGCTGGATTCTGTAAGGATAAAGGGACATGATCACATCGCAAACCTGAGATGGATAATAGAAAAGATGAGAGAGCACCAGAAGACGCTCTACCTGCACCTCACTGATTATACCAAGGATTGTCACTGTGTTGAGCAGGATAAGCTTTGGGAAGCACTAAGTGAGGTAGGAGCCGGCGCACTTGTTTAGCTCAATCTTGTCACTCTAGACCAGGGGTCCTCAAACTTTTTAAACAGGGGGCCAGATCACGGTCTCTCGGACCATTGGTGGGCCGGAATATAGTTTAAAAAAAATTAGCACCAAATTCCTATGCACACTGCACATATCTTATTTAGAAATCATAAAACAAAATAGGAACAAATACAATATTAAAAATGAAGAAGTAAAGTTAAATCATCAAACTTACCGATTCTTTTGGGTTCTTCGAATATCCTACACTTCGAGTCAATTTTTTCTCTTTCTTGATATCATTGTTTCCTAGCGATTCAAAATTGCTATTAGTAAAATACCAACATATATACAGCGCTACAAAAACAATATACCAGCAATAAAATTGCCCACACAGAGACATACAAACTGCACTGCCCATCAATGCAGCCTGATCAGTGCCCATCAAAGCAGCCTGATCAGTGCCCATCAATGCAGCCTCACCAGTGCCCATATTGGTGGAACTCCACTTTTACCTCAGGCTCAGACTAGTGTGGTGCAAGAATCCCCAAGAGGCAGCATTGGTCCCTAAAAGGCAGGTAAATGTCCCCAGTGAGCAGCACAGGTCCCCAATAGGCAGCACAGGTCCCCAATAGGCAGCACAGGTCCCCAATAGGCAGGTAAATGTCCCCAATAGGCAGCACAGGTCCCCAATAGGCAGGTAAATGTCCCCAATAGGCAGCACAGGTCCCCAATAGGCAGCGCAGGTCCCTAATAAGCAGGTAAATGTCCCCAATAGGTAGCACAGGTCCCCAATAGGCAGCACAGGTCCCTAATAGGCAGGTAAATGTCCCCAATAGGCAGCACAGGTCCCTAATAAGCAGGTAAATGTCCCCAATAGGCAGCACAGGTCCCCAACAGGCAGCACAGGTCCCCAATAAGCAGGAACAGGTCCCCAATAGGCAGGAAAATGTCCCCAACAGGTAGCAAAGGTCCTCAAAAGGTAGCACAGGTCCCCAATAGGCAGGAAAATGTCCCCAACAGGTAGCACAGGTCCCCAATAGGCAGCACAGGTCCCCAATAGGCAGATACAGGTCCCCAATAGGCAGGTACAGGTCCTCAAAAGGTAGCACAGGTCCCCAATAGGCAGGTACAGGTCCCCAATAGGCAGGTACAGGTCCCCAATAGGCAGGTACAGGTCCCCAATAGGCAGATACAGGTCCCCAATAGGCAGATACAGGTCCCCAATAGGTAGCACAGGTCCCCAGTAGGTAGCACAGATCCCCAATACGTAGCACAGGTCCCCAGTAGGCAGGCACAGGTCCCCAATAGGCAGGTACAGGTCCCCAATAAGCAGCACAGGTCCCCAATAGGCAGATACAGGTCCCCAATAGGCAGGTACAGGTCCTCAAAAGGTAGCACAGGTCCCCAATAGGCAGGTACAGGTCCCCAATAGGCAGCACAGGTCCCCAATAGGCAGCACAGGTCCCCAATAGGCAGATACAGGTCCCCAATAGGTAGCACAGGTCCCCAGTAGGTAGCACAGATCCCCAATACGTAGCACAGGTCCCCAATAGGCAGGTAAACGTCCCTATTTCGCAGCACAGGTCCCCAATAGGACCCGGAGTTAAAAAGAAAAAAAAAAAAACTACTCACCTATGTCCCCCGCTGTTCTGAAGAGGCGCCCGCTCGTCTCAGTCTTCTTCCGGCACAGACGGCGTGACGTCATCAGGCCGCGTGATGACAATCACGTCGTCTGTGTGGTCTCTGCTGCATATTGAGGGCTTCACAACGCCTTTCCTCGGCGCCTCGTCTCGCCCGCGAGTTTGCACTCTGCAGTCTAGTTCTTTAGTGGGCGTGTCAGGGGGGTGGCAGTGTTTGTGAGCTGCAGCGCTGATTGGTTCATCACGGCTGCAGCGCTGATTGGTTCACCACAGCAGTGAGGGCGATGCAATCAGTGCAGTTAATGTCAGCCTGGCCAGGGGCCGGATAAAAGTCCTTCGCGGGCCGCATGTGGCCCACGGGCCGTAGTTTGAGGACCCCTGCTCTAGTCGATGAAGAAGCCACAATGCGAACCAGGTATGGAAATAATGAATGGTTCAAGATCAAAAAGGGCCCAAGACAAGGAGGCGTCCTCTCCCTTTCTTTTCAACCTCTATGTGGAAGTAATCATAAGGAACCTGGACTTTGCAGAAGGCTTTTCTGCCTATTTTCTCCCCAGCACTCGAATCATCTATCTGATATGTGCAGATGATAGAACTATGCTGGCAGAGAGTAAGAAGCACTTAAAGCTTTTGTAGTTAAAGGTAGAAAGTGAGAAAGTGCGACTTAACTGAACATCAAGAAATCCAAAATCCTGACCATCACCATGAAGGAAGTCCATATAAAGATCAAAAATGTAGAAATAAAAGTGGTTGACCGCTTCATTTTTTGTGTGTCCATCAGTGGCGGAATGACAGCAGAGATTGTGTCAAATAGCACTGGGGCGCACAACCATGAACCAAAGGTGGAAGTGCAAGTACGTCGCAATCACTGTCAAAAAAGACTGATTACTGCAATTGTGTTCCCAGTTGAGACATATGGCTGTGAGATGGTACCTCAAGAGAAGATTGAAAATAATTTAACCATAGTAACATAATAAACTAAGGTGTGACCTGTAATTAGCGTCACAGGGGTCTACATACTTTTAATAAGTGAATCAGCCAATTAATTGGGTGAAAAGTAGTCACTGTGCTGTTTGGTATCATGGACCAAAGAAAGCTAAGGAAAGAGTTCTCTCAGGAGATAAAGAAAAATATAGATGAACATGTTAAAAGTAAAGACTATAATTACTACAGCTTCACATATTCAGAAGTTTAAGGTCTATGGGACTATAGCCAACCTCCATGGATGGGGGTAAGAGAAAAATTGCTGAGAAATTGAAGAGATGTGTAATAAAAATACAAGTAACCAAAAAGCCCAAAACAACATCCAAAGAGACTAGAGGTGAACTCCAAGATCAAGGTACATCAGTGCCAGATTGCACCATCTGTCGCTGTCTCGGCTAAAATGGACTTCATTGATGACTACCAAGTAGGAAACCATTGTTGCCACAAAGATCCCTATAAAATGTCCTTTGGACAGAGGAGACAAAACTGGAGCTTTTTGGCGATACATCAGCTCTATGTTCAAATGAAGCATAGAAAGAAAAGGACATTGTACCTACAGTGAGACATTGAGGAGGCTTGGTTAGGTTTCTGGGCAGCTTTGCTGCTTCTGGCACAGGGGGTCTTATGAATTTGTGTAGGATACAATGAAATCTCAAGACTATCAAGGGATTCTGGAGTGAAATGTGCTGCCCTGTGTCAGAAAACTTGGTCTAAGTGGCAGCTCATGGGTCCTTCAACAGGATAATGACCCAAATCACAGAGCTAAAAACATCCAAGATTGGCTAAGAGCAAAGTATCGGACTCGTTCTCTTGTAGATTCTATGAGCCCTGATCTAAACCCTATTGAACATTTGTGGAAGGAGCTGAGATCTGATGTGTGGAGAAGACGGCTTCATACCTGAGATGCCAGGAGCAGTCTATTCACAAGAAGTCGTCAAAATCCCTGTGCACGTTGGCAGAAATCTCCTTGAGAGTCACAGAAATCGTCTGTCTGCAGTGATTGCCTCAAAAGCTTGTGCAGCAAAATATTAAAAGAACCATCATTTTTGTCCCGGCCATTTTCATTAGGTTTTTTTTTACATTTTTGACTGAACCACAATTCAAAAGCAAAAAACAAAGTCTGATTCTCATTAGTTGATATTCAGTAAATGAAACTTGAAAATTACTTTTGTCAGTTTCATGTTATTTCAGTGACCATTGCGGGATTTTGTTACTTTAGCAGAAGGTACCAACAATGTCGTCCATGTCTGTGTTATACCCTCATGTTTCTTTCTGATTGGCTGTGTTATATCTTAGGGTTGGGGGCTCCTCACTTTTCTCCTTGGTCTGTGGGTGCTCTTCCATATGTTATTTGTAGGGGCTCCTGACTGTATATCGTCTCCCCTCATCTCTCCCCCATTACACTATATTATTATTATATGTCACCGATGATAATGGCGTCTTCAGGTTTCTCTTCCTAATTCCATCTTCTCTGCTTATTTCAGGAAGAAAAGCCGTATACAAGACGACCGGCAGTGAGTATTCTGCACATGTGGCTCTGATGGGAGGTTTTGGCAGATTTGCTGTAAGGTCACAGCCGGCATTAAGGAAACACATGGATGTCTTGTGTCCCCAGAGGGAGCGCTGATCTTACAGAGCGACTCTCCATTCTGGATCATAGAGGACAGAGACCCAAGTGGACGACCCCGTATATTCCATACACCTTAATTACACCTGAGTGGTGCAGGATCAAAAAAACATGGCTGCTTTATTTCAAACACAGCACCGGCCCCGTCCACAGGTTGTATGTGATGGATCGGAGCTCAGCCCTATTCACTACAATGGAGCTGCAATACCAGACACGACCTGTGGACAGGGGCGGCGCTGAGCTGGGAGGAAAGCAGTAAAGAGAGTCAGCCCCCAAAACTCACATTAAACCTTTTATACATTCATATAGGGGACTTGACTTCCATAAAATACTTTTAGACTAGATTTAACTTTTTTAGTTTTATTAGATATATAAATGGAGGCTCCTCGGTGCACCCATGGAATGGCCAAGGGCTCAGTGCACCATTCCTCCCCTGTAATTACAATCTTCCGCATCTCCACTCATATCGATTAATATCACTCGCTTTGGAGCGCTGCCTGACCTGAATTCCGAGCTCTGCACACACTGACACTGCAGGGGCCAAGAGCACACACAGTGTCAGTGTGTTCGGGTGCATTCTGATCACTATCCTGTCTGCAGCGCCTGCTCATAGGATCACACGGTAGTGGATGGCCAATGCTGACAGGAAAGGAGAGCGCTCTCACACTGTATCTTCCAGCACTCACTCGGCTCCTGCAGTGTCAGTGTGCACACCTCATCTACCTCTCCTGTCAGCATCGGCTTCCTGCTACTGTGTGATCCTATGTGCAGAGCGAGCGGCTGCTGCATACAATAGGGGGATCAGAACGAGTTGCACACACTGACACTGTGTATGCTTTACACCCCTGCAGTGTCAGTGTGTGCAGGGCTGAGGATTGTAATAGAGTGGGTGGTACGGTGTCCTGAGCTCCTGGCCACACCAGTGGTGCGCTGAGGACCCTTCATTTACAGATATAATAAAACTGTTTTTATATAAAATGAAAGAAAGTAAAATCTATAGTACAGGTCTTATTTTATAGGGGCTAAATCTCCTATATGAATGTATCAATGGGTCAATTAGAATTTTGTGGATGACAGACTCTCTTTAAAGGAAATCTGTCACCAAACGTTTGCTATTCCATCTGCGTGCAGCATAATGTAGGGGCAGAGACCCTGATTCCCACTTACCAGGCTGCTTGTTGTCATTTTAATAAAATTACTATTTTATCCATTGCAGATCTGGCAGTTCTCTGCATGCTGAGCTTTGTATAATTCTGCCCACATCACTGATTGGCAACATTCTGCCTGTGTACAGGGTAAACGAAAAGCTGCCAATCAATAGAGTTATACAGAGCGCATTACTTGTCCTGTGGTGATAATCTCCTGCTGAGAAAAGAGGGATTTTATCAAATGTACAGCAAGCAGCGCAGTAAGTGACACAGCACTGGAATCAGGGTCTCTGTCTTATGTTGCTATCAGATTAGGTGGCAAAACCCTGGCGGCAAATTTCTATTAAGGTGGATGAGGAGATAAAGTGCTTGGATTGCACTCGCTCCGGTCCCAGAAGATGCAGCGGGAGCTTTATATGCTGCGGACGGCACGGACACAACTTCTATCCAGCGCCATCCCAGTGACTTACATGTGGTCCTGATGTAGCAAGTTACACCCCATGAGGACAGACACAGGCGCCATTCTGTAAACGCTCTCTGAAAAGAAAACCAGACACATTTTCTGGAGAATGAAAACTGCTGCACATGAATAAAGAAAACAAAAAAAAACAGTAAAGCGAAGGAGAAGGTTTCCCGGTGTTTCTCCATCTTCTACTCACATTTCATCTGTGACATCTTATAAATCTGCGGGATTTTGCTATAAATCATTTCCTATTTTCACAGCTTCGGACACATCCTCCGACTCCAATAATCCGGCCAACGCCTAATGGTGAGTGGTGATGTCTTCTGTAAATGCTGCCGCCGTGCAATGAATTAGGAGAAACTTACTGGGGTAAAGAGTAAAGTGGGGAGGAGGGAAGGGATTGTAAAGGGATTGTGGGGAAGAACGGTGAGATTCGTCTGGTTTTCTCATATATATTGATCATTTATAATGTGATCGTCACTTATAAGATGAGAATATAAATGCTGTATATTCCCGGTACATGGACGGTGCAGACTGGGGGAGCAGACAGATTCCTTTACAGCTGGTCATACACTAAAAGTGGGAAAGGAAAGAAAAAGAATGAAAAATCGGAAAAACAATTAGTGCAGGAGAAGGTTCTCTATTGCAGCCTGGGACAGACACCGTCAGTAACAATCTTCAATCCTCCCTTCTCTACCGAGATTAAAGAGAATCTATCATTGGGTTTTTGCTTTCTTATCTGAGAGCAACATAAAGTAAGTGCAGAGACCCCAATTCCTGTGCTGGGTCACTTACTGAGCTTCTTGCTGTAGTTCAATAACTTGCTGTTTTATCTGCTGCAGCTCTGCTAGTCCTCTCAGTGATGAGCTCCTGCTCTGTAATCCTATATATTCGTGACCTTAGTTTATCCCCACCATACAGCATGATTGTCAGCTTTCTATGGGCCATAAGCTGTCAGTCAGTGTTGTGGGTGTGATTATGTGGAGCTTATTGAGAGGACTAGCAGAGCTGCAGCAGATAAATCAGATTTTGTCAACTACAGAAAGTGACACATTGCTGGAATAAGGATCTCTGCTCCTATTCAAGTCTTTTCCCTGATTGGGAAGCATCAACCAAGTGACAGATTCTCAATAATCACCTTATCCTCATCCTTGCAGCTAAACAGTGCTCCTCCTATGTAGTTTGGCCTCCTTTAAGTTGTTGTCTAATACTCTGATATTGATGAGCTATCCATAGGGAATGTCATCAGTATCAGATTGGTGGGGTCTGACATCCGGCTGCTGAAGTGTTTTATTAGTTGCTTCTCATAACAATCACACCATTACAATAACACAAAGTGACAGTAGTATAGCCTGATTGACGTAGGGTGACAGTAGTGTCACAATGTTGCGGGTTTTAACCTTTCATCAAGCTTAAAGGGAACCTGTCACCCCCCAGAGCGTTTTTAACTAAAATCCACCTTCAGCAGCACTATGGCTGCATTCTGTGAAGGTGGCTCTTCTGTTTCTGACCATTAACGCCAAAATATAGACTTTTATAAATAGGTCCTCCTACCTGCATTCTGTCACAGCGGTATGGAGTGTCCCTCTGTTTAAGCTGCCTCTCAGCTATCCATCAACCCCCCTCTATAGCTTCCCTGCACCGCCTCCTTCTTTTGTATTTGCCGTTACATGCTGCTTCATAGTTTGGGAACCCTTCATAATTTTCCATTTTTCTGCATAAATTTGACAAAAGTCCTAAATGTAAATGCATAGAACAAAACCAAACAAATGAGTCAAAATATTAGACTTTGATTTTTTTAATATGAGAAAAAATGAACCAATATCACATGTCTGAGTATCAAAAGTATGTGAACCTTTAGAATTAGCAAGGTGAAATTAGGCTGATGCTTTCAATCAATGGGATCAGCTGTGAGTGGTCGTCCTGTTTCAGCGATTTATCAAAGTCTGATCATTACAGCATGTTTGTAGTAGTGTATCGTATTGCGAGGAAAGAGGAGACAAAAAAGCGCAATAGGGTCTTATCCATGTTACACAGAGTAGATACACCAAGACAATTGCTCACCTGGTGAAGATAAGATACAAGCGTGTAGAAATGGCGGATGCTGCAGATCCACAGGTCGATCCACGACCTCATACAGTCATATGTTCAGTAGGAAATTTGTGGAGTAACTCCGCGCTGCCGTAAGGATAAATTCCAGGAATATGTCGAGGATTCAGAGTGATTTATTCAACACGTTTCGGGGTTCCTATGTCCCCTTCGTCAGTAAATACCACATACCATATACAGTGCAAATTTACCTGATTTAAATACATGCTGGATTTAAAAAAACGGCGCCAATGGATTAGATGACATGATGTCAAAGTTCATTGCAGTCACAGGGTTATCAAATCCACATCAATTGAAATATGAAAATATACATAAGACAAATATTTATCATAATCATTAATTCATTTCATTTGTAGGTTAAGTCAAGAATAAGAAAATACAAAAAAGAAAAAAGTAGATCCCGACTTTCGACAAAAATGGACAAGAACCCGCAAAGAAGGGGCATTTAATCTCAAAGGCGGATGCATTACATTTAAACCACCAAGTGGAATGAAGGAGCAGATTTTCTGAAGTTAGTGCCGCTGAATCTTAAGCGTGCCCTGAAAACGCATTTATTCAGACTGGCCTATCGCCTCAACACATTAACCTAATCTATCCCTGTGTGGCACAGCCAAAAGTTTTACCATAACCAGGTTCCCCGCATCATGTTCCCACATGCTTTATGCATCCATTAGCCCTCTGCATCTGTACTGTTACACACTTAACATTATGGCTGGTTCATACAATCAGGGCAACTGTTACCACCCACCTTTCGTGTCTCCCCTTTTCCTCATAGACTGTAAGCTTGTGAGCAGGGCCCTCACTCCTCTTGGTATTTTGTTATAATCTATGTGATTATTGTTATGCTGTAATGTCTATTGTCTGTACAATTCCCCTCTGAAATGTAAAGTGCTGCGGAATGTGTCGGCGCTATAGACATAAAATTTATTATTATTATTATTGTATAATGCAAAATAAAATTATTTTTATTAATAAAGATTAAAATTGAGACTGAGTGGTCTGGTGTCCAGTTGATAATTTCTAAAAATGATCCTTATAAATATGTTAGATATATTGCAAACAAATAAAAGCAGTGAGGGAAAAAATAAATTCAGTTTGGTGCTCCAGAATAATGGAGAGACGCAAGAGAGGGAGAACGCACCGCCCCGCCCCACCACGAGATCAAAAAAATACATCTGTCAGGGAAGGAAATTAGCCCACAGTGAGGGAGAGAATCAAAAAAATGTCCACAGGACCAGGGAAGAAATATCAAAAGTGCAATCATATAATCCCTTTAAAAACATGAAACTCTAATAAATTGAGGTAAAAAACACCCCCCTAGTGCAATAACACAATTAACAAACTCTATACAATAATAACCTACGATAGCCCTACACTAGCCTGCTATCCCTTCCTGACAGTGGAGGTTGGCACCCTATAAGATACGATTTGGCGCCCCCACTCCGCGGCGGCTGTCCCAGACTCGCCCTAAATGACCATTATAAACTACAGGTGGGAAAACAATAAGCAAATAAAAGAGATGAAAGATAGTGCTTCATATAATACACAGGCCAATAATGTACAATACATAAAAGACAGGCTATTACATGGAAACATAGAGAAACCTCTTGTATAACCAGTAGATAGTGGCAGTCTTGTCTTTTTCGGTATTAATAGACTACAGAAAACATAGATTCCATATGCATTATCAAATAAAGCCAAAAAAAAAAAAACAATCTGCAGTAAAATCAGACAAGCACAGACACGAGGTAAAAAATAGCGTGGTTCAATAAAGGAACATCAGAATAATATCCATATTGGTTCCTATAGAAGGCAATGGATGATACCTATTGCCAGAAAAAAAAAAAAAAAAATCAAAGAAACAGCTGGGGGTTAACCCAAACTTAGCTTCCAGCCTCGACGCGTTTCCCCGTCCACACGGTTCATCAGGAGGCACAATAAGGAACCAGCCAATTCATGGATGTGAGGTGTCCAGATAGGCAAACGTAGGTTATTATTGTATAGAGTTTGTTAATTGTGTTATTGCACTAGGGGGGTGTTTTTACCTCAATTTATTAAAGTTTCATGTTTTTAAAGGGATTATATGAGGGAGAGAATGAAATCAGTTTGGCACTCCAGAGTAGTGGGGAAAGGCACGGGAGGGAAAAACACGCAACCACACAGGATCATTTATGATAATTTCTAGAAATTATTCTTATAAATATTTTAGAAAAATTACAAACAAAAACAGTGAGGGAGAAAATAAATTCAGTTCAGTGCTCCAAAAAATGGAGAGCCGCAGGAGAGGGAGAACACACCGCCCTGCACCACAACGGGGTCAAAAGAACTTACATCTGTCAATGATGGAAATGAACCCACAGTGAGGAAGGGAATGAAATCGGTTTGGCATTCCAGAGTAGCGGGGAACGGCAAGGAAGGGAAAAAACCACCCCGCAACCACACAGGATCAAAACACACATGTCCGCCAAGGCAATTCCCCAAAAAGACCCATACATAATAAAAAGGCATAAATCCAGAAACCCTTTTGAGGAAAAACAGTATGGTCGTTAAATCATGATTTAGAAAAAAGTCCGCTCAACAAGGGCAATAGAACTATTCATAAATAGAAAAAATCATAGCGGTACCTCCTGCCTTGGAGAAAGACAGAGGAAAAAATTATAGGCAAAAAAGACCTTATGCAGATAAAGAGATTATTTTTATACATAAAGAGGATATTTAAAATTGAACCACCGCATGAATAATTTGTAGGCATATAATTAGAAAATCTCTCTATATAAAAGTGAATGTATGTATGTGTGTGTGTATCACCAACCAATCACGAAGCATCAGAGTGGGACACCAATCACGAGGCATCAGAGTGGGATGCGGATGGAGACAGCAGGATGGTGCATGGAGAGCGGGGCTGTGGAGGGAGAGAGCGGGAGAGCAGGGCTGTGGAGGAAGAGAGCGGGGCTGTGGAGGGAGAGAGCGGGGCTGTGGAGGGACAGCAGGACACGGATGTAGAGTGCGGATGCGGAGGGATAGAACGGGACGGCGGGTGGAGAGCGGGGCTGTGGAAGGAGAGAGTGTGATTCCGGGTGGAGAGCGGGGCTGCGGAAGAAGAGAGCATGATGGCGGATTTAGAGCGGGGCTGTTAAGGAAGAGAGCGGGACCCACGGTTAGGTACTATGCTGGGCAACGCCGGGATCTTCAGCTAGTATTATGTAAAAGACAGTTGAAATTAAGCCACTGCATAAATAATTTGTAAGCATATAGTTAGATAATATCCAGAAGATATAAATACATAAAAGATCATAATAAATATATGCATATATAAATAAATAAAAACCATAAAAATAGATTATAAAAATATATATATAAATTCATATAAAAATTCAAAAGGGACTGCGTGCTCTAGATAAAAATCTCAGTTATTTCATTCAAACCATGTGGTTTCAAACTCCCTAATTTGTAAATCCAATACACTTCTGTTTTAAATCCAATACACTTCTATTTAACTTCATAGATCTATTTGGAGCATGTTTTGGGATGTGATCAATTGGGCTAATCTTTAAAGATTTAAAATCTTTATTATGTTCCAAAGCATAGTGTTTGGAAAGGCCATGGGTAAGTAGACCTTTTTTGATATTATGGCGATGTGAATTATGTCGGAGATGAAGGGGTTGAGTAGTCCTACCCACATATTGCTTACCACAGGGACATTCAGCAACATAAATTACAAATTCGGAGTTGCAATTCATAAAAAAAGGAATTAAAAATTTTTCTTTTGTAGAGTAGGAAATTATACAATCAGCGTTATGATTTATATTAAAACAGTAAAGACAATTCTTGGTACCACATTAAAAAATTCCCGTGGTGGAATTGGTAGTACAATTACCATTAACCATCGTATGTGGTCTCAGGTGACTGGGGGCTATGACATCCTTGATTTCTTGGGAGAATCTTATTTAATATGGGATCATTCAATAGAATATATTCCTATGGAGGACCTTGCGGATTTCTCTATGTTCATTGGAAAATTGTGTTATAAAATTCAATGAATATTATTAGCAGTATTTTTATCAGTATGCTCCAAAAGTGCCCTCTGGTTCAATTTCATAGAGTTTTTGAAAGTGTTTTTAATTAAATGAGAGGGATAATTTTGAGAAGAAAATTGTTTCTTTAATATATTAGCTTGTTCTTTATAGTCGGCATCTAATGAACTGTTTTTTCTGATGTGGCGAAACTGCTTACTTGGGATATTATTGAGCCATTTATTATAGTGTCCACCACTGTAGTGGATATACCCGTTAGTGACCACTTTTTAAAAAAATGTTTTGCTGCAAATTTTCTCTTCTTTGATGAACAGGGTAATATCCAGAAAATTAATAGAAAGTTTACTATAAGAAGCGATAAAAGAAAGACCCCAGCTGTTAGAATTAATTTCATGAATAAAAGCCTCGATATTATTGGTAGAATTGCCCAAATAAAAACAGATCATCTATAAATCTTTTATATAAAATAATATTTTTACGCCATATATCATTAAGAATAAAAATTTCTTCGAAAACCCACATAAAAAGATTAGCAAATGTAGGTGCTACCTTCGAGCCCATCACTGGCAGTCCCTTTGATTTCATGAAAAAAATATATTAACAAATGTAAAAATATTGTTCTTCAATATAAAATCAATTCCTGTCATGATAAAATCTTTCTGTGCCCAAGAAAGTCTGTTATCAAATTTGAGAAAGTGATAAAAACAGACTAAGCCTACAGTATGTAGAAGATTTGAATAAAGTGCAGTGACATTCATGGTGATAAAAGCAATGTGGCTGCCATAAAACTTCTTGTAGGAGCCACAAGAAGTGAGTAGAGTCACGGAGGTGGCTATGTAAATTAAAAACATGCGGTAACATAATTCTATCGATGTAGTGTGCCAGGTGTCACGGTCACGTGTGTCTGGACGCAGCGAGTACCGCAAGGCGAACCCATATGACACGTGGCCCTGGATACACCGCCTCCAGTGGGGCGAATTTAAATAATAAGACGTGCAGCTGGATACGCCGCCTCCAACTGGCGAATTTAGGTATTACACGTAAATCTGGAAACCCCGCCTCCAGTAAGGCGAATTTAAACAATAAAGGGGAACCTGGGTAACATTAACAATGGTGGGCCCTGCAATAGGGAAGTGGAGACCTCCTGAGCTCCCCTGAGCCAGTGACCTTGCACTCCTAACGTTCCCTATGCCGGTTTTGCACCGGGCGACGCACAGGAACCTAAAAACCCTAGCTCGCCCTGAACCTAAACCCTCACTAGGGAATTGGTCGGTGCGGAAACTAATCCCACCACTGCACTAAACACACATGAGGGAAAATGACAATACAGGGGAATCACCACTTAGCTTTGCTCTGTATCGTACGCTCCTAGCAACAGAGCCCACCACCTGTGTGCATCTTCACCCGGATCCATCACCATAACTGGATCCTTCACCATAGTGCAGTCTTGGAGCAGAGTCCACCACCAATTGCAGAAGTCCAGTAACAGAGTCCCAAAGATGAGTTCAGCTCCTGCCCAAAAGTCAAGCATGCTTGAGTCCAGCTCTCAGCAACCAAGTCCCGCATGCTGAGTGCAACTCTCTCCATAGTCGCCACTCCACCAACCCATGCAAGCACTTCCTGCCGACACCATAAACTGACTCCACCACGCCATGCCAGCCCTTCTTGCAGACCACATAGCTGCCACTCGTCCCCCTTCCTCACCCAGGCTTGCTTCCCAAATGACGAACACAATATATCACCAACAGTGATTGAACACACCTGGCTCTATTTTATAGAGCCTCACACCTGAATTATAATTACGTGCACAAAACCAAAGAAACTAAAGTGCACTACCACTCACCACCACCGGGGCAACTTAGAATGAACTACACCACGTGTAATAATTCTAATGGCCACCGAGGGCAATCACATCACTTTGGCACCTAGCCAAAGGAAAAAAAGTTCACTTATCCATTTAATCTGTCAGATCCACGCTGGATCATGACACCAGGTTCGAAGATAATGAATTGATGCCTGCAATAATGTGTCTGCCTGGAGGACTATGCAGGCATTTATGAACTTTAGAAAGATGATAGAAGAAGGGAATGCTTGGGTTTTTCATTCTTAAAAAATTCTTCTCTTAACTATTAAAATTGTTGAGGGTCAAACCCTCAGCAAAAAGGTTATTATATGCTTGTATAGTATTAGAATTACTAAATTAGCTTTTTTCATAGTAGTTATCATCGGAAAGAATTCTATGAGCTTCATTAACATAATCATATTGATTTTGAATTACAATTCCTCCACCTTTATCTGCTGGTCTAATCACAATCACATTGGTCATAGACAGCGTTTTCAATGCTTGTTTTCCTTGTTTGTTTAAATTAAAATTCTTTTTTTTATTTGGAATGTTATTAAATGGTTTATTCTGATTACGTGCAGTATTTTCAAATTGTTTCTGCACAATATCGCTGAAGACATTAATGTGGTGACTATTGTCCTCCAAAGCGTAAAATTTAGATTTGGACGGTACGTCGAGGTGAAAGAATTCTGCAAAGCCACCGAAATTATCTTCAGTGGCTAAGGACGTGTTTGTAGTTTCCTTAGTTAAAAAACATGCCTTTTTAGGGTTAACTTCCTTATAAAGGTCTGTAAATCCAGAAATAAATCAAAGTCCTTAGGATTATTGTTAGGACAAAAGGATAATCCTTTGAACAAAAGGGCGTCCTCAGTTTAGATAAATTATAATTAGACAAATTAAAAATATTAGAGGTTAATTCATTATTAGTGGCTGTTAGGCCGGTTTCACATTCGCGCTTTTGAGCGCAGCGACGGCCTGCGCACGGCCGCCGCTAAGCCCCGCCCCCTGCCCCGCCTCCACCAGTATCTCCGCCTCTGGGCGCATGACGTTGCATGCATTATGCGTCCCCTATCTTCATCACAGAGGGCGCAGGCCGTGCGCAGTTTGCGCACAGTCTGCGTTTGGCGGCGCATGCGTCCTTTTGACGGTGCGCCGAGCAGCGCCAAACGCAACCTGTTGCATTTTGGTTGTGCTCGGCGCACCGTCAAAAGGACGCATGCGCCGCCAAACGCAAACTGCGCATGGCCTGCGCCCTCTGTGATGAAGATAGGGGACGCATGACGCATGCAACGTCATGCGCCCGGAGGCGGAGATACTGGTGGAGGCGGGGCAGGGGGCGGGGCTTAGCGGCGGCCGTGCGCAGGCCGTCGCTGCGCTCAAAAGCGCGAATGTGAAACCGGCCTTAGGGAATCATTTTTCATCTCTTTTTTTCTACCTCCTCTTGTTCCTCTGTAGTGCTTTTTCTTTTTCCATTTTTTGGTAGAAAGAATTGATTTAATTGCGGGCTTTTGAGAGCCCGGGGTAAAAGGAACAGTCCCGGTTTTAGAAGCATTAGAATTGTCAAGTACAATTGTGTTACTAGAATGAAAAGTTATGAGAATGTTATTTTTTAGAAGTATAGGATTATCCAGCAGTATTGTGTTGGAAGGCTGAGAAGACATGAGCATACTTAGTGTCATGTATAGATAAATCCAATAATGAGACAGGAATAGGGGTAGAGGAATCAGGGAAGGAATTAGTTCCCTTTTTCTCAAGTGAAAAAGATTTTTGGGAAATAGAGGAGATTTTTTCTTTATCCTCATTAATTTGATTAATTTGTAGCTTGATTTTTTTGAGGTGTTCCCTGGCCTCAAGCAGTGTTTGAGAGTGATTTAAAAAAAAACTGTTATTATGGGTCTTAGGCTGGTTTCACATTAGCGCTTTTTAAGCGCACGCACGGCCGGGGGTAGCTCCGCCCCCGAGCCGGCTCTCTGCCCGGCGTGCCCGCCCCTTGCTTGTAGCGCCGCCTCCTAGCGCACAGCGGCGCCTGCGATCGGCGCACCCTATCTTTAGCATAGGGTGCGCAGATCGTGTGCAGGCCGTGCGCTAGTTGCGCTTTGACCTGCGCTGCGCACTTTTGACAGTGCGCCGTGCGCGCCAAAATCAAACTTTTCGGATTTCTGCGTGCTCGGCGCACCGTCAAAAGTGCGCAGCGCAGGTCAAAGCGCAACTAGCGCACGGCCTGCGCACGATCTGCGCACCCTATGCTAAAGATAGGGTGCGCCGATCGCAGGCGCCGCTGTGCGCTAGGAGGCGGCGCTACAAGCAAGGGGCGGGCACGCCGGGCAGAGAGCCGGCTCGGGGGCGGAGCTACCCCCGGCCGTGCGTGCGCTTAAAAAGCGCTAATGTGAAACCAGCCTCAGATGATATTTTAGACGTACTCATAACTTCTGGAGGATTAATAGAGATTCAATTATTGTCAAGATTTGTTGTATGCACTTTGACAGAAAATGTTTGAAGGTTAGGGGAACATAAGCCACCAATTGGCTTATCCCGAGACTCTGAATGAGATATACACTCACTGGCCACTTTATTAGGTACACCATGCTAGTAACGGGTTGGACCCCCTTTTGCCTTCAGAACTGCCTCAATTCTTCGTGGCAGAGATTCAACAAGGTGCTGGAAGCATTCCTCAGAGATTTTGGACCATATTGACATGATGGCATCACACAGTTGGCGCAGATTTGTCGGCTGCACATCCCTGATGCGAATCTCCCGTTCCACCACATCCCAAAGATGCTCTATTGGATTGAGATCTGGTGACTGAGGAGGCCATTTGAGTACAGTGAACTCATTGTCATGTTCAAGAAACCAATCTGAGATGATTCGAGCTTTATGACATGGCGCATTATCCTGCTGAAAGTAGCCATCAGATGTTGGGTACATTGTGGTCATAAAGGGATGGACATGGTCAGCAACAATACTCAGGTAGGCTGTGGCGTTGCAACGATGCTCAATTGGTACCAAGGGGCCCAAAGAGTGCCTAGAAAAAATTCCCCACACCATGACACCACCACCACCAGCCTGAACCGTTGATACAAGGCAGGATGAATCCATGCTTTCATGTTGTTTACGCCAAATTCTGACCCTACCATCCGAATGTCGCAGCAGAAATCGAGACTCATCAGACCAGGCAACGTTTTTCCAATCTTCTACTGTCCAATTTCGATGAGCTTGTGCAAATTGTAGCCTCAGTTTCCTGTTCTTAGCTGAGAGGAGTGGTACCCAGTGTGGTCTTCTGCTGCTGTAGCCCATCTGCCTCAAAGTTCGACGCACTGTGCGTTCAGAGATGCTCTTCTGCCTACCTTGGTTGTAACGGGTGGCAATTTGAGTCACTGTTGCCTTTCTATCAGCTCGAACCAGTCTGCCCATTCTCCTCTGACATCAACAAGGCATTTCCGGCCACAGAACTGCCGCTCACTGGATTTTTTTTCTTTTTCGGACCATTCTCTGTAAACCCTAGAGATGGTTGTGCGTGAAAATCCCAGTAGATCAGCAGTTTCTGAAATACTCAGACCAGCCCTTCTGGCACCAACAATCATGCCACGTTCAAAGGCACTCAAATCACCTTTCTTCCCCATACTGATGCTCGGTTTGAACTGCAGGAGATTGTCTTGACCATGTCTACATGCCTAAATGCACTGAGTTGCCGCCATGTGATTGGCTGATTAGAAATTAAGTCTTAACACACAGTTGGACAGGTGTACCTAATAAAGTGGCCAGTGAGTGTATATATGATTTTTCTGTTTACTAATGGATCCTGTGGAGACAGAACTTTCATTAGTGGGTATATTTATATTTTTATTATTAATATCTTTATTTTGTTTTATAGTCCTCTCTAACCCTCTGTAGTTTTTTTGATTTTCTCATTATAGTGTCATTCGCCAACTGCATTATAAAGGTGGTTACATTTGAATTTATTTTTTTATATTCCGGATGTGCTAAAAAAGGTGAAAGATCATTATGCATTTGTTTAATTTTGACTGTCGCTATGTCACAAAGTTGAGACCTCTTTTTAAATAAACAAGTTAACATCAGTCATACAGTTATCTAAAATGCCATTCCATTCATTGGTAAAAGCAGAGTCTCCTGGAAAGGGAGATTCATGTGTTACCCAATGTATAGTAGAAGAAGAAGAAATGCAGCACTCACCAGTTGAACTAAAAATTGTGCGTCTTTTATTTCACATAAATTCCATCGACAGGTTTATGGACAAGCAGGACTTAGAGGAATGCTGGGGGAGGGAGGAGCCAGACAACGGCCGTTTCGCGATTACTCGCTTCTATGGGTCCAGGTGAGGGGATTAGCTTAAGGTCATTTCCTTTATAGGACTACTGACCTTGCCAATTAACATACATGACTTGTTGTGAGACAGACATTTACAAGTACTGTATATGTTTAACAAAACAAATATACACTAAACAGAGTGCAAAATACTAGGAAAGGATAATTCTTTCCATATCAATTCACATCGATAATCAATATTTTTACAATATCATAGGATGATTATAATCCAAATAACTTTATATATACAATTAATTATAAAAAATACTGATAGATCGATCCGGTCATTTAGTCCCAGAGGACCTTGTGTGTTTGCTTTCAGAATCCATCTCACTTCTTGTTTCAATAAGGCTTTATCATGATTGCCTCCCTGAGGTGGAAAATTGACTTTTCAATCCTTGCAAAACTCAAAATTTCTGGGTTAGCTTTATGTGCATCTTGAATATGCTTAATCAGTCGCAAAGAGCCTTTTCTGAGGTATTAGATCTATAATGTTCGCCAAAACGTATTGCAAGTGGTCTTATGGTTTTTCCAATATAAAAATAACCGCATGGACAGAAAATAATGTAAACCACAAATTTAGTTTGACAAGAAATGTAGTTTTGCACCTTATGCTTAATAGAACCAAAATGTAATCGCGAAACGGCCGTTGTCTGACTCCTCCCTCCCGCAGCATTCCTCTAAGTCCTGCTTGTCCATAAACCTGTCGACCTGGTAAGTGCTGCATTTCTTCTACTATACATTGGATGATTCATGTTTGTTCATGCTAGCACCTCCGTTTTTTGACTGAACTGCATACCGCAATACTTCATATAAATCGCTCCGTTTGTTAATAGTGGTGATTTGTGTGCCCTAGTTTGCCGTTCATCTGTTTGCTTTTCTGCTGGGACTAATTGACTTGTCAAACTGAACAGAGCACAGGGTTTATTTCACTTACTTTTTTCCATACTAATGGACAAAGACGTAAATATAGAGCTTTTTGATACGAATGCGATTGAACAGGGACTTTTAGCAGGACGAGAGGATGCAGGGGAGTTTTTTGCAGAGTGCAATTATCAGCACAAAATTACTTGAATCTAAAATACAATCAGCTGAGAGAGAAATCCGATCATTTTGGACTGTAAAATCTCAGAAATCATACACTGACTGCAAGAGAGTCCCGAAAGGTTTACGTATATTCAAGGAAATTTCAAAATTTCAAGATGATCCCATTTTCCAAAAGAAATGGACTGAAATCCTTCACCAATGTTCCCTCAATTTATTACAATTGGTAGCCGAGAAAAATAAGCAAGAGTATAATAATTTGACTGAACAGCTGGAGAAAGCGAAATTAGAATTAAAATCAAGCTACACAGACAATATACAAATTTTATAAAAAACTGGATAAAAAACTCGTATTACAACAAATCGAGATTAAACAGAAGAAAGAAGATAAGTTTTTGAGAGATAAAAATGACTATGAAAATAATATGATTTTCTCCTGGAATAAAAATCGTTCTTTTTTTAAAAAAACGGAGATACAATACATCTCATAAAAAGAAAAATAACTTTGAAGGATAGACCACTGATTCAGGCTCAAGTGTTGCAGAAGATCGAGTAGGTTCGAGCATGCTTACTTTTTCTTCTACTTCTAATGATATGCCCCCTTTGGGAAAAGGACAAGACGAGGTCGGAAAAACAAAAAATCAAGGAAAGAAACGCAAGCATCGTGGAGGAAATAGCACCTCCAATAGACAATCTACGTATAATAAATCTCTCAAAGCGCCAATTATCCAGTGAACATATTGAAGTTCTATCTAGAGGTTAAAATTTTTGAAAGCAAACGCACAAGGTCCTCTGGGACTAAATGACTGGATCGATCTATCAGTATTTTTGTAATTAAAGGGAATCTGTCACCCTTTTTTTGGCTTGCAGCTGCCGGCATAGACATCAGGGGCTTATCTACAGCATTCTGTAATGCTCTAGATAAGCCTCCGATGTAACCTGAAAGATAAGGAAAACACGTTATATTATACTCACCGGGGTGGGCGGTCCGGTGGGCGTTGCGGTCCGGTCTGACGCCTCCCTTCTTCATGTGATGACGTCCTCTTCTCCCGTCCTGTAATGGCTGCAGCGCAAGCGCACTGCTCTGCCCTGTTGAGGACAGAGCAGAATTCTGCAGTGCGCAGGGGCCGGATCTCTCCTGACACCTGCGCACTGCTTGTGCCGCAGCCATTACAGGACGGTAATAAAATGCATTACAGCATAAAAACCTCATACAATCTGTGAAACACAGTGGTGTCAGGGTTTGGTCCAGTTTTGCTACATCTAGACCAGGATGGCGGCCATCACTGATGAAACTATAGCAATCAGAGGAAAATGTCACAACACTTGTCCATGAACTGAATCTCAAGGGAACGTCTGTCATCCTCCAAGACAATGAACCAAAGCACATAAGTCGTTCTACAGAAGAATGGTCAAAGAAGAATAAAGTTTGAGTGAACAAGTCACAGTCCTGACCTTAGTCCTATAGTGGAAGGAGCTGAAGTGAACAGTTCATGGGAGAAAACCACCAATATAACAAAGGTGAAGCTGTTCTGTAGAGAGAAATTAGTCACAATTCCTACAAGCCGATGTGCAGGACGATCCAACAATTACTGGACACATTTAGATGCAGTTATTGCCGCACACGGCGTCACTCCAGATACTGAGAGCAAAGGTTCACATACGTTTGATCTTTTTCCTCAATAATAAAATTACAAAATCTAATATTTTAGACTCATTTGTTTGGATTCTCTTCATCTACTGATAAAATCTGATGTAGTTTTAGGCAAAATTTATGAAGAAATATGGAGAATTCTGATGTGCTCACAAACATTCAAGCAAGACTGTATGTGCTGCTGTCAGGATGTCCAAGAGATCACATTTACCACCGCAGCTATCTGTCGGGGCTTGTGGACGATTCCCAGTGACATCCAGCTTATGGCTATGACGTGACTCGGGATCAGCGGCAGATAAGGCCTCTTTCACACTTCCGTTTTTGACAATCAGTCAAGATCCGCCAATTTTGAAAAAAAACGGATCCGCCATTTTTCTTTGCGGATCCGTTTTTTCCCCATTGACTTTCATTATTGGCGGATCCTGCCTGATTGGCGTCCGTTGCATCCGGTTTTTTGAGGATCCGCCACGATGCTAGTGTCCGTCAACATCCTCAAAGATTTCCAAACGGAGCTTGCAACGTTTTTTTCTCCGGCGGATCCTCCAGACATTGAATTAACCCCAAATTCTGTCTGGGTGCCGGAGGAAAAAATATTCTCTCTCTCTCCTTCCCCAGGAACACCACTTCTCTCTCTCTCTCTCTCTCCTTCCCCAGCCAGTGTTCCTTTAAATTTCGTCATTTTCAGGATCCGTCTCAAAACGGATCCTGTGCCATCCGTTCACATCAGTTGACAACGGATCCGCTTATCCGCCCTTTTTGGCGGATTATAACTGATGCAAAAAACTGAAGTGTGAAAGAGGCCTAAGTGATAAATCTACAGTCACATAATTATCTCTATATATAACTGTACAGTCGTCACTCAGAGGCGTCGTGTCCTTTACACAATGTGTCTCCTCTCACTTTCTGGCGTAGTAAAGCTCATGTAGTGACATATACATATATTACTGGTACTTTCCCCCATTATAGAAGGTGATGGAGCATTTAGGACATTATTAGACCGGTGTAATGGCCTCTAATGGGAACGGTTTGTACTTTGTGTCATTACAGAGCCGGACGAGACGTCTTCTGCCTCCATCCTTGCGGACTGAAGAATCTCACCTTTTATCTGTCATTACTTCATTGTGTGTGATTGTTTAGGAACCGGCCGTATGCAATAATCTGATTATTATTAAGTCTAATCCCAGAATAAAATGACCGCTCATAAAAAACTAGCACAAAGCAGAATTGTGAGGCCTCCGGCTGGGTCCTGGTGATGGAGGTCACATTTTCTCGGAAGCTTTTGGGTGAAGTCTTTACATATTTGTGTCTCTTACACAGTTATTCTCATTAATGGCGCATTATACTGGGGGCGGGATCGCTGCTTATAACATTATGTCGCTTTATTTCATGCTTTTTACATTCGTTATAACATTTTCTGTGAGGATTTGGGTTTCTTGTTATTGTGGCTTCAGTTTTGTTCTGATTTTGATATTTTTCTATTTATATGATTAGATATCAGTACAGGAGACATCGGAGCACAGAGCAAATGTTGTATTATACCGGAGGGGTCATTATCCGTTCTTACATGTTACACAGGGAAATGCAGAGGTCCCATGTAAGGCCTCCTTCACATGTCCATGTTTCCAGTACGTGTGACCCCCATTTTTGTCATGGACCCCACATGTCCCCATTATAAGCTATGGTGATCTTCACATGTCCGTGTTTTCCAGCAGCCGGATACCAAAACCCAATACAAGTCTATGGGTCTGTGTAAGACGTGTGCAGCGCACGGACGGCGTCAGTGTACGGTCCGTGTGTAACACTGCAGAGTATAGGAGAAGCTTTGTCATTCTTTATCCATACCGGAAACACAGACGGCACACTGATCCAACACACTGGTGACACCGGGCCTGTGTTTCCGGTACTGGTTTCATACGGACGTGTGAATGGGCTCTGATCGCTCAGCTCACATTTAGGCTAAGTTCACACTACATGTTTTTGCAACGTTGTTTTAATGCAAATTTTCAGCTGCGTGTTTCAGTACCAGCAAAGTCCATGAGATTTCAGAAAACATCATGCAGACACCTTTTCATCAGGATTTTGTGCTTGTCATGGTTTTTTGCACAATGGAGCATGTCACCTCATTCAGCGTTTTGTCTGCTTTTTTTCAGCGTTTTTCACCCTTTGAAATTAATGGGTGTTGAAAAAACGCACCAAAAACGCAGGTATCAGGTTTTGATGCGGGTTTTTTTTTTTTTGCCAAAACCTGTGTAACACCTGCACAGGGAACTGTCAGAGCAGCTAAGAAGAAGAGTTTTGCAGCTGCCGTTAATCAGGGACCTACAGACATTAACCGTTTGTAACCGTTTTTCCCCTGAGCGGCGGTGGACTACAATTCCCAGGGAGCCTTGTTTCAGTCAGATGACACGGCCTGGAAGGAGAGAGAGTGGATTGGAGGAGGAGGGACTTGGGGGAGGGAGCTGGGCAGAAAATGAAAGTAAATGTTCAGAGGAGAAGGAGCGTGGCAGCTTGCTGTGAGAGACAGAGCGGTGTGGATCTGCCTTCCTCTATCTTCTGTCTGATTTCTTTACCCCCTGTATGTGGCAGCTCAGTTGGGGATTATACTCCGTACTATTATACACTGGCCTGCTTGTCACCTTTAATGGTGGCGGGGGATTATTGTTATCTGCTAGTGGGCAAATAGATACTTCTTATTCACCTTACCAGGTGCTACTACATATATAATTGTGGATATGGGAGTCTTATAGACACTGCGGTCCCTGTTGCTCAGTCTTCCATTAGTGTCACCCCCCTTTTTTCTGCCATTTTTGTGCCAATTTTAATCTGTGTTCTTTAATAAAGATATGTGTTTTTACACTTCACCTTGGACGTCTATGCACTGATTTCTTTCCTTGTGTATATCTATTTGCAGTGTGTCCCACACTGATATATTATGGGCTGACACTAGTGTTTTTCATTGTTATCTATACCTACATATAATAGATCATGTTACTTTGTTTCAGCCCTGTGGTCTGTCTCTTTTACTCATTATTGATTTTTGCTGTGTTTTGCACAGGAATTTTGACCGACAATATGGATTTCCGGGCCAAAGAAAAATCTTGGCTCTCACAAATGGACCAGGTGTTTGGTGCTAATATGGCCGGACCGCAGCAATCTGTGGATATGGGATTTGAAGATAAATTTGCCTCAGTTAAAACACTGTTAGCTAAACGGTCTAAGTTATGGTGGAATCGTACACTTCTTGAAAAATATAAAGATAACAAAACGATTCCAAGAGGTCTTAGAGTAAAGGTTATTCCCTCTTTTCCCATTGAGGATGAGGCCTTCATAACTAAATGGGAAGAGTCATGCAATAATTGTTCATTCTTCCTTATGCAGTGTTTAATTGACCATAATACCTCCACCATTACCAGTTTAGATACGTCAATTCACACAGCACTTAGAGAGCTCCGCAGTGGGTGCTCTACTGATAAATTGCAGAAACTGGAAGGGGAGCTAGATAGATCTATGGACTTGTTGGTCAAAAAAATTCAAGACAATCAAGTAATAACATTTAATCGTGATATTAAGGACTATCAGTCCAAAAAGGTATACATGTGGAGGAAGAATGTAGTCCAACATTCGAATCTACGTAAGGCATCCTCCTCTCTCTCTGTGTCATCTTTGAGCAGACGCTTGGATCTATCTTCTGTATCCACCATGGCTACTGATGAAACGTCAAGGCTATGTGATCATACATTCCATCCCTATAGAAGGAACATAGCCCATCCAACTATGAATTGAGATACCAAGGTGATTAATTTGAGTGGTTTGAATTTGTCTGATACTGATCTGCGTCTCCTGGGCAGGGGTCTCTCCTTTAGTCCGGCATCCCATTTTGATCTTTTTGAAACCATCAAAGATATACATTTGTTTGCCCGGTCGTTGCTTTTCAAAAAACATTTTGATTCTGATGATGTTTGTTCATTGTTTCCCACAGAGGAGGAACAGGAGGCTTTGAATATACTTGAGGAACTCTCCTTGGAAAATTTCCCTGATGGAGGTAAGATTCCTCCTTCAATCTGCCCACGGTCTACTAAATTTCCAGCTTTTCTTCATGCGCCAATATCGATATGTTTGTCCGGGTGGTTTCGGAGGAGCTGTATAAAATTCCCAACTTCATTGTTGGAGATAATCTCACTAGGGAGGAAAGACGTTGTTTGGGATTTTTACAAGAATTGCCGGGTGCATTGATCAAACCGGCTGATAAAGGTGGTAATGTCGTCCTGTGGCCAGTGGAGATGTATGAGAGGGAGGCTTTTTGTCAACTAAGTGATAAGACCTGTTATAGGAAGTTGACATATAACCCCCTCTCAGCATACTCCTCTCAACTGGAAACTATTTTGAAAAGATCTCTACAGGACGGCATTATCACTAAGCCATTATATTCGGCATTATTGGTATCTGAACCAACAATCCCTACGCTGTACTTACTCCCTAAAATTCCTAAAGATGCCTCCGTGCCACCCGGGCGACCTATTGTATCTGGACGGGGCAATTTTCTGGAGGACATTAATAGATGGATAGATCATCATCTACAGCCTCTCATCACTAGCCTCCCTTCCTTCCTCCGTGACACTGGGGATTTGCTGCGCAGGGTCGACGGGCTTTGCCTTGAGAGTGATACTCTTCTAGTTTCAGCAGATGTGGAGTCCCTCTATACGAATATTAGACATGCTGATGGCCTGAGAGCGGTGAGGTTTTTTCTTAATACATCTGGTTCACTCTCACACAAATTTTTTGTGTTCAAGGGGTCCTTCTACCTGCAGTTCCAGGGTACCGCCATGGGGGCGGCCTTCGCGCCCACCTATGCCGGTCTATTCCTGGGGTTGTGGGAGAGGGACCTCTTTCTGTCAGATGAGAGCGTGTCAATGTGCCACGTCCCCCTTTGGACGCGGTACATTGATGACGTCTTTTTCATCTGGCAGGGCACGCCCGTCGACCTTGAGCAGCTTGTATCCAGTTTGAATTGCAACGACCGTAATATTCACTTAACGTTTGTTATAATCCAAATGTTTTGGATTTCTTGGATGTCACTGTGAGGAGGGACCCCGCCGGGTTTTTGCAGACAGACATTTTCAGGAAAACTACCGCCACTAACTCCTTGCTTCACGCTACATCGTCACATCCGGAGCATATCATTAAAGCAGTCCCCATCGGACAATTTTTACGATTGCGACATATTTGTTCCACCGATGATATCTTTTTTCATCGGGCGAAAGAACTTCGTCAACGCTTTTTAGATCGTGGATACAGTCGTAGATCGGTTAAGAGAGCCTTTAATCGGGCTAAACATACCTCTAGGCAGGACTTGCTTTATAAATCCAGATCACCGGATGGGCTTAGGGGCAGACAGCTAGTGAGGGTGGTTACCACCTTTAATTCTAGATCTAATGCTGTTCGATCTGCCCTGGAAAAGGCGTGGCCAATCCTTCGGATTGATCCTGTTATCAGTAAATGTTTCTGAGAGACCATCTATGGCGTTTCGTCGGGCAAGAAATTTGAAGGACCATCAGGTCTCGAGCCACTATACTGGCGGGCATAAACCCACATTTCTGGATGGTTTTAGTTCTGGGGGTGGTTGTGCTCCATGTGGCCACTGTGTTGCTTGCCCCAATATTTTTCGCTGTGATAATTTTACTAATTCTGATGGCGATCAAACTTATACCATCAAACAGCGAATTACGTGTACAACACGATATGTGGTGTATTACGCAACATGTCCTTGTAATCTTATTTATGTGGGCTTGACCACATGTCAACTGAAAGTTCGAGTAAGGGAACATGTGTTGGGGATCCAGGCGGCACAGGGCCACGTGGATGACTCCACCCTTAGAACTATTCCCAGACATTTTAAAGATTACCATAAATGTGACCCAACTCTATTAAAAGTACGGGGTTATTGAGGCCCTAAGAATAGATATACGTGGTGGAAACCTATCTAAAAGGCTTGGTCAATTGGAAACAAGGTGTATTTGGAAATACACGGTCCATCCAAAGGGTCTTAATGAGTGTTTATCATATGCCCCTTTTTGTGACCTTTCCCGTGTGTTTTCCCCTTTTTTGATTCTTTGCTGCGGTCATTAGGGTGCCACTTTTGTGTCATGGTTTTAACTATTGTTTTTATTTCAGTTTCCTATTTGGCATCGTTTGTTTGGCTGTGTTGCGGTTTTTTCGGTGGACGGGATGGACAACAGAGATGGTGATTGGTGGCCTTATATCCCCATTGCATCAAGAAAAGGACTGGGCCCAAAAAAAAGGGGGGGATTTTTTGTACTCTTGGTGGAGTATATGTTTCTTGTAGTGTTCTATAATGCTCTTTACATATGCGGATATTGGTATTTGTGTGATTTGTCCTTGTTACTGTCATGCAATGTATGTTTATATTCCTTTTTTGTATCCAGCACTTTTTGTCCTTAGTGCTATATCTATTCCTTTATATGTATATCCTTCTGTATATTAGATTGTATAATATGAATAGACACTTTATCCTTCTGTATATTGGATTATATGATATGAATGGACACTTTGTATTTGTTATGTGGGTTGTATCAGAAAGGTGTCTATTGATAATATAATACAACGCTAACAGGCAAATATGTGTTTTTTATTTTGTCACTATGTCTGACTTTAAGATGTATGTTATATCAATCTCTTGCTGTGTCTTTTGATTGTGCATAGCTATGTGTTCAGATTATGTGCTGCTTATTTCATCATTTCGTCTGATTTTACATGTGTTTCATGTTTTTGTTTTCTGACTGAATATAGCTCTATTATGTGTTGTTTATTCCATCAATCTGCCTGATTCTTCTACACTATTAGCTTCTACGGTGCCCCTGATTGGGCATAGTTATGCAGGATATCATGTCCATCTTTATGCCTGATTTTATGATGTATTTCATATTAATTTGCATTCTGCTGTGCCTCCTTACTGAGTATACTCTTACTGTGAGTGCGATTGTTATTACAAATATAATTGATTACTTTCCCGGTTATTCTCCCTTATTTAAGATGGCCGCGGCTGTCCCTTCATTCATCTGCGCATGCGCGGGTTGACGCGCTTCCGCCCCGCCTCTGTCTGCCTGTGGTCTGGCGTCTGACGTCACGGGGCCCCGTGAACAGCCAGCGCCAGCCCAGGCAGCGTTGGAGGATGTGGGGGGTTGGTTAGCATCACCTCTATTGATTGGCACAGTAGTTTGTGATCCCCTTTATATACCGCATCCCACAGCCCATTGACACACCCCCTGAGGAAGGAAGATCCGAAACGTACGTCGGGGTTAGCTGAGTCTGGGGTCCTGTGTCCTCCCTCCCCCTCCTGGTAGGTGTTTGTACTATCTTCTGTCCGATTTCTTTACCCCCTGTATGTGGCAGCTCAGTTGGGGATTATACTCCATACTATGTTATACACTGGCCTGCTTGTCACCTTTAATGGTGGCGGGGGATTATTGTTATCTGCTAGTGGGCAAATAGATACTTCTTATTCACCTTACCAGGTGCTACTACATATATAATTGTGGATATGGGAGTCTTATAGACACTGCGGTCCCTGTTGCTCAGTCTTCCATTAGTGTCACCCCCCTTTTTTCTGCCATTTTTGTGCCAATTTTAATCTGTGTTCTTTAATAAAGATATGTGTTTTTACACTTCACTCTGGACATCTATGCACTGATTTCTTTCTTTGTGTATTCCTCTACGCTGCAGAGTGTGGCGGCCCTCGCTGAGATATCCGCGCTACTGGAGAGAGCGCGGTTCTTTCAACCTTTGAGGCAATTAACATCAAAGACCTGGAGAGTTCTGCCGGCACTCCCACCGCATAAAGGCCTAAATCCTGAAGCCCCCAGCTGGTGTCCAGAGGACCCTCCGACCGTTTGAGACACACAGTGAGTGCCCTTCTGAGACTTGTGGTTCTACCAGCGCTATTTACAGTGAGTACACTACAACCCGGACTATTGACAGTAATATTCATCTAAGTGCACCCACGGTTCTAATTTGCGCGCCAACATCAGCGGCAACTGGGCCCCAACGTTTGGACTGAGTTAATACAAAAGAGGAGGAACCTGCTACATTATATTTGCAGGGTCGGAGTAAAAGTAGACTGTGATGTGTATATGACTTTTATATAGCACCGTTACTTGTATTGTATGTTATTCCTTTAAACCCACCTCAATTCTACTGCATAGCAACAAACCTGTTAAATGGTTTTACTCCTGTTCCCTGAGTGTGTGTACTGAGCTGTGGCAGGGGTTTCCCGAATCAGCCCCTGGCAGAAGATACCTGTCCTTCTGCAGTCTCCAGAGAGAGAGCTCCAATCAAGATTCGGGTGGAGGCACAGCGCCCTAGAGAGGTGAGGCCCCCCATAACACCCAGTGTACCGTGGTAGCCCTAAAGGGGTGTTACAGTGGAGGCACTGCTGAGATTCCAGAACTAACACAGGAGTATTTACTGTGGAGACTTTAACAGAGCAAGAAGTGTATTTGTGGTGCGAAGAGATGGATGTTACGGCTAAACAAAGCTTTGCAGTGAGTGGTGCACTCCGAGATGCGTCTGAAGAAGAGATACTGAAAATAGTTAACCGACTAGTCTGGGCCGTATGTCTGAGCTAGTCTGATTGCCGTATGTGGAGTCGGGAAGGAATTTTTTTCCCCAATGTGAAGCTTACTGTTTGCCACATGGGTTTTTTTTGCCTTCCTCTGGATCAACATGTTAAGGCAAGTTAGGATAGGATATGGGTTGAACTAGATGGACTTAAAGTCTCCCTTCAACCGTAATAACTATGTTACTATGACTCACTGAACTTGCCCACCCTAAAGTGGTTGACCGCAGGAAGGAAAGGGGGGGACAGTTACCCACAGCCCTGATCTCAACCGGGCAGATCTTGAGGAAAGAATATTTCCCATCCATGATTGCCGTGCCCCCAGTGTATGGTCGACAATGGAAGATCACTTGGCCTACTGAGTCCGAAGTGGAGACCCGGCAACAGGGATCAACCACTCAGCCTAGAAAGACTAGTGTAAGTCCGCCCTCTACTCCACTTAGAGCCAGTCAGGAAGAGACAGCGGCCCCTGCTGATGTGCTTATGACAGTTATGGAAAAGTTAGTCAGTCAGTTTGCAAAGATGCAGCCAGAAGGGAACTACCATCGTCTAAGAACTTTCTCGGGTGCCCTCCCCACCCCTGCTGGAGAAGAAGGATATGATACTTGGAGGGATGTCACTTTACTGTGCTTAGAAGAGTGGCAGTGCACTGATGCTGTAAAGAAGCAGAGAATAGTAGAAAGTTTGAGGGGTACTGCTATGGAAATGGTGCAGGCTGCATGGCGGAGCAAGCCACAAGCAACTTATCTAGATTATATGAGTGCTTTAGAAGATGCTTTTGGATCCCCTGAAGATGCTACTGATCTTCTCTATAAAATCCGTACCACCTACCAACTGCCAGATGAGAAGATGTCCGACTATCTATAGCGACTAGACAAGCTGGTTCATAGAGTAGTATCTAAAGATGGAGTCAGCCCTAAAGAAGTTGATCAGAGCTCTCACGCATGATCCAATTGCCCAGCGGATGAGGTCTTGTGATAGAGAGAAGATTCCTGGTTCTTTTCATGAGCTGCTTAAGGAAGTTTGCAAGGAGGAGGTTATTTTGGCCGCAAGAGAGAAGACATCCCCTCGGGTGACTACTGTTGCCCTGAAGCCAGCAGCCGACTGCCGAGAGATGGAACTGTTGAAAGTCATCGAGAAACAATTGTTAAGTGCCCAGGCCAACACAATACAGCGGCTACAAAGTGCTGCGGAGGTAGCCAAGAAGCAAACCCTGGTTTCAGGAAGCGAGAATGATGACCTCTGTAGAGTAAAGAGTAGGAAACCAGAAGGGTGCTTTGTCTGTGGGAGTCCAGGCCATATGGATCGTCAGTATCCGAAGAGGTGGGGCTCAAAAGAACTCTTCACATCTTCCCCATCACACTCAGAGGCAGTCGGGAAACGGAAAAGGGGGCCACTAGAACCCCCATCAGCAGCTAAGACCTACTCTACCGCCCCATCCAATAGTGCCTCATCGAAAACACTGCCTGAAGGTTTAGTGGGACCAGCCCCACATGTCCCCGCATATATCAATAGTCAACCTTGTACAGTATTGCTGGATAGCGGGTCTCAAGTGTCCATCATCTTCGAAGGATGGTATAAAAGATATTTATACAACGTGCCTCTGAAACCGTTGTCTGGACTCGTGGTGTGGGGACTGAGTGAGCACAGCTACCTACAGAGGGTACGTGTCCGTGACACTACGATTCCCAAAGACTGTTGTTGGAGTGGATAAAGAGATACCCATCTGTCATGATTTGTAGTTTTGCCCTATCCTGTATTTTGTATAATATGTCATTTAACTTTTCTCTGATTGTATTTGCTGTAAATTAACCATTTCTCCTTCCCCCAATACTTTGCAATGTCTTGTGATGTACCTGGACCATAATCTAATTTAGGCTTGTGTCAACAGCTAGTGGAACTGTGGCTATTGTTTTCCTAAGCAGAAGATAACCTACAATACACATCCTGTAGACTCAGTGAAGCCCTTACATTTCTAGAATCTTCTGATGGACCAAACCATTGAATAGTAGGTGTGACCCCTACCCCCCTTCAGATGGGCTGATCCCAGGAGCCCTGACAATACATTCTTCTTTTAAGATCAGTTGTGATTTGAGTGCGGATGTGGAGGGGGTCACGAACTGAGTTGAGGCCAGCTCGTGGCGTCCGTGGGATTGTGTGGAATCCTGTGGACTATTGCAAGGATTATTGTTATCGCATCTGGCACAAGGACTATCGTGAGGTGCCCGGGTTTGTTTCCATTGTGTGGACTTGTTGTGGACTTCTCATGGACTCTAAGGACATTATGGATATTTGATGTTGTATGCTCCCTGCCTTAATAAATCTCGTTGGATCGTCCCTCGGCATGTTGTCCCTTCTTGCTCTGTCGTATACCCCGTCACAAACTGGTTGGCAGCGCTGGGTTCAGAGCAGAAGGAATGGAGGACAACGGCCCATCAACATCTGGATCCAGCACCGCAGAGTGCAAGAACTGGACTGCGGTGAACCTACAAACAAAGGTCCGTGAACTGGGAGTCAGCTACAAGGGACTCTCCAAGGAGCAGCTGATTGAGGCTTTGGAAGGAGTTCGCCTGCAAGATGACGCTGAGGAAGGATCCCCCAGCAAACGGAGGAAAGACGGCAGCCGGAGGTAAATACCCAAAAAAGTCAGTGGGTTGTGTGGTACGAGGAGGAGTTGGCATTGCTGGGAGAAGAGGCTACCATAGAAGATAAGAGGGAGGCCATTCGTAGAGCTCAAGAGAGGGGATTGCTGGAGAGGCAGCTCGCTGTGGAAGCAGCTAGAAGCTCCAGACAGACTGTAACCCCAGCACCCACCATGAGGGAACTCCCCAGAGTGTCCCGCAAAGACTTCAAGTCATTTAATGAGGCTTCAGGTGACATTGAGGGCTTCCTCCAGGACTTTTAGCATCAGTGTCGATTAATGGAAGTCCCGGAAAGGGAGCAAGTCCGACATCTGGTGAGGCTCTTAGAGGGTGGAGCTGCCGCAGCCTATAGAACTATGGACCCTTGGTGGAACTGTGAGTATGCGGAGATTAAACAGACTATTCTAGAACATTATGCTGTGACCCCAGACACTTACAGGACCCAGTTCCGTACTTTAGCTTGTGATGAGGAAGTGTCCTTCAAGATGTATGCCCACAGACTCAAACAAATATGTCATCGCTGGCTGCAGGGAGAGGAGGCCTTAACTTGGGAGACCTTCCTCTAAGTCATCCTAAAAGAGCAGTTTTACTTCAAGTGCCCCGCTGAGATCCGGGAATGGGTGCGTGAAAGGAGACCAGCCACTGTGGAGGAAGCTGCAGCTCTAGCTGATGAGGCTCTCACCATCAAGCCTCAGTGGAAAAAAACTACTACTCAGTGAGAAAAAAAACTACCAGCCCCCCAACGCTGGCGGCCCCTGGTCCTTCGGCCTCCAATATTCACCATCTCACTAGACCATCAACTCATGGTGACCTTCGTGTGACTGTGCCTCGCATTACTCCTGCTCCACCTTCGGGACTATGACGTGGAGGAAGAATCCCAGAGCGCAGATGTTGTAGATGTGGGCGGCCTGGGCATCTGCAATTCCAATGTCCAGGTGTTCGGAGGCAGGACAGCTACAGACTGCCTTTGCCTGTTCGTTATCTACAGACACCCTCACCAGGAGAAGAGCTGGATTCAGTCCCTGATGACTTGCCATGTGACTCTGATATCCTGACTCCCCTACCTGGAGTCTATGGGGTGCGAGCCCCAGCCACCTGTTCTTCTGATCTTCAGCACAAACATCTACAGGAGGTCATGCTGGATGGCCAAAAAGTTGTTGGCTTCCGTGACACTGGGGCTTTTCTCACCATAGCCAATCCCCGAGTAATTCAACCAGAAGCATTTCAAAAGGGACCAGGAATTGCCATTGAATTGGCTGGAGGTACCCAGAGATATATTCCAAGAGCAAGTGTGACCCTGGATTATGGCTTTGGGGCAAAACAATGCGTGGTCGGTGTGAGGAGCGGCCTCCCTGCAGACGTTCTTCTAGGAAATGATGTGGGAAATCTTCATTGCCACTTTGTCGGTGCGGTAACCAGAAGTCAAGCCAAGAGAGCAGCAAATGTGGACGTGTACAACCCATCCATGGAAATGAGGCCACCAGAACTGCCGTCACAGCCGGTGAGAGATTCATTGTGCAGACGGACGCCTCTGCTTATGGACTGGCAGCTGTCCTCAGCCAGGTGAATGCAGCTGGGGACGAACACCTCATCGCCTACCTTAGCAGTAAATTGCTGGACTAAGAAGTGGCCTATGCAACGGTCGAAAAGAATGTCTGGCTGTAGTGTGGGCCCTTAGGAAACTAAGGCCGTATCTGAATGGATGAGAATTCACTGTCATTACTGATCACAATCCCCTCACCTGGCTGAACCGAGTCTCTGGGGACAATGGACGCTTACTACAATGGAGCCTGGCTCTGCAGCCCTATAACTTTACCATGCAGTATAGAAGAGGCAGCCAACACCAAAATGCAGATGGACTGTCCGGGCAGGAGGAGCCCTGAGTCTGGTCAGCCATGCCTGTGTGTACTTAACAAGCGACCTGTAGAGGTCCCTAGTACATACACAAATTGGGAGGGGACGGGATTGTCATGATTTGTAGTTTTGCCCTATCCTGTATTTTGTATAATATGTCATTTAACTTTTCTCTGATTGTATTTGCTGTAAATTAACCATGTCTTCTTCCCCCAATACTTTGCAATGTCTTGTGATGTACCTGGACCATAATCTAATTTAGGCTTGTGTCAACAGCTAGTGGAACTGTGGCTATTGTTTTCCGAAGCAGAAGATAACCTACAATACACATCCTGTAGACTCAGTGGAGCCCTTACATTTCTAAAATCTTCTGATGGACCAAACCATTGAATAGTAGGTGTGACCCCTACCCCCTTCAGATGGGCTGATCCCAGGAGCCCTGACAATACATTTTTCTTTTAAGATCAGTTGTGATTTGAGTGCGGATGTGGAGGGGGTCGCAAACTGAGTTGAGGCCAGCTCGTGGTGTCCGTGGGATTGTATGGAATCCTGTGGACTATTGCAAGGATTATTGTTATCGCATCTGGCACAAGGACTATCGTGAGGTGCCCGCAATGGCGGATCTTAATAGGGGCGGATGGGGCGGTCGCCCCGGGCCCAAGGTTTTTAGGGGGCCCAGGGCAGGGGCCAATCGGTCGGTTGGCATCGCATATGATCTGTCACTGTGTGAGCCGCTCAGCCGCCCGCCGCCGCCCAGTGGCGTAGGAACTTGGAAGGGGGGCGGCGGGCAGTCCCAGGCGGCACGTGTGTGGGGGCGGCGCAGCACGGCAGGAGGCAGAGCAGAAGTTCCTCCTCTCTCTGTGTGCTGTGGGCGGCCGGGACTGAGAAGCGTGGAGGCGGCGGCGCCGACTGGCAGTGCACAGTGAGGAGGACTCGCTCAGCCCAGGAGATTTTGGCAGCGGCTAGCGCAGGGCAGGTGGGTCACTGACACACTCACCGTCGGCGTCACCATTTGGGAGGAGGATGCTCTGCCTCTCCCCAGCCTCCCTCCCTGGCTGCTCCCTCCGCTCCAATCCAATGCATTTTGCAATTTATGTGGCTGCCTCCAAATTGGAGGGAGCAGCCAGGGAGGCTGGGGAGAGGCAGAGCATGGAGGCAGCCACATAATGCATTGGAGGGAGGCTGGGGAGAGAGGCAGAGCATGGAGGCAGCCACATAATGCATTGGAGGGAGGCTGGGGAGAGAGGCAGAGCATGGAGGCAGCCACATAATGCATTGGAGGGAGGCTGGGGAGAGAGGCAGAGCATGGAGGCAGCCACATAATGCATTGGAGGGAGGCTGGGGAGAGAGGCAGAGCATGGAGGCAGCCACATAATGCATTGGAGGGAGGCTGGGGAGAGAGGCAGAGCATGGAGGCAGCCACATAATGCATTGGAGGGAGGCTGGGGAGAGAGGCAGAGCATGGAGGCAGCCGCATAATGCATTGGAGGGAGGCTGGGGAGAAGCAGAGCATGGAGGCAGCCGCATAATGCATTGGAGGGAGCAGCCAGGGAGGCTGGGGAGAGAGGCAGAGCATGGAGGCAGCCACATAATGCATTGGAGCCAGGAGCAGCCAGGGAGGCTGGGGAGAGGCAGACCTGGCAGAGCATGGAGGCAGGTGACTGTGTGATTAATCATTAACATCCCTAACCAGTAGCCGGCCAGGCCGGCGGTACCCCCTCCCAAGCGCGGCCATTTTATTCCTTTCCAGACCCCGCAATTTGTATACCTAAAAATCAGCATATGCAGTGTTTTTGTGGGAAGAGCCACAAAATGTGGACAGAAAATGTTTTCCTGGGAAGGGGGGTACAGGGGCCCAGGTTTTATGAACAGCCCCGGGCCCATAGTCCACTTAATCCGCCACTGGGTGCCCGGGTTTGTTTCCATTGTGTGGACTTGTTGTGGACTTCTCATGAACTCTAAGGACATTATGGATATTTGATGTTGTATGCTCCCTGCCTTAATAAATCTCGTTGGATCGTCCCTCAGCCTTTTGTCCCTTCTTGCTCTGTCGTATACCCCGTCACACCATCATAGCGCTAATCTGCCCGGAGGCAGAGGCAGATGAGAGACCAACACCTGTCATAGTGGGAACAAATGCTAACATCTTCCGTACGTTAGCTCAGTGGTGTCGGGAAGTTGGGGGAGAAAATTACTTGCAGACCCTATCCATCCACCCAGTCTGTTTAGAAGCCTATGTGAGAACGGAGGAGGAGAAGAGGGAACTACAGCCTGAAAGCTTTGACCCTTGTTTTGAAGTTAGTGAGCTGAAAAGAGAAGAAAGGAGGCTGGTCATCGACGGCATGATGATGTGGGGGGCAGTTCCCTCTTTGGGCAAATGGGACAAGGGCCTCGCCCAAGGAGTAGAGCATCGCATTCGGTTGAAGGATCAAAAGCCTTTCCGAGAGAGATCCCGAAGATTGGCCCCGGCGGATATCTAAGATGTCAGGCGGCATCTACGCGGTATGTTAGACACAGGAGTCATCATAGAGTCTAGTAGCCCCTATGCTTCCCCTATCGGGATAGCTCGGAGAAAAAATGGAGCTATTCGGATGTGTGTGGATTATCGTACCTTGAACAAACGTATGGTCCCTGACCAGTACACTGTACCCCGAATCAATGAAGCCTTGGATTGCCTGCAAGGGAGCCAATGGTTTTCTGTGTTAGATCTCTGGAGTGGCTACTATCAGATACCCATGTCAAAAGAAGATCAAGAGAAAACCGCTTTTATCTGCCCTATTGGGTTCTTCGAGTTTCAGAGACTGCCTCAAGGACTGACAGGTGCTCCGGCCACTATTCAGAGATGTATGGACAAAGTAGTGGGGGACATGCACTTACGTGAGGTCCTGGTTTATCTAGATGATCTTATTGTTTTTGGGAAGACTATGGAAGAACACAACCAGCGGTTGTTCAAGGTGCTGGATCGGTTGAAGGAGGCTGGGTTGAAGTTGTCTCTTGACAAGTGCCGGATTTGCCAGACGACTGTGAAATATGTGGGGCACATAGTCAGCAGAGAAGGAATTTCCACCGATCCCGCCAAATTGGAGGTTGTTGTAAACTGGCCTAAGCCCACCAAACTGAAGGAGCTTAGGTCCTTTTTAGGATTTTGTGTATATTACCGAAGATTTGTACCCCAGTACTCTCGGATTGCGAAGCCGTTAACTGCCCTTACCCAAGGGTATCCCCTTTCAGAGAGGACAGCCCACTCCCCAAAGTCAAGAAAGAGGGTCTACTTCCGAGTTAATGAACTTTTTGGGGAAAGATGGACACCTGTATGCGATGAGGCATTCGAGAAACTGAAGTCAACTCCAGTGTTGGCCTATGCAGACCCCAGTAAACCATATGTGTTACATGTAGATGCTTCTCTCGATAGACTAGGAGGGGTTCTCTACCAGGACCATGATGGCTGTCTGTGTCCCATTTACTACATTAGTTGAGGATTGACTCCCAGTGAATGCAACTACCCAGCTCACAAACTGGAATTTCTGGCTCTGAAATGGGCTGTAGTGGGCACGCTGCATGACTACCTCTATGGGGTACACTTCGTGGTTCATACCAACAACAATCCATTAACCTACGTGAGAACCACAGCAAAACTGGATGCCACGGGGTACCGATGGCTTGCCACACTCTCTTTGTACGATTTCAGCTTAAAATATCGACCAGGGATCAGTATCATTGATGCAGACACCCTCTCTCGCCTGCCTAGGGAACCCTCAATTGAGGAAGAAGAGTGAGGATGGAAAGAGGTCCCCGCCTCTGAGGTGAAGACTCTGTGCCATAGACATTAAACTAATGCCCTCCCTATGCAGTGCTGTGCTAAATTCTTGGGAGCATCTAGTGAAGCGCCCCCATTGTTGTACTGCCGAGTGACAAATGTAACCCCAGACTCTCTTCCTCAACTGACTCAAAATCAAGTTAGAAAGGCGCAGCAGGAGGATCGGTCGGTGGGGTAGTTCGATGGTGGGTTAAGAGGGGCTGGAGGCCCGAAAAGAATGCATTAAGAACAGAGGAGTCTGTCCTGCTGACTCGGCAGCTAGAGTCACTAGCAGTAAGAAATGGACTACTATACCAGGAGGCAAAGCACCAGAAGGGAGGAGTCCGTAGACAGCTGGTGTTACCCACCCGATTTCGGAGGATGGTCATGAAGTCCCTGCATGATGATCATGGACATCTTGGCATCGAGAAGACCACAGGTTTTGTGGCTGACCGATTTTACTGGCCTCGGATGGAAGCGGATATTGAATACTGCAAATCATGCTCCCGATGTGTGTTGAGAAAAACCTTGCCTTTTAGAACAGCCCCCCTTGTGAACATTACCAGTGATGGCCCACTTGAGCTAGTGTGCATTGATTTCCTCTCCATCGAGCCTGATGAAAGCAATGTCAGTAATGTGTTAGTGGTCACTGACCATTTCACCCGATATGCCCAAGCCAACCCCACTAAAGATCAAAGGGCAATTACTGTGGCAAAAACACTATGGGAGAAGTTTTTCGTACATTACGGGCTGCCAGCCTGCATCCATACCGATCAAGGAAGAGATTTTGAAAGTAGACTAATCAAGGAGCTATGCGCCATCTGTGGGATCAAGAAATCCAGAACCACTCCATATCACCCCCAAGGGGACCCTCAACCTGAGAGGTTCAACCGTACCCTTCTGAACATGTTAGGTACTTTGGATCCCAGGAAGAAGGGACACTGGAGAAGGCATGTGAGTCAGTTGGTTCATGCCTACAATTGCACCACAAATGAGTCAACTGGATACTCGCCTTATTTTCTCATGTTTAGAAGAAAAGCTCGGCTACCAGTGGATATTAGTTTTGGGACATCCTTTGACAGTCCTACTTAAAATATGTGTCCCAGCTACAAGAAGATTTGAAAAAAAGCTTACAGATTGGCAGATCAGGCCTCTGGTTGGTCAGGGAGGCACAATAAAACTCGCTATGACTGTAGCGTTCGAGAACAAGTTTTACTGCCTGGAGATAGAGTCCTTATCCAACTTCTGGGCCTTCCTGGGAAGCACAAGCTTGCTGATCGGTGGTGTCGTGACCCTTATGTGGTGATGGAGAAGCTGCCCGGTGTCCCGGCCTACAGAGTAAAGCCCGAGAAAGGGGGCGGAGCTGTCAATACCTATCATCGACACCATCTGTTGCCTGTGGGAAAAAACATCCCTTTACCACCATTGCCAACCAAAGGAGGTCATACCACCCTTCCATAAAATAGAAGTCGTAGGTGTGAACAACCGCCCCAGCTTGGGGTTGCCTCAGGAGGAAGAGACAGCGAGTCTGGGGATGAATGGGAAACCGACGGTCAATGGAGCTATAGATGGACCGAGGACCATAGGCGCGGGCCCTGTATACCAGACTCCTAAAGTGGAAACACGGAAAAAGGAAATTTGTCAGGAGGCTATTGCGCTCTGCCCAAAATTGGGGGAAGAGTTCAAAAGAGGGACATTTATTGAATGAAGAGATCCATCCGGAGGAGCCCGTTTTGGAGAGACAAGAGTCGGGGGCTTAGGAGGGGGCCCCCTCGGTACACACTCGTCCCAAACGGGACACTAGGCCACCCATGATGCTGACCTATGATAGAATGGGACATACCACTGAGGTCCCCCGGCTGATACACCCTAATTTAAATTCTGTTTGGCCTTATTTCCCAGGATCTCCCATGTGTCCAGGTGGTGGTTTGTGTGCATGTAAATTTGGTGTTAGTCAGGATGCCTTAACCCCACTTCATGTTTCAGGTGGTGAGTCCTCATATCGTGATGGGACACTTTCAATGACGCACCAGGGGGAGAATGTAACACCTGCACAGGGAACTGTCAGAGCAGCTACCGGTATACTGGAGCTTACAGACACTAAGAAGAGTTTTGCAGCTGCTGTTAATCAGGGACCTACAGACATTAACCGCTTTTCCCCTGAGCGGCAGTGGACTACAATTCCCAAGGACCCTTGTTTCAGTCAGATGACACGGCCTGGAAGGATAGAAGGAGAGAGAGTGGATTGGAGGAGTAGGGACTTGGGCGAGGGAGCTGGGCAGAAAATGAAAGTAAATGTTCAGAGGAGAAGGCGCATGGCAGATTGCTGTGAGAGAGAGAGAGAGAGCGGTGTGGATCTGCATTCCTCTACGCTGCAGAGTGTGGCGGCCCCCGCTGAGATACCCGCGCTGCTGGAGAGAGCGCGGTTCTGTCAACCTTTGAGGCAATTAACATCAAAGACCCGGAGAGTTCTGCTGGCACTCCCACCCCATAAAGGCCTAAATCCTGCCGCCCCCAGCTGATGTCCAGAGGACCCTCTGACCGTTTGAGACACACAGTGAGTGCCCTTCTGAGACTTGTGGTTCTACCAGCGCTATTTAAAGTGAGTACACTACAACCCGGACTATTGACAGTAATATTCATCTAAGTGCACCCATGGTTTTAATTTGCGCGCCAACATCAGCGGCAACTGGGCCCCAACGTTTGGACTGAGTTAATACAAAAGAGGGGGAACCTGCTACGTTATATTTGCAGGGTCGGAGTGAAAGTAGACTGTGATGTGTATATGACTTTTATATAGCACCGTTACTTGTATTGTATGTTATTCCTTTAAACCCACCTCAATTCTGCTGCATAGCAATAAACCTGTTAAACGGTTTTACTCCTGTTCTCTGAGTGTAAAGTATGTACCGAGTTGTGGCAGGGGTTTCCCGAATCAGCCCCTGGCAGAAGATACTTGTCCTTCTGCAGTCTCCAGAGAGAGAGCTCCAATCAAGATTCGGGTGGAGGCACAGTGCCCTAGAGAGGTGACACCCCCCCATAACACCCAGTGTACAGTGGTAGCCCTAAAGGGGTGTTACACCTGATTCTATAGAATAGGATTTTTTTTTCAACACTAAACTTTATCAGCATGCACAAGAGACAAATCTAGCATGCCAAAACCGCAGAAAAAAAGCAAACAAAAAAGCAAGAAAAAACAAGGAAAACATGCTTTTTCCTGCAGCTTTTTTTCCTGCCAAAAGATCAGGTTTTGCTGCAGAAAACAAAACACCTCGTGAGAGCTTACCCTTAGGCCACTTTCACATTTGCGTTTAAGGCCGCAGCGGCGGCCTGCGCACGGCCGCCACTAAGCCCCGCCCCCTGCCGCGCCTCCTCCGGTAGCTCCGCCTGCCGGCGCATGACGCTGCATGCGTCCCCTATCTTTAGCACTGGGGACGCAGGCCGTGCGCAGGTACGCGTTTGGCGGCGCATGCGTCCTTTTGACGATGCGCTGACCAGCGCCAAACGCAACCTGTTGCAATTTGGTTGCGCTCGGTGCACTGTCAAAAGGACGCATGCGCCGCCAAATGCATACTGCGCACGGCCTGCGTCCCCAGTGCTAAAGATAGGGGACGCAGGACGCATGCAGTGTCATGCGCCGGTAGGCGGAGCTACTGGAGAAGGCGCGGCAGGGGGTGGGGCTTAGCGGCGAGTGTGCGCAGGCCGTCGCTGCGGCCTTAAACGCAAATGTGAAAGTGGCCTTACACTGCAGGGTAATAATGCCATCTGCTTCATGTGACGCCAGCAGGAAGAGGATCGGGGCCGGGTTATTATAAGGAGAATGTATAGGGATGAGTTTAATACAGATACTAGTGGTGCGACTGTATATCACTAGTGCAGCAATAATAATGACCCCTGTATTGTAGTGACCCGATGCACAAACACCGAGAGATCCAGCTCTGACGCCTCCTGCAGATCAGCGTGGACGAGCACTGTGACTGCGCTGACATGGACCCAATGATCGTCCAGGCTAATCTGCATGTGGCTTCAGAGTTGGGTTTCTCGGCGCTGACACATCGGATCACTACCAGACAGGCGCCATCTTTATTGCTGTACTGGGATCTATACAGATGGACCACGAGACTCAGCAGTAAAATCGTCCTGACAGGTTCCCTTTAAGAGCAGCTGATCATTTGCCAGAAGTGGAGAGAGCGATAGTAACAATGATTTAGTAATAAAAATGTTTGTGGATCAGAATATGCTAATTTTATGCTAATCGCTTAGCCGCATAGGCGGCCTCAATAGTAAAAATCTGGTCACACTTGTCAAACACTGTTTGACGAGTGTGACCAACCTGTCAATCACTTTCCAAGCGATGCTTCAAATTGCTTGGAAAGTGCTTGACTATCGCACACGAAAATAGCAGCAAAATCGCGAACATAATCGCGGTAAAATCGCGGTGAAATCGCGCGGAAAAAAACGCGCGATTTCTGGGAAGGAGTCCGGTCTTCATTGTCCGGATTAAAACGCTACGTGGGCACATAGCCTTAGTGTGGGATAAAGATGAGCCGGGAACTTGTTCTGCAGATCTGTCTGATTGTGGCGATAATGACGGGTTTTTCTCTCCAGATTTTATTGTTTTTAATAAATCGTCATTTTATGCCCCCATTACTGTTATGTTCTAATTACTACTGTACATTTTTGGGAAGATTGTAGAGAACGAACAAGCGGCAATTCTAAGTTTCAATTTCTTTCCTGTACAGAGTTTAACGTGTGGAGGAATTGATTTTATAATGAAAGATCAGACTTTTACATATACAACATTATCAAGTATGCATATTTTTATTTTTTATCAATATTTATTTTGGAAATGGGTGTGGGGTGACTTAAGCTTAGTTTTTATTTAATATATGAAAAAAAAATTGAAACCCAATTTGAGGTACATGTGTTATTTTCTTTAATCATTTATTCCATGTTTTGGGGAGGCAAGTAAAATAAAAAACGGCTCGTCGGGTATATTTTTTATTCACTGTGTTCAACATGTAGGTTCAATAATCGGACATTTTTTCACAAAATTAGAATATCATCAAAAAGTTAATTTATTTCAGTTCTTCAATACAAAAAGTGAAACTCATATATTCTATAGAGTCATTACACACAGAGTGATCTATTTCACGGGTTTATTTCTGTTAATGTTGATGATTATGGCTTACAGCCAATGAAAACCCAAAAGTCATTATTATCTCAGTAAATTAGAATACTTTATTTACAAGCTTGACAAATAATTTTAAAATCTGAAATGTTGACCTACTGAAATATACACACTACTGTTTTTTTTTTTTGGAAGTGCATTGAGCAGCAGGGTGTTTTTTTGGTGAAGGGAAAAAAAAAATCTCTTTTAAATCTTCTGCCTGAGCGAGTGTGAACTGAGCGTAAGTGCGAACTTTGGTTAGTGTGTGACTTGTGATTCAGTGACTTTGGATTCAGGGGGTTTCCAAGGGAGGTATTACTGAATTGCTGTTATTTTATTAATACTTTTTATTTATTTTTGCTTATCTTTTCTGTCTGGTGCAATCCCCATTAGGATGTGCTCCACTATTGCCAATGCCATCCAGTGCACGTCTTGCCGCATGTATGAAATCCTTGAACAGCCGGTCGAGGGTGCATACTGCTGTGCGAGATGTGAGCACATTGTGCATTTGGAAGCCCAGATACTGGATCTACATGTGCAGCTGGCAAAACTGAGATCCATAGACAATATGGAAAGGAGTCTTCTGCTCACTGAGCAGATGCTCAATGGGATAGATGGGGGGGATGCTAGGTTGGAGCTGCAGGACAGTGAAGCAGCTAGCTGGGTGACAGTTAGAAGGCGGGGTAGAGGGAAGAGCACCAGGGAGGCTAGTCCTGATCTGGCACAACCCAATAAGTTTGCTAAGTTGGCAGATGAGGGGAGTGTCAGTGCAGGAGTAGCACTGGTAGCACTGCTGCAGCAAGGCATGTCCTCTGAAAGCCGGAGGAGTGTCTGCTCCAGTAAGGGGGCAAATAGGAGAACTGAGCAGGCCAGACAGGTTCTGGTAGTGGGAGACTCCATTATTAGGGGAACAGATAGGGCAATTGGGTCGCCCTCCCAGGGCCGTGGGGTACTCGGTACCGGGTCCGTGTCAGCGGAATGTGTCACAGCAGCAGTGACCCGGTCCGTGGCCCTGGGCGCCCAAGTAATGGGGGAGATTGAATGGTGGAATGTAGTTAATGGAATAGTTCGTGACGCCACCTGTGGTATTCGGCAAGTGGGATGTTAGGTCGACGCTGCGTGCAGTTCCTCTGGGGCTGGTGGTGTGTTGCAGCCAAGATGGTGAGGCTCCCCACAGGTGGAGCTCTAGCCCCAGGGCAGTGTAGATGTAGCGGTGCTGGGTGTGTTAATAATAATAATCTTTATTTATATAGCGCCAACATATTACGCAGCGCTTTACAGTTTGAGTTTCAAAACACAAGTCATAAGTAACAACGTTAACAATACAGTAATTAAAGTAAAGTAAGAAGACCCTGCTCGTGAGAGCTTACAATCTACAATGAGGTGGGGGAGATACAAAGTACAGGTGTGTATTTACAATGATGTATTTACAATGGTGGTCCAGCCATCTTGAGAAGGTGGGAGACAGAGATAGTGAATGGGCTACATACTCACACTTGCACATAGAATGACTGATTAGTGAACGTGATAGGCTGCTCTGAATAGATGTGTTTTGAGAGAGCACCTGAAACTGTGCAAATTGTGGATAGTCCTAATTTCTTGGGGTAGAGCATTCCAGAGGATTGGCGCAGCGCAGGAGAAGTCTTGGAGTCGGGAGTGGGAGGTGCTGATTAGGGCAGAGGTTAGTCGAAAGTCGTTTGCAGAGCGCAGCGGTCGGCTAGGCCGATAGACAGATGTGTTGGCGCAGGAATCAATGGAGGACACCAGGGCTTGTAGTTCCAAAGCTTTACTCACAGTCTGTAGTACACACAGGTGCGTACCGTGTCCTCCGGGTCAGGGACTCAGTCAACCTCAGTCAACCTCCAGGCAAGATGGCGTGCTCCCTTCCAACGCTCCGCCAACATGTACCTTTCTGAACGTCTCCTCTTATAGCGCCTTTAAGTGTGAAGCTCTCCTAGTACTGAGTTACACTGGAGTTCCTCCTATCAGATGTTCCCAAGAACTCTACTTGTGCGGCAGACAGCTGTAGCCTGCTTCGGGGACTCCCTACTCCTGAGTCCCGACTCACTATCCAAGTTGCTGTTGTGCCCTCAAGTCTTAGATGGGAGTAGTGCATTTACAGCCCACTACTCCACCGGTGTCTGCTGCAGAACCATCAGTGTTCATACAACCTCGGGGACCGGGCCCCGGCCTTGCGCTGAGAACTTCTAGGCAGGGTTCTTCCTCTAACCCACGTCCTCTGTGTTCCCTTTACTCCTTCGTTCCGTACTTGTCTCACTCTCCTATGGAAGCTCAGGCTTCAGTTCAATGTCTTTCTCCTTCTTTCCTTTCCCGTGCCAGCTGGCTCACATCACTGAGACAGCTGCAGCACTCCTTCCTCCATCCCTCTTCCAGGGATCTCTTTCCCTCACTCCTCTCTGAGTGACTGACCTCCAGACTGACCTGTAATTCTAAACCTCCTCGCTCTTTTATATATTCTCAACTCCACCCGCCTTCGTGTTCCAAGCAGGGAGCCACCAATGGTGCTCTGCTACACTCTAAGCAAGAGCCGCAATGTGGCTTTGCTGAACTACCCTGTTGTGTGGGGTGTGAGTGTTGGAGCGTGGTCAGGATTCCCCACCTTACCTGGATGGTGGGGTACCACACCTCAGGAGGAGGTGCAGTACCTCTGTGGCAACTGAGCCTCAGGGACGCCACACAATCTGTCACAAAGACAGGGATCGTCGGACGGTGTGCTGCCTACCTGGCGCTCGAGTCCGACACATCGCTGATCGGGTTGACAGATTACTGGGAGGGGTTGGTGAGGATCCAGCGGTCATGGTGCACATTGGCACAAATGACAACGTTAAAGGTAGGTGGAAGGTCCTTAAAGATGATTTCAGGGAATTAGGCTGCAAGCTTAAAGCAAGGACCTCCAAGGTGGTATTTTCGGAAATACTTCCTGCACCATGTGCCACGCCAGGAGATTAGGGAGGTTAATAAGTGGCTCAGGAATTGGTGTAGGAAGGAGGGGTTTGGGTTCCTGCAGAACTGGGCCGACTTCTCAGTTGGCTACAAGTTCTACGCTAGGGACGGGCTGCACCTCAATGGGGAGGGTGCAGCTGTGCAGGGGGAGAAAATGGCTAGAAGGTTGAAGGAGTGTTTAAACTAGGAACTGTGGGGAGGGTATTCATTTTATAGGAGGGGAAGACAGTGCAGATAGAGACCTGGGCACAAATAATGAAATTGGGGGTGGGGTTAGAACAGTTAATAATTTAAGAAAGAATAGAAGTACAGAGAGATACATAAAGTGCATGTATACTAATGCCAGAAGCCTCGCCAACAAGATGGAGGAATTGGAGTTAATGTTGTTGGAACATAATTATGACATGGTGGGGATATCTGAGACATGGCTGGCCGAGAGCCGTGACTGGGCTGTTAATTTACAGGGCTATAGTCTGTTCAAAAATGACCGTACAAATAAGCGAGGGGGAGGCGTGTGTTTATATGTAAAATCATCCTTAAAACCCATCCTTCGTGATAATATATATGAATCTAATGAAAATGTAGAGTCCCTGTGGGTAGAGATAAGGGGAGGGGGGAAAAATAATAAAATTACTGATAGGGGTTTGTTATAAGTCTCCAAAAATAATGGAAGCAACAGAGAATATCCTCATAAAGCAAATAGATGAAGCTGCGACTCAAGGAGAAGTCATTATTATGGGGGACTTCAACTACCCTGAAATACATTGGGGAACCGAAACCTGCAGTTCCAGCAAAGGTAATAGGTTTTTGACAACTATGAGAGACAATTACCTTTCACAACTGGTTCAGGACCCAACAAGAGGGGGGGCACTGCTAGACCGAATATTAACCAACAGGCCAGACCGAATATCAAATGTAAGGGTTGGGGGTCACTTGGGTAACAGTGATCACAAATTAATAAGATGTGTAGTAGAGGGGTTACAAGGACACTAAACTTCAGGAAAGCAAATTTCCAACGGATGAGAGATGATCTTGGTGCAATTAACTGGGACGATATCCTCAGACATAAAAATACACAAAGAAAATGGGAGACGTTTATTAGCATCCTGAATAGGACCTGTGCACAATATATACCGTATGGGAATAAACATGCGAGAAATAGGAGGAAACCACTATGGCTAAATAGAGCTGTAAGGGGCGCAATAAGAGATAAAAATAAAGCATTGAGAGAATTAAAGCAAGTAGGTAGTAATGAGGCATTAACTAAATATAGAAGATTAAATAAATTCTGTAAAAAGCAAATCAAGACAGCAAAGATTGAGACAGAGAGACTCATTGCCAGAGAAAGTAAAAATAATCCCAAAATATTCTTTAACTACATAAATAGTAAGAAACTAAAAAATGATAGTGTTGGTCCCCTTAAAAATAGTCTGGGTGAAATGGTGGAGGAGGATGAGGAAAAAGCCAATATGCTAAATGACTTTTTTTCAAACAGTATTTACACAAGAAAATCCCATGACGGATAACATGATCAGGGATAAAAATTCTCCATTAAATGTCACCTGCTTAACCCAGCAGGGGATGCCATAACAAGTATGTAACAGCAGGGGGAGCCATAACAAGTATGTAACAGCAGGGGGCGCCATAGCAAGTATGTAACACCAGGGGGCGCCATAGCAAGTATGTAACACCAGGGGGCACCATAACAAATGTAACAGCAAGGGGCGCCATAGCAAGTTTGTAACAGCAGGGGGCGCCAGAACAAGTGTGTATCAGCAGGGGGCGCCATAGCAAGTATGTAACACCAGGGGGTGCCAGAACAAGTATGTAACACCAGGGGGGGGCTATAACAAATATGTAACAGCAGGGGGAGCCATAACAAGTATGTAACAGCAGGGGGCACCATAACAAGTATGTAACACCAGGGGGCACCATAGCAAGTATGTAACAGCAGGGGGCGCCATAACAAGTATGTAACAGCAAGGGGCGCCATAGCAAGTGTGTAACAGCAGGGGGCGCCAGAACAAGTGTGTATCAGCAGGGGGCGCCATAGCAAGTATGTAACACCAGGGGGCGCCAGAACAAGTGTGTAACAGCAGGGGGCACCATAACAAGTATGTAACACCAGGGGGGCGCCAGAACAAGTGTGTAACAACAGGGGGCGCCATAACAAGAATGTAATAGCAGGGGCGCCATAACAAGTATGCAACACCAGGGGGCGCCAGAACAAGTATGTAACACCCGGGGGTGCCAGAACACGTAAGTAACAGCAGGAGGCGCCATAACAAGTATGTAACAGCAGGGGGCGCCATAACAAGAATGTAAGAGCAGAGGGCGCTATGACAAGTAACAACAGGGGATGCAATAACAATTATTTCACAGCGGGTGGTGCCACAAGTGTGTTAATAACAGGGGTGTCATAACAATTATGCAACAGCAGGGGGCGACATATCAAATATGTAACAGGGGACATAGCAAGGATTTTAGAGCATGGGAAGCCATAACAAGTATGTTAAGGCAGAGGTCACCAAAAATATGTAACACAAGGGGGAGCTGTAACAAATATATAATGGGGGAGACATAACAAGTAAGCAACACCAGGGGGCATCAAATGTGTAACACCAGCGAGTGACATTATTGACATAACAAGTAACAGCCGGGGGAGCCTTAACAAATATGTAACATCAGGGGGCGCCATAATAAAAATTGAACACTAGAGGGCACCATGACAAGTGTGTAATAACAGGGCACGCTATAACAAGGAAGTAATACGAGGGGCGCTAAAACAAGCATGTAACATTGGAGGGTGTCAACAAGTTTGTAACATCAGGTACGTTACCAAGTACATAACAGCAGGTAGCGTCATAACAAATATGTAACAGCAGGGGGCGCCATAACAAGTATGTCAGGGCGGAGGGCCTCATAATAAGTTCAAACACTAATCAGAAAAAAATCCATAAAAAATCATTTGAAAGGTAACTCACCAAACCCTGACTGATGCACTGGCAGGACGCAGCAGAGCCCCATTGATAAAGGTTTAGGCAGCACAGGCGCACTCCACTGATCAGGACAGCCAGTAACCATTTGTGGTCCAGCTGCCCAGTGGAAATGCACACAGATGAGGCTTGCACAAGGCATAAGTCACACTGATTAATGTGATGCAAAAGTGTCTGAGCAGCCTATTGATCACGCCCATAGTATTAGCAGGCGGGCCGCTCTACACTATAGATACATGCAACACACAAAGAACCAAGCCAAATATAAAGGGCTCTAGCTGCATCCTGCTGAAAAGTGCAAAAAAGATATGGGGTATTGGTTACTATGCACTGGCAGGACGCAGCAGAACCCCATTGATAAAGGTTTAGGCAGCACAGGCGCACTCCACTGATCAGGACAGCCAGTAACCATTTGTGGTCCGGCTGCCCAGTGGAAATGCACACAGATGAGGCTTGCACAAGGCATAAGTCACACTGATAAATGTGATGCAAAAGTGTCTGAGCAGCCTATTGATCACGCCCATAGTATTAGCAGGCGGACTGCTCTGCACTATAGATACATGCAACACACAAAGAACCAAGCCAAATATAGAGGGTTCTAGCTGTATCCTGCTGAAAAGTGCAAAAAAGATAAATAGATATGGGGTATTGGTTACTATTGGGGTTGGTAATATTTACACAGAGAAAAGGTCATGTGTTCATATGCAATTACATTTTGCATGCACATTAATTCACTTTTTCTGCTCAGACCCAGTGTCACACTCAGATAGGAGTATAAGCGACAGGGGACGGCTCTCCCCTGAAGCTATAAAAACCCTCCCCAGATCCACAGAGAGGCTCTCAGAGTTAACTCCTACACCACCTACCCAAAACTAAAAAAACACCATGACAGTAAGTCTTCAGTCCTTGTGAAAAGGGGAGTGCATTCCATAGCTCCGCGCCCCAGTGAGGTCACCCAGGAAAAATTATAAGGCTAGGAGGCTCAATCAGGTGGCATTCACACCTGGGGGACACAGCGTATACCATCCATGCTGTGGACTGAATCTTTGCCTTTGGGAACCCCTTCCCCACCAACCATCTACACATGGCTTGCCAGTAACTGAAATATGTAAGTCTTCACTTTAATCCCTTTTGTTTTATTATTGTCTGTAAATATTGTAATTGTCCAAATTTTTAACATCTTTTTATACTTTTGTAAACACTGCCTATTCTTTTTGGAGTAAAATATAAAGCTTTACTAGCTTTGTTCTCCTTGCTCTAATCGTATCCCCACGTTCTCCAACTAAGTCAACACTACTGATTGGGTTGGCTCCTGTCCCGATATTAATTAAAATCAGGAGCTGGTGGCAGTGTAGGGTGTTCTGGGGTATTGGGGAGACCCTGGCAGTGACGGACAGAGTTTGATAAATGTATATCCCGCCTGGGACCGGGAATAGTCATATCGCCCTCACTGGTAGCGTGTCCAATAGCCAGTACGCAGCAAGGCAGCCTTTCTGGCGACTAATTATCCTAGGTGCAGTTCCCTGAATAACCTGAGGGTAAGGGGGCACCAGAGGGCTGCAAGTTCCAAACTGGAATTGGAAAGTGGGATATGCAAATAAATCCCCTCCTGTGGCGACCGTCTGCGAATCTGGGCTGCAGTAGGAACAGCGACCCAACTAACCCCGAGACCCTTAACCCCTATACAGGGATCTGGAATTGTAGCAAGGCCCAGGGGATAGCTGTCTAGAGGAGCAGTGGACTAGAGCAGGACGGCCGCCAAGGGGTTAAAACTAAAACCCGTAATCGTGGTCCGGAGGCAGGAGTTGGAGGCCGGCGGGCAGCAGAGGTACAAAATCAGCAGGCAGAAGAAGGGTCTAAAGTCTGGGCCAAGGTCAGTAAAAAACCAGGAGGGCAGCAAAGGTACAAAATCAGCAGGCAGAAGAAGGGTCAGGAATCCAAACTAAGATCAGCGTCAAAAATCGGGAGAGAGGCAGAGGTACAAAAACGGCAGGCAATAGAATGGTCAGAAATCCAGGCTGAGGTCAGAGTTAACTATAGCAAATCACACAGTAGCACGCAGGGGAACCAAGAATATATCTGGCGGCTTGCAAGACCAGTCCCAAGGTATTTGAGGGATCAGGTCACCCCTCACAGATTCCCGGACTGGTGATGTCATTAGGACTGCCCCCAGGACTAGGCCAGATTGTGATGTAGTAACCCCCTGATGACTGACAGAGGGGCGGAGCCTGCGCCCACCTGATGCCTGCGCAGGAGCCCCTTCTCTGTCACCACCACCACCCACGGGCGAACTGCGGCACCTCCCCGTGGCCGAGACAGGAACAGCCATCCCCGAGTCTGACGGCGACATGACAGACTGGCGCCTCCTAGTGGCCGAGGCCGGAACAGCAGACACCGAGTCTGACAGCGACGTGACAGTACCCCCCCTCCAAGAGGGGCCTCCGGACCCTCAAAACCCGGTTTGACAGGGTGAAGGAGGTGACACCTTCTAATTAACCCCTTGGCATGGATGTCACTAGCTGGGACCCAGGACCTCTCCTCTGGACCGAAGCCCTTCTAATGCACCAAATATTGCACGGACCCTCTCCCCAAATGGGAATCAAGGATACCCTGGACTTCATACTCCAAGGCACCCTTGACCAAAACTGGAGGAGGAGGGGACTGGATGAATTGGGGAGCGGTACATTTTGAGGAGGGATTTGTGGAAAACACTGGGTATTTTAAAAGACTCAGGGAGCTTTAAACAAAAGGCTACTGGGTTAATTACCTCTAATATCTCATAGGGACCAATAAACCTGGGACCCAGTTTGGCAGATGGCACCTTAAGCTTAATGTTCTTGGCAGACAGCCAAACTTTGTCCCCAACTACTAGGTGTGGCCCCTTGGACCGCTGTCTATTTGCGGCCGAAGCCTGCCTGACCTGGGACCCTTTCAAGTTTGTGTTCACCTCCGACCAGATTGTCCGTAAGTGATGCATGGATTTCTCTACCCCCCCGGAAGCTCCAATATCTTGGCCGAAAGTGAACCAAAACGTGGGTGCAAACCATGATTGCAGAAGAACAGGGTGGTTTTGATGGATTTCTGGTATTGGTAATTTAGGGCGAATTCGGCTAACGGGAGATGTTCCACCCAATTGGACTGATGTTCCGAGACATAGCAGCGGAGATACAGCTCTAGGGCCTGGTTGGTGCGCTCAGATTGACCATTGGTCTCAGGGTGGTAAGCGGAGGAGAAGGATAATTCAACGCCCATGCGTTTGCAGAATGCCCTCCAGAATTTAGAAACGAACTGGGTACCTCGGTCGGACACGATATTCACTGGAGCGCCATGCAGTCGTATTACGTGAGTAATGAACAACTTACTCAAAGTTTCTGAATTAGGTAGTCCAGACGGGAACAAAATGTTACTGCTTACTGAACCTGTCCACCACCACCCAGATACATGTCTTCCCTTCTGAGGGCGGTAGGTCAGTAATGAAGTCCATGGAGATGTGGGTCCATAGACTCTCTGGGGCGGGCAAGGACTGGAGCCAGCCGGCAGGCCGATTATGGGGGGACTTGGCGCGAGCACAGATTTCGCAAGCTAGTACGTAATCTTTACAGTCCTTAACTACCGTCGGCCACCAAAAATTCCTAGTCACTAGTCTGGAGGTATTATTGACACCAGGATGGCCTGCCAAGATAGAGTCATACGACTCCTTCAGAACTTGTAGACGAAACAGGGCTGGAACAAACAATTTCTGGGGGGAAGCCGTGTCAGGGGCTGGTTCTGAGGACCTACGGATCTCCTCCAGAAGGTCCAGAGACACTGCCGACACAACGATCCCATTGGCCAGTATTGGAACTGGTTCCGAGACCTCGGCCTGTGAGGGGCAGAAACTTCGAGAGAGGGCATCAGCCCTTACATTTTTAGTCCCTGGACGAAACGTGATCACAAAGTTAAACCTTGAGAAGAACAAAGCCCACCTAGCCTGCCTAGTATTCAGTCGTTTAGCTGACTCCAAGTAGGTCAGGTTCTTGTGATCTGTGATCACTGTAATCTTGTGTTTAGCACCTTCGAGGAAGTGGCGCCATTCCTCGAAGGCCCATTTTATGGCCAACAATTCCCGATTCCCTATCTCATAATTTTTCTCAGTAGAAGAGAATTTTCGGGAAAAGAAGGCACATGGACGGAGTTGAGTGAGGGAGGCAGTGCCTTGGGAAAGCACTGCCCATACTCCAACCTCAGAGGCATCGACCTCTCCCACAAAGGGGCGGTCTAGATCAGGCTGGATTAATATCGGGTTGGCAGAAAAACAATCCCTTAAAACAAAAAATGCCTGAAGTGCCTCAGACTTCCAATTAACCACGTCTGCCCCCTTCTGGGTCAAATCCGTGAGCGGTTTGGTGATCTCAGAGAAGCCTTTGATAAATTTACGGTAGTAATTTGTAAATCCCAAGAATCGCTGCAGCGCTTTTAGAGTTTTGGGTTGCACCCATTCTCTAATGGGTCGGATCTTGGCAGGATCCATGCGGAACCCCTTAGCAGAAATCATGTACCCCAAAAATTGTACATCCTCAGCCATAAAAACACACTTTTCCAGCTTGGCAAATAGAGAATGTTCTCGAAGTCTCTGGAGCACAGAACAGACATGTTGCGGGTGTGTAAGAACATCAGCAGAGTAGATCAGGATGTCATCTAAATAAACCACTACATATACCCCACAGATATCCCTGAAGATATCATTCACAAAGTTTTGGAACACAGCAGGTGCGTTACTTAACCCGAACGGCATACCAAGATACTCAAAATGACCAAGGGGTGTGTTAAACGCGGTTTTCCACTCATCTCCCTCTCTTATGCGGACCAGATTGTAAGCTCCCCGGAGATCAAGCTTAGTAAACCAATGGGCTCCCAGTAGTTGATTAAAAAGATCAGGGATGAGTTGAAGCGGATACTGATTTTTTACAGTAATAGCGTTCAGCTCACGATAATCAATGCAAGGTCTGAGTCCACCATCTTTTTTTTCTACAAAGAAAAACCCAGCCCCTACAGATGAAGTGGATGGTCTAATAAAGCCTTTTCGTAGGCTGTCTGCTATGTAGTCATACATGGCCTGACGCTCTGGACTAGAGAGATTAAATATTCTCCCCTTAGGGAGACGGGAACCTGGGACCAAGTCTATAGGACAGTCATACTCTCTATGAGGAGGTAATTTCTCAGACTCCACTAAGGAAAAGACATCCTCATAGTCCCTGAATGCGTATGGTATAAAGGGTTTTTTAATTTTAATTTGGTTCACTGACAGCGACATACAGTTTTTCTGACACTGTGGACTCCAGCGCACGATATCACCTTGGTGCCAGTCAATAACAGGATTATGCTGGCGCAACCATGGCATACCTAAAACAACTGCATCTGATAAATTGTGAATAACAAAAAACGACATCTGTTTGGTGTGTAATGTCCCCACTGACATAGCAATTTCTGTAGTGACAAATTCCACTCCACCTTGGATAATAGATGTACCATTAATTGCAGTGGTGTGAACAGGGGCATTAAGCCTTAGCAGAGGTACACCAAGATTCCTTGTAAGCAAAAAATCCATAAAGTTGCCTGCAGAACCACAATCCACATAAGCCTTCACACACAGAGAATTCTTAGAAAACGAGAGACGGATAACAAAACTTTAGCCGCATTTGCAGGCAATACCTGAGCCTCTGGGCCAGCATGACCAGAGCTGCCCAGAGGCCGATGTCCCAGGAATGTGGATTTCTGACGCCCAGCATTTCCCTTGAAGTCTCCAGGCTGCAGCATGCTGGTATAGGAAGATGGGAGTGTTCCTTCAGGCTGTGCACTGAAGCAAGTGTTAGGCCAAGAAATCAGCTCAGGCAGAAGGGAAAAAATAAAGGATGATGGACATACATCCAAAAAGCAGTCTTCTGGGCCGGATATAAAGTGGCGACCGTCTGCGAATCTGGGCTGCAGTAGGAACAGCGCCCCGACTAACCCCGAGACCCTTAACCCCTATACAGGGATCTGAAATTGTAGCAAGGCCCAGGGGGTAGCTGTCTAGAGGAGCAGTGGACCAGAGCAGGACGGCCACCAAGGGGTTAAAACTAAAACCCGTAATCGTGGTCCGGAGGCAGGAGTCGGAGGCCAGCGGGCAGCAGAGGTACAAAATCAGCAGGCAGAAGAAGGGTCAGGAATCCAAGCTAAGGTCAGCGTCAAAAATCGGGAGAGAGGCAGAGGTACAAAAACGGCAGGCAATAGAATGGTCAGAAATCCAGGTTGAGGTCAGAGTTAACTATAGCAAATCACACAGTAGCACGCAGGGGAACCAAGAATATATCTGGCGGCTTGCAAGACCAGTCCCAAGGTATTTGAGGGATCAGGTCATCCCTCACAGGTTCCCGGACTGATGATGTCATTAGGACAGCCCCCAGGACTAGGCCAGATGGTGATGCAGTAACCCCCTGATGACTGACAGAGGGGCGGAGCCTGCGCCCACCAGATGCCTGCGCAGGAGCCCCTTCTCTGTCACCACCACCACCCACGGGTGAACCACGGCGCCTCCCCGTGGCCGAGGCAGGAACAGCCGTCCCCGAGTCTGATGGCGAAGTGACGGTCCGGCGCCTCCTAGTGGCTGAGACCGGAACAGCAGGCCCAGAGTCTGACGGTGATGTGACAGACCGGCGCCTCCTAGTAGCCGAGGCCGGAACAGCAGGCCCCAAGTCTGGATGCGACGTGCCAGTCCGGCGCCTCCTAGTGGCTGAAGCCGGAACAGCAGGCCCTGAGTCTGACAGCGACGTGACACCTCCTGAAGAACTGGGGGCAACCAAACACCCCTAGTTCATGACATTGGTGGCAGCGATGGGATCCAAATATATTCCCCTGTGATTCATGACAGAGGGTGTCGCATGGATTAGCAGTACAATGAAGATGGCAAAACCATGTTGTTTGATTTCATTAAAATACTTTATTTTGGCTGTGTGTTTATTTAACCCTTTCACAACTATAGGATTAGTAATGGATCCATTACTAAGCCGGGCTTGATGTCACCTTACAATACAAAGGTGACATCAACCCCCCAACTATTACCCAATATGCCACAGCTACATGGCAGTGGGAAGAGAGAGGCTAAGCGCCAGAATTGGCGCATCTTAGAGATGTGCCATTTCTGGGGAGGCTAAGAGCTGGTGTTTGTAGCTGGGGGGGGGGCAATATCCATGGCCCCTTCCTAGGCTATGAATATCAGCCTTCAGCTGTCTGCATAGCCTTTTATGGCTATTAATTATAGGGGGACTCCACATCATTTTTTTGGGGGCCCCCCTATTTTAATAGCCAGTAAAGGCTAAATATACAGCTGCAGGCTGATATTCATAACCTGGGAAGATCCATGGGTATTATCTGCTTTCCAGGCTATAAACATCAGCCCCCAGTCACTCGCTTTCCCTGTCTGGTGCAGAAAATTGCATGGGAGCCCATGCCATTTTTTTTACCCTTCTTTCTAAATTTAACATACTGTGTTTGATGCAAATTTTGTGTGTGTGTGTCTTTAACTCTTCATGTACCATTTTATTATGTTCATTACTAAACATCAGCCATGGTATTATATATCTATCTATAGATATAACTATCTATAGATATATATCTATAGATAGATAGATCTATGGATAGATAAATAGATATATCTATCCATATATCTATCTATCTATAGATCTATAATTCTATTGATCTATCTATCGATAGATCTATCTATAGATATAAGCAAAAAAAGATCAGCACTCCCTTGTGTGAACACGTGTAAGCTGCAAAAACTGCATAATATAGACAAAAAAGAACACAGCAGCACATGTGCATGCATCTAGGCCATGTGAAAACAGAAAAACATTAAAAGCATTCAATTTAGATTAAACTTCTCAAAATTTTCCACAATTTTTTTTTCAAAAATTTTTTTTACTTCCAGTAATAGATGAAAAATGAAGGTTCTTAGTGCACAAATTGGCCAATTCATGTAAGCCCATCAACCACGGCAAGGTGACCTCCCTCTGATGGGTCCCTGCTCTATAATATAAGCCACTTTTGGGCCACCAGCCTACAATTTTGGACAAACATGTCACTACCTGGCTAAGCCTACAATGTATGGGCAGGTAGAGCTGATTGTGGCACCTGCAAGGCCAATGGGAGGAGTGCAAGATCAGACTGGAGGCAGCCAGCATCCAGTAATACGCAAAAAAAAAAACGCTCAGCACCTACTAGTGTGAACACGTGCAAACTGTGAAAACTGCATAATATAGACAGAAAAGAACACAGCAGCACATGTGAACAAAAACTGTCCTGCTGTGTCCTGCTGTGTTCTTTTTTGTCTATCTATAGATGTTCACTTATATTTGTTTTGTGTACATTATATGTGAACATGGTATGTGATGACATGGGATTCAATGGAGTATGTAAAAGAAGAGGTTGGACAAAGAAATGACATCAAAATTATTTTTTTTGTTAAATAATAGATCTTTATTTAGCTTACAAAAACGCAGACAAATCTGCATGAAAATCCGCATCAAAAACACACAGATCTTCTGCCGAGAGAGGAAGAATCTGCGCAGAAAATTCCACAGGCAAATCCGCAACGTGTGCACATACCCTTAATGTTCCTTATTTCTAGCAGGAAAGATGTATATCTCTGTGCCTTGTTAGCCAGTAGATAGAAAAATAAATATATTTAGAATTGAGAGTCCTCAGTGGTTGATACATTTTAAAAGGCATTGACCACTGAGGACTCTCAATTCTAAATATAGTTTTCATTATTTCCAGACAATCTGCAGCTTTCCCTTTCGCTTCCTCCAGCTCTCACCTCTCCGTCCTCCCTCTGCCCGGTAACTGCTGAGCAGCGGGAGATTCCTTCTCCTATTGGAGGACGCTGCAGCTCCCGTCCAATCAGCGCTGAGCTCCGCCCCCCAGTGACTGTGATATTGTTACTTTGTGTCTTTCTTGGGTGACAGTTACCTTCTTCTCCTCCTCGGGGTCCCCACATATATCTGCAGGAGGATGTGGCCCCTCATTGGGCTTCTCCTTCACGTGTCTGCGGTGTGTTCTGGTGAGTATGGAGGGTGATCAGTGATTGCTCCTGATCGCAGACGATTATTACGTCTTATTTATGTCGTCTGTTGTGATTGGAGTTTATGGATCAATGTGTTTTCGTCTATAAGAGGCAGAAATCCATTAGAGAAGCTGCGCCTGCGGTGGGCGCCATAGTGAGGAGGACATGGCGCTGTTTCTGGGGTCTCCGCGTCGGCTGAGGCTGAAGTCGGTTTCTTGTTCTCTTTTATTATTTACAAGTTTAATTATGAGCAAAACCGACCTCAATAATAGAATCCACTGCAGTGCGGGGCCCGGAGGTGAATCCACTGCAGTGCGGGGCCCGGAGGTGAATCCACTGCAGTGCGGGGCCCGGAGGTGACTACACTGCAGTGCGGGGCCCGGAGGTGAATCCACTGCAGTGCGGGGCCCGGAGGTGACTACACTGCAGTGCGGGGCCCGGAGGTGAATCCACTGCAGTGCGGGGCCCGGAGGTGAATACACTGCAGTGCGGGGCCCGGAGGTGAATACACTGCAGTACGGGGCCCGGAGGTGAAAACACACCTGAAAGCGGCTACATAGTCTATAGAAGAGGCTCAGAAATGGCCCCAAAGGGGTGAATCACAGGGTAAATGATGTTGGGCCACTGATCTCACCAGCGATCACACAGAAGGGAGGGATCCGAGATGGCCCCAATGACCTCCTGGCCGAATAACATCACAGCGGGCAAATCACCACTTATTAGTGACTCCAATAAGGAACTTGTGTGTGTAAAGGGTTAATGACTGTGGAGATCACAATCCGCTCCTCTCGGCCGCTCTCAGTGGATCCCGGCATCACAGCCGGTGAGATCCATTGTGCCGGGGATCGCGGTGATGGGGGAGATCAGCGGCACACAGTGATTTCTCTCTCTGAGCTCCGGTTGCTCCTTCACAATAGGGGACAATTGTCCGTTTGCCTCTGATGCAGATTTTCGGCTCAGACCCCGTTTGGGCCGGGTACAGAGACCTGATGATGATTCTTGGTGTCTCCTCTGTGTGATTGATGGGAGATCAGTGACTGAAGGTCACAACCCTTGGAAAACACCAGAGACTTATGTGAGGCTGGGACAATTCACCGTCTGACACTTTGAGGCCATTTTTGTGCCTCTTATATATTTTCCAGCTGTTTTCCTGTGTGTTCCCCTCCGGGCGCCGCACTGCCGCGTATTCTATTATTGGGAGAACTTTTCTCCTTATTAAACTTGTAAAAAAAAAACAAAAAAAAAGAAAAATTTACAAATGAGAAAATGAACAAATAAGAAACCGACTCTCTCATCGCTTCCTCCAGCTCTCACCTCTCCGTCCTCCCTCTGCCCGGTAACTGCTGAGCAGCGGGAGATTCCTGCTCCTATTGGAGGATGCTGCACCTCCCGTCCAATCAGCGCTGAGCTCCACCCTCCAGTGTACAGTGACTGTGGTGCTGTTACAGTGTGTCAGTCCTGGGTGACACTGACCTTCTCCTCCTCGGGGTCCCCCATATGTCCATCAGCCATGAGGTGGAAGGAAAGAAACGAGAATCACCGGCCGAGCCGCAGATAGTTTATTTATTTTACTCACTTTTATAGCACCATTAATTCCACAGCTTTACAGACATCATCATCGCTGTCCCCATTGGGGCTCACAATCTACATTCCCTATCAGTATGTCTTTGGAGTGTGGGAGGAAACCGAAAAACCTGGAGGAAACCCACCCAAACCCGGCGGGAACATACACACACCTTGCAGATGTTGTCCTTGTCTCCTTGCTAACCACTGAGCCACCGAGCTGCCCTATGTTACTCACTTATATAGCGCCATTAATTCCACAGCTTTACAGACAGCATCATCACTGTCCCCATTGGGGCTCACAATCTACATTCCCTATCAGGATGTCTTTATAATGTGGGAGGAAACTGGAGAAACAGGAAGAAACTAGAGAAACAGGAGGAAACCCACCCAAACACGGGGAGAACATACACACTAAATAACATTAATAATCCCCCAAACCCCGACCACAATGGGGAACAAGAAAAAACTGGAGAAAATGTAGAAGAGACGGAAAAAAAAAATGGCAGAAAAAAAAGGATAATTAGGTGTAAATGGAAAACGAGTGAAAAAACACCAAAAGTTTACCAAAAAAAGGAACAAATACAATAATGATTCAGGCCCATAGTCTTTAGTGTGCAGAGAGCAGGATACATAAAAAGTGCACACGGGAAGCCGAGAGAGGTTCTGCAGCAGCTGCAGAGTGACCTGTACAGTACATGACCCCAGCTGCTGCAGAACATCTGTGAGGAACATAAAGGCCTCTGCTCTTGCTGTAACTCCCCACAGACTTTCACCCCTTACTGACATCTGCTGTACATGTACGGGGCAATGGGAAGTGCGTTCCCACAAACAACCGGACCTGTATGACGCGATGATAAAGAAAAAAAGTTAAATAAAGTTTATAAAAATGTGAAAAATAAAAAGAGAAAGTAAGAAAAAGAAAAGAGAAAATATTTTGCAAGTGAAAACGCTGTTTTATCTATAAAAAACGAAATTAAAGGGGAAGAAGTGCATATCTGGAAACAGCAGATCCGGAACACAGCGTCATATTATATAACATCTGATGAACACTGTAAAAAATAAAAATGCCAAAAATACCACACTGACACACAAAACATAGATCAAAAAGTGATCAAAAAAATTGCCTGCAATAAAAATGGTATCAAGAAAAATATCATCTTGTCCCGCAAGAAACAAGCCCTTACATACAGTTGTGGCCAAAAGTATTGACACCCCTGCAATTCTGTCAGATAATACTCAGTTTCTTCCTGAAAATGATTGCAAACACAAATTCTTTGGTATTATTATCTTCATTTAATTTGTCTTAAATGAAAAAACACAAAAAGAATTGTCCTAAAGCCAAATTGGATATAATTCCACACCAAACATAAAAAAGAGGGTGGACAAAAGTATTGGCACTGTTCAAAAAATCATGTGATGCTTCTCTAATTTGTGTAATTAACAGCACCTGTAACTTACCTGTGGCACCTAACAGGTGTTGGCAATAACTAAATCACACTTGCAGCCAGTTGACATGGATTAAAGGTGACTCAACCTCTGTCCTGTGTCCTTGTGTGTACCACATTGAGCATGGAGAAAAGAAAGAAGACCAAAGAACTGTCTGAGGACTTGAGAAACCAAATTGTGAGGAAGCATGAGCAATCTCAAGGCTACAAGTCCATCTCCAAAGATCTGAATGTTCCTGTGTCTACCGTGCGCAGTGTCATCAAGAAGTTTAAAGCCCATGGCACTGTGGCTAACCTCCCTAGATGTGGACGGAAAAGAAAAATTGACAAGACATTTCAACTCAAGATTCTGCAGATGTTGGATAAAGAACCTCGACTAACATCCAAAAAAGTTCAAGCTGCCCTGCAGTCCGAGGGTACAACAGTGTCAACCCGTACTATCCGTCGGCGTCTGAATGAAAAGGGACTGTATGGTAGGAGACCCAGGAAGACCCCACTTCTTACCCCGAGACATAAAAAAGCCAGGCTGGAGTTTGCCAAAACTTACCTGAAAAAGCCTAAAACGTTTTGGAAGAATGTTCTCTGGTCAGAGGAGACAAAAGTAGCTTTTTGGGCAAAGGCATCAACATAGAGTTTACAGGAGAAAAAAGAGGCATTCAAAGAAAAGAACACGGTCCTTACAGTCAAACATGGCGGAGGTTCCTGGATGTTTTGGGGTTGCTTTGCTGCCTCTGACACTGGACTGCTTGACCGTGTGCATGGCATTATGAAGTCTGAAGACTACCAACAAATTTTGCAGCATAATGTAGGGCCCAGTGTGAGAAAGCTGGGTCTCCCTCAGAGGTCATGGGTCTTCCAGCAGGACAATGACCCAAAACACACTTCAAAAAGCACTAGAAAATGGTTTGAGAGAAAGCACTGGAGACTCCTAAGGTGGCCAGCAATGAGTCCAGACCTGAATCCCATAGAACACCTGTGGATAGATCTAAAAATGGCATTTTGGAGAAGGCACCCTTCAAATATCAGGGACCTGGAGTAGTTTGCCAAAGAAGAATGGTCTAAAATTCCAGCAGAGCATTCTAAGAAACTCATTGATGGTTACCGGAAGCGGTTGGTCGCAGTTATTTTGGCTAAAGGTTGTGCAACCAAGTATTAGGCTGAGGGTGCCAATACTTTTGTCTGGCCCATTTTTGGAGTTTTGTGTGAAATGATCAATGTTTTGCTTTTTGCTTCATTCTCTTTTGTGTTTTTTCATTTAAGAGAAATTAAATGAAGATAATAATACCAAAGAATTTGTGATTGCAATCATTTTCAGGAAGAAACTGAGTATTATCTGACAGAGTTGCAGGGGTGTCAATACTTTTGGCCACAACTGTAGGTCTGTAGACAAAAAAACAAAAAAGCTACAGCTATCTGAGTATGAGGATGGAAAAACATTGTTTGTAACAGATTTTAGTGTGCGAAAGTGGCAAAACATAAAAAAACCCTGTATTAGGGCTCAAAATCACTGGAGATAAAAATGTGAGACACACATATATATATATATATATATATATATATATATATATATATATATATACACTAGCTGAAGAGCCCGGCGCTGCCCGGGCATAGTAACTTACTGTGGTTAGTTATAACAAATTATAATTATCCTCCATCCCATAGTCCCGTGCCCATATACCCATCATACATATTCTCCATCCCATAGTCGAGTGTCCATATACCCATCATACATATCCTCCATCCCATAGGTTCTACTGTTTAGGCACATCAGGGGCTCTGCAAACGCAACATGACGCACACAGGCCATTCCATCAAAATCTGCATTCCAAAACGGTGCTCCTTCCCTTCTGAGCTCTGCCATGCGCCCAAACAGTGGTTTACCCCCCCATATGGGGTATCAGCGTACTCAGGACAAATTGCACAACAACTCTTGAGGTCCTTTTTCTCCTGTTACCCTTGTGAAAATAAAAATTTGGGGGCAAAAAGATCATTTTTGTGCAAAAAAATGATCTTTTAATTTTATGGCTCTACGCTATAAACTTCTGTGAATCCCTTGCAGGTTCAAAGTTTTCACCACACATCTAGATAACTTCCTTGGGGGGTCTAGTTTCCAAAATGGGGTCACTTGTGGGAGGTTTCCACTGTTTAGGCACATCAGGGGCTCTCCAAACGCGACATGGCGTCCGATCTCAATTCCAGCCAATTTGACATTCAAAACCTTTAAACGATGCTCCTTTCCTTCTGAGCGCTACCGTGCGCCTAAAGATTGGTCTTCCTCCACACATGGGGTATCGGTGTACTCAGGAGAAATTGCACAACAAATATTGTGGTTCATTTTCTCCTGATACCCTTCACAAAATAAAAAAATTGTGTCTGAAATAAAATTTTTGGGAAAAAAAAGTTAAATGTTCATTTTTTCTTTCCACATTGCTTTAATTCTTGAGAAGTACCTAATGGGTTAATAAACTTCTTGCATGTGGTTTTGCACACCTTGAGGGGTGCAGTTTTTAGAATGGTGTCACTTTCGGGTATTTTCTGTTATATTGACCCCTCAAACTCGCTTCTATTGTGAGGTCGTCCCTAAAAAATGGTTTTGTAAATTTTGTTGGAAAAATGAGAAATCGCTGGTTAATTTTTAACCCTTATAACGTCCTAACAAAAAAAAAATGTTTCCAAAATTGTGCTGATGTAATGTAGACATGTGGGAAATGATATTTATTAACTATTTGTGTGACACCACTCTCTGATTTAAGGGTACAAAAATTAAAGTTTGGAAGTTGCAAAATTTTCAAGATTTTTGACAAATTTCCGTTATTTTCATAAATAATCGCAAGTTATATCAAAGAAATGTTACCACTGACATGAAGTACAAAGTGTCAGGAGAAAACAGTGTCAGAATCAGCGGGATCCATGGAAGCGTTCCAGAGTCATAACCACATAAAGTGACAGCGGTCCGATTTCACAATTAAGGCCGGGCCATTAACCTACAAGGTGGCTTGGTGCTTAAGGGGTTAATCACTATGTTTCTGTCTTTGGTTTACATGTGTCTCCTCCTGTGACTGCAGGGTCCTGTGTGTGTGACATGTAACACTCTGTGTCTCTCTCAGACAGTCACTCTCTGCGGTACTATAAGACGGGGGTCTCAGCTCCGGGGTCCGGGCTGCCGGAATACTCCGAGATCGGATATGTGGATGATCGGGAGATTGTGAATTATAACTCGGAGAGCGGCAGAACCCGACCCAAGGTCCAGTGGATGGAGAAAATGGAGGAAGGATACTGGGAGGAACAGACACAGATCGCTAAAGGGAGTGAGGCTGTAATCAGACATAATGTGAGGACAGCGATGGAGCGATTCAACCAGAGCGGAGGTGAGAAATATACTGTATACACTATATACACACACTACACTGTATACACTGTATACACACTACACTGTATACACTATATACACTCTACACTGTATACACTATACACACACTACACTGTATACACTATATACACACTACACTGTATACACTATATACACACTACACTGTATACACTATATACACACTACACTGTATACACTATATACACACTACACTGTATAGACTATATACACACTACACTGTATACACTATATACACACTACACTGTATACACTATATACACACTACACTGTATACACTATATACACACTACACTGTATACACTATATACACACTACACTGTATAGACTATATACACACTACACTGTATACACTATATACACACTACACTGTATACACTATATACACACTACACTGTATACACTATATACACACTACACTGTATACACTATATACACACTACACTGTATAGACTATATACACACTACACTGTATACACTATATACACACTACACTGTATACACTATATACACACTACACTGTATACACTATATACACACACTACACTGTATACACTATATACACACACTACACTGTATACACTATACACACACTACACTGTATAGACTATATACACACTACACTGTATAGACTATATACACACTACACTGTATACACTATATACACACTACACTGTATACACTATATACACACACTACACTGTATACACTATATACACACTACACTGTATAGACTATATACACACTACACTGTATACACTATATACACACTACACTGTATACACTATATACACACTACACTGTATACACTATATACACACACTACACTGTATACACTATATACACACACTACACTGTATACACTATATACACACACTACACTGTATACACTATATACACACTACACTGTATACACTATATACACTACACTGTATACACTATATACACACTACACTGTATACACTATATACACACTACACTGTATACACTATATACACACACTACACTGTATACACTATATACACACTACACTGTATACACTATATACACACTACACTGTATACACTATATACACACTACACTGTATACACTGTATACACACTACACTGTATACACTATATACACACTACACTGTATACACTATATACACACACTACACTGTATGCACTATATACACACTACACTGTATACACTGTATACACACTACACTGTATACACTATATACACACTACACTGTATACACTATATACACACACTACACTGTATACACTATATACACACTACACTGTATACACTGTATACACACTACACTGTATACACTATATACACACTACACTGTATACACTATATACACACTACACTGTATACACTATATACACACTACACTGTATACACTATATACACACTACACTGTATACACTATATACACACACTACACTGTATACACTATATACACACTACACTGTATACACTATATACACACACTACACTGTATACACTATATACACACACTACACTGTATACACTATATACACACTACACTGTATACACTATATACACACTACACTGTATACACTATATACACACTACACTGTATACACTGTATACACACTACACTGTTTACACTATATACACACTACACTGTATACACTATATACACACTATATACACACTACACTGTATACACTATATACACACACTACACTGTATGCACTATAAACACACACTACACTGTATACACTATATACACACTACACTGTATACACTATATACACACACTACACTGTATGCACTATAAACACACACTACACTGTATACACTATATACACACTACACTGTATACACTATATACACACACTACTCTGTATACACTATATACACACACTACACTGTATACACTATATACACACTACTCTGTATACACTATATACACACACTACTCTGTATACACTATATACACACTACACTGTATACACTATATACACACTACACTGTATACACTATATACACACACTACACTGTATACACTATATACACACACTACTCTGTATACACTATATACACACTACACTGTGTACACTATATACACACACTACTCTGTATACACTATATACACACTACACTGTATACACTATATACACACTACACTGTATACACTATATACACACTACACTGTATACACTATATACACACTACACTGTATACACTATATACACACTACACTGTATACACTATATACACACACTACACTGTATACACTATACACACTACACTGTATACACTATATACACACTACACTGTATACACTATATACACACTACTCTGTATACACTATATACACACTACACTGTATACACTATACACACTACACTGTTAACACTATATACACACTACACTGTATACACTATATACACACTACACTGTGTACACTATATACACACACTACTCTGTATACACTATATACACACTACACTGTGTACACTATATACACACACTACTCTGTATACACTATATACACACTACACTGTGTACACTATAAACACACACTACTCTGTATACACTATATACACACTACACTGTATACACTATATACACACTACACTGTATACACTATATACACACTACACTGTATACACTATATACACACTACACTGTGTACACTATATACACACACTACTCTGTATACACTATATACACACTACACTGTGTACACTATATACACACACTACACTGTATACACTAGATACACACACTACTCTGTATACACTATATACACACTACACTGTATACACTATATACACACACTACACTGTATACACTAGATACACACTACACTGTATACACTATATACACACTACACTGTATACACTATATACATACACTACACTGTATACACTATATACACACACTACACTGTATACACTATATACACACTACACTGTATACACTAGATACACACTACACTGTATACACTATATACACACTACACTGTATACACTATATACATACACTACACTGTATACACACTACACTGTATACGCTATATACACACACTACACTGTATACACTATATACACACACTACACTGTATACACTATATACACACACTACACTGTATACACTATATACACACACTACACTGTATACACTGTATACACACACTACACTGTATACACACACTACACTGTATACACTATATACACACTACACTGTATACACTATATACACACACTACACTGTACACACTATATACACACTACACTGTATACACTATATACACACTACACTATATACACTATATACACACACTACACTGTATACACTATATACACACTACACTGTATACACTATACACACTACACTGTATACACTATATACACACACTACACTGTATACACTATATACACACTACACTGTATACACTATACACACTACACTATATACACTATATACACACACTACACTGTATACACTATATACACACTACACTGTATACACTATACACACTACACTGTATACACTATATACACACACTACACTGTATACACTATATACACACTACACTGTATACACTATACACACTACACTATATACACTATATACACACACTACACTGTATACACTATATACACACTACACTGTATACACTATACACACTACACTGTATACACTATATACACACACTACACTGTATACACTATATACACACACTACACTGTATACACTATATACACACTACACTGTATACACTATACACACTACACTATATACACTATATACACACACTACACTGTATACACTATATACACACTACACTGTATACACTATACACACTACACTGTATACACTATATACACACACTACACTGTATACACTATATACACACACTACACTGTATACACTATATACACACACTACACTGTATACACTGTATACACACACTACACTGTATACACACACTACACTGTATACACTATATACACACTACACTGTATACACTATATACACACACTACACTGTACACACTATATACACACTACACTGTATACACTATATACACACTACACTATATACACTATATACACACACTACACTGTATACACTATATACACACTACACTGTATACACTATATACACACACTACACTGTACACACTATATACACACTACACTGTATACACTATATACACACTACACTATATACACTATATACACACACTACACTGTATACACTATATACACACACTACACTGTATACACTATATACACACACTACACTGTATACACTGTATACACACACTACACTGTATACACACACTACACTGTATACACTATATACACACTACACTGTATACACTATATACACACACTACACTGTATACACACACTACACTGTATACACTATATACACACTACACTGTATACACTATATACACACACTACACTGTACACACTATATACACACTACACTGTATACACTATATACACACTACACTATATACACTATATACACACACTACACTGTATACACTATATACACACTACACTGTATACACTATACACACTACACTGTATACACTATATACACACACTACACTGTATACACTATATACACACTACACTGTATACACTATACACACTACACTATATACACTATATACACACACTACACTGTATACACTATATACACACTACACTGTATACACTATACACACTACACTGTATACACTATATACACACACTACACTGTATACACTATATACACACTACACTGTATACACTATACACACTACACTATATACACTATATACACACACTACACTGTATACACTATATACACACTACACTGTATACACTATACACACTACACTGTATACACTATATACACACACTACACTGTATACACTATATACACACACTACACTGTATACACTATATACACACACTACACTGTATACACTATATACACACACTACACTGTATACACTGTATACACACACTACACTGTATACACTATATACACACTACACTGTATACACTATATACACACACTACACTGTACACACTATATACACACTACACTGTATACACTATATACACACTACACTATATACACTATATACACACACTACACTGTATACACTATATACACACTACACTGTATACACTATATACACACACTACACTGTACACACTATATACACACTACACTGTATACACTATATACACACTACACTATATACACTATATACACACACTACACTATATACACACACTACACTGTATACACTATATACACACACTACACTGTATACACTGTATACACACACTACACTGTATACACACACTACACTGTATACACTATATACACACTACACTGTATACACTATATACACACACTACACTGTACACACTATATACACACTACACTGTATACACTATATACACACTACACTATATACACTATATACACACACTACACTGTATACACTATATACACACTACACTGTATACACTATACACACACTACACTGTATACACACACTACACTGTATACACACTACACTATATACACACACTACACTGTATACACACACTACACTGTATACACTATATTCACACTACACTGTATACACACACTACATTGTATACACTATATACACACTACACTGTATACACAATATACAAACACTACAGTGTATACACTATATACACACTACACTGTATACACTATATACACACACACTACACTGTATACACTATACACACTACACTGTATACACTATATACACACACTACACTGTATACACTATATACACACACTACACTGTATACACTATACACACACTACACTGTATACACACTACACTGTATACACTATATACACTACACTGTATACACACACTACACTGTATACACTATATACACACACACTACACTGTATACACTATATATACACACTACACTGTATACACTATATATACACACTACACTGTATACACTATATACACACACTACACTGTATACACTATATACACACTACACTGTATACACCATATACACACACTACACTGTATACACACACTACACTGTATACACTATATACACACACTACACTGTATACACACACACACACTACACTGTATACACTATATATACACTACACTGTATACACTATATACACAAACTACACTGTATACACTATATACACACACACTACACTGTATACACTATATACACACTACACTGTATACACCATATACACACACTACACTGTATACACTATATACACACTACACTGTATACACACACACACTACACTGTATACACTATATACACACACTGTATACACTATATACACACTACACTATATACACTATATACACACACTACACTGTATACACTACACACACTACACTGTATACACTATATACACACACTATATTCACTATATACACACACACTACACTGTATACACTATATACACACACTACACGGTATACACTATATATACACACACACTACACTGTATACACTATATACACACACTACACTGTATACACACACTACACTGTTTACACTATATACACACTGCACTGTTTACACTATATACACACACTACACTGTATACACTATATACACACACTACACTGTATACACTATATACACACTACACTATATACACTATATACACACACTACACTGTATACACTATATACACACACTACACTGTATACACTGTATACACACACTACACTGTATACACTGTATACACACACTACACTGTATACACTATATACACACACTACACTGTATACACTATACACACACTACACTGTATACACACTACACTGTATACACTATATACACTACACTGTATACACACACTACACTGTATACACTATATACACACACACTACACTGTATACACTATATATACACACTACACTGTATACACTATATATACACACTACACTGTATACACTATATACACACACTACACTGTATACACTATATACACACTACACTGTATACACCATATACACACACTACACTGTATACACACACTACACTGTATACACTATATACACACACTACACTGTATACACACACACACACTACACTGTATACACTATATATACACTACACTGTATACACTATATACACAAACTACACTGTATACACTATATACACACACACTACACTGTGTACACTATATACACACTACACTGTATACACCATATACACACACTACACTGTATACACTATATACACACTACACTGTATACACACACACACTACACTGTATACACTATATACACACACTGTATACACTATATACACACTACACTATATACACTATATACACACACTACACTGTATACACTACACACACTACACTGTATACACTATATACACACACTATATTCACTATATACACACACACTACACTGTATACACTATATACACACACTACACGGTATACACTATATATACACACACACTACACTGTATACACTATATACACACACACTACACTGTATACACACACTACACTGTTTACACTATATACACACTACACTGTTTACACTATATACACACACTACACTGTATACACTATATACACACACTACACTGTATACACTATATACACACTACACTGTATACACCATATACACACACTACACTGTATACACTATATACACACTACACTGTATACACACACACTACACTGTATACACTATATACACACACTACACTGTATACACTATATACACACTACACTATATACACTATATACACACACTACACTGTATACACTACACACACTACACTGTATACACTATATACACACACTATATTCACTATATACACACACACTACACTGTATACACTATATACACACACTACACGGTATACACTATATATACACACACACTACACTGTATACACTATATACACACACACTACACTGTATACACACACTACACTGTTTACACTATATACACACTACACTGTATACACTATATACACACACTACACTGTATACACTATATACACACTACACTGTATACACAATATACAAACACTACACTGTATACACTATATACACACTACACTGTATACACTATATATACACACTACACTGTATACACTATATATACACACTACACTGTATACACACTCTACACTGTATACACTATACACACACTACACTGTATACACTATATATACACACTACACTGTATACACTATATATACACACTACACTGTATACACACACTACACTGTATACACTATACACACACTACACTGTATACACTATATACACACACTACACTGTATACACTATACACACACTACACTGTATACACACACTACACTGTATACACTATACACACACTACACTGTATACACTATATAAACACTACACTGTATACACACTACACACACACTACACTGTATACACTATATACACACACTACACTGTATACGCTATATACACACACACTACACTGTATACACACTACACTGTATACACTATATATACACACTACACTGTATACACTATATATACACACTACACTGTATACACACACTACACTGTATACACTATACACACACTACACTGTATACACTATATACACACACTACACTGTATACACTATACACACACTACACTGTATACACACACTACACTGTATACACTATACACACACTACACTGTATACACTATATAAACACTACACTGTATACACACTACACACACACTACACTGTATACACTATATACACACACTACACTGTATACGCTATATACACACACACTACACTGTATACACACTACACTGTATACACTATATACACACTACACTGTATACACACACTACACTGTATACACTATATACACACAATACACTATTGTCGGGGTCGTAAACGACAATGAATCCTCATTCACCAGTCATTCCAAATCATTGTGCGAGCGCAAAACATTTGGTACCAATTAAGAATGACTCAGACACGCAGCTGATTCAGTCTTAGCTAATGTCCCGCATCCACACCTGTCAGGAGCAGTACAACAACTGGCTTTTATTTACAAATACACAATACTATATTGAGTGTTAGGGGAAGGCGTGCATTAGGCGGGGTTTATGCAGTATACATCTAGTGTCCAGTCTCTCTCTGATTCGTCAAAACGTCTCCCGATGGTTACTTCTTCTTCACATTCCTGAGTTATCTTTTTTAGGAGAAATGAAACTTAACTTAACTCTTTAGACACTGAATTTAAGTGAAAGTGAACACTGGCAGCCATCTTTAATACAGTTACATTTGCATTAGCAAGCAATTAGGAAAAACTTATTGTTTCACAGTATAAAAATATAAAAGTTATATAAGAAAATATATTTTCACCTTGACAATCCCCCCTAAACACTAAGTTTTTCCCTTAATGAAAGATCCTTCGAGACTGTCCATGTGATGGGAAAAGGGGAGGTGGATTTCTTCATCCAGACACCTCAGAAGCTCTCCCCTAGCGAGAGGCCTCCAGGCAGCTGAACCCTTCACTAACCTCACATGGAGTTCTCCCGCTGTCCCTAAACTAAGTCTCTTAACATCATCTGAGAATGGGGGGTTTTGTCTACTCTCTTGAGGGGAATATACTTAGGGATCTTCCCTAGATCAGTACCATCGTACTCTGGTGGGTCTACTTCTTGTTTGAGGAAGGTGCCAGTCGGAGTTGCTTTGGCAATAACCTTTTTATGCAAGGGAATAACACAACAAAGAGTTATTGATCCAATTACAAGGAGGGCAATCAGTACTATACAAGCTTGTTGAAGGAATCCCTTGAGTCCACCCAACCAGCCGGAAAAGAAAGATGTGTCTACTCCAGCATTAGTTTTCAATTCTGCTGCTAACCCAGTTATCTTTTTAAGGGCTATCATGGTTTTTCCATTCACTCCAGAGTTCTGAGGGATATAGGTACAACACTCCTCTCCCACCATCCCACAAACTCCTCCTTTCTCAGCTAATATCATATCAAGGGCTAGTCGATTTTGGAGTGTCATTCTAGTGTTAGGGCCCAATTCTTCAACTATACCTTGGAAGGCATCTTGGCTGAAATTGACAAACCTTTGTTCACTGTAATATATGTAATTGATCCATTCAACATTTTTATTAATCTGCACCTGTGGGATTATAGAAGCAAAGCCAGCATAGATCTGGTTCTGGGCTTTAAATTGGTCAGGCACCCCCCTTGGCACTCCAATAGCATCAATATATACTAGTGGATCTTCTTCATAACTCATATGGAGCTGATCGAGGCTTCTCCTTTTCCTGGTAGGTTCATCAGGTATCTTTGGATCCCAGGGTAGAATCTTGAACTGCATAGCTAGTTTAACAAGGGTGCATTGGCCTGTCCAGGCATTTGGCAACCTAGGACGGAGCTTACCATCTCCACATAACCAATAAATGTCATACATATATTGTGTATGTTTGATTAACAAGTCAGTATCTAGAGAACTATTCTCTTTGCAGAAACCTGTCTCGAAGATCCCTACTGGTGTACCTGTGGTGTCGTGGGAATTATAGCAGGTGTAATTGTCAGCTAATACAGTTACTTCTCCTGGGACCTTTAGTTTGGGTTCCTTATGAATTAGTGGGACGTAATCTGGGCAATCAGTGGGCTTCAAACCTTTCAACAAATTCATGACACAGGCAGTGGTGTTTAGGTATGCTCTGAGTATTCAACTGGTCATTCGGAATAACAAAGGTAGCTGGAGTCAAACGACCCAGAGTACAAGCACCTTTTACCCCTACTGGCAACCATTTATATGCATTGTCTCCACATACCCAGAACATGTCACTAGGTAGGTCCCATAGGGCTGAATGTTGTAATACCAGTCTATGAACTAAATCTATGAACGCAGATACATTCTGAAGCATACACCAATTTGGAAGTTGTCCTAAAGGGCTACACTACCCTACATCGGGATTTCCACAGGTGGGAGTTCCTTTCTCATATCCAGATGACTCGTTGCAAGGTATATTACCTGAAATATTAAAACAAGTTTCATTATTGCCCTGGGGAAATAAATTGGAATACTCCCAGGACGTGTTATGCAACCTTCTTTCTAGCAGTATTGGTTTGAAGGCATCAGTAGAGTGGGAAGTTACATTAAAACTAACTTGTAGGCCATACATTGGAATTTGCCCCAGGTAGGTTAACCGAGTTCTATTCCTGGGTACCCAAGCCCCCCCTTTATATGCCAGATATTGAAGGTATGTGTTACTTCCTGAAAGATTACCCTGCCACCAAGGGTATCCTACCCATCCCACAATAGGTATTCCAACAGTTGTGTTCCATAACTTCACATTATTTGTGGCATTATTAGCGAGTGTATCAGAACAACTGGTCCAGGCGAATAATTCCTCGGGTGGCACAGGAATAACAAGGAACGGAATACTAGTGGCCGATATTGGTGAATGTGTGCAGATCCAGCAATCTGCTGGAGACTGAGTGTCTTTTGACCAATCATTTAGTATTTTTTCATGATGTTGTATAAACTTATTATTCAAGGACATTGGAGAATTTAGATTGTCCCACGCAGCTACCATTATTACAGATAATGCAACAAAACCAAACCAAAACATTATGCACTCTTATGCTTTGTTAATTCCTGTGGCTAGTTTGCAATGTGATGCGTGGATCCAGGTTGGTCGTCCTTCCAACTTAACAGAAGTAGGCGTTGTTAGGAGTACTTGGTAAGGTCCTTGATATCGGGGTTCAAGGGTCTTTCTGGAGTGTTTCTTGACATATACGTAATCACCAGGTTGTAGACAGTGAGTTCCTTCCACACTATCTGGATCTGGAATGGAAGAGAAAACTAGAGAATGCATTTGAGTTAAATGCTTTTGCAACTGGATTACATCCTTGTCAAATTATCCACATTAAGTGTTAAGACCTGTGGGTAGTACAACCCTGTGTTCGGTGATCTTCCAAACAGTATCTCGAAGGGTGACAGTTTAGTTTTCCCCGTGGGTGTGTACCTTACTGAGAATAATGCTAATGGGAGACACTCTGGCCATGGTTTATGGGTTTGTTCCATGGTTTTCTGTATTTTCAATTTCAGTGTCCCGTTCATTCTCTCTACCTTCCCTGAACTCTGTGGGTGGTAGGGTGTATGAAATGCTTGTTCTACACCTATCATTTGCATTACATTTTGCATTACCTCAGCAGTAAAGTGTGTACCTCTGTCTGATTCAATTGTTTCAGGGACACCGAATCGTGGTACTAGTTCCATCACCAGTTTCTTTGCAGTGGCTCGAGCTGTAGCCGTTTTCACCGGGTAGGCCTCTGGCCATCCAGAGAAGAGATCTACACATACTAGGATATTTGCATACACTCCTACCTTGGTAGCTGTATGTCGTCAATCTGCCGTCTCTGAAACGGGTAGAGAGGCCTAGGTGTCGCTTTCTTAGGGACTTTTACTGTTTTACCTGGGTTGTGCTGTGCACAGATGAGGCATGATTGTACAAGTTTCGCGGCTGCGCAACTGAAGCCAGGAGCGATCCAGAAGGCATCTACCATGGCACACATGTGACTTTTTGAGGTGTGATTGGGGCCATGTGCTGCTTGCGCCATGATTGGGAACAGGGACTTTGGTGGGCACATTTTATCCTTATTCTCCCATACTCCATTTGAGTTCAGCTCAGCTCCCAGTCTCCCTCGGTGTACCTTCTCTGTTTGGGCAGCCTTTTGCTGGAGGGATTTCAGGACATCTAGACCCAATGTGGCTGGAATACGCTGACTCCCCGCCACCGTCCACTGCTCTCTCTAGGCCGCCTTGTGCTATTTTAGCAGCCTCGTTCGCCCTTCTATTGCCCTCTACCTCCACGGAGTCACCTTTGTGTGTGCTTTTACCTTGACAATGCCAACCTGGACTGGTAACATCAATGCCTCCATCAATTGTTTCACCAGCTCTGCATTTTTAATGGGCTTCGAATCTGTGAAAATATTAGCGACTTTACCTGCAGCGGCTCTACACGCCTCAGTGAGTGCCTTCAACTCTGCCTCCTGCGCCGACATGTGAGGAGAGAGTGGTTCCGCTCGGATTACCTCATGTGAGGATACTACTGCATATCCAGTGTAGAATCGTCCATCCTGGTGGTATCTGGGGCCATCTACAAAAAAGAAACTCAAAGTCTGCATTAGGAACAGGTTTTTCATGAATGTGTGCAAACCCAACTGTCTCCTGACTCATCAGTTCTATGCAGACATGTTCATGCGTCATGTCAAAGTATCCTTCCTCACTTGCCAATACGGTCACCAATTCCCCCTTTTCTGAATCCACAGGCAGGAGGGTGGCTGGATTCAGAACGTTACATCTTTTGAGGAGTGACATACTCAGGAATTAGTAGAGCACACTCAAGTCGGAGCTGTCTGGCCATAGACAGATGTTTTGGTTGAACTTGTAGGAGTATGGCATGGATGTCATGTGGGGAATAGATTGTCAAAAGAAACGTCAGTGTCATCTCACATGCCTTTCCTATTACGTCTCCACTTTTTTCCTTGTGCTCCAGCATACATGACAGGTCGTTTTATTGTCCTTGTTTGCTCAATTTCTTTAGCTACCTTAAGGAGGTCTTTCGGATCTACATGTCTCCATTCAGGTCTGGCTGTCTGTACTGCGTCTCGTAAGTCTTTGTTCATACCGTCAATGAATGCATCCACCAGTATTCTAACATCAAGTGGGTTTATGCAAATGTACCCCATGTCTGCCCATTTCAGCTGTAACCGTCCAAGGTATATCTCTACTCTCTCTCCTCTTTGCTGTGTCACATTAGTCAGGAGTACAGACTGCTCTGATTGTTCCACTGCAGCCCATTGTCTTAGTGACTCACAGTACGTCTCCCCAGATCGTGCAGATTTATCATCCATGCCCCAAGCCTGATTCTTTGTCACATCTGTGTGTCTTAATTATATGATCTAGTGCGTCACCTGCCTTTAAACTCACCAACCTCTCTAAGTCTGCCCAGGTACACTAATATGTTTGCTGTACTTCCTTTATGTGTCTGTAAAACGGGAATGGTTGGTCTTCAGGGGCAGGCAGCTGCTTCAGCAAAGCTAGCTGGTCAGAGGGGCTCCAGGGATAATACACCTGTATCTTTCTTATTCTAGTCACACTTCTAGGTCCTGATGGGGTTGGCCGTCTGATGTCTACTGTCAGCTTACTCCTCAAGGGCCAATGTCCCCACTACCCACTATCCACACTATTATGTCAGCTTCTTATGATCTTGTCTGGATAGGATTTAGTGAAATTCTCTTAGGTCAGTAGCACAGGTCACACAAGTAGCTATTCAGTCTGGGTTTGTCTGAGTCTGACCACAGTGTTTACAAGTCCATCTGTTTTGTCTGGGTCTCTGGTTACACTTTGTCAATCAAACATTCATAATACACCTTCCACACTGCTGCACATTCTCAAGCATCATTTATTCACTTGCTATTTTCTTCCCTTGTCTGTGCCTTTTTGTACATCCAAACATTCACACTCTGGTATTTTTGCCTTTTTCAATATTTGTCCCACTTGTTTTACTGCTTCCTTCCTTCTCTGTCTCTTGTAATTTGACACAATTTGCTATACAAATCCATCACACAACTAGAAGCAGGTTCAAACACATTAATGGCCAAGCAATCACTTACAATTCCCTTCTAAATTAGGCACCATATCTTACTTTTAACTTCCAATCTTCAATTAAGTACTGTTGCTTTAAAATGCACAAATCTTTCAGCGTGTACCTTAAGGATAGAATTACAGAGAATTTTGAGCACAGCTCACACTCGGCAGAGATAAGAGCGAAGGGAGAAGAAAAACTACGCAGCGCCATCCTTCACCCCTCCCGTCAGAATGCAGCGTCGTCCTTCACAGAATTCTGTAGTTCTTTAGACTTATCAAAATCAATTTCTACAAAGAAACTCAAAATCACGGGATTTCACTGTAAGAGCAGATAACTGTATAATGAGATTAACCATGCCTTACCCTTTTTCTGGCCAAATGCATTCAGGAAACTTTACAATGTAATGCCACATATAACACGAACTATATCATTACTCAATTCATTCAGTCTCAGATGTAGATTTGAAATATCTATAACGCATCTGTCCGGGATACGGCAATGCTCGGGTGTCCTGTAATCATATATAGGGCCTGCAGTGTGTAACACTATATCACAGGGCAAATTCCCTCCCTGGGTGGACATAGCGTCTCCTGGATGCAAGGGGCCATAATTGGCAAGGTAGGCCTGACACTCTTGGGTTATGGCTGGGCCTCCCTTTTTAGCTATCTGTTGGGCCAAACCACCTCTATGCGACAGGGTAGAGTTAGCTGGGTTCACTATGGCTCCTACCTGGTGGGTAACTATGTCCCCATACCCCACTGAGAAAAGAACCTGGGAGCCCTGAGGTGTGATGTAATAGCGTGAATGACAGGGGAACCAGATTTCAGGGTCATGGGGCAACCTAGAGGATTTGTTGAGAGGGGTAGGTAGTGGGCTCCTTCCGGGCCGGGGGGATTCGAACGGACCTAATAGCAGTGGCGGGGCAGGGGGAATTGTAGCAACCTGATTGTCAGAATCTTCTGATCCCTCATCATCTCCGATAGCTTGGCGCCTCATACGCATTACGGACCGGAAAGCCGTACTGCCGGTCAGGGCATCAAGAGTGAAGGGACCTTGACCAGGTGTATTTACAAATATCACAGTGGGTTGCACCGGGAGACTAGGCCCAGAGGCCGGAACAGAAACAGGAACATTAGAGGTGGGAACAGCATCGGTCGGTGCCGGAGGTTTCTCAGGAAGTGGTGGTCCCTGATAGTACTCGCCGGAAAGTGTTACCAGCGGACATAGTGGCTGGGGAGGAATTCCGGGTGCACCAAGATGGCTGCCGGTGGAGGCGTGGCATGCCCCACTTCCGTCCATGGTCTGGGCGGAACCCCAAGGACGGCCCGCCCCACACACATGGCAGGTTTCCACCCAGGTTGGATTCTGCACGCCACAAACAGGACACACCCACGCTTCTGGAGAGCTCGTCTTGTCGCCATTATAGGGCGGTGGTTGGGACTGCATTTTCATCATCAGTGGCACGGCGGCCATTTTACAATCTATAAGATCACAGTTCAAAGGCATTTTATAACCAAACACAGGTTCCGCATTGTCTGATCCTCCTTCCCCATCAATCTCTTTCCATCCTTCATTCTTCAAGCCTCGCGCAACTCGCAGATGAGCTTGTGCTTGTTCTAACAATCCTTTATCTTTCAACATGCCTCGTTTGTTCTCTATGAGATTATGCCACATAGCCGGCTGTAATCTCCCTGACGAGGGCAATCCTACATGCTTATACAATCTCTCAACATTCTTGACTGCCTTCTTGCCTTCCCGTGACGCTACTATTGCCTTGACCTCCACAGCATCCTCATCTAACTTGTGGGGCACAGACTTCTTCTGCTTTAAGATACGCAGCATGACTCTTACAGAATACTATGGTTCTCTGCAGAAAAACCACTGGTAGCGATATCAACACTGATGTTCCACAGTACGGAGCCTCACGTTCGACGTACTAGGAAAAGAGCCTCGCGCTCAATATTTCCTTTCCCTAACCTTGAACAGCAGTGATTAACAGATTATCCTGCCACGATATTCCAACAGTCGGGAGGCGGTCTCCTAGTGAGAGCCCTCCACAGAAATACAGGTGGTCCCTTCTCGGGACGTCTTAATTACCTAGCTGGTACAATATCACAGAGGCTGCGTCTCCTATCCCTTCCTCTAGGTTGCCCCACAATCTGCAACTAGCTCAATTTATCACTCCACTTCACTACTAGACAATAGTCACGGGTAGGGTGGTTGAATGGAGTACAATGACCGGTGGAGGAGGTGTGGTGTACACGAGGACGCGCAGAATGCGACGTCTCTCAGTTGCTGGTTCAGAGCGTGGCACAGGATCGCACTCAGTCTCACCACTCGACCGGTCACCCCTCAGACCCAAGGAGACCACAGACAAACCAATAACGGCTGAGACACTAGCAAGTGTGACACATACAGTGTATATGATCTCACTTACCGTGTTTTGGAGGGTGATCAGTCCTCGAGGTCAGCCACTACAGGTATCATCCACAGACATCCAGGCATGGCTCCAGAGGAGCCTCGGATCACTGTCCACGCCCCACGTTGGGCTCCAAATTGTCGGGGTCGTAAACGACAATGAATCCTCATTCACCAGTCATTCCAAATCATTGTGCGAGCGCAAAACATCTGGTACCGATTAAGAATGACTCAGACACGCAGCTGATTCAGTCTTAGCTAATGTCCTGCATCCACACCTGTCAGGAGCAGTACAACAACTGGCTTTATTTACAAATACACAATACTATATTGAGTGTTAGGGGAAGGCGTGCATTAGGCGGGGTTTATGCAGTATACATCTAGTGTCCAGTCTCTCTCTGATTCGTCAAAACGTCTCCCGATGGTTACTTCTTCTTCACATTCCTGAGTTATCTTTTTTAGGAGAAATGAAACTTAACTTAACTCTTTAGACACTGAATTTAAGTGAAAGTGAACACTGGCAGCCATCTTTAATACAGTTACATTTGCATTAGCAAGCAATTAGGAAAAACTTATTGTTTCACAGTATAAAAGTATAAAAGTTATATAAGAAAATATATTTTCACCTTGACACTATATACACACACTACACTGTATACACTATATACACACACTACACTGTATACACTATATACACACTACACTGTATACACTATATACACACACTACACTGTATACACTATATACACACTACACTGTATACACTATATACACACTACACTGTATACACACACTACACTGTATACACTATATACACACACACTACACTGTATACACTATATACACACTACACTGTATACACTATATACACACACTACACTGTATACACTATATACACACTACACTGTATACACTATATACACACACTACACTGTATACACCATATATACACTACACAGTATACACCATATATACACTACACAGTATACACTATATACACACACTACACTGTATACACTATATACACACACACTACACTGTATACACTATATACACACTACACTGTATACACTATATACACACACTACACTGTATACACTATATACACACTACACTGTATACACTATATACACACACTACACTGTATACACCATATATACACTACACAGTATACACCATATATACACTACACAGTATACACTATATACACACTACACTGTATACACACTACACACACACACTACACTGTATACACTATATACACACACACTACACTGTATACACCATATACACACACTACACTGTATACACTATATACACACACACTACACTGTATACACTATATACACACTACACTGTATACACTATATACACACTACACTGTATACACACACTACACTGTATACACTGGATACACACACTACACTGTATACACTGTATACACACACTACACTGTATACACTATATACACACCCTACACTATACACACACTACACTGTATATACACACTACACTGTATACACTATATACACTACACTGTATACACTATATACACACTACACTGTATACACTATATACACTACACTGTATACACTATATACACACTACACTGTATACACTATATACACACACTACATTGTATACACTATATACACACACACTACACTGTATACACTATATACACACTACACTGTATACACTATATACACACACACTACACTGTATACACTATATACACACACACTACACTGTATACACTATATACACACTACACTGTATACACTATATACACACTACACTGTATACACACACTACACTGTATACACTGGATACACACACTACACTGTATACACTGTATACACACACTACACTGTATACACTATATACACACCCTACACTATACACACACTACACTGTATATACACACTACACTGTATACACTATATACACTACACTGTATACACTATATACACACTACACTGTATACACTATATACACTACACTGTATACACTATATACACACTACACTGTATACACTATATACACACACTACATTGTATACACTATATACACACTACACTGTATACACTATACACACTACACTGTATACACTATATACACTACACTGTATACACTATATACACACTACACTGTATACACTATATACACACTACACTGTATACACTATATACACACACTACACTGTATACACTATATACACACTACACTGTATACACTATATACACACTACACTGTATACACTATATACACACACTACACTGAATACACTATATACACACTACACTGTATACACACACTACACTGTATACACACACTACACTGTATACACTATATACACACACTACACTGTGTACACTATATACACACTACACTGTATACACAATATACAAACACTACACTGTATACACTATATACACACTACACTGTATACACTATATATACACACTACACTGTATACACTATATACACACTACACTGTATACACAATATACAAACACTACACTGTATACACTATATACACACTACACTGTATACACTATATACACACACACTACACTGTATACACTATATACACTATATACACACACTACACTGTATACACTATACACACACTACACTGTATACACACACTACACTGTATACACTATACACACACTACACTGTATACACTATATACACACACTACACTGTATACACTATACACACACTACACTGTATACACACACTACACTGTATACACTATACACACACTACACTGTATACACTATATACACACTACACTGTATACACACTACACACACACACTACACTGTATACACTATATACACACACTACACTGTATACGCTATATACACACTACACTGTATACACACTACACTGTATACACTATATACACACACTACACACTACACTGTATACACACACTACACTGTATACACTGTATACACACACTACACTGTATACACACACTACACTGTATACACTATATACACACACTACACTGTATACACTATATACACACTACACTGTATACACTATATACACACACTACACTGTATACACTATATACACACACTACACTGTATACACACACTACACTGTATACACTATATACACACTGCACTGTATACACTATATACACACTACACTGTATACACTATATACACACACTGCACTGTATACACTATATACACACTACACTGTATACACTATATACACACTACACTGTATACACACACTACACTGTTTACACTATATACACACACTACACTGTATACACTATATACATACTACAGTGTATACACTATATACACACTACACTGTATACACTATATACACATAACACTGTATACACACACTACACTGTTTACACTATATACACACACTACACTGTATACACTATATACATACTACAGTGTGTACACTATATACACACACTACACTGTATACACTATATACACACTACACTGTATACACTATATACACACTACACTGTATACACCATATACACACTACACTGTATACACTATATACACACTACACTGTATACACACTACACACACACACTACACTGTATACACTATATACACACACTACACTGTATACACTATATACGTACTACAGTGTGTACACTATATACACACACTACACTGTATACACTATATACACATAACACTGTATACACACACTACACTGTTTACACTATATACACACACTCCACTGTATACACTATATACATACTACAGTGTGTACACTATATACCCACACTACACTGTATACACTATATACACACTACACTGTATACACTATATACACACACACTACACTGTATACACCATATACACACTACACTGTATACACTATATACACACACTACACTGTATACACACTACACACACACTACACTGTATACACTATATACACACACTACACTGTATACATTATATACACACACTACACTGTATACACCATATACACACACTACACTGTATACACTATATACACACACACTACACTGTATACACTATATACACACTACACTGTATACACTATATACATACACTACACTGTATACACACACTACACTGTATACACTATATACACACACTACACTATATACACACTACACTGTATACACTAGATACACACACTACACTGTATACACTATATACACACTACACTGTATACACTATATACACTACACTGTATACACTATATACACACTACACTGTATACACTATATACACACACTACACTGTATACACTATATACACACACTACACTGTATGCACTATATACACACACTACACTGTATGCACTATATACACACTACACTCTATACACACACTACACTGTATACACTATGTACACACTACACTGTATACACTATATACACACACTACACTGTATACATCATATACACACTACACTGTATACACTATATACACACTACACTGTATACACTATATACACACACTACACTGTATACACTATATACACACATTACACTGTATACACACTACACACACACACTACACTGTATACACTATATACACACACTACACTGTATACACTATATACACACACTACACTGTATACACTATATACACACTACACTGTATACACTATATACACACACTACACTGTATACACTATATACACACTACACTGTATACACTATATACACACACTACACTGTATACACCATATACACACTACACAGTGTACACTATATACACACTACACTGTATACACACTACACACACACACACTACACTGTATACACTATATACACACACTACACTGTATACATTATATACACACACTACACTGTATACACCATATACACACACTACACTGTTGTGACGGGAGTATTCTCCAGAGCAAGGAGGGACAACAGGCCTGGGAACGATCCAACAGATTTATTGACCAGAAAACAGGAACAACACGAAGGTAATTTGCAGAGTCCCAAAATAAGTCCACAGGAAACTGATTCGGGGCACCTCCCGACAATCCTTGTGCCAGATCACAAAACCATAGTCCTTTAAGAGTCCCAGAAATCCACCACGATCACACAGAGCCCGAGGCTTCCTCAGACAGCCTCGTCCTTCTCTTTTAGCATCCAACTCACATCTGATCTTAAAACAAGAATGTATTGTCAGGGCTCCTGGGATCAGCCCATCTGAAGGGGGGTAGGGGTCACACCTACTATTCAATGGTTTGGTCCATCAGAAGATTCTAGAAATGTAAGGGCTCCACTGAGTCTACAGGATGTGTATTGTAGGTTATCTTCTGCTTAGGAAATCAATAGCCAAAGTTCCACTAGCTGTTGACACAAGCCTAAATTATATTATGGTCCAGGTACATCACAAGACACCACAAAGCACTGGGGGAAGGAGACATGGTTAATTTACAGCAAATGAACCAGAGAAAAGTTAAATGACATATTATACAAAATACAGGACAGGGCAAAACTACAAATCATGACAACTGTATACACTATATACACACACACTACACTGTATACACTATATACACACTACACTGTATACACCATATACACACTACACTGTATACACTATATACACACTACACTGTATACACCATATACACACTACACTGTATACACTATATACACACTACACTGTATACACCATATACACACTACACTGTATACACTATATACACACTACACTGTATACACTATATACACACACTACACTGTATACACTATACACACTACACTGTATACACTATATACACACTACACTGTATACACACACTACACTGTATTATTATTATTATTATTATTATTATTTATTGTTATAGCGCCATTTATTCCATGGCGCTTTACATGTGAGGGGGGTATACATAAAAACAAGTACAATAATCTTAAACAATACAAGTCATAACTGGTACAGGAGGAGAGAGGACCCTGCCCGCGAGGGCTCACAATCTTCAAGGGATGGGTGATAATACAGTAGGCGAGGGTAGAGCTGGTCGTGCAGCGGTTTGGTCGATCGGTGGTTACTGCAGGTTATAGGCTTGTCGGAAGAGGTGGGTCTTCAGGCTCTTTTTGAAGGTTTCGATGGTAGGTGAGAGTCTGATATGTTGTGGTAGAGAGTTCCAGAGTAGGGGTGATGCGCGAGAGAAATCTTGTATGCGATTGTGGGAAGAGGAGATAAGAGGGGAGTAGAGAAGGAGATCTTGTGAGGATCGGAGGTTGCGTGCAGGAAAGTACCGGGAGACGAGGTCACAGATGTATGGAGGAGACAAGTTGTGGATGGCTTTGTATGTCATGGTTAGGGTTTTGTAATGGAGTCTCTGGGCAATTGGGAGCCAGTGAAGGGATTGACAGAGGGGAGAAGCTGGGGAATAGCGGGGGGACAGGTGGATTAGTCGGGCAGCAGAGTTTAGAATAGATTGGAGGGGTGCGAGAGTGTTTGAGGGGAGGCCGCAGAGCATGAGGTTGCAGTAGTCAAGGCGAGAGATGATGAGGGCATGGACTAGGGTTTTTGCAGATTCTTGGGTGAGGAATGAACGGATGCGTGAAATATTTTTGAGTTGAAGTCGGCAGGAAGTGGAAAGGGTTTGGATATGTGGTTTGAAGGAGAGATCAGCATCAAGGATTACTCCGAGGCAGCGAGCTTGTGGGACTGGGGAGAGTGGGCAGTCATTTACTGTAATTGATAGGTTCGTAGGGGGGGTCACGTGAGATGGGGGAAAGATGATGAATTCTGTTTTGTCCATGTTGAGTTTCAGATATCTAGTGGAGAAGAAGGATGAAATAGTGGACAGACATTGAGGGATTCTGGTTAGTAGGGAGGTGATATCTGGTCCAGAGATGTAGATCTGTGTGTCATCAGCATAAAGATGATACTGAAAGCCATGAGATTCTATGAGCTGTCCCAGGCCAAAGGTGTAAATAGAGAACAGCAGGGGCCCTAGGACTGAACCTTGTGGGACTCCGACAGATAGGGGGCGAGGTGAGGAGGTGGTGTGTGAGTGGGAGACGCTGAATGTCCGGTCTGTTAGGTATGATGAGATCCAGGAGAGGGCCAAGTCTGTGATGCCGAGGGATGAGAGGGTCTGTAATAATAGGGAATGGTCCACTGTGTCAAAGGCAGCCGACAGGTCCAGGAGGAGGAGGACAGAGTAGTGTCGCTTGCTCTTGGCAGTTAAGAGGTCATTGGTGACCTTAGTAAGGGCAGTTTCAGTGGAGTGGTGTGACCGGAAGCCAGATTGTAAGCGGTCGAAGAGGGAGCAAGAAGAGAGATGGGAGGACAGTTCAAGGTAGACGTGTTGTTCCAGTAGCTTGGAGGCGTATGGGAGAAGTGATATAGGGCGATAGCTAGATACAGAGGATGGGTCAAGAGAGGGCTTTTTGAGGATAGGTGTGATGGAGGCATGTTTAAAGCTTGAGGGGAAAACACCAGTTGTTAGTGATAGGTTGAAGAGATGGGTTAGGGTTGGGATGAAGACTGTGGTGAGGTTTGGGATGAAGTGGGATGGGATCGGGTCGAGTGCACAGGTGGTGAGATGTGATCTTGAGAGTAGAGTGGAGAGTCGATCTTCTGTAATGGTGGAGAAGTTGGTTTTGAAGGTGGAGGGCTGGGAAGTCGGGAGGAAGGGCTCTGGGGGTTGTTGACCAAAACTGTCCCTGATGTTATCAATTTTCTGCTTGAAAAATGAGGCAAAGTCTTCAGCTGAGATGAGTGGGGAGGGAGGAGGTGCTGGGGGGCGGAGGAGAGAATTGAAGGTGTTGAATAACTGTTTAGGGTTGTGAGACAGGGAGGATATGAGAGATGAGAAGTAGGTTTGTTTAGCTGTGGCGAGTGTGGTCTTGAAAGTAGTGAGGGACTGTTTGAATGCGATGAAATGCTCGTTGGAGTGGGATCTTTTCCATCTGCGCTCAGCAGCCCTGGAAGCTCGCCTCAGCTCTTTGGTCAGGCTGGTGTGCCAGGGCTGTCTGTTGATTTTGCGAGTTTTGGTATGTGTAAGTGGGGCAGCGGATTCCAAAGCTACAGCTATTGTGGTGTTATATAGAGCGGCAGCGTCATCCGCATTGTGTAAGGAACTTATATCTGTAAGAGGGAGGAGGGATTCGGAGAATGAGTGTAGGTCAAGGTGTTTAAGATTCCTGCGAGGGTGTGAAAGTTTGTGGGGTGGGGATTGTAGACATGGAGTGAAGAGGGAAGAGAATGTGAGCAGGTTGTGGTCAGAGAGAGGAAGAGGTGAGTTAGAGAGGTTAGATAGGGAGCAGAGGCGGGTGAAGATGAGGTCCAGTGTGTGGCCATCTTTGTGGGTGGCTGTAGAAGACCATTGAGTGAGGCCGAAGGAGGAAGTGAGAGATAGAAGTTTAGTGGCAGCTGAGAGGGAAGTGTCAATGGGGATGTTGAAGTCGCCCATGATGATAGTAGGGATGTCCGCGGAAAGGAAATGAAGTAACCAGGTGGTGAAGTGGTCAAAGAAGGTGGTGGCTGGCCCTGGGGGGCGGTAGATGACAGCCAGTTGGAGGTTGGAGGGGGAGTAGATGCGCACAGAGTGCACCTCAAAGGAAGGGAGGGTAACAGAGGGTGGCAGTGGGATTGGGGTGAAGGAGCAGGTATCTGACAGGAGAAAACCAACTCCTCCACCATGTTTGCTGCTGGGGCGGGGGGTGTGAGAAAGGTGGAAGCCGCCATACGAAAGTGCAGCAGGAGAGGCTGTGTCAGAAGGGGTGAGCCAGGTTTCGGTGATGGCGAGGAAGGAGAGTTTGGTAGTAACAAAAAGATCATGGATGTAGGAAAGCTTGTTGCAGACAGAGCGAGCGTTCCACAGAGCTCCTGTTAGTGGGACTGGGGAAGCGGGGGCTGGGTGAATGGGTATAAGGTTGGAGAGGTTACGGAAGTTTGTGATAGAGCGTGGATGGGAGGTAGAAATGACTGTGGGAATGTGGTGAGGAGGACCAGGATTTGGAGAGATATCACCAGCAGTGAGAAGGAGCAGAGAAAGTGTTACCAGGTGGGGGCAGGAGAGGGCATGAGGGGGCTGTCTGTGTTTGGAGACAGAGGATTGTATGTTAAGGAACAGTTTTGAGGCGGAGGTGAGGTGGATGGGGAGGATTGAAGAAGAGATGAACAGTTCCTTACTAGGAGTAGGGATTAGGGGAATTAGCAGAAAGTGAAGGATTATTGGGGTGAAAGTGAAAACAAACAGAAACATTGTTTACAGTGACTGTGTCCAGTTCCCTTCTGGTTTTAATTCTTAAATTAATCTTCACACTTCTAGCACACACTTATAGCAATCACAATGCAGACTGAAGTCTATGCAGACTTGTACTCTGCAATATATGTACAACTAAGTGCAGTCAGGTGTGAAGCAGAGAGGAGTGGTCCCTGCTCATCTTGGCCAGACAATTAAGAGTGGACCAGATGTATATGATCAAGCCAGAGTAAACAAGGTCATAAATAACACTGGGGTAAGCTGGGGTTAGCTGAAAGGCATACCATGTGAATGCTAGGTGCAGAGGCAAGTCTATGTGCAAAGCTGGGTGACGCACTGTGTGTCCTTCATAGACAGACAGCAGGAGAGCTGGGTGGATGGACATACCATGTGAATGCTAGGTGCAGAGGCAAGTCTATGTGCAAAGCTGGGTGACGCACTGTGTGTCCTTCATAGACAGACAGCAGGAGAGCAGGAGAGCTGGGTGGATGGACATACCTGTCGGAAGAATAGTATACACTATACACTGTATACACTATATACACACACTACACTGTATACAGTATATACACTACACTGTATACACTATATACACACACTACACTGTATACACACACTACACTGTATACACACACTACACTGTATACACTATACACACTACACTGTATACACTATACACACACTACACTGTATACACACACTACACTGTATACACTATATACACACACTACACTGTATACACTATATACACACACTACACTGTATACACTACACTGTATACACTATATACACACTACACTGTATACACTATATACACATTACACTGTATACACTATATACACACTACACTGTATACACTATATACACACACTACACTGTATACACTATACACACACTACACTGTATACACTATATACACACAGTACACTGTATACACTATATACACACTACACTGTATACACTATATACACACTACACTGTATACACACACTACACTGTATACACTATATACACACTACACTGTATACACTATATACACACACTACACTGTATACACTATATACACACACACTACACTGTATACACTATATACACACACACTACACTGTATACACTATATACACACTACACTGTATACACTATATACACACTACACTGTATACACTATATACACACTACACTGTATACACTATATACACACTACACTGTATACACACACTACACTGTATACACTATATACACACTACACTGTATACACTATATACACACACTACACTGTATACACTATATACACACTACACTGTATACACACACTACACTGTATACACTATATACACACTACACTGTATACACTATATACACACTACACTGTATACACTATATACACACACTACACTGTATACACACTACACTGTATACACTATATACTCACTGCACCGTATACACTATATATACACACACTACACCGTATTCACTATATACACACTACACTGTATACACTATATACACACACTACACTGTATACACTATATACACACTACACTGTATACACTATATACACACACTACACTGTATACACTATATACACACTACACTGTATACACTATATACTCACTGCACCGTATACACTATATATACACACACTACACCGTATTCACTATATACACACACTACACCGTATACACTATATTTACACACACTACACCGTATACACTATATACAGTGGGGCAAAAAAGTATTTAGTCAGTCAGCAATAGTGCAAGTTCCACCACTTAAAAAGATGAGAGGCGTCTGTAATTTACATCATAGGTAGACCTCAACTATGGGAGACAAACTGAGAAAAAAAAATCCAGAAAATCACATTGTCTGTTTTTTTTTCATTTGATTTGCATATTATGGTGGAAAATAAGTATTTGGTCAGAAACAAGCAATCAAGATTTCTGGCTCTCACAGACCTGTAACTTCTTTAAGAGTCTCCTCTTTCCTCCACTCATTACCTGTAGTAATGGCACCTGTTTAAACTTGTTATCAGTATAAGACACCTGTGCACACCCTCAAACAGTCTGACTCCAAACTCCACTATGGTGAAGACCAAAGAGCTGTCAAAGGACACCAGAAACAAAATTGTTGCCCTGCACCAGGCTGGGAAGACTGAATCTGCAATAGCCAACCAGTTTGGAGTGAAGAAATCAACTGTGGGAGCAATCATTAGAAAATGGAAGACATACAAGACCATGATAATCTCCCTCGATCTGGTGCTCCACGCAAAATCCCACCCCGTGGGGTCAGAATGATCACAAGAACGGTGAGCAAAAATCCCAGAACCACGTGGGGGGACCTAGTGAATGAACTGCAGAGAGCTGGGACCAATGTAACAAGGCCTACCATAAGTAACACACTACGCCACCATGGACTCAGATCCTGCAGTGCCAGACGTGTCCCACTGCTTAAGCCTGTACATGTCCGGGCCCGTCTGAAGTTTGCTAGAGAGCATTTGGATGATCCAGAGGAGTTTTGGGAGAATGTCCTATGGTCTGATGAAACCAAACTGGTACTGTTTGGTAGAAACACAACTTGTCGTGTTTGGAGGAAAAAGAATACTGAGTTGCATCCATCAAACACCATACCTACTGTAAAGCATGGTGGTGGAAACATCATGCTTTGGGGCTGTTTCTCTGCAAAGGGGCCAGGACGACTGATCGGGGTACATGAAAGAATGAATGGGGCCATGTATCGTGAGATTTTGAGTGCAAACCTCCTTCCATCAGCAAGGGCATTGCAGATGAAACGTGGCTGGGTCTTTCAACATGACAATGATCCAAAGCACACCGCCAGGGCAACGAAGGAGTGGCTTCGTAAGAAGCATTTCAAGGTCCTGGAGTAGCCTAGCCAGTCTCCAGATCTCAACCCTATAGAAAACCTTTGGAGGGAGTTGAAAGTCCGTGTTGCCAAGCGAAAAGCCAAAAACATCACTGCTCTAGAGGAGATCTGCATGGAGGAATGGGCCAACATACCAACAACAGTGTGTGGCAACCTTGTGAAGACTTACAGAAAACGTTTGACCTCTGTCATTGCCAACAAAGGATATATCACAAAGTATTGAGATGAGATTTTGTTTTTGACCAAATACTTATTTTCCACCATAATATGCTGATGTCATCATAGGTTGCAAGCCCCGCCGCTCATTATGATGTCATAATGGTCGACTATGGGATGGAGGATGTGTGATGGATATATGGGCACTGGACTATGGGATGGAGGATATGTATGACGGGTATATGGGCACTCGACTATGGGATGGAGGATGTGTGATGGGTATATGGGCACCGGACTATGGGATGGAGGATATGTATGATGGGTATATGGGCACGGGACTATGGGATGGAGGATATGTATGATGGGTATGGGACTATGAGATGAAGGATGTGTGATGGGTATATGGGCACTCGACTATGGGATGGAGGATATGTATGATGGGTATATGGGCATGGGACGGAGAATATGTATGATGGGTATATGGGCATGGGACTATGGGATGGAGGATGTGTGATGGGTATATGGGCACTGGACTATGGTATGGAGGATATGTATGACGGGTATATGGGCACTGGACTATGGGATGGCGGATATGTATGTTGGGTATATGGACACGGGACTATGGGATGGAGGATATGTATGATGGGTATATGGGTATGGGACTATGAGATGAAGGATGTGTGATGGGTATATGGGCACTCGACTATGGGATGGTGAATATGTATGATGGGTATATGGGCACTCGACTATGGGATGGAGGATGTGTGATGGGTATATGGGCACGGGACTATGGGATGGAGGATAATTATAATTTGTTATAACTATCCACAGTTAGTTAGTATGCCCAGGCAGCGCCGGGCGCTTCAGCTAGTATACTATAAATGTCATAGCATTTTCTATCTCCTCTGCGGTGAACACAGCGTCCATAAGGGCTCGCTGCTCAGGATCTAATGTGGGGAATGATACATCTGACAAATAGTCTAAACACCCCAAAGTGTCAAAGTCACTTTTTAATTCATAGTAGTAGTAGTCCTGAAAACAGCCAAGAATCTCCTCGGTCGAAGACCAATATACCATTCTCCCCACGAATCTGTAATATTGTGTTAGAGGTGCTATGTTGGCGCACCAGATAGGTAAAAAATTTGCCCGTCTGATTCCCCAATTCGAAATAGGATTGACGAGTAAAGAATAGTTTACGCTTAGATTTAGAGTCCACGTGTTGAGTATATAACCTCTGGGCAGCCAATCACTCAATCCTGTTCCCACTGGTTTGGTTAGATATATATGTTGCCTCTGCGTCTTTCAGTCGTTGCTCCACCTCATCATCCTTTCTTGAGGTTACCCGCTTAATATAAGAGATCGTGGAGGACAAACAGCCCCGCAGGTATGCCTTAAGGGCATCCCAAAATAAATTAATATCTTGAGGTTCCGGGTGGGACGTGATGAAGCAATGCAACTGATCAATCGTTCTGTCAGGAGGTCCCATCAATTTTAACCAGAAAGGATTCAACTTCCAAGCTATCCCAATTTTTACTTTCCCATATTTGAATTTAAGGATGACCGGACTATGGTCTGAGATCCCCCTACTTCCATGCTCTATATCAGTCACCCACATTGCCAGACCGCTAGAACCAAATATATAGTCTATGCGTGATAAAGAGCGTTAGTGGATGAGTGGCAAGTATATGCCCTTAACTCAGGGTGACGCACCCTCCACAAAGACCACGTATTTCCTGGTGTTTATCAACGCATGAACGAAAATAAAACGACCCTCAGGATCCCTCCGAGTTTCCCTTGCTTCCCATCTAACGTCTTTATGTACCAACAGTGAGACCCCTCTCGAGTAGCTGGTATGGAATGTATGGGCAGACTATTGTACCCAAGGCTTCTGCACGCACCGCGCTGTATCCCTAGTCAGGTGCGTCTCCACCAAGGCCACAATGTGAGGGCGATAATGTCTGACCTGTGAGAAAACCTTGATCTTTTTTCGGGGTGTTTTTATACCCCTCACATTCCATGTCATACATATCAACTCAGACCCCATATTTTACTCCGCTGAATATGGTGCTTAATATTACCCGGGCAAAATTTAGAGACGCCACCTGGCGACTGAAATTGTTGTCGACTGCGATTACTACCTAAAAAATACAAAAAACCACTATGGAAAAAAAACAAAGTGAATAAACAACAAACAATGCTGGAGCAGAGTCCTGTACTCCCATCATGAAGCAAACAAGGGGATACCATCACTGAGCCCAGTGTCCGGTATTGTTGGTAACTTGGAAGCTCCAATCAGCCGATTAATAGAAAAATACCAACTAGCAATAGATACGTTAAGATTCCTTTGCAGCAGACCCTTTGTGAGACCGTAGCCACTCCGCCGCCTCCGCTGGATCTGTAAAAAAAACAAAGTAGAACCCTCGTGGACCACCCGGAGCCGGGCCGGGTAAATCATCGAGTACATAACATTCCTCTCCCGTAGATGTCTCTTGTCCTCCGTAAACTGTGCCCGTTGTTTCTGGAGTTCCATAGAGAAGTCTGGGAAAATCGAGATTGTGGCATTGTTGAACTTGATAGGACTCTTTTGCCGCGCCAGACGCAGAGCCACGTCTCTATCCCTGCAGTTGAGGAGACGCGCCAGAAAAGGTCTAGGTGGGGCTCCAGGAAGAAGAGGCCTAGTAGGGACCCTGTGAGCCCTTTCCACCGCAAAGATTGGGGAGAATTCGTCTCCCAAAGTGGTTTTAAGCCAATCTTCTAGGAATTGCTCCAGATGTTGTCCTTCTGAACGGTCCGGCAGACCAATAATTCGGATGTTATTCCGACGCATTCTATTCTCCAGGTCATCTGCTTTTTGCCTCCACGCATTCATAGAGCCTGCCACTTTCGATAGTTTAGCTTCCATGGGAATGATGGTGTCTTCTACCTGGGATACACGCGTCTCCACCTCCGTAATGCGGCCCTTCATGGCTTGCATGTCTTGTCGGAGGCGTCCCATCTCAGTGTGCACGTCCTCTATCTTCCCAGACAGAGACGTCCTGGTTAAGGAGATAGCCTGCATGAGTTGCTCAGACACCTGCTTAAGGGTTAATTCCTCTTGCTCGCTCTCCTCCCCACCCTCAGAGGGGCGGTTCTTACGCTGAGCCTGTGAAGGATTATTTTTAAGTGATCTTGAGCCTTCAGCATGGTCTACTCTGGCATATTCCTTCAGCCTTTCAGCCTCCCCAGACCCCTTGGAACGACTCATTGCAGTAGCAGTAGGGCACAGCCGGATATCAGAGACAGTGCACTCTGGAGTCCCTTAAATCAAGGCTATAGAAGGAGAAAGTTTATCAGAAGGTGACTGCAAGGTCCCAGGGGAATCACAAACCTGCAGAGTCACACAGGGAGGCAATGTCCAGCCCTGAGCAGCAGACAAGGGCCCCTATAGCCCGGGGAGAGATCCTCAGGACCCTACAGGGACAGCAGTCAGAGAGGGATCCAAGTCCCTACAGTAATGGCGCTGGCAGGCAGGTGATATCGCAAAGAGGGGGATGCGGGGCTCAATCTTTCAGGGCACACACCGCTTGTCCCTCACAAGTGTTCAGGTTGTCTGCTCACCATCCTCCAGCGCTGCAGCAAGGGAGCCCGGCGCTGCGTCTCTCACAGTCAGAGTGCGCGCCTCCAAGATGGCCACCGCCCCGTGCAGGCCCCGCCGGCCGCCCCGGTCTTCACTGCCACAAGCCCTCGGGAGTCCAGCCCCGCTCTCCCGCGGGTGTCCAGGAGCGTCCCAGAGTCCGGAGGGGTCCGAAAATCCGCAGTTATGCCACAGATGTAAGGGTCTGCTGGCCGGATATTATCAGGATGGCAGGAGCTCTTGCCAAGCGCGTCCTCACTCTGTCGCTACATAGCCTCGCCCACCGGACGCTGCGGGTTTGACGCTGTGGATGTATGCAGCATCCAACCCACAGCGTTCACAGACCGTGGGAACACACCCTAAGATGTGGAGAATCCACTGGTAAAAGCACACAAGTGTTTTTAGTGAATTTCTGCAGGGAAAACGCATCATAAATGCACGTAATCTGCACATGACTATAAGAATGAAGATTCCTCAGAGCCAAATACCAGAAGTATCAAGAATAAAGCGGCTTTGTTTAGAGCGTGACGCCCCAAAAAGAGACAAAAATCGCAGCGTAAAAAATGTGAGTAAAATACAATGAATGCAAATAAACTATAGGAACAACAAAAGCGCCATAGGGTCTTATCCGGGTTATTATTAGAAAAATTAGTAAAAATTCACTCACCCTTTCCAGGAGGGGTTCAGGCATACAAGATCCGTAGTCAGCTTGCTGCACGTCCAAAGGTCAACACCGTGACCGCCAGAACTTCAGATTTGTATGGAATAAATTCATGGACTTAGGTGCGCTGCTTGACAAATTCACGAATCCAGGTTATGAGACCAATAACCATATATGTCATCCCCTGAGGAAGAAGTGGTATACACGTCGAAACGCGTTGGGAAATAAACAGTTAATCTTTCTCATAACCTGGATTCGTTAATTTATCAAGCAGCGCACCTAAGTCCATGAATTTATTCCATAAAAATCTAAAATACAATGAAAAAATGCAAGTAACGTAATTTCCATAATCCAGAAAATCTGCAACATCAGAAACTCACCAAATCCTCCTGGTGTGACCGGAGCCGAGTGATGGCGTCTCGGTGTCCTGTGCGGTTTACATCAATCTTTGTGCCGCACTTCTATGGTGAAATGTTGACAAAACAGCATTTTTCTGTTGTTCCGGTCCTCACTGTGTGACCATCTTATAGCTCATCTCATCCTGGACGAGGCCACAACAAATATGTGTTTCTGTTTTTACATAAAAGTTGCGTTTTTAATGGAAAACATTTTTCTGTTATTGTTTTGGCACCAACACCCGGCGCTGCCGCCGGCACTCAGGACCGGAGCGTGCGGCTGCATAGAAATACCTGCATAGAAATACATGCAGCCGCACGCTCCACTCCGAGTCTCGGGTGTGGATGCGAAAGACTCGTGTGAGTTTCTCACATCACACACGCCAGTGTGATATCGGTCTTATGCTGATGTGCATCAGACCAGTCAGTGTCACCTGACCCCCGTCCTGTACACCTTACTGATGGCGGGACCTCACAGGCCACCGTAGCTGTCTCACCCAGAGGTTGTTACTTGGAAACCATCGCTCCTCACAATTAGGGGTGTCGGGGTGCTGAGTGGATGAAAGTGGGATCCCCCTCCTTCTATTAACCATTTAGATGCTGTTGCTATTGACAGCAGAATCTATGGGGGATAAATGGCCATGACTGGTGCCAACACCGATGGTGTTTGTTTCTGCAGGGTGTCGGCCGTATTATACATCTAGAGCTGGGACATTTTGCCAAAAAAATACAATCTCAATTTGATTTATTTTTTTAAGTTGTAGACGATTTTCATTTTTAATCTGTATTTTTTATTTTTGTTCTTTTAGCTGAGTCCAAATAAATGTAAAATACCCCCCTATAATTCCTTCCCGTGGGCTTCCTGACGTCTCCGTCTCCTCGGCTTCAGCAGTAACGAGCTATCACAGGAGATCACAGCCGCCGTCATCGGCTGATATAACACAATGTTGATAGGAAGAATTGGGGTATGTTCCCACGGTCAGTAAATGCTGCTGGTTGGACGCGTCATACCTTCAAGAAATCCCATGTGTTGTGAATTCACTTTCTGGCCTCCCTCTGGTTATTACTCAAGGTAGTGGAGCTGGTCAGATCGACAGAGGGGTTGCGAGTTCTCTTTCTGGGCTCCCTCTGGTGGTTACTGGAGGTAATGGAGCTGATCTGATTGACAGAGGCTTGCCACCTGATAATGATGATGACGATTGGAGATCTGGGGTTTCAGATTGGGATTTAAGACAGCCGACTTCCTCTATCCCTGCTGGTGATTTGCTTCCTGTTCCTCCTGCGGTCTGATTTCTCCAGCTTTGTCCCTGCATGTTCAGCTAAGTGGTTTATTTGCTCTTCTGTTTGCATTTGATCTGGTTTTGTCTATCTCTTCTTGGTGCGGGTCAGCCAGCTCCGGCTGGGGCTGTGCTGAATCACCGCCCAAATGTTACTGCTTGTGCCAGTTTGTTTTATCCCGTTAGATTGGTCTCTTTTTGCTCTGCTTTCAGAATATAACAGAGTGCTAATATAGTGGGGGGGCGAAGTTGTGTGACTTCAGTGTTTTTTGCATCAGACATGTTGGACTTTTTGCAGGGTTTTTTGCGTGATTGCAGACAGTATCTTTCCTTTCCTGTCCAGTCAGTGTGGGCCCCATCATTTGCTCAGTCTATTTTCATGCCTGTGTTTGTGTTTTCATCTTGTCTCACCGACAATATATGTTTGGGGGCTATCTATTCCTTTGGGGTCTTCTCTGGGGCAGTTTAGATTTCCCCTTTCTTGCTTTAGGCTTAGTTAGCTCTCCGGCTGTGTTGAGGCATCTAGGATCATTGTAGGTTCGCTCCACGGCTACTGCTAGTTGTGTGGATAGGATCAGGGGTCAGCGGCCAAGAAGTAATGCAGCCGGACGTCAGCAGAGTCCGCTGTATCTGGGGACACAGAACCGCAATGTCTCCTGGTACACAGAGGTCTCATCAGCCGGACCCCCACATTACAGAACCGCAATGTCTCCGGGTACACAGAGGTCTCATCAGCCGGACCCCCACATTACAGAACTGCAATGTCTCCGGGTACACAGAGGTCTCATCAGCCGGACCCCACGTTCGTGTGTTCCTGTGGATCTGGATTATTGCTTTGTTGTCGTCCGATTCATTATTATTATTATTATTGAGTGATGACAGAACAGAGGGTCTCTGAAGGTCGGATACAGGGTCCGAAAACTCCTCACCAAAATTTGCTGACCGAGCCGTTCTCTTATTGCCTTGTAGGATGTGTTCACACTGATGTTTGTGGAGCGAAAATCGCTGCAAAAACCAGCTGTTCACATTGTGCAATAATCTCCTCAGTCTTTTCAGCTTCTTTTAAATGCTCAGAATTTCACAAAGAAGGCAAAGAAGATTGTAGATTCTCCAGGAAAGCTCAATACTTACTGTAGACGTTAATGGGAAGGATAAGGTGATATTTTTGCACTTTTTTCTGAGCATTTTGCCACAAATTATACAAGTTTTCTTTTCTTTATGGAGATCAAAAAACAATCAGGAAACAACCAGAAACAGAAGTAAAAGATGCTTTAGGTGCCACGATTTGACTGGCGAGTGGCCTGGGACCAGGGGGCACCTTTCCTGGCCCTAACACTAGGGGGCGCCCTGTTCCCCGGGATAATTCAGATGGCGAAGATGCCGGGGCCTCCACCTTGCTTTATCTCCTAGATCGGCCCTTCATCTGTCTCCTTCCCCCACACGGGGAAAAAAGGCGCTACTGTGTACCGCAGTGCACCACCCTGACAGACAGGGGAACAAAGACAAGGGTAAACTAAGAACTCCACACACACAAAATATACACTCAGATATAACAGAGGAATTCACCAGGGTGTGTAGGGAGGGGGAAGAACGTAAAACAGGGAAGGATGAGGAATTTCCAAGCGTACAAACCAAACAGTAGTGGCTAATAAATTCCTCCAGCTCTCCTTCACACCAGCTTCTCCTCCAACTCCAAGATCATGTAGCTATTGCTAACTCTGACAATGCCTTGGTAATCGAGCCCAGATTTTATAGGGAAGAGGAGTGGCTAACAGAGCACAGCTGAATGCAGTTTTCCAATATGGCCGATTAACCCCTGTTCTGCTGGAAGAAATAAACCAGTTTAATACACTGGAGAAGTGCTTCTTCTCAGCGTAGTAGGAGCAACCAGATGCTGCGGTCTTCTGGCTCCGCTCCATTGCGGTAACCCCGTGACATTAGGTTCACAAAACTCCATGGACAAAAATCATTTTTTCAGGCGTCTTCTGCTAAAAAACGGTCAATTTTTAAACGGTGTAAAAGACATAGTGCGAACACAACCATAACCTGGTCAGACTGGGGTGGGAGGAAAATCAGACAAGGGGCCAAGAATTCTATTTATCACAGTTTATGGCCATAGAGTGAAGGTGAAAAGCCAGAGGGGGCTGAGAACAGAAGTGGCCGATGTGAAGGGGTTAACCGAGACCTCCTCTTCTGCACAGGAGAAATAACACTGGGAAAAGAGCACAGGCTAAATGCAGAAGGCGAAGGAAAGGGTTAACCCTCGTATAGGCAAAGGTGAAAAGCTGAGTACATTGTATTACTCAGGGAAGGAGGCACAGGAAGGAGAAGAGGAGGTCGGGGAATGGAGAGGGCACAGGAAGGAGAAGAGGAGGTCGGGCAATGGAGAGGGCACAGGAAGGAGAGGAGGAGGTCGGGGAATGGAGGGGGCAGGAAGGAGAAGAGGAGGTCGGGGAATGGAGGGGGCACAGGAAGGAGAAGAGGAGGTCACCTCAGGGAATGGAGGGGGCACAGGAAGGACAAAAGGAGGTCAGGGAATGGAGGGGGCACAAGAAGGAGAAGAGGAGGTCAGGGAATGGAGGGTGCACAGGAAGGAGAAGAGGTCGGGGAATGGAGGGGGCAAAAGGAGAAGAGGTCAGCGAATGGAGGGGGCACAAGGAGAAGAGGTCAGGGAATGGAGGGGGCACAGGAAGGAGAGGAGGAGGTCGGGGAATGGAGGGGGCACAAGAAGAAGAGGAGGTCGGGGAATGGAGGGGGCACAGGAAGGAGAGGAGGAGGTCGGGGAATGGAGGGGGCACAGGAAGGAGAAGAGGAGGTCAGGGAATGGAGGGGGCAGGAAGGAGAAGAGGAGGTCGGGGAATGGAGGGGGCACAGGAAGGAGAAGAGGAGGTCGGGGAATGGAGGGAGCACAGGAAGGAGAAGAGGAGGTCAGGGAATGGAGGGGGCAGGAAGGAGAAGAGGAGGTCACCTCAGAGAATGGAGGGGGAACAGGAAGGACAAAAGGAGGTCAGGGAATGGAGGGGGCACAATAAGGAGAAAAGGAGGTTGGGGAATGGAGGGTGCACAGGAAGGAGGTCGGGGAATGAAGGGGGCACAAGAAGGAGAAGAGGAGGTCGGGGAATGGAGGGTGCACAGGAAGGAGAAGAGGAGGTCGGGGAATGGAGGGTGCACAGGAAGGAGAAGAGGAGGTCGGGGAATGGAGGGGCATAGGTAGGAGAGGAGGTCAGGGAATGGAGGAGGCAGAGAAAGAAGAGCAGATCGGGGAATGGAGGGGGCACAGGAAGGAGAAGAGGAGGTCAGGGAATACAGGGGGCAGGAAGGAGAAGAGGAGGTCGGGGAATGGAGGGTGCACAGGAAGGAGAAGAGGAGGTCGGGGAATGGAGGGGGCATAGGTAGGAGAGGAGGTCAGGGAATGGAGGAGGCAGAGGAAGAAGAGCAGATCGGGGAATGGAGGGGGCACAGGAAGGAGAAGAGGAGGTCAGGGAATACAGGGGGCAGGAAGGAGAAGAGGAGGTCGGGGAATGGAGGGTGCACAGGAAGGAGAAGAGGAGGTCGGGGAATGGAGGGGGCATAGGTAGGAGAGGAGGTCAGGGAATGGAGGAGGCAGAGGAAGAAGAGCAGATCGGGGAATGGAGGGGGCACAGGAAGGAGAAGAGGAGGTCAGGGAATACAGGGGGCAGGAAGGAGAAGAGGAGGTCGGGGAATGGAGGGGGCACAGGAAGGAGAAGAGGAAGTCGTGGAATGGAGGAGGCACAGGAAGGAGAGGAGGAGGTCGTGGAATGGAGGAGGCACAGGTAGAAGAGCAGATCGGGGAATGGAGGGGGCACAGGGGCAGGAGCTGCACACAGAGGACATTAGTGGGGTTTCCTGCTGAGCCGAGTGTCCTCAGGGTTACTGAGTTCCGAGCTGACAGACGGGAGATGTCGCAGGAAGACGCAGCAGTTACTTATCCGGCTGCTCGGGGGTTAACTGGTGTGTGGGGAGGAGCGTGCACAGGTGACTGACAGCTGCACAGCGCGTACAGATCCGTCTCCTCCAGGACCTGCGCTGTCTGCTGCCTGGTCACGTGCAGCAGCTTCGGACACGTCACCGCTCCGCAGGCGGCCCCTGCTGATGACAGACAGATCTACTGTCCAATCACAGCTCAGCAGCCCCGCTCCCACCAATGGTAAGACAGCGCTGTGTGTGGGTGGGGCAAATGCTCTTATCAGATGAGACTCGCTGGCGCCCTAAGGCCTGTTTCACACTTCAGTTTTTTCTGTCAGTTAAAATCCGCCAAAATAGCGGAAAACGGATCCGCAGGCGGACTGAAAGAAACGGGGGTCAGCGGATCGGCGGATGAGAGAGAGAGAATCTTATCCAGCAACCAGACAGAAATGCGGGTTAAATCCAGAAATAGCGGATCTGGACACCAAAAAACGTTACATGCTCCGTCCGGGCCGCTGAGCGGACGCCAAAATCTTGGCGGATTCGTACAAAAGCGGATTGAACGGACGACCATCCGTCAACATCCGCCGATAATGCAAGTCTATCAGAAAGAAACGGATCCGCCAAGAGAAATGACGGATCCGTTTTTTTTTTTTCAAATCGGCGAATCTTGACTGATGGTCACAAACGGAAGTGTGAATCAGTAATCTCCGCCCCATATACATCCGCCGCCCTCTCCGCTTCTGCCGCCGGGGGCGCTGTATCCTCGGGGCCATAGAAGGCGGCGATAAAGAATAAGAGCCAGTAATGTCCGCGGTAAATGGCGCACAGGTCACTGAGGGGTCACACGGTCTCATGTAGTGACGTCAGACTGTGGTCGGTGCCCGATGTCTCCGCTGCTCTACAATATCTGTGGCCGATCACACACATCAGATATCGGGGATTATGGAAACACCGGGCACATTCATCACTGGATCGTCAGGATCCTCAGGCTGATCTCTGTGCTGTGTAACATGTTCCTGTCTTGTCTGCAGGTTTCCATTCCTACCAGGAGATGTTCGGCTGTGAGCTGAGAGATGACGGCGGGATCACTGGGTATGATCAGTACGGATATGATGGGAGAGAGTTTATTGCCCTGGACACACAGACGTGGACATATGTCCCCACCATGGCCCAGGCTCAGATCAGCACACAGAGATGGAACAGCCCAGATCTACAAGTGGGGGAGAGAAACAAGAATTATATAGAGAATATCTGTATAGAATATCTACAGAAATATGTGGAGAACGGGAGAGAAGATCTGGAGAGGAGAGGTGAGCGCTCATCTTCATCACTAGTGATGTGTCGTTCGTGAACGATCCGATACAAAGAGCCGGCTCCCTGCTGTGAACGAAATGAGCCGGCTCTGCAGGGTGAACGAGCCGTTTTTTTTTTTTTTTTCCTGGCGCCTCAGCAGTATCAGCCCCAGCTTACCGAAGCCTGACTGTGACTCATCTGGGGGAGGAGCGGTCAGGAGAGGAGGAGCTGTGGATAAATGCAGGGGAGTTAACCCTTCAGTCCCAGATCTATCCTGCCAGCTCCTCCATGGCACATATAGTGTGTGACTGTGTGTGAGAGGAGGGACGCAGCAGCTTGTCATCATCATCATCATTATCTGCAGTGAGCTGTGCGTTACCTTTAGTCCGGTATAAAGCTGCACTCTCCTGGCCCCTCCTCCGTGGCGTATACATACAGTATATGGTGTGTGCAGGAGGACAGGCTCCGCCCATTGCTTGGTATATCATCGTCTTCTCATAGTGTTAGGCCGGGTTCACACTGCGTTTATGGCCCTGCGCTCAGCGGGATCGTTACATAGCGGCACTGACGCTGTAACGGAGGAGGTAACGCCCCCACTGGCCGCAATGCTACTAGCGCATCCAAAATCGGCCTGATGCGTTACTCCATGACGCCCCCTGGAGCGCGGTCTGCAGCATTTGTGGGGGCGTCATGAAGTAACGCATCAGGCCGATTTTGGATGCGTTAGTAGCATTGCGGCCAGTGGGGGCGTTACCTCCTCCGTTACAGCGTCAGCGCCGCTATGTAACGATCCCGTTGAACGCAGGGCCAGGAGGATTCAGGACGACACTGCAGGGAGGAGGAGAGACGGCGGCAGGTGTTGCTGCTAACGGCTCACACTCACTGGTGAGAGACGCACGGGATTCTCGTGTGAGTCTCGCATGGAAACCTGGCACTGCCGCCAGCACTCGGACCGGAGCGTGCGGTTACATGTATTTCTATGCAGTCACGCCCTCCGGTCCGAGTGCCGGCGGCAGCGCCAGGTTTCCATGCAAGAGACTCACATGAGAATCGTCCGAGTCTCTCACTAGTGAGTGTGAGCCCTAAGGGTGGGGGAAGTAATATAAAGTGATTTTAGGTAAAACCTGTGCAGAGATCTAGGTCCAGCCCCTATCATTATATAGGGTGACGCTGGTGTCACACTTGTATATTTTGGATGCACACGGATCCGTTTCCGTCTCCATTGACTTTCAGTGGTGATGGATGGGACTGTGCATCCAGATGTCACCGTTTTCCCACAGATCCGTGTGTCTGCATATTTATCAGATGCACAAAAACGCAACTTGTTGCAGTTTTTTGTCATCTGAAAAACACACAGACACAGGGAGACGCACGGATCCGCGGCTACACGTCTGGAATTAACATGGAGCTCTATGGAGCTCGGATCCAGGACAACACGGATCCATGTGCTTCCGTGTGCAGGAATCCGTTCAGCGGCACTGAGCAGGCTCGGAAGCGAGGGATGTGCTGTATGGGACCAGTCTGCAGACATAATATAGACTATGTCCGCATGCTGCTCTGTCATACAGTGATCTTTCCCGCCTCACTAGAAGAACTTGTGCCCTGTGCTATGCTGTGGTAATGATAATACAATGTATTGGGAGCATGTATGGGGGCTCCTGGTTAGGGGCTGCATGAGTGGGGCTGCGTTCACACTAGTGCAGGGGCGGACATAGACTGTAGTGGGCCCCTGTGCAAGAAATTTTTCAGGCCCCCCCCTCCTTCATAGAGCAACAAAGTTATTTGCTATTTGTTATCTAATATTGAGTCTATGCAGGGCTGGATATAATATCTGTATAGAATATAATGCAGTCCCCCCTCATATAGTATAATGCAGCCCCTCCATAGAATATATGGCAACCCCCTCATAGGATATAATGCAGCCCCTTATATAGTATAATGTAGCCCCTCCATAGAATATAATGCAGCCCCCATAGAATATAATAAATATAATACAGCCCCCCTATAGAATATAATACAGCCCACCTCCCCATACAATATAATGTAGCCCCCCATATTATATAACAGCCTCCCCTTATAGAATTTAATGTAAAATGTACCCCCATGGTATATAACACAGCCGCATAGTGTATAGCCCAGAAACACATGGTATACAGCCCACCATGGTATAATACAGCCCAGCATGGTATAATACAGCCCAGCATGGTATATAGCCCCCCCAGCATGGTATAATACAGCCCAGCATGGTATATAGCCCCTCCAGCATGGTAAAATACAGCCCAGCATGGTATACTACAGCCCAGCACATGTGATGTGTGATTTATGGTCAGCCTTGTACTTGTAGTCCCCTCTGTCCCCGGCACTGAATCCCCCCATATAGGTAATAAGCCCCTGTCACCTCTGTGTGATGTGTGATTTATGGTCAGCCTTGTACTTGTAGTCCCCTCTGTCCCCGGCACTGAATCCCCCCATATAGGTAATAAGCCCCTGTCACCTCTGTGTGATGTGTGATTTATGGTCAGCCTTGTACTTGTAGTCCCCTCTGTCCCCGGCACTGAATCCTCCCATATAGGTAATAAGCCCCTGTCACCTCTGTGTGATGTGTGATTTATGGTCAGCCTTGTACTTGTAGTCCCCAGCACTGAATCCCACCATATAGGTAATAAGCCCCTGTCACCTCTGTGTGATGTGTGATTTATGGTCAGCCTTGTACTTGTAGTCCCCTCTGTCCCCGACACTGAATCCCCCATATAGGTAATAAGCCCCTGTCACCTCTGTGTGATGTGTGATTTATGGTCAACCTTGTACTTGTAGTCCCCTCTGTCCCCGACACTGAATCCCCCATATAGGTAATAAGCCCCTGTCACCTCTGTGTGATGTGTGATTTATGGTCAGCCTTGTACTTGTAGTCCCCTCTGTCCCCGGCACTGAATCCCCCCATATAGGTAATAAGCCACCGTCACCTCTGTGTGAAGTGTGATTTATGGTCAGCCTTGTACTTGTAGTCCCCCCCTGTCCCCGGCACTGAATCCCCCATATAGGTAATAAGCCCCTGTCACCTCTGTGTTATGTGTGATTTATGGTCAGCCTCGTACTTGTAGTCCCCTCTGTCCCCGGCACTGAATCCCCCATATAGGTAATAAGCCCCTGTCACCTCTGTGTGATGTGTGATTTATGGTCAGCCTTGTACTTGTAGTCCCCTCTGTCCCCAGCACTGAATCCCCCATATAGGTAATAAGCCCCTGTCACCTCTGTGTGATGTGTGATTTATGGTCAGCCTTGTACTTGTAGTCCCCTCTGTCCCCGACACTGAATCCCCCATATAGGTAATAAGCCCCTGTCACCTCTGTGTGATGTGTGATTTATGGTCAGCCTTGTACTTGTAGTCCCCTCTGTCCCCGGCACTGAATCCCCCATATAGGTAATAAGCCCCTGTCACCTCTGTGTGAAGTGTGATTTATGGTCAGCCTTGTACTTGTAGTCCCCTCTGTCCCCGGCACTGAATCCCCCATATAGGTAATAAGCCCCTGTCACCTCTGTGTGATGTGTGATTTATGGTCAGCCTTGTACTTGTAGTCCCCTCTGTCCCCAACACTGAATCCCCCATATAGGTAATAAGCCCCTGTCACCTCTGTGTGATGTGTGATTTATGGTCAGCCTTGTACTTGTAGTCCCCCCTGTCCCCGGCACTGAATCCTCCATATAGGTAATAAGCCCCTGTCACCTCTGTGTGATTTATGGGCAGCCTTGTACTTGTAGTCCCCCCCTGTCCCCGGCACTGAATCCCCCATATAGGTAATAAGCCCCTGTCACCTCTGTGTGATGTGTGATTTATGGTCAGCCTTGTACTTGTAGTCCCCCCCTGTCCCCGGCACTGAATCCCCCATATAGGTAATAAGCCCCTGTCACCTCTGTGTGATTTATGGTCAGCCTTGTACTTGTAGTCCCCCCCTGTCCCCGGCACTGAATCCCCCATATAGGTAATAAGCCCCTGTCACCTCTGTGTGATTTATGGTCAGCCTTGTACTTGTAGTCCCCCCCTGTCCCCGGCACTGAATCCTCCATATAGGTAATAAGCCCCTGTCACCTCTGTGTGATTTATGGTCAGCCTTGTACTTGTAGTCCCCCCCTGTCCCCGGCACTGAATCCCCCATATAGGTAATAAGCCCCTGTCACCTCTGTGTGATGTGTGATTTATGGTCAGCCTTGTACTTGTAGTCCCCCCCTGTCCCCGGCACTGAATCCCCCATATAGGTAATAAGCCCCTGTCACCTCTGTGTGATTTATGGTCAGCCTTGTACTTGTAGTCCCCTCTGTACCCGGCACCGAATCCCCCCATACAGGTAATAAGCCCCTGTCACCTCTGTGTGATGTGTGATTTATGGTCAGCCTTGTACTTGTAGTCCCCTCTGTCCCCGGCACTGAATCCCCCCATATAGGTAATAAGCCCCTGTCACCTCTGTGTGATGTGTGATTTATGGTCAGCCTTGTACTTGTAGTCCCCTCTGTCCCCGACACTGAATCCCCCATATAGGTAATAAGCCCCTGTCACCTCTGTGTGATGTGTGATATATGGTCAGCCTTGTACTTGTAGTCCCCTCTGTCCCCGACACTGAATCCCCCCATATAGGTAATAAGCCCCTGTCACCTCTGTGTGATTTATGATCAGCCTTGTACTTATAGTCCCCTCTGTCCCCGACACTGAATCCCCCCATACAGGTAATAAGCCCTGTCACCTCTGTGTGATGTGTGATTTATGGTCAACCTTGTACTTGTAGTCCCCTCTGTCCCCGACACTGAATCCCCCCATATAGGTAATAAGCCCCTGTCACCTCTGTGTGATGTGTGATATATGGTCAGCCTTGTACTTATAGTCCCCTCTGTCCCCGGCACTGAATCCCCCCATACATGTAATAAGCCCCTGTCACCTCTGTGTGATGTGTGATTTATGGTCAGCCTTGTACTTGTAGTCCCCTCTGTCCCCGGCACTGAATCCCCCCATATAGGTAATAAGCCCCTGTCACCTCTGTGTGATGTGTGATTTATGGTCAGCCTTGTACTTGTAGTCCCCTCTGTCCCCGACACTGAATCCCCCCCATATAGGTAATAAGCCCCTGTCACCTCTGTGTGATGTGTGATTTATGGTCAGCCTTGTACTTGTAGTCCCCTCTGTCCCCGGCACTGAATCCCCCCATACAGGTAATAAGCCCCTGTCACCTCTGTGTGATGTGTGATTTATGGTCAGCCTTGTACTTGTAGTCCCCTCTGTCCCCAGCACTGAATCCCCCCATATAGGTAATAAGCCCCTGTCACCTCTGTGTGAAGTGTGATTTATGGTCAGCCTTGTACTTGTAGTCCCCTCTGTCCCCGGCACTGAATCCCCCATATAGGTAATAAGCCCCTGTCACCTCTGTGTGAAGTGTGATTTATGGTCAGCCTTGTACTTGTAGTCCCCTCTGTCCCCGGCACTGAATCCCCCCATACAGGTAATAAGCCCCTGTCACCTCTTTGTGATGTGTGATTTATGGTCAGCCTTGTACTTGTAGTCCCCTCTGTCCCCGGCACTGAATCCCCCCATATAGGTAATAAGACCCTGTCACCCCTGTGTGAAGTGTGATTTATGGTCAGCCTTGTACTTGTAGTCCCCTCTGTCCCCGGCACTGAATCCCCCATATAGGTAATAAGCCCCTGTCACCTCTGTGTGATGTGTGATTTATGGTCAGCCTTGTACTTGTAGTCCCCTCTGTCCCCGGCACTGAATCCCCCATACAGGTAATAAGCCCCTGTCACCTCTGTGTGATGTGTGATTTATGGTCAGCCTTGTACTTGTAGTCCCCCCTGTCCCCGGCACTGAATCCTCCATATAGGTAATAAGCCCCTGTCACCTCTGTGTGATGTGTGATTTATGGTCAGCCTTGTACTTGTAGTCCCCTCTGTCCCCGACACTGAATTCCCCCCCATATAGGTAATAAGCCCCTGTCACCTCTGTGTGATGTGTGATTTATGGTCAGCCTTGTACTTGTAGTCCCCTCTGTCCCCGGCACTGAATCCCCCATATAGGTAATAAGCCCCTGTCACCTCTGTGTGATGTGTGATTTATGGTCAGCCTTGTACTTGTAGTCCCCTCTGTCCCCGGCACTGAATCCCCCCATACAGGTAATAAGCCCCTGTCACCTCTGTGTGATGTGTGATTTATGGTCAGCCTTGTACTTGTAGTCCCCTCTGTCCCCGACACTGAATCCCCCATATAGGTAATGAGCCCCTGTCACCTCTGTGTGAAGTGTGATTTATGGTCAGCCTTGTACTTGTAGTCCCCTCTGTCCCCGGCACTGAATCCCCCATATAGGTAATAAGCCCCTGTCACCTCTGTGTGATGTGTGATTTATGGTCAGCCTTGTACTTGTAGTCCCCTCTGTCCCCGGCACTGAATCCCCCATATAGCTAATAAGCCCCTGTCACCTCTGTGTGATGTGTGATTTATGGTCAGCCTTGTACTTGTAGTCCCCTCTGTCCCCGGCACTGAATCCCCCCATATAGGTAATAAGCCCCTGTCACCTCTGTGTGATGTGTGATTTATGGTCAGCCTTGTACTTGTAGTCCCCTCTGTCCCCGACACTGAATTCCCCCCCATATAGGTAATAAGCCCCTGTCACCTCTGTGTGATGTGTGATTTATGGTCAGCCTTGTACTTGTAGTCCCCTCTGTCCCCGACATTGAATCCCCCATATAGGTAATAAGCCCTGTCACCTCTGTGTGATGTGTGATTTATGGTCAGCCTTGTACTTGTAGTCCTCTCTGTCCCCGGCACTGAATCCCCCATATAGGTAATAAGCCCGTCACCTCTGTGTGAAGTGTGATTTATGGTCAGCCTTGTACTTGTAGTCCCCTCTGTCCCCAGCACTGAATCACCCCATACAGGTAATAAGCCCCTGTCACCTCTGTGTGATGTGTGATTTATGGTCAGCCTTGTACTTGTAGTCCCCTCTGTCCCCGGCACTGAATCCCCCCATATAGGTAATAAGCCCCTGTCACCTCTGTGTGAAGTGTGATTTATGGTCAGCCTTGTACTTGTAGTCCCCTCTGTCCCCAGCACTGAATCACCCCATACAGGTAATAAGCCCCTGTCACCTCTGTGTGATGTGTGATTTATGGTCAGCCTTGTACTTGTAGTCCCCTCTGTCCCCGACATTGAATCCCCCATATAGGTAATAAGCCCCTGTCACCTCTGTGTGAAGTGTGATTTATGGTCAGCCTTGTACTTGTAGTCCCCTCTGTCCCCAGCACTGAATCCCCCATATAGGTAATAAGCCCCTGTCACCTCTGTGTGATGTGTGATTTATGGTCAGCCTTGTACTTGTAGTCCCCTCTGTCCCCGACATTGAATCCCCCATATAGGTAATAAGCCCCTGTCACCTCTGTGTGAAGTGTGATTTATGGTCAGCCTTGTACTTGTAGTCCCCTCTGTCCCCAGCACTGAATCCCCCATATAGGTAATAAGCCCCTGTCACCTCTGTGTGATGTGTGATTTATGGTCAGCCTTGTACTTGTAGTCCCCTCTGTCCCCGGCACTGAATCCCCCCCCACAGGTAATAAGCCCCTGTCACCTCTGTGTGATGTGTGATTTATGGTCAGCCTTGTACTTGTAGTCCCCTCTGTCCCCAGCACTGAATCCCCCATATAGGTAATAAGCCCCTGTCACCTCTGTGTGAAGTGTGATTTATGGTCAGCCTTGTACTTGTAGTCCCCTCTGTCCCCGACATTGAATCCCCCATATAGGTAATAAGCCCCTGTCACCTCTGTGTGATGTGTGATTTATGGTCAGCCTTGTACTTGTAGTCTCCTCTGTCCCCGACACTGAATCCTCCATATAGGTAATAAGCCCCTGTCACCTCTGTGTGAAGTGTGATTTATGGTCAGCCTTGTACTTGTAGTCCCCTCTGTCCCCGGCACTGAATCCCCCATATAGGTAATAAGCCCCTGTCACCTCTGTGTGATTTGTGGTCAGCCTTGTACTTGTAGTCCCCTCTGTCCCCAGCAGTGAATCCCCCATATAGGTAATAAGCCCCTGTCACCTCTGTGTGAAGTGTGATTTATGGTCAGCCTTGTACTTGTAGTCCCCTCTGTCCCCGGCACTGAATCCCCCATAGAGGTAATAAGCCCCTGTCACCTCTGTGTGATGTGTGATTTATGGTCAGCCTTGTACTTATAGTCCCCTCTGTCCCCGGCACTGAATCCCCCATATAGGTAATAAGCCCCTGTCACCTCTGTGTGATGTGTGATTTATGGTCAGCCTTGTACTTGTAGTCCCCTCTGTCCCCGGCACTGAATCCCCCATATAGGTAATAAGCCCCTGTCACCTCTGTGTGATGTGTGATTTATGGTCAGCCTTGTACTTGTAGTCCCCTCTGTCCCCGGCACTGAATCCCCCATATAGGTAATAAGCCCCTGTCACCTCTGTGTGATGTGTGATTTATGGTCAGCCTTGTACTTGTAGTCCCCTCTGTCCCCAGCAGTGAATCCCCCATATAGGTAATAATCCCCTGTCACCTCTGTGTGAAGTGTGATTTATGGTCAGCCTTGTACTTGTAGTCCCCTCTGTCCCCGGCACTGAATCCCCCATATAGGTAATAAGCCCCTGTCACCTCTGTGTGATGTGTGATTTATGGTCAGCCTTGTACTTGTAGTCCCCTCTGTCCCCGGCACTGAATTCCCCCCCATATAGGTAATAAGCCCCTGTCACCTCTGTGTGATGTGTGATTTATGGTCAGCCATGTACTTGTAGTCCCCCCTGTCCCCGGCACTGAATCCCCCATATAGGTAATAAGCCCCTGTCACCTCTGTGTGATGTGTGATTTATGGTCAGCCTTGTACTTGTAGTCCCCTCTGTCCCCGGCACTGAATCCCCCATATAGGTAATAAGCCCCTCTCACCTCTGTGTGATGTGTGATTTATGGTCAGCCTTGTACTTGTAGTCCCCTCTGTCCCCGGCACTTAATCCCCCCATACAGGTAATAAGCCCCTGTCACCTCTGTGTGATGTGTGATTTATGGTCAGCCTTGTACTTGTAGTCCCCTCTGTCCCCGGCACTGAATCCCCCCATACAGGTAATAAGCCCCTGTCACCTCTGTGTGATGTGTGATATGTGGTCAGCCTTGTACTTGTAGTCCCCTCTGTCCCCGGCACTGAATCCCCCCATATAGGTAATAAGCCCCTGTCACCCCTGTGTGAAGTGTGATTTATGGTCAGCCTTGTACTTGTAGTCCCCTCTGTCCCTGGCACTGAATCCCCCATATAGGTAATAAGCCCCTGTCACCCCTGTGTGATGTGTGATTTATGGTCAGCCTTGTACTTGTAGTCCCCTCTGTCCCCAGCACTGAATCCCCCATATAGGTAATAAGCCCCTGTCACCTCTGTGTGATGTGTGATTTATGGTCAGCCTTGTACTTGTAGTCCCCTCTGTCCCCGACACTGAATTCCCCCCCATATAGGTAATAAGCCCCTGTCACCTCTGTGTGATGTGTGATTTATGGTCAGCCTTGTACTTGTAGTCCCCTCTGTCCCCGGCACTGAATCCCCCATATAGGTAATAAGCCCCTGTCACCTCTGTGTGATGTGTGATTTATGGTCAGCCTTGTACTTGTAGTCCCCTCTGTCCCCGGCACTGAATCCCCCCATACAGGTAATAAGCCCCTGTCACCTCTGTGTGATGTGTGATTTATGGTCAGCCTTGTACTTGTAGTCCCCTCTGTCCCCGACACTGAATCCCCCATATAGGTAATAAGCCCCTGTCACCTCTGTGTGAAGTGTGATTTATGGTCAGCCTTGTACTTGTAGTCCCCTCTGTCCCCGGCACTGAATCCCCCATATAGGTAATAAGCCCCTGTCACCTCTGTGTGATGTGTGATGTATGGTCAGCCTTGTACTTGTAGTCCCCTCTGTCCCCGGCACTGAATCCCCCATATAGGTAATAAGCCCCTGTCACCTCTGTGTGATGTGTGATTTATGGTCAGCCTTGTACTTGTAGTCCCCTCTGTCCCCAGCAGTGAATCCCCCATATAGGTAATGAGCCCGTCACCTCTGTGTGATGTGTGATTTATGGTCAGCCTTCTACTTGTAGTCCCCTCTGTCCCCGGCACTGAATCCCCCATATAGGTAATAAGCCCCTGTCACCTCTGTGTGATGTGTGATTTATGGTCAGCCTTGTACTTGTAGTCCCCTCTGTCCCCGGCACTGAATCCCCCATATTGGTAATAAGCCCCTGTCACCTCTGTGTGATGTGTGATTTATGGTCAGCCTTGTACTTGTAGTCCCCTCTGTCCCCGGCATTGAATCCCCCCATATAGGTAATAAGCCCCTGTCACCTCTGTGTGATGTGTGATTTATGGTCAGCCTTGTACTTGTAGTCCCCTCTGTCCCCGGCATTGAATCCCCCCATATAGGTAATAAGCCCCTGTCACCTCTGTGTGATGTGTGATTTATGGTCAGCCTTGTACTTGTAGTCCCCTCTGTCCCCGGCATTGAATCCCCCCATATAGGTAATAAGCCCCTGTCACCTCTGTGTGATGTGTGATTTATGGTCAGCCTTGTACTTGTAGTCCCCTCTGTCCCCGGCACTGAATCCCCCATATAGGTAATAAGCCCCTGTCACCTCTGTGTGATGTGTGATTTATGGTCAGCCTTGTACTTGTAGTCCCCTCTGTCCCCGGCACTGAATCCCCCCATATAGGTAATAAGCCCCTGTCACCTCTGTGTGATGTGTGATTTATGGTCAGCCTTGTACTTGTAGTCCCCTCTGTCCCCGACACTGAATCCCCCATATAGGTAATAAGCCCCTGTCACCTCTGTGTGATGTGTGATTTATGGTCAGCCTTGTACTTGTAGTCCCCTCTGTCCCCGGCACTGAATTCCCCCCCATATAGGTAATAAGCCCCTGTCACCTCTGTGTGATGTGTGATTTATGGTCAGCCTTGTACTTGTAGTCCCCCCTGTCCCCGGCATTGAATCCCCCATATAGGTAATAAGCCCCTGTCACTTCTGTGTGATGTGTGATTTATGGTCAGCCTTGTACTTGTAGTCCCCCCTGTCCCCAGCACTGAATCCCCCCATATACGTAATAAGCCCCTGTCACCTCTGTGTGATGTGTGATTTATGGTCAGCCTTGTACTTGTAGTCCCCTCTGTCCCCGGCACTGAATCCCCCCCATATACGTAATAAGCCCCTGTCACCTCTGTGTGATGGGTGATTTATGGTCAGCCTTGTACTTGTAGTCCCCTCTGTCCACGGCACTGAATCTCCCCCATATAGGTAATAAGCCCCTGCCACCTCTGTGTGATGTGTGATTTATGGTCAGCCTTGTACTTGTAGTCCCCCCTGTCCCCAGCACTGAATCCCCCCATATACGTAATAAGCCCCTGTCACCTCTGTATGATGTGTGATTTATGGTCAGCCTTGTACTTGTAGTCCCCTCTGTCCCCGGCACTGAACCCCCCCATATAGGTAATAAGCCCCTGTCACCTCTGTGTGATGTGTGATTTATGGTCAGCCTTGTACTTGTAGTCCCCTCTGTCCCCTGCACTGAATCCCCCCATATAGGTAATAAGCCCCTGTCACCTCTTTGTGATGGGTGATTTATGGTCAGCCTTGTACTTGTAGTCCCCCCTGTCCCCGGCACTGAACCCCCCCATATAGGTAATAAGCCCCTGTCACCTCTGTGTGATGTGTGATTTATGGTCAGCCTTGTACTTGTAGTCCCCCCTGTCCCCGGCACTGAATCCCCCATATAGGTAATAAGCCCCTGTCACCTCTGTGTGATGTGTGATTTATGGTCAGCCTTGTACTTGTAGTCCCCTCTGTCCCCTGCACTGAAACCCCCATATAGGTAATAAGCCCCTGTCACCTCTGTGTGATGTGTGATTTATGGTCAGCCTTGTACTTGTAGTCCCCCCTGTCCCCGGCACTGAATCCCCCCATATAGTTAATAAGCCCCTGTCACCTCTGTGTGATGTGTGATTTATGGTCAGCCTTCTACTTGTAGTCCCCTCTGTCCCCGGCACTGAATCCCCCCATATAGGTAATAAGCCCCTGTCACCTCTGTGTGATGTGTGATTTATGGTCAGCCTTGTACTTGTAGTCCCCTCTGTCCCCGACACTGAACCCCCCATATAGGTAATAAGCCCCTGTCACCTCTGTGTGATGTGTGATTTATGGTCAGCCTTGTACTTGTAGTCCCCCCTGTCCCCGTCACTGAATCCTCCATATAGGTAATAAGCCCCTGTCACCTCTGTGTGATGTGTGATTTATGGTCAGCCTTGTACTTGTAGTCCCCTCTGTCCCCGACACTGAATTCCCCCCCATATAGGTAATAAGCCCCTGTCACCTCTGTGTGATGTGTGATTTATGGTCAGCCTTGTACTTGTAGTCCCCTCTGTCCCCGGCACTGAATCCCCCATATAGGTAATAAGCCCCTGTCACCTCTGTGTGATGTGTGATTTATGGTCAGCCTTGTACTTGTAGTCCCCTCTGTCCCCGGCACTGAATCCCCCCATACAGGTAATAAGCCCCTGTCACCTCTGTGTGATGTGTGATTTATGGTCAGCCTTGTACTTGTAGTCCCCTCTGTCCCCGACACTGAATCCCCCATATAGGTAATAAGCCCCTGTCACCTCTGTGTGAAGTGTGATTTATGGTCAGCCTTGTACTTGTAGTCCCCTCTGTCCCCGGCACTGAATCCCCCATATAGGTAATAAGCCCCTGTCACCTCTGTGTGATGTGTGATTTATGGTCAGCCTTGTACTTGTAGTCCCCTCTGTCCCCAGCAGTGAATCCCCCATATAGGTAATAAGCCCCTGTCACCTCTGTGTGAAGTGTGATTTATGGTCAGCCTTGTACTTGTAGTCCCCTCTGTCCCCGGCACTGAATCCCCCATATAGGTAATAAGCCCCTGTCACCTCTGTGTGATGTGTGATTTATGGTCAGCCTTGTACTTGTAGTCCCCTCTGTCCCCGACACTGAATCCCCCATATAGGTAATAAGCCCCTGTCACCTCTGTGTGATGTGTGATTTATGGTCAGCCTTGTACTTGTAGTCCCCTCTGTCCCCAGCAGTGAATCCCCCATATAGGTAATAAGCCCCTGTCACCTCTGTGTGAAGTGTGATTTATGGTCAGCCTTGTACTTGTAGTCCCCTCTGTCCCCGGCACTGAATCCCCCATATAGCTAATAAGCCCCTGTCACCTCTGTGTGATGTGTGATTTATGGTCAGCCTTGTACTTGTAGTCCCCTCTGTCCCCGACACTGAATTCCCCCCCATATAGGTAATAAGCCCCTGTCACCTCTGTGTGATGTGTGATTTATGGTCAGCCTTGTACTTGTAGTCCCCTCTGTCCCCGGCACTGAATCCCCCTATATAGGTAATAAGCCCCTGTCACCTTTGTGTGATGTGTGATTTATGGTCAGCCTTGTACTTGTAGTCCCCTCTGTCCCCGGCACTGAATCCCCCATATAGGTAATAAGCCCCTGTCACCTCTGTGTGATGTGTGATTTATGGTCAGCCTTGTACTTGTAGTCCCCTCTGTCCCCGGCACTGAATCCCCCTATATAGGTAATAAGCCCCTGTCACCTTTGTGTGATGTGTGATTTATGGTCAGCCTTGTACTTGTAGTCCCCTCTGTCCCCGACACTGAATTCCCCCCCATATAGGTAATAAGCCCCTGTCACCTCTGTGTGATGTGTGATTTATGGTCAGCCTTGTACTTGTAGTCCCCTCTGTCCCCGGCACTGAATGCCCCTATATAGGTAATAAGCCCCTGTCACCTCTGTGTGATGTGTGATTTTTGGTCAGCCTTGTACTTGTAGTCCCCTCTGTCCCCGGCACTGAATCCCCCATATAGGTAATAAGCCCCTGTCACCTCTGTGTGATGTGTGATTTATGGTCAGCCTTGTACTTGTAGTCCCCCCTGTCCCCGGCACTGAATCCCCCCATACAGGTAATAAGCCCCTGTCACCTCTGTGTGATGTGTGATTTATGGTCAGCATTGTACTTGTAGTCCCCCCTGTCCCCGGCACTGAATCCCCCCATACAGGTAATAAGCCCCTGTCACCTCTGTGTGATGTGTGATTTATGGTCAGCATTGTACTTGTAGTCCCCCCTGTCCCCGGCACTGAATCCCCCATATAGGTAATAAGCCCCTGTCACCTCTGTGTGAAGTGTGATTTATGGTCAGCCTTGTACTTGTAGTCCCCTCTGTCCCCGGCACTGAATCCCCCATATAGGTAATAAGCCCCTGTCACCTCTGTGTGATGTGTGATTTATGGTCAGCCTTGTACTTGTAGTCCCCTCTGTCCCTGGCACTGAATCCCCCCATATAGGTAATAAGCCCCTGTCACCTCTGTGTGAAGTGTGATTTATGGTCAGCCTTGTACTTGTAGTCCCCCCTGTCCCCGGCACTGAATCCCCCATATAGGTAATAAGCCCCTGTCACCTCTGTGTGAAGTGTGATTTATGGTCAGCCTTGTACTTGTAGTCCCCCCTGTCCCCGGCACTGAATCCCCCATATAGGTAATAAGCCCCTGTCACCTCTGTGTGAAGTGTGATTTATGGTCAGCCTTGTACTTGTAGTCCCCCCTGTCCCCGACACTGAATCCCCCCATACAGGTAATAAGCCCCTGTCACCTCTGTGTGATGTGTGATATGTGGTCAGCCTTGTACTTGTAGTCCCCTCTGTCCCCGGCACTGAATCCCCCTATATAGGTAATAAGCCCCTGTCACCTCTGTGTGAAGTGTGATTTATGGTCAGCCTTGTACTTGTAGTCCCCTCTGTCCCCGGCACTGAATCCCCCATATAGGTAATAAGCCCCTGTCACCTCTGTGTGATGTGTGATTTATGGTCAGCCTTGTACTTGTAGTCCCCCCTGTCCCCGGCACTGAATCCCCCCATACAGGTAATAAGCCCCTGTCACCTCTGTGTGATGTGTGATTTATGGTCAGCCTTGTACTTGTAGTCCCCCCTGTCCCCGGCACTGAATCTTCCATATAGGTAATAAGCCCCTGTCACCTCTGTGTGATGTGTGATTTATGGTCAGCCTTGTACTTGTAGTCCCCTCTGTCCCTGGCACTGAATCCCCCATATAGGTAATAAGCCCCTGTCACCTCTGTGTGATGTGTGATTTATGGTCAGCCTTGTACTTGTAGTCCCCTCTGTCCCCGGCACTGAATCCCCCCATATAGGTAATAAGCCCCTGTCACCTCTGTGTGAAGTGTGATTTATGGTCAGCCTTGTACTTGTAGTCCCCTCTGTCCCCGGCACTGAATCCCCCATATAGGTAATAAGCCCCTGTCACCTCTGTGTGATGTGTGATTTATGGTCAGCCTTGTACTTGTAGTCCCCTCTGTCCCCGGCACTGAATCCCCCATATAGGTAATAAGCCCCTGTCACCTCTGTGTGATGTGTGATTTATGGTCAGCCTTGTACTTGTAGTCCCCTCTGTCCCCGACACTGAATCCCCCATATAGGTAATAAGTCCCTGTCACCTCTGTGTGATGTGTGATTTATGGTCAGCCTTGTACTTGTAGTCCCCTCTGTCCCCGACACTGAATCCCCCATATAGGTAATAAGTCCCTGTCACCTCTGTGTGATGTGTGATTTATGGTCAGCCTTGTACTTGTAGTCCCCTCTGTCCCCGGCACTGAATTCCCCCCCATATAGGTAATAAGCCCCTGTCACCTCTGTGTGATGTGTGATTTATGGTCAGCCTTGTACTTGTAGTCCCCTCTGTCCCCGGCACTGAATCCCCCATATAGGTAATAAGCCCCTGTCACCTCTGTGTGAAGTGTGATTTATGGTCAGCCTTGTACTTGTAGTCCCCCCTGTCCCCGGCACTGAATCCCCCATATAGGTAATATGCCCCTGTCACCTCTGTGTGAAGTGTGATTTATGGTCAGCCTTGTACTTGTAGTCCCCCCTGTCCCCGACACTGAATCCCCCCATACAGGTAATAAGCCCCTGTCACCTCTGTGTGATGTGTGATATGTGGTCAGCCTTGTACTTGTAGTCCCCTCTGTCCCCGGCACTGAATCCCCCTATATAGGTAATAAGCCCCTGTCACCTCTGTGTGAAGTGTGATTTATGGTCAGCCTTGTACTTGTAGTCCCCTCTGTCCCCGGCACTGAATCCCCCATATAGGTAATAAGCCCCTGTCACCTCTGTGTGATGTGTGATTTATGGTCAGCCTTGTACTTGTAGTCCCCCCTGTCCCCGGCACTGAATCCTCCATATAGGTAATAAGCCCCTGTCACCTCTGTGTGATGTGTGATTTATGGTCAGCCTTGTACTTGTAGTCCCCTCTGTCCCTGGCACTGAATCCCCCATATAGGTAATAAGCCCCTGTCACCTCTGTGTGATGTGTGATTTATGGTCAGCCTTGTACTTGTAGTCCCCTCTGTCCCCGGCACTGAATCCCCCATATAGGTAATATGCCCCTGTCACCTCTGTGTGATGTGTGAGTTATGGTCAGCCTTGTACTTGTAGTCCCCCCTGTCCCCGACACTGAATCCCCCCATACAGGTAATAAGCCCCTGTCACCTCTGTGTGATGTGTGATATGTGGTCAGCCTTGTACTTGTAGTCCCCTCTGTCCCCGGCACTGAATCCCCCTATATAGGTAATAAGCCCCTGTCACCTCTGTGTGAAGTGTGATTTATGGTCAGCCTTGTACTTGTAGTCCCCTCTGTCCCCGGCACTGAATCCCCCATATAGGTAATAAGCCCCTGTCACCTCTGTGTGATGTGTGATTTATGGTCAGCCTTGTACTTGTAGTCCCCCCTGTCCCCGGCACTGAATCCCCCCATACAGGTAATAAGCCCCTGTCACCTCTGTGTGATGTGTGATTTATGGTCAGCCTTGTACTTGTAGTCCCCCCTGTCCCCGGCACTGAATCCTCCATATAGGTAATAAGCCCCTGTCACCTCTGTGTGATGTGTGATTTATGGTCAGCCTTGTACTTGTAGTCCCCTCTGTCCCTGGCACTGAATCCCCCATATAGGTAATAAGCCCCTGTCACCTCTGTGTGATGTGTGATTTATGGTCAGCCTTGTACTTGTAGTCCCCTCTGTCCCCGGCACTGAATCCCCCCATATAGGTAATAAGCCCCTGTCACCTCTGTGTGAAGTGTGATTTATGGTCAGCCTTGTACTTGTAGTCCCCTCTGTCCCCGGCATTGAATCCCCCCATATAGGTAATAAGCCCCTGTCACCTCTGTGTGATGTGTGATTTATGGTCAGCCTTGTACTTGTAGTCCCCTCTGTCCCCGGCATTGAATCCCCCCATATAGGTAATAAGCCCCTGTCACCTCTGTGTGATGTGTGATTTATGGTCAGCCTTGTACTTGTAGTCCCCTCTGTCCCCGGCACTGAATCCCCCATATAGGTAATAAGCCCCTGTCACCTCTGTGTGATGTGTGATTTATGGTCAGCCTTGTACTTGTAGTCCCCTCTGTCCCCGGCATTGAATCCCCCCATATAGGTAATAAGCCCCTGTCACCTCTGTGTGATGTGTGATTTATGGTCAGCCTTGTACTTGTAGTCCCCTCTGTCCCCGGCACTGAATCCCCCATATAGGTAATAAGCCCCTGTCACCTCTGTGTGATGTGTGATTTATGGTCAGCCTTGTACTTGTAGTCCCCTCTGTCCCCGGCACTGAATCCCCCCATATAGGTAATAAGCCCCTGTCACCTCTGTGTGATGTGTGATTTATGGTCAGCCTTGTACTTGTAGTCCCCTCTGTCCCCGACACTGAATCCCCCATATAGGTAATAAGTCCCTGTCACCTCTGTGTGATGTGTGATTTATGGTCAGCCTTGTACTTGTAGTCCCCTCTGTCCCCGACACTGAATCCCCCATATAGGTAATAAGTCCCTGTCACCTCTGTGTGATGTGTGATTTATGGTCAGCCTTGTACTTGTAGTCCCCTCTGTCCCCAGCACTGAATTCCCCCCCATATAGGTAATAAGCCCCTGTCACCTCTGTGTGATGTGTGATTTATGGTCAGCCTTGTACTTGTAGTCCCCCCTGTCCCCGGCACTGAATCCCCCATATAGGTAATAAGCCCCTGTCACCTCTGTGTGATGGGTGATTTATGGTCAGCCTTGTACTTGTAGTCCCCTCTGTCCACGGCACTGAATCCCCCCCATATAGGTAATAAGCCCCTGTCACCTCTGTGTGATGTGTGATTTATGGTCAGCCTTGTACTTGTAGTCCCCTGTCCACGGCACTGAATCCCCCCCATATAGGTAATAAGCCCCTGTCACCTCTTTGTGATGGGTGATTTATGGTCTGCCTTGTACTTGTAGTCCCCCCTGTCCCCAGCACTGAATCCCCCCATATACGTAATAAGCCCCTGTCACCTCTGTATGATGTGTGATTTATGGTCAGCCTTGTACTTGTAGTCCCCTCTGTCCCCGGCACTGAACCCCCCCATATAGGTAATAAGCCCCTGTCACCTCTGTGTGATGTGTGATTTATGGTCAGCCTTGTACTTGTAGTCCCCTCTGTCCCCTGCACTGAATCCCCCCATATAGGTAATAAGCCCCTGTCACCTCTGTGTGATGTGTGATTTATGGTCAGCCTTGTACTTGTAGTCCCCCCTGTCCCCGGCACTGAATCCCCCCATATAGGTAATAAGCCCCTGTCACCTCTGTGTGATGTGTGATTTATGGTCAGCCTTGTACTTGTAGTCCCCTCTGTCCCCGGCACTGAATCCCCCATATAGGTAATAAGCCCCTGTCACCTCTGTGTGATGTGTGATTTATGGTCAGCCTTGTACTTGTAGTCCCCCCTGTCCCCGGCACTGAATCCCCCCATATAGTTAATAAGCCCCTGTCACCTCTGTGTGATGTGTGATTTATGGTCAGCCTTGTACTTGTAGTCCCCTCTGTCCCCGACACTGAACCCCCCATATAGGTAATAAGCCCCTGTCACCTCTGTGTGATGTGTGATTTATGGTCAGCCTTGTACTTGTAGTCCCCCCTGTCCCCGGCACTGAATCCCCCCATATAGTTAATAAGCCCCTGTCACCTCTGTGTGATTTATGGTCAGCCTTGTACTTGTAGTCCCCTCTGTCCCCGGCACTGAATCCCCCATATAGGTAATAAGCCCCTGTCACCTCTGTGTGATGTGTGATGTATGGTCAGCCTTGTACTTGTAGTCCCCTCTGTCCCCGGCACTGAATCCCCCATATAGGTAATAAGCCCCTGTCACCTCTGTGTGATGTGTGATTTATGGTCAGCCTTGTACTTGTAGTCCCCTCTGTCCCCAGCAGTGAATCCCCCATATAGGTAATGAGCCCGTCACCTCTGTGTGATGTGTGATTTATGGTCAGCCTTCTACTTGTAGTCCCCTCTGTCCCCGGCACTGAATCCCCCATATAGGTAATAAGTCCCTGTCACCTCTGTGTGATGTGTGATTTATGGTCAGCCTTGTACTTGTAGTCCCCTCTGTCCCCGGCACTGAATTCCCCCCCATATAGGTAATAAGCCCCTGTCACCTCTGTGTGATGTGTGATTTATGGTCAGCCTTGTACTTGTAGTCCCCTCTGTCCCCGGCACTGAATCCCCCATATAGGTAATAAGCCCCTGTCACCTCTGTGTGAAGTGTGATTTATGGTCAGCCTTGTACTTGTAGTCCCCCCTGTCCCCGGCACTGAATCCCCCATATAGGTAATATGCCCCTGTCACCTCTGTGTGAAGTGTGATTTATGGTCAGCCTTGTACTTGTAGTCCCCCCTGTCCCCGACACTGAATCCCCCCATACAGGTAATAAGCCCCTGTCACCTCTGTGTGATGTGTGATATGTGGTCAGCCTTGTACTTGTAGTCCCCTCTGTCCCCGGCACTGAATCCCCCTATATAGGTAATAAGCCCCTGTCACCTCTGTGTGAAGTGTGATTTATGGTCAGCCTTGTACTTGTAGTCCCCTCTGTCCCCGGCACTGAATCCCCCATATAGGTAATAAGCCCCTGTCACCTCTGTGTGATGTGTGATTTATGGTCAGCCTTGTACTTGTAGTCCCCCCTGTCCCCGGCACTGAATCCTCCATATAGGTAATAAGCCCCTGTCACCTCTGTGTGATGTGTGATTTATGGTCAGCCTTGTACTTGTAGTCCCCTCTGTCCCTGGCACTGAATCCCCCATATAGGTAATAAGCCCCTGTCACCTCTGTGTGATGTGTGATTTATGGTCAGCCTTGTACTTGTAGTCCCCTCTGTCCCCGGCACTGAATCCCCCATATAGGTAATATGCCCCTGTCACCTCTGTGTGATGTGTGAGTTATGGTCAGCCTTGTACTTGTAGTCCCCCCTGTCCCCGACACTGAATCCCCCCATACAGGTAATAAGCCCCTGTCACCTCTGTGTGATGTGTGATATGTGGTCAGCCTTGTACTTGTAGTCCCCTCTGTCCCCGGCACTGAATCCCCCTATATAGGTAATAAGCCCCTGTCACCTCTGTGTGAAGTGTGATTTATGGTCAGCCTTGTACTTGTAGTCCCCTCTGTCCCCGGCACTGAATCCCCCATATAGGTAATAAGCCCCTGTCACCTCTGTGTGATGTGTGATTTATGGTCAGCCTTGTACTTGTAGTCCCCCCTGTCCCCGGCACTGAATCCCCCCATACAGGTAATAAGCCCCTGTCACCTCTGTGTGATGTGTGATTTATGGTCAGCCTTGTACTTGTAGTCCCCCCTGTCCCCGGCACTGAATCCTCCATATAGGTAATAAGCCCCTGTCACCTCTGTGTGATGTGTGATTTATGGTCAGCCTTGTACTTGTAGTCCCCTCTGTCCCTGGCACTGAATCCCCCATATAGGTAATAAGCCCCTGTCACCTCTGTGTGATGTGTGATTTATGGTCAGCCTTGTACTTGTAGTCCCCTCTGTCCCCGGCACTGAATCCCCCCATATAGGTAATAAGCCCCTGTCACCTCTGTGTGAAGTGTGATTTATGGTCAGCCTTGTACTTGTAGTCCCCTCTGTCCCCGGCACTGAATCCCCCATATAGGTAATAAGCCCCTGTCACCTCTGTGTGATGTGTGATTTATGGTCAGCCTTGTACTTGTAGTCCCCTCTGTCCCCGGCATTGAATCCCCCCATATAGGTAATAAGCCCCTGTCACCTCTGTGTGATGTGTGATTTATGGTCAGCCTTGTACTTGTAGTCCCCTCTGTCCCCGGCACTGAATCCCCCATATAGGTAATAAGCCCCTGTCACCTCTGTGTGATGTGTGATTTATGGTCAGCCTTGTACTTGTAGTCCCCTCTGTCCCCGGCACTGAATCCCCCCATATAGGTAATAAGCCCCTGTCACCTCTGTGTGATGTGTGATTTATGGTCAGCCTTGTACTTGTAGTCCCCTCTGTCCCCGACACTGAATCCCCCATATAGGTAATAAGTCCCTGTCACCTCTGTGTGATGTGTGATTTATGGTCAGCCTTGTACTTGTAGTCCCCTCTGTCCCCGACACTGAATCCCCCATATAGGTAATAAGTCCCTGTCACCTCTGTGTGATGTGTGATTTATGGTCAGCCTTGTACTTGTAGTCCCCTCTGTCCCCAGCACTGAATTCCCCCCCATATAGGTAATAAGCCCCTGTCACCTCTGTGTGATGTGTGATTTATGGTCAGCCTTGTACTTGTAGTCCCCCCTGTCCCCGGCACTGAATCCCCCATATAGGTAATAAGCCCCTGTCACCTCTGTGTGATGGGTGATTTATGGTCAGCCTTGTACTTGTAGTCCCCTCTGTCCACGGCACTGAATCCCCCCCATATAGGTAATAAGCCCCTGTCACCTCTGTGTGATGTGTGATTTATGGTCAGCCTTGTACTTGTAGTCCCCTGTCCACGGCACTGAATCCCCCCCATATAGGTAATAAGCCCCTGTCACCTCTTTGTGATGGGTGATTTATGGTCTGCCTTGTACTTGTAGTCCCCCCTGTCCCCAGCACTGAATCCCCCCATATACGTAATAAGCCCCTGTCACCTCTGTATGATGTGTGATTTATGGTCAGCCTTGTACTTGTAGTCCCCTCTGTCCCCGGCACTGAACCCCCCCATATAGGTAATAAGCCCCTGTCACCTCTGTGTGATGTGTGATTTATGGTCAGCCTTGTACTTGTAGTCCCCTCTGTCCCCTGCACTGAATCCCCCCATATAGGTAATAAGCCCCTGTCACCTCTGTGTGATGTGTGATTTATGGTCAGCCTTGTACTTGTAGTCCCCCCTGTCCCCGGCACTGAATCCCCCCATATAGGTAATAAGCCCCTGTCACCTCTGTGTGATGTGTGATTTATGGTCAGCCTTGTACTTGTAGTCCCCTCTGTCCCCGGCACTGAATCCCCCATATAGGTAATAAGCCCCTGTCACCTCTGTGTGATGTGTGATTTATGGTCAGCCTTGTACTTGTAGTCCCCCCTGTCCCCGGCACTGAATCCCCCCATATAGTTAATAAGCCCCTGTCACCTCTGTGTGATGTGTGATTTATGGTCAGCCTTGTACTTGTAGTCCCCTCTGTCCCCGACACTGAACCCCCCATATAGGTAATAAGCCCCTGTCACCTCTGTGTGATGTGTGATTTATGGTCAGCCTTGTACTTGTAGTCCCCCCTGTCCCCGGCACTGAATCCCCCCATATAGTTAATAAGCCCCTGTCACCTCTGTGTGATTTATGGTCAGCCTTGTACTTGTAGTCCCCTCTGTCCCCGGCACTGAATCCCCCATATAGGTAATAAGCCCCTGTCACCTCTGTGTGATGTGTGATGTATGGTCAGCCTTGTACTTGTAGTCCCCTCTGTCCCCGGCACTGAATCCCCCATATAGGTAATAAGCCCCTGTCACCTCTGTGTGATGTGTGATTTATGGTCAGCCTTGTACTTGTAGTCCCCTCTGTCCCCAGCAGTGAATCCCCCATATAGGTAATGAGCCCGTCACCTCTGTGTGATGTGTGATTTATGGTCAGCCTTCTACTTGTAGTCCCCTCTGTCCCCGGCACTGAATCCCCCATATAGCTAATAAGCCCCTGTCACCTCTGTGTGATGTGTGATTTATGGTCAGCCTTGTACTTGTAGTCCCCTCTGTCCCCGGCACTGAATCCCCCATATTGGTAATAAGCCCCTGTCACCTCTGTGTGATGTGTGATTTATGGTCAGCCTTGTACTTGTAGTCCCCTCTGTCCCCGGCACTGAATCCCCCATATAGGTAATAAGCCCCTGTCACCTCTGTGTGATGTGTGATTTATGGTCAGCCTTGTACTTGTAGTCCCCTCTGTCCCCGGCACTGAATCCCCCCATATAGGTAATAAGCCCCTGTCACCTCTGTGTGATGTGTGATTTATGGTCAGCCTTGTACTTGTAGTCCCCTCTGTCCCCGACACTGAATCCCCCATATAGGTAATAAGCCCCTGTCACCTCTGTGTGATGTGTGATTTATGGTCAGCCTTGTACTTGTAGTCCCCTCTGTCCCCGGCACTGAATTCCCCCCCATATAGGTAATAAGCCCCTGTCACCTCTGTGTGATGTGTGATTTATGGTCAGCCTTGTACTTGTAGTCCCCCCTGTCCCCGGCATTGAATCCCCCATATAGGTAATAAGCCCCTGTCACTTCTGTGTGATGTGTGATTTATGGTCAGCCTTGTACTTGTAGTCCCCCCTGTCCCCAGCACTGAATCCCCCCATATACGTAATAAGCCCCTGTCACCTCTGTGTGATGTGTGATTTATGGTCAGCCTTGTACTTGTAGTCCCCTCTGTCCCCGGCACTGAATCCCCCCCATATACGTAATAAGCCCCTGTCACCTCTGTGTGATGGGTGATTTATGGTCAGCCTTGTACTTGTAGTCCCCTCTGTCCACGGCACTGAATCTCCCCCATATAGGTAATAAGCCCCTGCCACCTCTGTGTGATGTGTGATTTATGGTCAGCCTTGTACTTGTAGTCCCCCCTGTCCCCAGCACTGAATCCCCCCATATACGTAATAAGCCCCTGTCACCTCTGTATGATGTGTGATTTATGGTCAGCCTTGTACTTGTAGTCCCCTCTGTCCCCGGCACTGAACCCCCCCATATAGGTAATAAGCCCCTGTCACCTCTGTGTGATGTGTGATTTATGGTCAGCCTTGTACTTGTAGTCCCCTCTGTCCCCCACACTGAACCCCCCATATAGGTAATAAGCCCCTGTCACCTCTGTGTGATGTGTGATTTATGGTCAGCCTTGTACTTGTAGTCCCCTCTGTCCCCGGCACTGAATACCCCATATAGGTAATAAGCCCCTGTCACCTCTGTGTGATGTGTGATTTATGGTCAGCCTTGTACTTGTAGTCCCCCCTGTCCCCGGCACTGAATCCCCCCATATAGTTAATAAGCCCCTGTCACCTCTGTGTGATGTGTGATTTATGGTCAGCCTTGTACTTGTAGTCCCCTCTGTCCCCGGCACTGAATCCCCCATATAGGTAATAAGCCCCTGTCACCTCTGTGTTATGTGTGATTTATGGTCAGCCTTGTACTTGTAGTCCCCTCTGTCCCCAGCACTGAATCCCCCCATATAGGTAATAAGCCCCTGTCACCTCTGTGTGATGTGTGATTTATGGTCAGCCTTGTACTTGTAGTCCCCTCTGTCCCCGGCACTGAATCCCCCCATATAGGTAATAAGCCTCTGTCACCTCTGTGTGATGTGTGATTTATGGTCAGCCTTGTACTTGTAGTCCCCCCTGTCCCCGGCACTGAATCCCCCCATATAGTTAATAAGCCCCTGTCACCTCTGTGTGATTTATGGTCAGCCTTGTACTTGTAGTCCCCTCTGTCCCCGGCACTGAATCCCCCCATATAGGTAACCCCTGTCACCTCTGTGTGACGTGTGATTTATGGTCAGCCTTGTACTTGTAGTCCCCTCTGTCCCCGACACTGAACCCCCCATATAGGTAATAAGCCCCTGTCACCTCTGTGTTATGTGTGATTTATGGTCAGCCTTGTACTTGTAGTCCCCTCTGTCCCCGGCACTGAATCCCCCCATATAGGTAATAAGCCTCTGTCACCTCTGTGTGATGTGTGATTTATGGTCAGCCTTGTACTTGTAGTCCCCTCTGTCCCCGGCACTGAATCCCCCATATAGGTAATAAGCCCCTGTCACCTCTGTGTGATGTGTGATTTATGGCCAGCCTTGTACTTGTAGTCCCCTCTGTCCCCGGCACTGAATCCCCCATAAAGGTAATAAGCCCCTGTCACCTCTGTGTGATGTGTGATTTATGGTCAGCCTTGTACTTGTAGTCCCCTCTGTCCCCGGCACTGAATCCCCCATATAGGTAATAAGCCCCTGTCACCTCTGTGTTATGTGTGATTTATGGTCAGCCTTGTACTTGTAGTCCCCTCTGTCCCCGGCACTGAATCCCCCCATATAGGTAATAAGCCTCTGTCACCTCTGTGTGATGTGTGATTTATGGTCAGTCTTGTACTTGTAGTCCCCTCTGTCCCCGACACTAAATCCCCCATATAGGTAATAAGCCCCTGTCACCTCTGTGTGATGTGTGATTTATGGTCAGCCTTGTACTTGTAGTCCCCTCTGTCCCCGGCACTGAATCCCCCATATAGGTAATAAGCCCCTGTCACCTCTGTGTGATGTGTGATTTATGGTCAGCCTTGTACTTGTAGTCCCCTCTGTCCCTGGCACTGAATCCCCCATATAGGTAATAAGCCCCTGTCATCTCTGTGTGATGTGTGATTTATGGTCAGCCTTGTACTTGTAGTCCCCTCTGTCCCTGGCACTGAATCCCCCCATATAGGTAATAAGCCCCTGTCACCTCTGTGTGATGTGTGATTTATGGTCAGCCTTGTACTTGTAGTCCCCTCTGTCCCCGGCACTGAATCCCCCATATTGGTAATAAGCCCCTGTCACCTCTGTGTGAAGTGTGATTTATGGTCAGCCTTGTACTTGTAGTCCCCTCTGTCCCCGGCACTGAATCCCCCATATAGGTAATAAGCCCCTGTCACCTCTGTGTGATGTGTGATTTATGGTCAGCCTTGTACTTGTAGTCCCCTCTGTCCCCGGCATTGAATCCCCCCATATAGGTAATAAGCCCCTGTCACCTCTGTGTGATGTGTGATTTATGGTCAGCCTTGTACTTGTAGTCCCCTCTGTCCCCGACACTGAATCCCCCATATAGGTAATAAGCCCCTGTCACCTCTGTGTGAAGTGTGATTTATGGTCAGCCTTGTACTTGTAGTCCCCTCTGTCCCCGGCATTGAATCCCCCCATATAGGTAATAAGCCCCTGTCACCTCTGTGTGATGTGTGATTTATGGTCAGCCTTGTACTTGTAGTCCCCTCTGTCCCCGACACTGAATCCCCCATATAGGTAATAAGCCCCTGTCACCTCTGTGTGATGTGTGATTTATGGTCAGCCTTGTACTTGTAGTCCCCTCTGTCCCCGGCACTGAATCCCCCATATTGGTAATAAGCCCCTGTCACCTCTGTGTGATGTGTGATTTATGGTCAGCCTTGTACTTGTAGTCCCCTCTGTCCCCGGCATTGAATCCCCCCATATAGGTAATAATCCCCTGTCACCTCTGTGTGATGTGTGATTTATGGTCAGCCTTGTACTTGTAGTCCCCTCTGTCCCCGACACTGAATCCCCCATATAGGTAATAAGCCCCTGTCACCTCTGTGTGATGTGTGATTTATGGTCAGCCTTGTACTTGTAGTCCCCTCTGTCCCCGGCACTGAATTCCCCCCCATATAGGTAATAAGCCCCTGTCACCTCTGTGTGATGTGTGATTTATGGTCAGCCTTGTACTTGTAGTCCCCCCTGTCCCCGGCATTGAATCCCCCATATAGGTAATAAGCCCCAGTCACTTCTGTGTGATGTGTGATTTATGGTCAGCCTTGTACTTGTAGTCCCCCCTGTCCCCAGCACTGAATCCCCCCATATACGTAATAAGCCCCTGTCACCTCTGTGTGATGTGTGATTTATGGTCAGCCTTGTACTTGTAGTCCCCTCTGTCCCCGGCACTGAATCCCCCCCATATACGTAATAAGCCCCTGTCACCTCTGTGTGATGGGTGATTTATGGTCAGCCTTGTACTTGTAGTCCCCCCTGTCCCCAGCACTGAATCCCCCCATATACGTAATAAGCCCCTGTCACCTCTGTATGATGTGTGATTTATGGTCAGCCTTGTACTTGTTGTCCCCTCTGTCCCCGGCACTGAACCCCCCCATATAGGTAATAAGCCCCTGTCACCTCTGTGTGATGTGTGATTTATGGTCAGCCTGGTACTTGTAGTCCCCTCTGTCCCCAGCACTGAATCCCCCCATATACGTAATAAGCCCCTGTCACCTCTGTATGATGTGTGATTTATGGTCAGCCTTGTACTTGTTGTCCCCTCTGTCCCCGGCACTGAACCCCCCCATATAGGTAATAAGCCCCTGTCACCTCTGTGTGATGTGTGATTTATGGTCAGCCTGGTACTTGTAGTCCCCCCTGTCCCCAGCACTGAATCCCCCCATATACGTAATAAGCCCCTGTCACCTCTGTGTGATGTGTGATTTATGGTCAGCCTTGTACTTGTAGTCCCCTCTGTCCCCGGCACTGAATCCCCCCCATATACGTAATAAGCCCCTGTCACCTCTGTGTGATGGGTGATTTATGGTCAGCCTTGTACTTGTAGTCCCCCCTGTCCCCAGCACTGAATCCCCCCATATACGTAATAAGCCCCTGTCACCTCTGTATGATGTGTGATTTATGGTCAGCCTTGTACTTGTTGTCCCCTCTGTCCCCGGCACTGAACCCCCCCATATAGGTAATAAGCCCCTGTCACCTCTGTGTGATGTGTGATTTATGGTCAGCCTTGTACTTGTAGTCCCCCCTGTCCCCAGCACTGAATCCCCCCATATACGTAATAAGCCCCTGTCACCTCTGTGTGATGTGTGATTTATGGTCAGCCTTGTACTTGTAGTCCCCTCTGTCCCCGGCACTGAATCCCCCCCATATACGTAATAAGCCCCTGTCACCTCTGTGTGATGGGTGATTTATGGTCAGCCTTGTACTTGTAGTCCCCCCTGTCCCCAGCACTGAATCCCCCCATATACGTAATAAGCCCCTGTCACCTCTGTATGATGTGTGATTTATGGTCAGCCTTGTACTTGTTGTCCCCTCTGTCCCCGGCACTGAATCCCCCATATAGGTAATAAGCCCCTGTCACCTCTGTGTGATGTGTGATTTATAGTCAGCCTTGTACTTGTAGTCCCCCCTGTCCCCGGCACTGAATCCCCCCATATAGGTAATAAGCCCCTGTCACCTCTGTGTGATGTGTGATTTATGGTCAGCCTTGTACTTGTAGTCCCCCCTGTCCCCGGCACTGAATCCCCCATATAGGTAATAAGCCCCTGTCACCTCTGTGTGATGTGTGATTTATGGTCAGCCTTGTACTTGTAGTCCCCTCTGTCCCCTGCACTGAATCCCCCCATATAGGTAATAAGCCCCTGTCACCTCTGTGTGATGTGTGATTTATGGTCAGCCTTGTACTTGTAGTCCCCCCTGTCCCCGGCACTGAATCCCCCCATATAGGTAATAAGCCCCTGTCACCTCTGTGTGATGTGTGATTTATGGTCAGCCTTGTACTTGTAGTCCCCCCTGTCCCCGGCACTGAATCCCCCCATATAGTTAATAAGCCCCTGTCACCTCTGTGTGATGTGTGATTTATGGTCAGCCTTGTACTTGTAGTCCCCTCTGTCCCCCACACTGAACCCCCCATATAGGTAATAAGCCCCTGTCACCTCTGTGTGATGTGTGATTTATGGTCAGCCTTGTACTTGTAGTCCCCTCTGTCCCCGGCACTGAATCCCCCATATAGGTAATAAGCCCCTGTCACCTCTGTGTTATGTGTGATTTATGGTCAGCCTTGTACTTGTAGTCCCCTCTGTCCCCAGCACTGAATCCCCCATATAGGTAATAAGCCCCTGTCACCTCTGTGTGATGTGTGATTTATGGTCAGCCTTGTACTTGTAGTCCCCTCTGTCCCCAGCACTGAATCCCCCCATATAGGTAATAAGCCCCTGTCACCTCTGTGTGATGTGTGATTTATGGTCAGCCTTGTACTTGTAGTCCCCTCTGTCCCCAGCACTGAATCCCCCATATAGGTAATAAGCCCCTGTCACCTCTGTGTGATGTGTGATTTATGGTCAGCCTTGTACTTGTAGTCCCCTCTGTCCCCAGCACTGAATCCCCCCATATAGGTAATAAGCCCCTGTCACCTCTGTGTGATGTGTGATTTATGGTCAGCCTTGTACTTGTAGTCCCCTCTGTCCCCAGCACTGAATCCCCCCATATAGGTAATAAGCCCCTGTCACCTCTGTGTGATGTGTGATTTATGGTCAGCCTTGTACTTGTAGTCCCCTCTGTCCCCAGCACTGAATCCCCCATATAGGTAATAAGCCCCTGTCACCTCTGTGTGATGTGTGATTTATGGTCAGCCTTGTACTTGTAGTCCCCTCTGTCCCCGGCACTGAATCCCCCATATAGGTAATAAGCCCCTGTCACCTCTGTGTGATGTGTGATTTATGGTCAGCCTTGTACTTGTAGTCCCCTCTGTCCCCAGCACTGAATCCCCCATATAGGTAATAAGCCCCTGTCACCTCTGTGTGATGTGTGATTTATGGTCAGCCTTGTACTTGTAGTCCCCTCTGTCCCCAGCACTGAATCCCCCCATATAGGTAATAAGCCCCTGTCACCTCTGTGTGATGTGTGATTTATGGTCAGCCTTGTACTTGTAGTCCCCTCTGTCCCCAGCACTGAATCCCCCCATATAGGTAATAAGCCCCTGTCACCTCTGTGTGATGTGTGATTTATGGTCAGCCTTGTACTTGTAGTCCCCTCTGTCCCCAGCACTGAATCCCCCATATAGGTAATAAGCCCCTGTCACCTCTGTGTGATGTGTGATTTATGGTCAGCCTTGTACTTGTAGTCCCCTCTGTCCCCGGCACTGAATCCCCCATATAGGTAATAAGCCCCTGTCACCTCTGTGTGATGTGTGATTTATGGTCAGCCTTGTACTTGTAGTCCCCTCTGTCCCCGGCACTGAATCCCCCATATAGGTAATAAGCCCCTGTCACCTCTGTGTGATGTGTGATTTATGGTCAGCCTTGTACTTGTAGTCCCCTCTGTCCCCAGCACTGAATCCCCCCATATAGGTAATAAGCCCCTGTCACCTCTGTGTGATGTGTGATTTATGGTCAGCCTTGTACTTGTAGTCCCCTCTGTCCCCAGCACTGAATCCCCCCCATATAGGTAATAAGCCCCTGTCACCTCTGTGTGATGGGTGATTTATGGTCAGCCTTGTACTTGTAGTCCCCTCTGTCCCCGACACTAAATCCCCCATATAGGTAATAAGCCCCTGTCACCTCTGTGTGATGTGTGATTTATGGTCAGCCTTGTACTTGTAGTCCCCTCTGTCCCCGGCACTGAATCCCCCATATAGGTAATAAGCCCCTGTCACCTCTGTGTGATGTGTGATTTATGGTCAGCCTTGTACTTGTAGTCCCCTCTGTCCCCGGCACTGAATCCCCCATATAGGTAATAAGCCCCTGTCACCTCTGTGTGATGTGTGATTTATGGTCAGCCTTGTACTTGTAGTCCCCTCTGTCCCCGGCACTGAATCCCCCATATAGGTAATAAGCCCCTGTCACCTCTGTGTGATTTATGGTCAGCCTTGTACTTGTAGTCCCCTCTGTCCCCGGCACTGAACCCCCCATACAGGTAATAAGCCCCTGTCGGCTCCTGCTGTTTATTCTGTGAATCCGTCTTTTCTTACAGCTCCATATCGTCCTGTTCCTCGGTTCTTCCTTCTAGACTTGTCTGACTTATCTGACCGCTCGGTGTTACTAGTCCGGGGCGTCCTCCACAGACTGACACTGTGCGATCAGTGCGGAGCGGCCACATTGTGCAGGATACAGCCGATGTCCAGTCATTTATACATTTCCAGGAGGAATAACAGAGGAACCGCAGAATGCAGAAACCTGAGAAAAGATGCTCCAGAATTGTTATTTAATGGGAAATGCAAGTTTTGTGCTAAAATCGACAAGAGAGGAGACGGGTTCTCTTTAACCCCTTATTGACATTAGACATACCGGTCCATTCAGTGTCAGCTCTCTGTCTCTGGTGCGGGCTCAGGAGCTGAGCTGCCACATTCCCGGCAGGTGATGACTGCTCTATTCACCCATCATCTGCCTCTAAGTGCTGGGGGTGAAGCCGAGCTCCAACCATGGCTGTTATCAGTCAGATGCCGCTGTCAATCGCTGAGAGCAGCATTTACAGCAGATGTTTATTCTAAAGGTACTGTCACACTTAGCGATGTACCAGCGATCCCGACCAGCGATATGACGCAGTCAGGATCGCTGGTGCATCGCTAAGTGGTTGCTAGTGAGCTGTCACACAGGCAGATCTCACTAGCGACATCGCTGGGGACGGGGGTCGCTACTTACCTGTCACAATAGGCGATCCTGCGTCCTCCCGCCTGCGTCCACGCGTCGCTCGTCTTCACAGCAGGAAGCGCCGCAGGAAGCCGACGACGAGAAACGGTCCAGGACAATCTCGCGCGATTATCGATAACCAGCGGGGGGAGCCGGTCGGAGGTATCAGACATAGCGATATTGCTAGCGATATCTCTTAGTGTGACATGCCCTTAAGCGCCCGTCAGCTTCCCCGCAGCACGATCGTGGGGAGCCAATAAGCTGCCATGGCAGTCGGGGGTCTGCTGAACGCCCCTGTCCCTGTCATGACGGAGCTGAAGACCCTTCTGTAGCTGCACAGGAGACCCTGATTTGTACTATATACCCCAATACTGCGGTGCTGCAGGATCTAGTACAAGGGATCGGCGACTGCAGGTTCTGGATCCCTAAAAGGACTATAAAATGCAGGAAAAAATTGTTTTAACCCCTCTACCCACAAGGGTTGTTTGCAGCTTAATGCCTGGGCCAATTTTTACAATTCTGTCCACTGTCGCTTTGAGGTAATAACTCTGGAGCTTCCATGGATCCCGGTGATTCTGACATTGTTTTCTCGTGACATATTGTACTTCATGTTAGTGGTAAAATTTCTTCTATATAACTTGCGTTTATTTGTGAAAAGAAAAAAGGAAATTTGGGGAAAATTTCACAATTTTCCTACTTTGAATTTGCCCTTAAATCACAGACGTCACACAAAATACTTAATAAATAACATTTCCCACCTGTTTACTTTACATCAGCACAATTTTGGAACCAAAATTTTTTTTGCTAGGAAGTTATAAGGTTAAAAGTTGACCAGCGATTTCTCATTTTCACAACACCATTTTATTTTTACGGACCACATCACATTTGAAGCCACTTTGAGGGGTCTATATGATAGAAAATACCCAAAAGTGACACCATTCTAAAAACTGCACCCCTCAAGGTGCTCAACACCACTTTCAAGAAGTTTTTTAACCCTTCAGGTGCTTCACAGGAATTTTTGGAATGTTTAAAAAAAAAAAAAAAATGAACATTTACCTTTTTTTCACAAAAAAATTACTTCAGATCCAATTTTTTTTTTTACCAAGGGTAACAGGAGAAATTGGACTGCAAAAGTTGTTGTGCAATTTGTCCTGAGTACGCTGATAACCCATATGTGGGGGTAAAACACTGTTCGGGCGCATGGCAGAGCTTGGAAGGGAAGGAGCACCGTTTGACTTTTTCAACGCAGAATTGGCTGGAATTGAGAGAGGACACCATGTCGCATTTGGAGAGCCCCTGATGTGCCTAAACAGTGGAAACCTCCCACAAGTGACTCCATTTTGGAAACTAGACCCCCCCAAGGAACTTATCTAAATGTGTGGTGAGAACTTTGAACCCCCAAGTGCATCACAGAAGTTTATAACGCCCGGGCGTGAAAATAAAAATAAAAAATATTACAGTCATATGTAAAAGTTTGGGCACCCCTATTAATGTTAACCTTTTTTCTTAATAGCAATTTTGGTTTTTGCAACAGGTATTTCAGTTTCATATATCTAATAACTGATGGACTCAGTTATATTTGTGGATTCAAATGAGGTTTATTGTACTAACAGAAAATGTGCAATATGCATTTAAACAAAATTTGACCGGTGCAAAAGTATGGGCACCCTTATCATTTTCTTGATTTGAACACTCCTAACTACTTTTTACTGACTTCCTGAAGCACTAAATTGGTTTTGTAACCTCATTGAGCTTTGAACTTCATAGCCAGGTGTATCAAATCATGAGAAAAGGTATTTAATGTGGCCACTTGCAAGTAGTTCTCCTATTTGATTCTCCTATGAAGAGTGGCATCATGGGCTCCTCAAAACAACTCTCAAATGATCTGAAAACAAAGATTATTCAACATAGCTTTTCAGGGGAAGGATACAAAAAGTTGTCTCAGAGATTTAACCTGTCAGTTTCCACTGTGAGGAACATAGTAAGGAAATGGAAGAACACAGGTACAGTTCTTGTTAAGCCCAGAAGTGGCAGGCCAAGAAAAATATCAGAAAGGCAGAGAAGAAGAATGGTGAGAACAGTCAAGGACAATCCACAGACCACCTCCAAAGACCTGCAGCATCATCTTGCTGCAGATGGTGTCACTGTGCATCGGTCAACAATACAGCGCACTTTGCACAAGGAGAAGCTGTATGGGAGAGTGATGCGAAAGAAGCCGTTTCTGCAAGCACGCCACAAACAGAGTCACCTGAGGTATGCAAAAGAACATTAGAACAAGCCAGTTACATTTTGGAAGAAGGTCCTGTGGACTGATGAAACAAAGATTGAGTTGTTTGGTCATACAAAAAGGCGTTATGCATGCGCTGTATTGTTGACCGATGCACAGTGACACCATCTGCAGCAAGATGATGCTGCAGGTCTTTGGAGGTGGTCTGTGGATTGTCCTTGACTGTTCTCACCATTCTTCTTCTCTGCCTTTCTGATATTTTTCTTGCGCGTTATTGCACTTTTTGTTCGGAGGTATGATGATAAAGCATTGTTTTAAATTATTTTTTATTTTTAAAATATTTTTACAATTATTTAAAAAATTTTTTTTAATTTTAATTCTTACTTTTACAATTTGTCCCACTATGGGACACTCATTTTCTGCAGGCTGAACACTTCTATAGCATGCAGATCTGCATGCTATAGAAGCTGTCAGCGCTGCAGTTTCTATTAGGGCTCATACTCACTGCGAGAGAATCACACGATTCTGGTGCGAGTTTCTCGCATGAAAACCTGGCGCTGCCGCCGGCACTGAGACCGGAGCATGTGGCTGCATAGAAATACATGTAGCCGCACGCTTCAGTCGCAGCGGCTGTGCCAGGTTTTCATGCGAGAGACTCTCACCAGAATCGTGTGATTCTCTCGCAGTGAGTATGAGCCCTTACACTAACCTGAAAGACTTCATGACTTGCACTGCACATGTCAGGAAGTCGCTCAGCACTGGAGATCCGGGTGTTGTCATGACGACATCGGGTCTCCATGGCAGTGATCGGGACCCTACGTAACGCCGCGGGATCTCCGATCCAAAGGGAGAGGGGCTGTCAGAGCTGCAGCCCCTCTGCCTGCTCCCGGAATGCTGCGGTCGTGTTCGATCACAGCATTTCAGGGGTTAAAGTGCCAGGGGTGGTCTGTGACCGCTCCTGGCACTTAGTACTGGGTGTCAGCTGTGAGAATCAGCCGACACCCGGTCGCCATCGGCCGCACAACACCCGTATGCGCGGCCGATCGCTATGACATACTATCCCATCCATGGGCAGGCAGGCCCAGGGTACATGGCTGGGATAGTACATCAGATGTCAGAAAGGGGTTTTAACCCCATACCTACATTGGACGTACTTTCCCATCCATGGGCAGGCAGGCCGAGGGTACATGGATGGGATAGTACGTCAGATGTCAGGAAGGGGTTTTAACCCCTTACCTACATTGGACGTACTATTCCGTCCATGTGACCTGGGACCTAAGTCCCAAGGACGGAATAGTACGTCCAGCGCAATCAGCGGCACTCACAGGGTGAGCGCCGCTTATCGCGGCCAGGTGTCGGCTGATTATCACAGCTGACACCCGGCACATTAACCCCCTGGCACACTGTGATCAAACATGATCACAGTGTACCGGGGCATAGGGAAGAAGCGCGCAGGGAGGGGGCTCCCTTCGTGCTTCCTAAGACCCCTGGAGCAGAGCGATGTGTCGCGCTGCTCCGAGGATCCTCCTCCCTGCAGGCCTCCAGATCTAATATGGCCGTGGGGGCCTTCGGGGTCCTGCAGCTGAGAGCAGGCACTGAGAGACTGCGCAGCGCCTGTCAGATCGCTGATCTGACACAGTGCTGTGCAAAGTGTCAGATCAGCGATCTGACACTATATAGTGATGTCCCACTGGGACATTACTATAAAGTAAAAAAAAAAAAAAAAAAATCAAGTGTAAAAATAATTAATAAAAAATCCCTAAATAAATTTAAAAAAAAAAATTCCCCAATAAATACACGATAGAATACACATTTAGTATTGCCGCGTCTGTAACGACCCGCCCTATAAAACTGTCCCACTAGTGAACCTCTTCAAAAAAAAAAAGCAAAAAACAATGCTTTATCATCATACCGCCGACCAAAAAGTGCAATAATGCGCTATCAAAAAGACGGATATAAATAAACATGGTACCGCTGAAACCGACATCTTGTCCCGCAAAAACCGAGCCGCCATACAGCATCATCAGCGAAAAAATAAAAAAGTTATAGCTTGCAGAATAAAGCGATGCAAAAATAATTATTTTTTATATAAAATTGTTTTTATTGTATAAAAGCGCCAAAACATAAAAAAATGATATAAATGAGGTATCGCTGTAACAGTACTGACCCGAACAATAGAATCGCTTTATCAATTTTACCACACCCCCCAAAAGAAATTCATGAAATGCTGGTTTTTGTTCATTCTGCCTCTCTAAAATCAGAATAAAAAGTGATCAAAAAATATCACGTACCCGAAAATGGTACCAATAAAAATGTCAACTCGTCCCGCAAGAAATAAGACCTCATATGACTCGGTGGGTCAAAATATGGAAAAATTATAGCTCTCAAAATGTGGTGATGCAAAAACTATTTTGCCAATAAAAAGCGTCTTTTAGCGTGTGACAGCTGCCAAACATAAAAACCGCCATAAATAGTAAATCAAACCCCCTGTTATCACCCCCTTAGTTAGGGAAAAATAATAAAATTAAAAAAATGTATTTATTTCCATTTTCCCATTAGGGGTTAGGGCTGAGATTAGGGTTAGGGGTGTGTTGAGGTTAGGGTTGGAGTTAGAATTGGGGGGTTTCCACTGTTTGGGCACATCAGGGGATCTCCAAATGCAACATGGCGTCTGATCTCAATTCCAGCCAATTCTGCATTGAAAAAGTCAAACAGTACTCCTTCCCTTCCAAGCTCTGCCATGCGCCCAAACAGTGGTTTACCCCCACATATGGGGCATTAGCCTACTCAGGACAAATTGCAAAACAGCTTTTAGGGTCCAATTTCTCCTGTTACTCTTTGGAAAATAAAATATTGGGGGCAAAAACATAATTTTTGTGGAAAAAAATGATATTTTTATGGCTCTACGTTATAAACTTCTGCAAAGCACTTGGGGGTTCAAAGTGCTCACCACACATCTAGATAAGTTCCTTGGGGGGCTAGTTTCCAAAATGGAGTCACTTGTGGGGGTTTCCACTGTTTAGGCACATCAGGGGCTCTCCAAATGTGACATGACACCTACAGATCATTCCATCAATGTCTGCATTCCAAAACGTCACTACTTCCCTTCCGTCCGAGCCCTGACGTGTGCCCATACAGTAGTTTTCTTCTACATATGGGGTATCAGCGTACTCAGGACAAATTGGACAACATTTGGGGTCCAATTTCTCATGTTACCCTTGGGAAAATAAAAAGGAAAAAATGATTTTTTTTATTTTCACGCCCGGGCGTTATAAACTTCTGTGATGCACTTGGGGGTTCAAAGTGCTCACCACACATCTAGATAAGTTCTTTGGGGGTCTAGTTTCCAAACTGGGGTCACTTGTGGGAGGATTCCATTGTTTAGGCACATCAGGGGCTCTCCAAACGTGAATTGGCGTCCGATCTCTATTCCAGCCAAAAAAGTAAAATAGCACCGCTTCCCTTCCGAGCTCTGCCATGCGCCCAAATAGTGGTTTACCCCCACATATGGGGTATCAGCGTACTCAGGACAAATTGCACAATAACTCTTGCAGTCCAATTTCTCCTTTTACACTTGGTAAAATAAAAAAAAAATTTGACCTGAAGTAATTTTTTTGTGCAAAAGTTAAATGTTTATTTTTAAACATTCAAAAAATTCCTGTGAAGCACCTGAGGGGTTAATAAACTTCTTGAATGTGGTTTTGGGCACCTTAAGGGGTGCAGTTTTTAGAATGGTGTCACTTTTGGGTATTTTCTATCATACAGACCCCTCAAAGTGACTTCAAATGTGATGTGGTCCGTAAAAATAAAATGGTGTTTTAAAAATGAGAAATCGCTGGTCAACTTTTAACCCCTATAACTTCCTAACAAAAAAACATTTTGGTTCCCAAATTGTGCTGATGTAAAGTAAACATGTGGGAAATTTTACTCATTAAGTTTTTGTGTGCCACATCTCTGTGATTTAAGGGCATAAAAATTAAAAGTTGGAAAATTGCAAAATTTCCGCCATATTTCCATTTTTTTCACAAATAAATGCAAGTCATATGAATGAAATTTTACCACTAACATGAAGTACAATATGTCACAAGAAAACAATGTCAGAATCACCGGGATCCATGGAAGCGTTCCAGAGTTATGACCTCATAAAGGGACAGTGGTCAGAATTGTAAAAATTGGCCCGGGCATTAACGTGCAAACCACCCTTGGGGGTGAAGGGGTTAAAATTGTCAAAAAAACTTTTCGTCTTATTTATATTTAGTAAACACTGTAATGAGAAAAAATATTGAAAACACCAATATTGCAGTTTTTCAGCTGCTGCAACATTACAGGGTAAAGTTAGAAGTGATGAATGTGTCACATCAAGCCCAGGATGGTATTAATAAAAAACACCGACTCCGAGCACAATGTCCCGTCCCTCACAGCCCCGTCACCGGAACACCGGGAATGTCACAGGTCTCGGGAAATGGCGACAGAAGCCACAGTTTATTTTATAGAGTATTTCCAAAGTCTGTAATAAATCTGCCTGTTTCTATCACAGGTGATCGCACTGACCCGGAGCATCGGCTGCCGGATCATTCTCACCCTATAATAAATGCCATAAAAACTAAATAAAAAAGCTATTATATATAGAATTTTCACCTTTTTTTTTCGCAATTTTGCTGCAGTTACAATTTTTTCCCTGTTTTCCAGTAAATTACATGGTGAAATGGATGGTGTCATTCAAAAGTGCAACTTGTCCCGCAGAAAACAAGGTCTCATGCGGCTACAGACAGAAAAAATAGCTATGGCTCCTATAGGAAGGGAAGGCAGAAACAAAACGTAAAATCACCATGTCGGGAAGGGGTTAATATCGGTCAGGTATCATTGCATTGACACGAGTTTGGCAACTATATAAATATAAATAGCTTCTTCGTTCCTGACGATTGTCATACATGTAAGGAGACATTACGGAGATCACAGGCAGATTTAGGGGGCTCTCACATTGCTTTCAGGCCCCCGTGCGTTGGCCCCGTTGGGGCTTGTGTGGTGTATGCGCTGACGGGCCATAGCCTGTAATGGTGCTGACACAACACACGTCCGTTCTGCCGAGCATCATTTTCAGAAGTGTACGCCTACTGGAGGGGGACACTAAGATGTAGTATGTCTGTCCATCTCCAGTAGGTGCGTCATTTTCAGGCGTCTGTATACGGCGCTCTGGTAGCGGCCGGTCAGGTGCGGCTCCAATCTGTATTATCAGTAAAGCTCAGCGATCGATAGGAAGCTGTGCAAGAATTGTGGATTTATTATCAGTCGAGGTCAGTCTGTGATAAACGGCTTAAATTGACGTTTCTTCCAATCATAGACCTTCATCAGAAATCTCCTGTGTTGCTGGGATGTGTAGTGAATGTACCACTCAGAATTGTAAAGTGGACTGTGAGCCGTGTGGTTATAAGTGGTCAGTGCTGCAGTGTGGTGACATGGTCACTGTCAGGAATGCATGAGAGTAGAGACCCCCAGACAGGAGACAGATCAGATCTGTGCTTACCCCATTTATACCTTCTTCTTCCCTCTCAGTTCGGCCCCAGGTGAAGGTGTCCGGTCAGGAGAAAGGTGACACCGTGAAGCTTCACTGCCAGGTGTATGGATTTCACCCCCGAGCTGTGGATGTGAAGTGGATGAACAAGGAGGACGAGGTTCACTCATATGAGACCACACACGTCCTCCCCAATCCTGACGGCACCTATCAGATCAGGGTCAGCGCGGAAGTGACCCCCAAAGATGGCGACAGATACTCCTGTTATGTGGATCACGACAGCCTGGAGAAGCCGCAGTATATCGTGTGGGGTGAGTAGTGTCCATACTGGGGGGGGGAGATGGGGAAATACTGGAATATGTCATGACTGGCGAACACTATTGTGACATGTAATTGTATAGTCACCGACATCTTATTAATATGAAACGACTGAACCGTTCTGTACGTGACTAATAGTAACTGCAGAATAATCTGTGCTGTGTACAGGAGGAATAACACGATATCTGACCATTATATCACTTGTGTCTGAGGAATAACACGATAGCTGGCCGTTATATCACTTGTATCTGAGGAATAACACGATATCTGGCCATTATATCACTTGTATCTGAGGAATAACACGATATCTGGCCATTATATCACTTGTATCTGAGGAATAACATGATATCTGGCCATTATATCACTTGTATCTGAGGAATAACACGATATCTGGCCATTATATCACTTGTGTCTGAGGAATAACACGATATCTGGCCATTATATCACTTGTATCTGAGGAATAACACGATATCTGGCCATTATATCACTTGTACCTGAGGAATAACACGATATCTGGCCATTATATCACTTGTACCTGAGGAATAACACGATATCCGGCCATTATGTCACTTGTATCTGATGGATAACACGATATCTGGCCATTATATCACTTGTATCTGAGGAATAACACAATATCTGGCCATTATATCACTTGTACCTGAGGAATAACACGATATCTGGCCATTATATCACTTGTACCTGAGGAATAACACGATATCTGGCCATTATATCACTTGTATCTGAGGAATAACACGATATCTGGCCATTATATCACTTGTATCTGAGGAATAACACGATATCTGGCCATTATATCACTTGTACCTGAGGAATAACACGATATCCGGCCATTATGTCACTTGTATCTGATGGATAACACGATATCTGGCCATTATATCACTTGTATCTGAGGAATAACACGATATCTGGCCATTATATCACTTGTACCTGAGGAATAACACGATATCTGGCCATTATATCACTTGTACCTGAGGAATAACACGATATCTGGCCATTATATCACTTGTATCTGAGGAATAACACGATATCTGGCCATTATATCACTTGTACCTGAGGAATAACACGATATCTGGCCATTATATCACTTGTACCTGAGGAATAACACGATATCTGGCCATTATATCACTTGTACCTGAGGAATAACACGATATCTGGCCATTATGTCACTTGTATCTGATGGATAACACGATATCTGGCCATTATATCACTTGTATCTGAGGAATAACACAATATCTGGCCATTATATCACTTGTACCTGAGGAATAACACGATATCTGGCCATTATATCACTTGTACCTGAGGAATAACACGATATCTGGCCATTATATCACTTGTATCTGAGGAATAACACGATATCTGGCCATTATATCACTTGTATCTGAGGAATAACACGATATCTGGCCATTATATCACTTGTACCTGAGGAATAACACGATATCCGGCCATTATGTCACTTGTATCTGATGGATAACACGATATCTGGCCATTATATCACTTGTATCTGAGGAATAACACGATATCTGGCCATTATATCACTTGTACCTGAGGAATAACACGATATCTGGCCATTATATCACTTGTACCTGAGGAATAACACGATATCTGGCCATTATATCACTTGTATCTGAGGAATAACACGATATCTGGCCATTATATCACTTGTACCTGAGGAATAACACGATATCTGGCCATTATACCACTTGTACCTGAGGAATAACACGATATCTGGCCATTATATCACTTGTACCTGAGGAATAACACGATATCTGGCCATTATATCACTTGTATCTGAGGAATAACACGATATCTGGCCATTATATCACTTGTACCTGAGGAATAACACGATATCCGGCCATTATGTCACTTGTATCTGATGGATAACACGATATCTGGCCATTATATCACTTGTATCTGAGGAATAACACGATATCTGGCCATTATATCACTTGTATCTGGGGAATAACACGATATATCTGGCCATTATATCACTTGTACCTGAGGAATAACACGATATCTGGCCATTATATCAATTGTACCTGAGGAATAACACGATATCTGGCCATTATATCACTTGTATCTGAGGAATAACACGATATCTGGCCATTATATCACTTGTACCTGAGGAATAACACGATATCCGGCCATTATATCACTTGTACCTGAGGAATAACACGATATCTGGCCATTATATCACTTGTACCTGAGGAATAACACGATATCTGGCCATTATATCACTTGTATCTGAGGAATAACACGATATCTGGCCATTATATCACTTGTATCTGAGGAATTACACGATATCTGGCCATTATATCACTTGTATCTGAGGAATAACACGATATCTGGCCATTATATCACTTGTATCTGGGGAATAACACGATATATCTGGCCATTATATCACTTGTATCTGGGGAATAACACGATATATCTGGCCATTATATCACTTGTACCTGAGGAATAACACGATATCTGGCCATTATATCAATTGTACCTGAGGAATAACACGATATCTGGCCATTATATCACTTGTATCTGAGGAATAACACGATATCTGGCCATTATATCACTTGTACCTGAGGAATAACACGATATCCGGCCATTATATCACTTGTACCTGAGGAATAACACGATATCTGGCCATTATATCACTTGTACCTGAGGAATAACACGATATCTGGCCATTATATCACTTGTATCTGAGGAATAACACGATATCTGGCCATTATACCACTTGTACCTGAGGAATAACACGATATCTGGCCATTATATCACTTGTACCTGAGGAATAACACGATATCCGGCCATTATGTCACTTGTATCTGAGGAATAACACGATATCTGGCCATTATACCACTTGTATCTGAGGAATAACACGATATCTGGCCATTATACCACTTGTATCTGAGGAATAACACAATATCTGGCCATTATATCACTTGTACCTGAGGAATAACACGATATCCGGCCATTATGTCACTTGTATCTGAGGAATAACACGATATCTGGCCATTATACCACTTGTATCTGAGGAATAACACGATATCTGGCCATTATACCACTTGTATCTGAGGAATAACACGATATCTGGCCATTATACCACTTGTATCTGAGGAATAACACGATATCTGGCCATTATATCACTTGTACCTGAGGAATAACACGATATCTGGCCATTATATCACTTGTACCTGAGGAATAACACGATATCCGGCCATTATGTCACTTGTATCTGAGGAATAACACGATATCTGGCCATTATACCACTTGTATCTGAGGAATAACACGATATCTGGCCATTATACCACTTGTATCTGAGGAATAACACAATATCTGGCCATTATATCACTTGTATCTGGGGAATAACACGATATCTGGCCATTATATCACTTGTATCTGAGGAATAACACAATATCTGGCCATTATATCACTTGTATCTGGGGAATAACATGATATCTGGCCATTATATCACTTGTATCTGAGGAATAACACGATATCTGGCCATTATACCACTTGTATCTGAGGAATAACACAATATCTGGCCATTATATCACTTGTATCTGGGGAATAACACGATATCTGGCCATTATATCACTTGTATCTGAGGAATAACACAATATCTGGCCATTATATCACTTGTATCTGGGGAATAACATGATATCTGGCCATTATACCACTTGTATCTGAGGAATAACACGATATCTGGCCATTATACCACTTGTATCTGAGGAATAACACAATATCTGGCCATTATATCACTTGTATCTGGGGAATAACACGATATCTGGCCATTATACCACTTGTATCTGAGGAATAACACAATATCTGGCCATTATATCACTTGTATCTGGGGAATAACATGATATCTGGCCATTATATCACTTGTATCTGAGGAATAACACGATATCTGTCCATTGTATCACTTGTACCTGAGGAATAACACGATATCCGGCCATTATATCACTTGTATCTGAGGAATAACACGATATCTGGTCATTATATCACTTGTATCTGAGGAATAACACAATATCTGTTGTAAGGAAACCACACGTGAGAAGGAGCCAGGAGATACAGATGTCCCCTGACCGTCACCGACCTGTGAAGGAGCTTACACAGTCGCAGCTCTCTGGCGCCCCCTTACCCTCGGGTCAGTCAGGGAAATGCACCTAGGATAAGTAGTCGCTGGAGAGGCTGCCCTGTCACGTACTGGTCATCGGGGCACTCTGCAGTGAGGGCAGTACATATATCATCAGTCCCAGGCCGGGAATATATATATATAAACCTTCGGTCCGTCACTGCCAGGATCCTCCAATAACACCAGAACGGTATGCTGCCACCAGCACCCAAGGGCGGGAGGGTAACACAGCTCTGCTACATCACTCCTGCCAGCACCACTATCTACACGTTCATCCATTCACTTTACCCAGGTAATATATGTATTATAGGGGGAATTATTCTAGCCTGATTTACAGGGATATTATGGTAAATCAGTCCTTGGATTCATCAGATACCGCTGCTGACTAGAAGAGGATAGCCACTGCTTAGGATACAATATATTTGCACATTTCCTGCACTGGGTTAATCCTCACCTCGTAACATCCTTTTGGTCACATTGGTTTTTCCACTATGTGATTTGCTGTATCTCAGTTATGAAGCTTTGCATGGATTGTACCAATATCTATTATTGATTGACAGCACTAATGGATATAATATAGTGGCGGCCTTTGTGTCCTAATGTTGATATACACGTACGGTTCTGAGGTATATATTACTGTGCTGTGCCTTTTGGGCTGTGTTCTTCCCTCCTTGTTTTTTGAGGCCTTAGCCCTGTCTATTTTTTAGTATACAATCATATTTTTAAATTTGTTATTAATAAACATTTAATATTTTTTATCTCACTTTCGTTGGAATCTCTTCTGGTCTAGTGGCAATTTGGCCACAATCGACAATTGTTGATCCATATGTCATCAGTGCTGCGGAGGAGACTAATGTGCGGCTGATACATGACGCTCTCAGTGTAATCCACAGATCAGATTTATATTTCTGTTTTCTAACCAGAACCAGAGAAGTCCAGTGTCTGGGTCATCGCTGTGGTCGTAGCTGTGGTGGTGGTCGTCGCTCTTCTCGGCATTGGTGGATTTTTCTTTTATAGAAGTAAGTGTCAGTAATCCCGCACTTCTCATGATATATTCCGCTAAATAAACAGCAAAAGATGTGATGAATGCATTTGCCAAATTTTTCTTCCACACCTTTCAGTAAAGCGTACCTGTCATATCAGGTGACTGTTCAGAATAAGCGTCCTGCAAGGACCTGAGGAATAACACTATCCCTGGCCTTTATATCACCTGAATCCTATATTTTCTCCAGTTTTCCCCTCTGCCAGCTCTGTCTCTAAATTTCAGTTGTCTCTGAGCTAGTTGGAGGAGAATAGCTGCTCTGATATCTCCCATATATACAGTCGCTGCCAAAACTCTTGAAACTGACACAAATTTTGTTTTTCACAAAGTTTTCATCTTCCTTTTTATAGCGGCGTTAACTCTAGATTATTATGATCATATGAAATACAAAAAATTACAAAGTCATTCCTTGCCATGGAGACCCGTACAGTCAGTCATCGCTTTGCACCAAAAGTGCTTTGCAGGCAAGGACATTGCTACTTGTAAGATTGCCCCTAAATAAACCATTATTGATCAAAGGGAATTGCTGTGAAGAAGGCGTCAGGGCGCCCAGTAAAGTCCTGCTGTCAGGAACACCGCACTGCACTTGCTCACTGAGCCAGTGCGCGTGTCCTGAGTAAGGCTGTGTGCACACGCTGCGGATTCTGCTGCGTTTCCGCAGCGGTTTTGCCCCTGCGGAAACGCAGCAGTTCCGCAGACCAAGTACAGTACAATGAAACCCTATGGGGTTTCAAAAACGCTGTGCTAACAGTGCGGTTTTTTCCGCGGTTTACAAACCACAGCATGTCAATTGTTTGCGTTTTCCGCAGCGGTTTCACACCTTTAACATAGTAGAGGTGTGAAACTGCAGGAAATCCGCAGGTCACTTTACCTGCGTTTCCATGCGGAAAAACCCGCAGCGGATTCCGCAGCGTGTGCACACAGCCTAAGACAAACTGTGCTCTACGATACCTGTGGAGCGGGCAGCAGCAGAGAAGATGCGTGCTTCAGACCAGCAGGACCTGAAGCACGTGACTGCTGGGGGCGTGGCCTAAACTTCAGAGAGCTAGGAGTTGAAGGAAAACTCCTAGCAGGGTAATTATGGGACAAAGTTACCAAGGGGCATAGACAGGGACGTAAACAGATCAGGCCGAGGTCAAAGCATGAGATAGCACAACAATACCAAAGGGTTTAGACAGAAAGGATAGTCAGGATGTAGCCAAGAAGTCAGAAACCAGAGAAACAGATATACAGTACAGAATCAACAGGCAAACTCACAACGGGGGACAGAACCATATAAACAAGCTAGAAGACAACGAACAGGCACACAGGGGTCAACACACTCGGCCAAAGGCAAAAGTATAACTGATGGGGATTGGAGTTTCCCAGGGCTATAAGAAGCTCTCCCTGAACCAAAGAGAGACCACAATAATTAACCCCAGGCGTGCAGGTCAAAGCATGCACTGGGCTCAAGACATTAACCCCTGACGTGCAGGTCAAAACCTGCACTGGGATCATGACACCTGCAAGTACCAAGACCGTCTCTTAAAAAAGGATTCAGATGACATAGGTGGGGAATCTTTTTTCTGCCAAGGGCCATTGGGAAATGTATAACTTCACTCGCAGCCATACAAAAGTATCAACTCTAAAATGATCCTGCTATATTTGGTCAAACATTTAATTAACACACCCCTATTGTGATGATGCAGCTCCTCTTTAGGGAGTCTGTGATGTTAGGTGGCACTGATGATGGGGCTCTTCACAACTTCCAGGTTTGTGTCAATCTGTAGCGCAGTCAACTCTTTGTGATCATAAGTTTTGTTAAGAACTCGCAGCAGATGCACATTTCACTGCATGACTCCTCAAAATAAAGTCATCACTGCTCATGTAACTGTCATAGAAATCAAGCCACGGGAGTTCTGCAGTATTCATCACATAGGAGACACAGAGACTGCTATACATATATCACATATGTAACAATGAGGCTGCTGAATACATTACTTAGAAGACACTGAGACTGCTGTATATACATCATATAGGAAACATTGAAACTGCTGTATATGCATAACATCGGAAAAACTGAGACTGGTAAATATGCATCACATAGGAGACATTGCGACTGCTGTATACATTACAAAGGAGTCACTGCAACGGCTGCATTCATCATAGAAAGGAGCAGAATAAGCACGCAAAGCAGACAAACTCCACATACAAATAATATCTTGGCACTGGACGTAATCAGGATGTAATTCAGAAGTGCGTGCGCCATGGCGTTCAGTAGTGGATGATGTGTGCATATGCATACAGTCTAGGGAAGAATTAAAAGGCCGCAGCAGGACAAACTGGGCTGGTGACCCAAGCACTGCGGCTGACGGTAATCTGGCCAAAGACTGGAACAAATTATATCACAGGCGTAAATGGCCTGTGGTTTGTACTTTCCTCACCCATGACCAAGGGGATCGGTTCAACACCAGTGCATGCTCTGAAATAGCATCAGACAGGTGTTAGTGCAGCTGCACCCACAGTGGGACAAATGCATTCAGAGGCTGGCATAGCTTAAAGGAGGGCATCAAAGAAGCCTGTTCTATCCAAGTAAAACATCAAGGACAACCTGATATTCTGCTGGAAATATGAGGATAAAACTTGGGACATCCGGAAAATGATTATCTAGATAAGAAAAGGTGAGCGCTACCATGAGTCCTATGTCTGTCAACAGTACAGGATCTTGAGAACATTCATGTGTGGGGGCTTTTCATCCATGGAGGGGGTGCACTCACAATTTGCCTAGGATCACTGCCTTGAATACAGAATGGGATATAAACCTCCTCCAAGAGCAACTTGTCCCCACCACCCAGGAGCAATGTGATGATGAGCAATACTTTCCCAGAATGGTGGATACCAAGTCACAAGGCAAAAGTGATTACTAAGTGGTTTGGTGAACAAAACATTACAATTTTGGATCCATGGGTGGAAACTCACCAGATCTCAATTTCATTGAGAACCTGTGACCAATCCTCAGAAAAGTGGTAGGATAAAAAAAAGAAAGCACCGATGAGACGGGCAGTCATCAGGATTTGGCCCAGAAGCTGATATATTCAGCTGCCAGAGCGAACGGCAGAAGTCTTGAAAAATAAAGGTCAACACTGAAAATATCAAGTCTTTACATAAACTTGATGTACGTCTCAACAAATGTATAATTAGGCTATGTTCACACTAGGCATTTTTTTCAGCTTTTTCATGCAAATTTTGAGCTGCGTTTTACAGTACCAGCAAAGTCTGAGATTTCAGAAATATCATGCACACAGCTTGGTTATTTATTTTGTCCTCAGTATTTTGTGCCTTTTCTTGGTTTTTGCAGAACAGAGCATGTCACTTCTTTCAGTTTTTTTTCAGGATTTTTCACCCTTTGAAAGTAATGGGTGGTGAAAAAATGCTGCAAAAATGCAGGTATCAGTTTTTGCTGTGTTTTTTGTGGCAAAACCTGATGAAGTAGAATATGATTTTTTCTTTGCACTATACTTTATCAGCATGCACAAGAGACAAATATAGCATGGCAAAAACACAACAGAGACCAAGCAAAACCTACTTTTTGGGGCAATTTCTTACTGCCAAGAGAGCAGGTTTTGCTGCAGAAAAAAAGCTGAAAAACCGCCTAGTGTGAACATAGCCTTTTATTTCAAAATTTGATGTGTGGAGCCCCTGAGGCTTCAGTCGCCACAGTGGTACTGCACCTTCTCCTAAGGTGTAGTGCCCCACCATTCAGGTAGGCTGGGAACTCCTTTCCGCATTCCAACACCTGCACCCCACACACAGGATAGTTCAGCAGGGACCCATCCATGCTTTATGCTGGAAAGGTCATAGGGTGCCTTTTGTGGTCCCTGGCTTCCTAACACGAGAGGCGCTGGGGAGGCGGTTGGAGTTAGATATAAAAGAGTGGGAAGAGTGAGAGTTAGTGGTTAGTTGGTTAGAGGAGAGAGAAGAGAGAAGATGGGTGTCTGAGGGACGTGCTGCAGCAGGTCCCAGTGATCTGGGCTGCTGGCACGAGAAAGACCAGAGAAAGAGACTGATAAGATTGATAACCTAACCTTCCATAAGAGAGAGAGAACAGATCGGAACGAAGGAGAATAGAAGGACGGTGGGAAGCTGGTTGAAGAAAGATAGAGAACCCTTCCAGTCCAGAGAGCGCAAAGGCCGGGGCCCGGTCCCCGAGGTTGATTGGATCTTTATGTCCGGCAACAGACACCGGAGGAGTAGTGAGCCGCTAACGCCTTGCTCCCATCATAGACTTGGGACACAACAGCAACTGAATAGAGAGCCGGGAAGCAGTGAGGAGTCCCCGAAGCAGGCTACAGCTGTCTGTCATACAAGTAAAGACTAGGAACACCTAGAGAGAGGCATTCCAGGGTAACTAAGTACTGGAGTGCTTCGCACCTAAATGCGAATTAGAGGAGTTGTTCAGAAAGGTACATGTTGGCGGAGTGTGGAAGGGAGAATCCTATCCTGCCTGGGGGTTGGCTGGGGCCCTGACCTGGAGAACACAGTACGGAGGCAGGCAGTGGAGTGAACTGCAAAATGTGAGTAAAGCTTTGGAACCGCATACTCGGGTGTCCTCCAGTTATTCCAGCACCACTACACCTCCATACCATTCTGCGCCTCTCCTCATCCATTGCACCTACACTGCCCTGGGACTACAGCTCCACCTGTGAGGAGCTACACCATCTCTGCTGCACCACGCCATCAGTCCCAGCGGATCTGTATGCAGCGTTGGCTCAACATCTTACTTGCCAAACACCACGGGTGGCGTCACAAACTATTCTAATAAACTTTAACACCATTAACATCACCGCCATTGATATAGGGCGCCCAGGGCCACGGACAGGGTCAACGCTGCTGTGACACATTCCCACCTTGACACCGGTCCGGTACCGAGTACCCCGCTGCCCTGTGTGAGCGAGGGCGACCCAGATGCATGGACCTCAAGCCTGTATGCGGGGCCACACTAGGGATCTTTTTGGCCTCTGTGATACAAGTGAAGAAGCCTTTCTTTTTTTTGAATCAGATCTTTTTTATTAAACATTCAGGAATCAATACAGAAAGAATATGACATAGCTAGTAAAAATTACATTGAAAGCAGATATTATTTAAAGGGTAAAACTCTTCCTGTGTAAGAATAAATAAAAAGAAGAAAATCTCAAAACACAGATATTTGCATAAAATTGAGCCTATAAACAACCTGGCTCCACAAATAAACAAAAATCAAAATTATACATCAGTGCCTCAGTTCAGTGGGAAAACCATCCCCGCCAGCCGCGCCACTCCGCATCATATTTCGCCCCCCCGCGGATATCAGGTCCAATCCACCCCAGCCCCCTCCCACCGCGCCACTCAAAATCCACTTCGCCACAAAGGACACTAGACTTTATTTTCACCCCCCAAGCATCCCATCACCGCAAGCACAACAGCAACTGGTCCAACATCGCATCCCGTACCAGTGCGCCCGAGGGGAGACCCGGTGACTCCATCCATGGCTGCCAAATTTTTTAAAACTTTCTTATTGCATTTCTTTTTAAATAAGCCCCCCTTTCCAATCTGATGACATTACTTAGTTTATTTTTAAGTTCTGACAATGTTGGTGGCATAGGATCCAACCAATGATATGCAAGTATCTTTCTTGCCTGATATAGGATACGTGCTATCCCCAGGGCCACTGCAGAGTCCGGGTCAAACCCCTCCTCCCATAAATTCAACAAACAGACGAGGTGACGGTCGTATTGTAATATGGTATACCTGGGATATGAGTCCCAGGGTCTGCCTCCAGAAATCCCCAATGTGCCCGCACTCCCACATAACATGCATCAAGTGGGCATCATCCTGCCCACACCTAACACATTGTGTATTGGGCCTGAGTCCCATTTTAAATAATAAGCTGGGTGTTTTATATACCCTGTGAATGAGATATATTTGCGAAAGCCGCTGGCACTCAGAAACCGCCATTTTAGGGACCTGTTCTAGAATATCGGACCACTGGTCCTCCGTCAGGGGGCCAACGTCCCGTTCCCACTTATTCTTAGCAGCAGTCAGTGGGTATGTCTCCAGATGGGCAGGCAATAATCTTTTGTATAATTCAGAGATAAGTCCCCTAGAAGACTCAGATGTAAGTAGCATATGTAGTGTTTGATTATGTGTCACTATCACCGGATTTGTCCTTCTCTGTTTTTCCAATGCATGTCTTAGCTGTAAGTACTGATAAAAGAAGACATGTGGGAGGTGAAATTCTGTTCTCAATTGTTCAAAACTCTTAAGAGTATTATTTTGCAAAATTTATGACACCAGATAAATCCCTTTATCTTCCCATCTTCCGAACCCCACCAGTTTTTTGATCTCTTGCAAATCCGGATTCCGCCACAATGGCCAGAACTCCGTAGGCCCATTTATCCTCAAAAGAGACTTACCCCTATCCCACACCTTGAAAATCATAGCCAACGTGGGGTATCGTGCCCCATTTATCTGCCGTCTTCCCACCTCCAACCGGCACCCTGGATATTTCCATACCGATCCTTCTCTCACAATATCACCACCATTGTCATATGCTCCGTCTCTACCCCAACCCTTAAGATGTTGCATCTGGGAGGCTATATAGTATATGAATGGGTTTGGCACCGCCAGTCCTCCCTCCTCCTTCCCTCGCTGCAGTATCTCCAAGCGAATCCTAGCCTGTTTTTTCTTCCAAATTAATTCCCGGAATAATGTATTTATTTTTGCAAAAAAGTCCCTACAGATCCACACCGGAGAATTATGTATCAAATATAATAATTGTGGCATCATTACCATTTTGATTAAGTTAGATCTACCAATATTCAACAATGGCAGGCGACACCAAGTATGTACTTTTGCTCTAAATCGCTGCAACAGGGGCTCTAGATTCAGAGCCCGAAAATCCTTTGGGGCAGGAATAAGCCTTTCTTAGCACGCCAAGCAACCATCAAAGACTGTTATAGCAATGAAATTAGCGATCAGCTGGACATTGAGCAGAGATGGAAGGTATACAGAGAGGAACTATATGCTAGCGCAAGCAGTGGCTATCATGAGGAGCGTGGAGGCAAAGAGGAACCAGAACTATTGGAAAGTTGAGTGGATTGGGCTCTGAGGCAGTTGCCAAAAACCATAGCATCTAACGTTGATGTCATCTCTGCAGAGCTGCTCAATCCAGTCCTGAGAGTCGCACTGACAGCAGTATGTCAGAAAATCTGAAAGATGTGCACATGGCTGAAGGACTGTAAAAAATCAGCATTTATCCCACTGCTGAAGAAAAGCAGCATCAGGGTCTGCACCAACTATAGAACAATCGCCCTGATTCCCCATCCCCGCAATTTGCTTCTAAGGGTCATTCAGAAGCGCTTGGGGAACATCCTTGATAGAGAACTTCCTGATGCCCAGGCTGGATTCTGTAAGGATAAAGGGACATGATCACATTGCAAACCTGAGATGGATAATAGAAAAGATGAGGGAGCACCAGAAGACGCTCTACCTGCACCTCACTGATTATACCAAGGATTGTCACTGTGTTGAGTATAAGCTTTGGGAAGCACTGAGTGAGGTAGGAGCCGGCGCACTTGTTTAGCTCAATCTTGTCACTCTACAACGATGAAGAAGCCACAGTGCGAACCAGTTATGGAAATAATGAATGGATCAAGATCAAAAAGCGCCAAGACAAGGAGGCGTCCTCTCCCTTTCTTTTCAACCTCTATGTGGAAGTAATCATAAGGAACCTGGACTTTGCTGATGGCTTTTCTGCCTATTTTCACCCCAGTACTCAAATCCTGTATCTCTTTTTTTTTAATCAGATAATTTTTTATTAATGAAAACAATTATAACATATATGAGATCAAGCTATTGTTCACATATAATCATATACACTCACTGGCCACTTTATTAGGTACACCTGTCCAACTGTGTGTTAAGACTTAATTTCTAATCAGCCAATCACATGGCGGCAACTCAGTGCATTTAGGCATGTAGACATGGTCAAGACAATCTCCTGCAGTTCAAACCGAGCATCAGTATGGGGAAGAAAGGTGATTTGAGTGCCTTTGAACGTGGCATGATTGTTGGTGCCAGAAGGGCTGGTCTGAGTATTTCAGAAACTGCTGATCTACTGGGATTTTCACGCACAACCATCTCTAGGGTTTACAGAGAATGGTCCGAAAAATAAAAAAAATCCAGTCAGCGGCAGTTCTGTGGCCGGAAATGCCTTGTTGATGCCAGAGGTCAGAGGAGAATGGGCAGACTGGTTCGAGCTGATAGAAAGGCAACAGTGACTCAAATTGCCACCCGTTACAACCAAGGTAGGCAGAAGAGCATCTCTGAACGCACAGTGCGTCGAACTTTGAGGCAGATGGGCTACAGCAGCAGAAGACCACACTGGGTACCACTCCTCTCAGCTAAGAACAGGAAACTGAGGCTACAATTTGCACAAGCTCATCGAAATTGGACAGTAGAAGATTGGAAAAACTTTGCCTGGTCTGATGAGTCTCGATTTCTGCTGCGACATTCGGATGGTAGGGTCAGAATTTGGCGTAAACAACATGAAAGCATGGATCCATCCTGCCTTGTATCAACGGTTCAGGCTGGTGGTGGTGGTGTCATGGTGTGGGGAATTTTTTCTTGGCACTCTTTGGGCCCCTTGGTACCAATTGAGCATCGTTGCAACGCCACAGCCTACCTGAGTATTGTTGCTGACCATGTCCATCCCTTTATGACCACAATGTACCCAACATCTGATGGCTACTTTCAGCAGGATAATGCGCCATGTCATAAAGCTCGAATCATCTCAGATTGGTTTCTTGAACATGACAATGAGTTCACTGTACTCAAATGGCCTCCTCAGTCACCAGATCTCAATCCAATAGAGCATCTTTGGGATGTGCTGGAACGGGAGATTCGCATCAGGGATGTGCAGCCGACAAATCTGCGCCAACTGTGTGATGCCATCATGTCAATATGGTCCAAAATCTCTGAGGAATGCTTCCAGCACCTTGTTGAATCTCTGCCACGAAGAATTGAGGCAGTTCTGAAGGCAAAAGGGGGTCCAACCCGTTACTAGCATGGTGTACCTAATAAAGTGGCCAGTGAGTGTATTTTTATGAACAAAAATCCCCCCCTTTTTCCCCCCTATCCCCCCCCCTTCGAGACCCCCTCAGTGTCTTCCTCATTTCCTATCCGATATTCTTTCCCAAATCCATAAACAATTGTATAGTATGAACATCATCTATAACATAATGCATCCTCCCCACAAATCTAATTCCATTCTATCCATGGCTGCCATATATTTTGAAATACGTTGAGTTTATTTCTCTTAGTATAAATACTTTTTTCCAATAAAATTATATGATCCGCTTGCGTGAGAAAGTCTCGTCTAGTCGGAGGCTCTTCTCTGATCCAGAACCGAGCAATCAATTTCCTTGCTATGAATAACAATCTAGCAATTGCCAGTTTGACCATAGATACCGCTGCTAATTCTTCCACATAACCTAATATACAGCCCAAAGGAATTACACACTCTCTGGGAATTATACACCTATATATCAATTCAATCCGATTCAATACAACCGTCCAGAAGGCAGACAATCTAGGGCAATGCCGCAGCATGTCTGCCCGTTCCTGCGAACATCATGGACACTCGGAATCAGACCTCAAACCCATCTTGAACAGTCTATCGGGAGTTCTGTAAGCTCTATGAATCACGTATAGTTGAGACATCCTCCCAGGTTCGCTTATAGAGATCTTAGGCACATATTCTAAAATAGATTCCCATCTATTATCATTTATCTCTCCCAATTCAGCTTCCCATTTCACTCTAGACACTCAAATCATGTATCTGATATGTGCAGACGATATTACTATGCTGGCAGAGAGTAAGAAGCACTTAAAGCTTTTGACATAGCGGAATCAGAAAAAAGGAAGATTGACGGCACTCCAGGAATGAAGAAAAAAGCCGGATTACTTACCGGTAATGCTCTTATAATGAGTCCACGACAGCACCCACTTGGAGAGAGGGATCCGCCCATAGGAACAGGAAACCTACAGAGATAAAAGAGGGCGGTTCGCCTCTCCTCCTCAGTTGGATTTCAGAGTACCAGGAGGACCGCCAATTATTAGGCCATTTTATTGTCCAATATTCTAATTTTATTAACTTTACAACTAAGAAGGTGTATATACATAATGTTAACTTCTAGGGAGGGTTAGTGAACGGGTGCTGTCGTGGACTCATTAAAAGAGCATTACCGGTAAGTAATCCGGCTTTTTACTCTTCGCCACGACAGCACCCACTTGGAGAGACTTTCAGAGACCTTCACCTGGGAGGGACCACCGTGCCGAGGACCGCTCTACCAAAGGCTAGGTCAGATGAGCATGATAAATCAAGCCTATAGTGATTATAAAAGGTAGAGGGTGTAGACCAGGTTGCCGCCTTACATATAGATTCGATTGCGACGTCTCCCCTTTCTGCCCAAGAGGAAGCCATAGCTCTGGCGGAATGTGCTTTGATACCCTCCGGAGGATTTTCATTGCTCTCGGAATATGCCAGACTGATCGCGTCTCTGATCCACCGAGGCAGAGTACCTCTTGTGACTTCATATCCCTTCTTTTGGCCCTGGAAGGAAACAAACAGAGCCCTACTCTTCCTCCAGCTGCTAGACCTCTCGATGTATTGTAACACAGCTCTTCTAACGTCTAGTGTATGGAACTTTTCTTCCTCTGGAGAAGAAGGGTTACTAAAAAATGAAGGGAGGTGGATCTCTTGCAATCTATGAAACTTCCCTGCTACCTTTGGCAAGTATGAGGGATCTGGTTTTAATATTAGCTGATCCTGAAATGTCAACAGAAAAGGAGGTTCTATTGAGAGTGCTTGTATGTCGCTAACTCTTCTGGCTGAGGTTAGTGCAACTAGCAGTACCGTTTTGAAGGATAGGTGTTTAAGGGATATTGAGTCTAATGGTTCAAAGGGAGGACGTGTTAGAGCCTCCAGAACCAGGTTTAAGTCCCAAGGAGGAACTCTAGGTATGTGCATTGGCTCGCTCCGTTCACAGGCCGAGATGAATCTGCTTATCCATCTATTGCCTGCCACGTTATAACTATAGAGGGCCCCTAGAGCCGATACCTGGACTTTTAGTGTATTAACAGATAGGCCTAATTCCTTTCCTCTCTGTAGGAATTCTAGGATCGCTGTGATTGGAATTTCTCCAGAATCAGGGCCCGTGTGTGATTCTAGAAATTTTCTCCATACTCTGGTGTAAATTTTTGTCGTTGCCACTTTCCGACTTAGTAGGAGTGTAATGACTAATCCCTCCGAGAATCCCCTTGATCTTAACATTTCCCTTTCAAGTTCCAGGCCGTCAAGTGGAGATTGTCCACTTGAGGATGGAAGAATGGCCCCTGAGAGAGGAGCCTGGGGGTTGAAGGGAGCACCCACGGGTCTGTCACTGACATGGCTTGCAGGCACGAAAACCATGGCCTTCTGGGCCAGAATGGTGCTATTAAGATTATCCGTGCTTCTTCTGCTCTGATCTTCCTGATCACCTGTGGTAGTAGTATAATTGGTGGAAAAGCATATGCCAGTTTGAATTGCCACGGGGCCTGGAGTACATCCAGAATTTCCGGATTGTCTGTTATATTTAGAGAGGAGAACCTTCGCACCTGCCTGTTTTCTCTGGTGGCGAAGAGATCTATTTGGGGGTAGACCCCATAGCGACACGATGTGTGTGAATATCCCCCGGTCTAGACACCACTCTCCTTGTCGCAGTGTATGGCGGCTTAGAAAATCTGCCTGGACATTGTCTCTTCCCCTTATGTGGAGGGCTGAAAGAGACAAAAAATGTTTTTCTGCTAGGGATAAAATCCTTCTTGCGGAAGACATTAAGATGACTGATCGAGTTCCGCCTTGTCTGTTCAGATACGCGACTACTGTGGTGTTGTCCGAAAGGATTCTTACGTTTTCCCCTTGCAGCTGTGGAAGAAAATGGCAAATTGCATGATAGACTGCTTTTAGTTCTTTTAAATTTGACGAATCCTTATCTTCGCCTATATCCCATAGGCCTTGGGCAAAAATATTCCCCATATGGGCTCCCCATCCTGTGGGGCTAGCGTCCGTGATAATTATACGGGAGGGTGTTATAACCCAAGGTACTCCCCCCGCTAGGTTATCGTCCGTTAGCCACCATGCAAGGGAGGTTAGGACTCCCTGGGATAGCGTGATTTTCTTTGTCAGATTCCCCCGGACACGAGATTCCTCTATGAGAATTTGGTGTTGTAGCTTCCTCGTGTGGAACTGGGCCCACCGAACTGCCGGGATGCAAGCCGTGAGGGATCCCAGAAGGGACATTGCTTCCCTTAAGGACATGTATGGTCGATCTATTGCTATCCTAACCTTCTTTTTAATTGCTGAAATTTTTACCTGTGGCAGCAGACACTTTTGGTATATGGAGTCTAGCTCGAGACCCAGGAAGGATTGGATAGACTGCGGCTCGATTCTGGACTTCTTGAAGTTTATTATCCACCCTAGGGCCTGTAGGGACAAGATTGTATCAGCAACTCGCTCATTACATTGTCGAATTGAATTTCCTACTATCAAGAAATCATCCAGATAGGGTACTATTAGTGTATCTTTCTGGCGTAAAAAAGCCATCACTTCCAGCATCACCTTTGTAAATACTCGTGGTGCGATGGAAATGCCGAATGGCATGGCCGTGAACTGGAGATGCTGTATCTTGCCATCGAGGAGGACCGCCACTCTGAGATATTTCTGATATCTGTAATGGATGGGAATATGATAATAAGCGTCCTTCAGATCCAAGCCTGCCATCATACAATTGGGGAAGAGAAGTTTAATCGTGGATCTTATGAATTCCATCTTAAATTTATGATTTATTATAAATGAATTTAATTTCTTTAGGTTGATTATCGTCCGGAATGATCCGTCTGGTTTAGATATCAGAAAGAGAGGGGAGTAAAATCCTCTCCCTTCCTGCCCTTTAGGAACCTGGACCAAAACTTTTTTGTTCAGTAGGTTCCAAATTTCAGCTTCCAGGGCCTGTTGTTGAACCGGTGAGCTGAAGGATGTTATAATTAATGAATTACTGGGTACATGATGGAATTTTATCTTTAGCCCTTCTTTAATAATGCCCAGAACCCAAGGGCTAGCCGTAATTTTCTCCCATTCTCGAAGAAAATTTTTTAGCCTTCCTCCTACTGGAGGGATTGGTTCCTCAGTTCCTGTCCCTGCGGAAGGAGGATCCCCTAAATATGGCATCTTTGCCTTTTCCTTCCTTTGTGGTCCAGCGGTTTTGATTTTCTGCTGTTCTTCCCCGACCAAATGGTCTTCTCCTAAACGCCCTCCTATAGAATGGGAGAGGAGGGTTAGGGAATCCTTTTTTCCTTTCTTTTGCCTTCATAAGGATTTCATCTAAGGCTTTCCCAAATAGGAACTCACCCTCGCAAGGAATGGTACACAGCTTTGTTTTGGACTGGGTGTCACCTCTCCAGCTTTTAAGCAATAGCTACGTCTGGCGTTATTAGCCAATCCTGCTGTTCTGGCTGCCATGCGTAAGGAATCCGCCGAAGCATCTGCTATATATGCTGCTGCGCCCCGGATTAGTGGTATGGCGGCACGTAGCTTGTCTCTGGAGATCTTCTGGTCTATCTGCTGGTCTAATTGATCGATCCAGACTAGCATAGAACGAGCTGTGCATGTACTGGCTATTGCCGGTTTAAACATACCGGTAGCCGCCTCCCATGCCCTTTTTAAAGCAGCGTCTGCTTTGCGGTCAAGAGGGTCTTTTAGCACCCCTGTGTCCTCTACCGGTAGGATCGTTTGCTTTGAAGCGGAGGCCACTGCTGCGTCCACCTTTGGGACCTTACCCCATGTCGACAAATCTTCGTCGCTAAAGGGGTACCTTCTCTTTGAGGTTGAGGGCAGATATCCTCTCTGGTCCTGTCTCTCCCATTCCTTTTTAACCAGAGCTTTTATTGCTGGAATGACCGGAAAAACTCTCCTTTTCCTATCCGTGAGCCCCGCAAACATAATTTCCTGAGTCGTTTGTGGCTCCTTTGTGTCTGTGCATCTCATTGTATTCCTTACTGATTTAACTAAATTATCCATATTATCTAAAGGAAAACAGCAACGGCTCTCCATCTGTGAGGAGGACGCTGATGTGGATGCATTGGAATCATCTGAGGCTATTTCACCCTCATCGGTGTCTACGGCCCCTGATGGCTTAGTAGTTTCGATACTAGTAGGCCTGCTAGACTGGTTTAAGGCCTGTAGTTCTTCTCTAATTATGGCCCTTATATCAACGGCTGATGTTGATGCCTGTTTCGCCGTTTCGTTAACGCATCTTTTGCACAGTCTTTTTGTGTAAGAGTCCGGTAGCGGACATGTACACAGGGCACATTCTTTATTTTTTGACTTTTCCTTCCTCTTAGTCTGAGATGGGGACATTATGACGGAGGAGAGAGGGAGATCGAGAGAGAGAGAGAGAGAGACATATCATCAGCTTGATAGGCAGAGCGACGTCCACTCACCCAGAGAAGCTGTAGGTACCGGCTCAGGAGGCTGAGAAGGAGGCTTGTTAGCGTGGCTTCTGTGGCTACGATCCGAGGAACCTCGTCTTGCGTGGTCCTTGGCTGCTGCTGCATCGCCTGCCTGGGGATGCGTGTCCTGCCTTGGTGAAGACATGATTGCACGCCGTATACTTTTGCCCCCGGCCTTTTGTAAGCCCCTTCATGCCTGGTACCTCCCCCTCCAGGTGAACTATCTGCGGCTTATTAGTATGCGCTTCAGCGCTCCTCTAGCCGCCGCTCGGCTAGTAAAATCATCATCATTTTTTTTTTTTTTTCTCTCTCTCTCTGGAGGGGGTGGGGAGCGCCTGCGTCTGTGGTGCCACCCAGCCGCGCATGCGCTGTGAGCCGAGGAGCCTCCGGTGACCCGGAAGCTCCTCCTTACCACTTCCTGCCGCGCTGTATGAGCGTTCTCCTGGACGCTGAAGCCCCTCAGGAACGCCGGAGGCTGCCGTTTTCTCCGGTTCCTGCGCCCCCACATGGACCGGAATAGATCTTCTGCCGGTGTCATGTTCTCTTCAGACGAACACCGGTCGGCGCCACCCGGTATCGGTGTTTCTGGCTCGTAGTATATCCCAGCCGAGGAGGGAGCCGGATTCCAGCACTCCCCCGTCGCTGCCTCTGGACCGGAACCCCTGCCGTTCTCGCAGCAACTGCACAGGCGGTTCCTTGGCCCAGGTAAGACTGTAGTGTATCCTGCGATTCCCCTTAGGAACAGGAAACCAACTGAGGAGGAGAGGCGGACCGCCCTCTTTTATCTCTGTAGGTTTCCTGTTCCTATGGGCGGATCCCTCTCTCCAAGTGGGTGCTGTCGTGGCGAAGAGTAAAAAAATATATTTTATTGCAGCAAATCAAGGCATATTAAAAACAAGTTGCCTGGAGTGCCGTCACTCTTCTTTTTTCTGATTCCGCTATGCTAACTAGCTTGGACGTGCACCCTCCACATGTGAATTGGCTCGTTTAATTTGGATTCCTCTCATGGCAGCTCCAAGACCTCCCTCCATAAAGCTTTTGACGTTACAGGTAGAAAGTGCGACTTAACTGAACATTAAGAAAACCAAAATCCTGACCATCACCATGAAGGAAGTCCATATAAAGATCAAAAATGTAGAAATAAAAGTGGTCGACCACTTCATTTTTTTGTGTGTCCATCATTAATTGCAGCAGCAGAATAACAGCAGAGATTATGTGTCAGATAGCACTGGGGCGCACAACCATGGACCAAAGGTGGAAGTGCAAGTGTGTCGCAATCGCTGTCAAACAAAGTCTGATCACTGCAATTGTGTTCCCAGTTGAGACATATGGCTGTGAGATGGTACCCCAAGAGAAGATTGAAAATAATTTAACCATAGTAACATAATAAACTAGGGGGGGTTCCTGTAATTAGCGACACAGGGGACTACATACTTTTAATAAGTGAATCTACCTATTTATTGGGTGAAAAGTAGTCACTGTGCTGTTTGGTATCATGGACCAAAGAAAGCTAAGGAAAGAGTTGTCTCAGGAGATAAAGAAAAATATAGATGAACATGTTAAAAGTAAAGACTATAAGTTACTACAGCTGCACATATTCAGAAATGTAAGGTCTACGGGACTATAGATAACCTCCATGGATGGGGGTAAGAGAAAAATTGATGAGAAGTTGAAGAGATGTGTAATACAAATAGTAACCAAAAAGCCCAAAACAACTTCCAAAGAGACTAGAGGTGAACTCCAAGATCAAGGTACATCAGTGCCAGATCGCACCATCCGTCGCTGTCTAAAGAGGACTTAACGGATGACTACCAAGTGGCAAACCATTGTTGCCACAAGGCTCCCTGTAAAGTGTCCTTTGGACAGAGGAGACAAAACTGGAGCTTTTTGGTGTCACATCAGCTCTATGCTCAAATGAAGCATAGAAAGAAAAGGACATTGTACCTACAGTGAGACATGGAGGAGGCTTTGTTAGGTTTCTGGGCGGCTTTGCTGCTTCTGGCACAGAGGGTCTTCAATTTGTGCAGGGTACAATGAAATCTCAAGACTATCAAGGGATTCTGGAGGGAAATGTGCTGCCCAGCGTCAGAAACCTTGCCCAAAGTGGCAGCTCATGGGTCCTTCAGCAGGATAATGACCCAAATCACAGAGCTAAAAACATCCAAGAATGGCTGAGAGCAAAGCATCGGATTCGTTCTCTTGTGGATTCTATGAGCCCTGATCTACAGCCTATTGAATATTTGTGGAAGGAGCTGAGATCTGATGTCTGGAGAAGACGGCTTCATACCTGAGATACAAGGAGCAGTTTGTTCACAAGAAGCCGTCAAAATCCCTGTGCATGTTGGCAGAAATCTCCTTGAGAGTCACAGAAATCGTTTGTCTGCAGCGATTGCCTCAAAAGCTTGTGCAACAAAATATTAAGTCAAGGGAACCATCATTTTTGTCCTGGCCAATTTCATTAGGTTTTTTTGTTTTGCTTTTTACATTTTCGACCACAATTGAAAAGCAAAAAAACAAAGTCTGATTCTCATTAGTTGATATTCAGTAAATTAAACTTGAAAATTACTTTTGTCAGTTTCATGTTATTTCAGTGACCATTGCGGGATTTTGTTACTTTAGCAGAAGGTACCAACAATGTCGTCCATGTCTGTATTATACCCTCATGTTTCTTTCTGATTGGCTGTGTTATATCTTAGGGTTGGGGGCTCCTCACTTTTCTCCTTGGTCTGTGGGTGCCCTTCCACATGTTATTTGTAGGGGCTCCTGACTGTATATCGTCTCCCCTCATCTCTCCCCCATTACACTATATTATTATTATATGTCACCGATGATAATGGCGTCTTCAGGTTTCTCTTCCTAATTCCATCTTCTCTGCTTATTTCAGGAAGAAAAGCCGGATACAAGACGACCGGCAGTGAGTATTCTGCACATGTGGCTCTGATGGGAGGTTTTGGCAGATTTGCTGTAAGGTCACAGCCGGCATTAAGGAAACACATGGATGTCTGGTGTCCCCAGAGGGAGCGCTGATCTTACAGAGCGACGCTCAACTCTGGGTCATAGAGGACAGAGACCCAAGTGGACGACCCCGTATATTCCATACACTATAAATACACCCGAGTGGTGCAGGATCAAAAAAACATGGCTGCTTTATTTCAAACACAGCACCGGCCCCGTCCACAGGTTGTATGTGATGGATCGGAGCTCAGCCCTATTCACTACAATGGAGCTGCAATACCAGACATGACCTATGGACGGGGGGGGCGGCGCTGAGTTGGGAGGGAAGCAGTAAAGAGAGTCTGCCCCCAAAACTCTCATTAAACCTTTTATACATTCATATAGGGGACGTAGCCTCCATAAAATACTTGTACACTAGATTTTACTTTTTTCATTTTATTAGATATGTAAATGGGGGATCCTCGGTGCACGCATGGAATGGCCAAGGGCTCAGTGCACCGTTCCACCCCTGTAATTGCAATACTCCCCATCTCCACTCATATAGACTAACATTGCTCACTTTGGAGCGCTGATTGACCTGAATTCCCAGCTCTGCACACACTGACACTGCAGGGGCCAAGAGCACACACAGTGTCTGTGTGTGCGGATGCATTCTGATCCCTATCCTATCTGCAGCTGCTGCTCACAGGATCACACGGCAGCGGACGGCCAATGCTGACAGGAGAGGAGAGCACTCTCACACTGTATCTGCCCACACTCACTCAGCTCCCGCAGTGTCAGTGTGCACACCTTATCTACCTCTCCTGTCAGCAACAGTGTGATCCTGGTGCAGTGAGTGGCTGCTGCATACAATAGGGGGATCAGAACACAGTTTCACACATTGACACTGTGTGTGATTTACACCTCTGCAGTGTCAGTGTGTGTGTGGCGCCCCTGAGGGTTCAGTCGCCACAGAGGTTCTGCACCTCCCCCAGAGGTGTGGTATCCCACTTCCCAGGTAAGGTGGAGGCACCTGACCACACTCTGACACCTACATCCAACATACACTTAGGGTCCATCCAGGGTGCCCTGCTGTACTAAAAGAGGATGATCTCATCCCTGCTGGTTAGGAAAGGGTGTTGGGAGGTGGGTGGAGCTAGAGGTTTAGAGCAGGAGAATTGTAAGGAAGTCAGGATCAGTTCTCCCCTAAGGGGAGAAGTGGAAGGACATAAACAGAGCAGCTCCTAGTTGGGAGGAGCTGCTGGAAGGAGTAGATACAGAAGGAAGCTCCCTCTAGAGGGAAGGGGATCCCAGAGGCACGGGCTGAGCGTAGGCCACCCGTGGGGCTCGTTCCACGCTGACGGCCGTCAGGTGGAGGGTTCAGGTCGCAGAAGGTTCTCGGCCCCTAGCCTAGTGGTGTGGACAACAGGACTCAGCTACCAAGCCGACAGCTGTGTCAACTTTAGGGGCCACAGCCACTAACCACAGTTATCTTCGCCAGAAAGGCAGCCAAAAGGGAGAAAGGAAACAAACTGTGCACGTTATCCGACAAGGTCCGAGGCTGCTGGCCTGGGACACTGACTGTGAGGTGTTGTGTAGGAAGAGGCGAGAAAGCAACACAGTGAGATGGCCAGGAAAGGCATATACTGAAGGTAGTGCTGGAAAAGTGTTCTCCATTTGCCTGGGAGTTTACTGAGCCTCTCACTGAAGGACACAGCACCAAGCGGGCATCTGTGTGCACCTAAACTGTGAGTAAAGCTTTGGAACTGCACCCAGCTGTGTCCTCTGAATTCTTTCTGCAAGATCTACTCAGCACAGCTACATCTCTTGCCAAATACTAACCCACTATCTTCTACAACAACTATTGCCCTGGGACAACAGCTCTGCCTGTGGAGAGCTATTCCAACTCTGCTGCAATATACCATCAGTCCCAGAGGATCTGCACCACAGCGCTGGTCACTGCTGACCAGAAACCACAGGTGGCGTCATGAACACTTTACTATAAACTCTTTATTTCATCCCTTGTAAATATTCCCCTTTTATTGGACACCCAGGGCCACGGACCGGGTCACCGACGCTGTGACACTGCCCCTTTAAGAAGCGGCCCAGTACTGAGTACCTCGCTGCCCTGGCGGGTGCTCCATGTGCAGGGCTGAGGATTGTAATAGAGTGGGTGGTGCGGTGTCCTGAGCTCTTGGCCACACCAGTGGTGCACTGAGGACCCTTCATTTACATATCTAATAAAACTGTTTTTATATAAAATGAAAGAAGTAATATCTATAGTTCAGGTCTTATTTTATAGGGGGTAAATCTCCTATATGAATGTATAAAATGGGTCAATTAGAATTTTGTGGATGACAGACTCTCTTTAAAGGAAATCATTAAGTTTTTGCTATTCCATCTGAGTGCAGCATAATGTAGGGGCAGAGACCCTGATTCCCTCTTACCAGGCTGCTTGTTGTTATTTTGATAAAATTACTATTTTATCCGTTGCAGATCTAGCAGTTCTCTGCATGCTGAGCTTCGTATAATTCTTCCCACACCACTGACTGGCAACTTTCTGCCTATACACAGGGTACACGAAAATCTGCAAATCAATACAGAGTTATACAGAGCGCATTACTTGTCCTCTAGTGATAATCTCCTGCTGAGAAAAGAGGGATTTTATCAAAACTACAGCAAGCAGCACAGTAAGTGACACAGCGCTGGAATCAGGGTCTCTGTCTTATGTTGCTATCAGATCAGATGGTAAAACCCTGGTGGCAGATTTCTATTAAAGTGGATGAGGAGATAAAGTGCTGGGATTGCACTCACTCCGGTCCCAGAAGATGCAGCGGGAGCTTTATATGCTGCGGACGGCACGGATACAACTTCTATCCAGCGCCATCCCAGTGACTTACATGTACATCCTGATGCAGCAAGTTACGCCCCATGAGGACAGACACAGGCGCCATTCTGTGTGTTAATCGCTCTCTGAAAAGAAAACCAGACACATTTTCTGGAGACTGAAAACTGCTGCACATGAATGAAGAAAAACAAAAAACAGTAAAGAGAAGGTTTCCCGGTGTTTCTCCACCTTCTACTCACATTTCATCTGTGACATCTTAGAAATCTGCGGGATTTTGCTATAAATCATTTCCTATTTTCACAGCTTCGGACACATCCTCCGACTCCAATAATCCGGCCAACGCCTAATGGTGAGTGGTGATGTCTTCTGTAAATGCTGCCGCCGTGCAATGAGGGGAGAATTAGGAGAAACTTACTGGGGTAAAGAGGAAAGTGCTGAGGAGGGAAGGGATTGGATTTGTCTTTTCTCATATATATATTGATCATTTATAATGTGATCGTCACTTACAAGAGAAGAATATAAATGCTGTATATTCCCGGTACATGGACGGTGCAGACTGGGGGAGCAGACAGATTCCTTCACAGCTGGTCATACACTAAAAATGGAGAAAGGAAAGAAAAAGAGTGACAAATTGGAAAAACAATTAGTGCATGAGAAAGTTACAGCCTGGGAGAGACCCCGTCCGTAATAATCCCAATCCTCCCTTTTCTACCGAGATTAAAGAGAATAAAAAAAAAAAACACTAGGCAGCTAGCCCCTCCATTGTCTGGTTGGGTGACTGGTTGTTTTCATCAGTGGAATGCCCCTGTGCTGCCCCAGCCTTTATCAATGTAGGTCTAGTGCATCCCGCTAGTGCATTAGTAAAGGTTTTGGTGAGTCTACCTTTCATGTAATGTGTTTGGTTTTTTTTATTTTCTATGTTCACTGTAAAGAGAATCTATCACCGTGTTGTTGCTGTCTTATCTGAGAGCAGCATTAAAGTAAGTACAGAAACCCTGATTCCAGCACTGGGTCACTTACTGGGCTTCTTGATGTAGTTTGATAACACGCTGTTTTATATGCTGCAGCTCTGCTAGTCTTCTCATTGATGAGTGTCTGTTCGGTAGTCCTATATATTCATGAGCTTAGTCTATCCTCGCCATACAGTACTGATTGTCAGCTTTCTATGTGTTAGGGACGGCGGAACGCACTAAATATTAAATAATAGAAAGTGCGTTCGCCGCCCGGGGTCCACCGTGCAGAAGGTGTTAACACTGCTGCTAGATAATGGCGGACACTAAATATGGCGGTATATCGCACACGGGTTGAACGTCACCCGCTGTGCACTGGTCGTACTCTGTTAACTTCACAGAGACGCTAAAGCATTAACTTAAATACTGAGCCTGTTGGACTGACAGGTCTCAGAGGAGTGCACGCACAGTATATGGCCACAGGAGCTGGGCACTAGGCAGAGGGTCAGAGTCCGTCTAGACCTACCGTGCGTGCGGCGTCGCAACTGCGCACGCCAAGAGGAGCTGCAGACTGCAGCGCGGCAACAGACACTGCCGCTAATCGACTGTGCCCGGTAGCAGGCGCACTGTCGGACGCTAGCACTGTGGAGGATGCTGTTGTGGCTTGCCACTGGCTGGCGCTGACTCTAAAGCTAAGTCCCTATACACACTCGTAATATCAGAGGGAGGGGATCTTAATGAGTCATTCGCAGGTTCATGCATCCATCATCATTCACACAATAGCAACTAGAGACTATACTAGCGCATGGCCGAGCGGCCATGTGAACCTTTTATAGCCGGAAGCTTCCAGCTCCCCGAGATGGACCAATCAGATCACGAGAAGGACCTGGACATGTGACTCCCGATCTCCAATGGGAGATCGTCTTGTGAGCATGCTCAGTAGAGCGACTGGAGGACAGCTTCTGAAGTGACTTGCTGCTGGGCAGCCTGCGCTGCTATTGCCGGCCCAGAGGTGGCAGCAATAGTCAAACCCAGAGAGCTAATCTGAGCAGAGCGTCTGGGACGCCGAGATTGCTGTGCAGGCTCCCGAGCGGTCAAGACCGCTGAATGCAAGGCTCTGGATTCCTGCTGTGCAGTTGGAGGAACCCAACGCCTAACACTATGGGCCATAAGCTGTCAGTCAGTGTTGTGGGTGTGATTATGTGGAGCTTATTGAGAGGACTAGCAGAGCTGCAGCAGATAAATCAGATTTTGTCAATTACAGAAAGTGACACATTGCTGGAATAAGGATCTCTGCTCCTATTAAAGTCTTTCCCCTGATTGGGAAGCATCAACCAAGTGACAGATTCCCAATAATCACCTTATCATCATCCTTGCAGCTAAACCGTGCTCCTCCTATGTAGTTTGGCCTCCTTTAAGGTGTTGTCTAATACTCTGATATTGATGAGCTATCCATAGGGAAGGTCACCAGTATCAGATTGGTGGGGTCTGACATCCGGCTGCTGAAGTGTTTTATTAGTTGCTTCACATAACAATCACACCATTACAATAACATAAAGTGGCAGCAGTATAGCCTGATTGATGTAGGGTGACAGTAGTGTCACAATGTTGCGGGTTTTAACCCTTCATCAAGCTTAAACCAGCAAGAACCAGATAGGAAATTCAGTGTGGTATTTCTCAGCAGTGTGAGGGATGTGACCTTACTTTCAGCCACTGTAACATGGTCTGGGTCATTATACAGGGGTTTCATAATAGTGAAGAAATGTCCATTGTGGAGAGTTCTGGAGAATTAGGAGGACGGGAGAAGGCCCCAGACTGATGGACATCTTGCAGCACGGAGATAATGAGGTTTATTTAATGAGGTCTGGAAGACGGTGGATAAGGTCTGATACAGTCTGTAACTCTACTGGAAAGTACAGGAGTCCTTGCCGTATCCATAGATGCTGTCTGATAGATTTATCTTTGCTGTTGAGTGATATGGAGGCTGCTGTAAAAGCTCATGGGTTGTATCTACAAAGTAGTCGCTGACTGGTGCAGTGAGCTAAGGGGAAAATGGTCAGCACTTGGATCAGTACCAGAGAGGGAGGGAAAATAACAGAATCACAGGTCAGAGATGTGGTCAGGAAAATACCTTCCCTCACCCCTGTGCTCCCGTCTATCCATGCTGCCAATACAGGACCTACTGAAGATACGCCTGTCCCGCCTTTGCTGGGCAGTACGCTTGCCGCTCAGCTCGTGCTGCATATAGTTTCCCCGTTGGGAGCGGTTTCCTTTTCTGCCGGACCGCACATTCACCTTACAGCCAAACCTCCCTAGTCCTCCTCTCACCCGGCTTATGAATCCTCAGATACCTTCACCACAGAAGAGGTGACGTAAGAGAAGAAATCAGAGGAGCAGGTGTTCTTCCTCACACCACCACATGGCCTTTTATAGGGTTGGATTGTTTAATTTACTCCTTTGTGTAACCTGTCCTAGCAAATAACGGGATAATCTCCTATGTACAGTGCTGCTTCATAGTTTGGGAACCCTTCAGAATTTTCCATTTTTCTGCATAAATTTGACACAAGTCCTAAAAGTAGATGCATAGAACAAAACCAAACAAATGAGTCAAAATATTAGACTTTGATTTTTTTTTAAATGAGGAAAAATGAACCAATATCACAGGTCTGAGAGAATCAAAAGTAAGTGAACCTTTAGAATTAGCAAGGTAAAATTAGTCTGATGCTTTCAATCAATGGGATGCAATCAGGTGTAAGTGGATGTCCTGTTTCAGCGATCTATCAAAGTCTGATCATCAATCAAGTTTGTAGTAGTGTATCATGGCACAAAGGAGATTTCTGAGGACTTCAGAAGAAGAGTTGTTGATGCTCATCAGGTTGGAAAAGGAAGCAAAACATCTCTAATTAGTTTGGACTTCAAAACAAGGAAAAGTCAGACATATTGTACAAATGGAAGAAAATCACCCTCCCAGGGAGTCGTTGATCAGAAATGATCACTAATAGCAAGGTGTATAATAGTCCATGAGGTGACAAAGGAACCCAAGGTGAACTCTAAGCAACTAAAGGCTTCTCTCACAATAGTCAATGTTCAGGATTCCACCATCAGGAGGACACTGTACAACAATGGTGTGCGGTGTGCATGGCAGGACTGCAAGTCATTTCTCCTCAAAATGAACATTGCTGTCAGTCTATACTTTGCTAAAGATCGCATGGAAAAGCAAGAAGGCTAAAAGGAACAATGTCCTTTCTATGGATGAAACTAAAATAGAGCTTTTTGGTTTAAATGAGACACATTGGTTTGGAGAAAGAAATACACTGCATTACAGCATAAAAACCTTATACAATCTGTGAAACACAGTGGTGTCAGGGTGTTAGGACTTGGACTGCGTACCTGTTTTGTCTGCTCTTGCCCTTAGTTCTGTTGGATTGTGCCCTTACCCAAAATGGAGTTGCTGGCTTCACGGGGGCCATCGTGTTTCCTGTCTGCTGCATATATAAAGGAACTCTGCACACTATACCTTGCTTGTGTATCTTGTACCTTACTAGCTGGAAGGACTTGCAACCTGTTTGTTTCTTCTATTCCTCGGGATACCCCGCTTGCTTCTGGATTTACGTACCACCGGAAAGACTCTGTTGCCCTACACCTACTCTGCACCCACCTCCGCTACGGTCTGCCCTCCATTAGGAGCCGGCCCGGGCTCTGGATCCTGCCTTGCTGGACTTGTATTTGCACCCTCGGTCTGTACTACTAACATCTGCATATTCTTGAGACTGTCTTATTGCCTGCTAGAGTTGTAGTTTGCATCAGTTATCTGAAGTTTATCTCTCTTGAAAATATGTATGTATCATGAACTGCGATATACCGTGTTTGTCTTCATTCTGACCCACGTCATCAGTCTCCATAGAACTTTAGCATAATCTTATTACACAGGGTTTAGTCCAGTTTTGCTACATCTAGGCCAGGATGGCGGCCATCACTGATGAAACTATAGCACTCAGAGGAAAATGTCACAACACCTGTCCATGAGCTGAATCTCAAGGGAACGTCTGTCATCCTCCAAGACAATGAACCAAAGCACATAAGTCGTTCTACAGAAGAATGGTCAAAGAAGAATAAAGTTTGAATGTACAAGTCACAGTCCTGACCTTAGTCCTATAGTGGAAGGAGCTGAAGTGAACAGTTCATGGGAGAAAACCACCAATATAACAAAGGTGAAGCTGTTCTGTAGAGAGAAATTAGCCACAATTCCTACAAGCCGATGTGCAGGACGATCCAACAATTACTGGACACATTTAGATGCAGTTATTGCTGCACACGGCGTCACTCCAGATACTGAGAGCAAAGGGTCACATACGTTTGATCTTTTTCCTCAATAATAAAATTACAAAATCTAAGATTTTGACTCATTTGTTTGGATTCTCTTCATCTACTGATAAAATCTGATGTATTTTTAGGCAAAATTTATACAGAAATATGGAAAATTCTGAAGGGTTCACAAACATTCAAGCGAGACTGTATGTGCTGCTGTCAGGATGTCCAAAAGACTCCATTTACCACCGCAGCTATCTGTCGGGGCTTGTGGACGATTCCCAGTGACATCCAGCTTATGGCTATGACGTGACTCGGGATCAGCGGCAGATAAGTGATAAATCTACAGTCACATAATTATCTCTATATATAACTGTACAGTCGTCACCCAGAGGTGTTGTGTCCTTTACACAATGTGTCTCCTCTCACTTTCTGGCGTAGTAAAGCTCATGTAGTGACATACACATATATTACTGGTACTTTCCCCCATTATAGAAGGTGATGGAGCATTTAGGACATTATTAGACCGGAGTAATGATCTCTAATGGGAACGGTTTGTACTTTTTCTCATTACAGAACCGGACGAGAGACGTCTTCTGCCTCCATCCTTGTGGACTATGAAGAATCTCACCTTTCATCTGTCATTACTTCATTGTGTGTGATTATATAGGAACCGGCCGTATGCAATAATCTGATTATTATTTCGTCTAATCTCGGAATAAAATGACCGCTCATAAAAAACAATTACAAAGCAGAATTGTGAGGCCTCCGGCTGGGTCCTGGTGATGGAGGTCACGTTTTCTCGGAAGCTTTTGGGTGAAGTCTTTACATATTTGTGTCTCTTACACAGTTATTCTCATTAATGGCGCATTATACTGGGGGCGGGATCGCTGCATATAACATTATGTCGCTTTATTTCATGCTTTTTACATTCGTTATAACATTTTCTGTGAGGATTTGGGTTTCTTTTTATTGTAGCTTCAGTTTTGTTCTGATTTTATTGATATTTTTCTATTGATATGATTAGATATCAGTACAGGAGACAACAGGGCACAGAGCAAATGTTGTATTATACCGGAGGGGTCATTATCCGTTCTTACATGTTACACAGGGAAATGCAGAGGTCCCATGTAAGGCCTCCTTCACATGTCCGTGTTTCCAGTACGTGTGACCCCCATCTTTGTCATGGACCCCACACGTCCCCATTATAACCTATGGTGATCTTCACATGTCCGTGTTTTCCAGCAGCTGGATACCAAAACCCAATACAAGTCTACGGGTCTGTGTAAGACGTGTGCAGCGCACGGACGGCGTCAGTGTACGGTCCGTGTGTAACACTGCAGAGTATAGGAGAAGCTTTGTCATTTCATTCTTTATCCATACCGGAAACACAGATGGCACACTGATCCAACACACTGGTGACACCGGGCCTGTGTTTCCGGTATCAGGTTCATATGGACGTGTGACGGGGCACTGATCGCTCAGCTCACATTTAGGCTATGTTCACACTGGGCGTTTTTGCAGTTTTGTTTTAATGCAAATTTTTGGCTGTGTTTCATTACCAGCAAAGTCTATGAGATTTTAGAAAATCTCATGCAGACACCTTGGTTTTTTTGTCATCAGGATTTTGTGCTTGTCATGGTTTTTTGCACAGTGGAGCATGTCACTGCATTCAGCATTTTGTCTGCTCTTTTTCAGCTTTTTTCACCCACTGAAATGAATTGGTGTTGAAAAAACGCACCAAAAACGCAGGTATCAAGTTTTGCTGCGTTTTTTTTGTTGTTTTTTTTTTTTGCCAAAACCTGATTCTATAGAATAAGATTTTTTTTTTCAACAATAAACTTTATCAGCATTTCCAAGAGACAAATCTAGCAAAACCGCAGAAAAAAAAAAACTAAGGAAAACATGCTTTTTTCTCCATCTTCTTTCCTGCCAAGAGATCAGGTTTTGCTGCATAAAAAAACGCCAAAAAAACACCTAAGTATGAACTTCCCCTTACACTGCAGGGTAATAACGCCATCTGCTGCATGTGATCCCAGCGGGAAGAGGAGGATCGGGGCCGGGTTATTATAAGGAGAATGTATAGGGATGAGTTTAATACAGATACTAGTGGTGCGACTGTATATCACTACTGCAGCAATAATAATGACCCCTGTATTGTAGTGACCCGATGCACAAACACCGAGAGATCCAGCTCTGACGCCTCCTGCAGATCAGCGTGGACGAGCACTGTGACTGCGCTGACATGGACCTAATGATCGTCCAGACTAATCTGCATGTGGCTTCAGAGTTGGGTTTCTCGGCGCTGACACATCGGATCACTACCAGACAGGCGCCATCTTTATTGCTGTACTGGGATCTATACAGATGGACCACGAGACTCGGCAGTAAAATCGTCCTGACAGGTTCCCTTTAAGAGCAGCTGATCATTTGCCAGAAGTGGAGAGAGCGATAGTAACAAGGATCTATTAAGAAAAATGTTTGTGGATCAGAATATGCTAATTTTATGCTAATGACCGAGCTCCTGACTGAATGTGAGGCAATCAGCCCCGAGACATTATATAACACCACGAAATATCATCCAGAATAACAGAAATCAGAAGGAAACATAATCCCCGGATTTTCTGCTCCAGGACTTGGTTTGGTTTTTTTGTATAAAAATTGGAATAATTATAATAATTAAAATGTGATCGCCTGTATTGTGTGAAGCTGATATAAATGGATCTTACAGTATTTCCTGATCACTGATCTATAAATAAAGGACATTTACATCGATGTCACAGTCGTCTTTTTCCGTTACTTTTACTGTGGAATTTAATACAATGTTTCCCATGTTATTATAATTACAAAAAGCTACAAACTCCGGAATATTAGAAAAGTGCAATTCATTCTACTGGGGACAAGAAACTTACTGGGGAGTTTATCTCCAGAAATATAACACCTTCCGGGCAGTCACGTTACTTTTTACATAACATTATTTTTCCGTCCGGTCGTATGAGGACTTTTACGGGAGTTGTAGTTTTGGATTTCATTTTTCCTTCGCTTAGTGTGGGATAAAGAGGAGCCGGGAACTTGTTCTGCAGATCTGTCTGATTGTGGCGATAATGACGGGTTTTCCCCAGATTTTATTGTTTTTAATAAATCGTCATTTTCTGCCCCCATTACTGTTATGTTCTAATTACTACTGTACATTTTTGGGAAGATTGTAGAGAACGAACAAGCGGCAATTCTAAGTTTCCATTTTTTCCTGTACAGAGTGTAACGTGTGGAGTAATTGATTTTATAATGATAAATCACACTTTTACATATACATTATAAGTATGCATATTTTTATTTTTTTATCAATATTTATTTTGGAAATGGGTGTGGGGTGACTTAAGCTTAGTTTTTATTTAATATATGAAAAAAAAAAAATTGAAACCCAATTTAAGGTACATGTGTTTTATCTTTTAGGGCTCATACTCACTTGCGAGAGACTCACTCCATTTTCCATGAAAACCTGGCACGGCTGCCGGGACTCGGACCGGAGCGGTCGGCTACATGTATTTCTATGAAGCCGCAAGCTACAGTCCCAGTACTGGCGGCAGTGCCGGGTTTTCATGCGAGAGACTCGCACAAAAATGGAGCGAGTCTCTCGCAAGTGAGTATGAGCCCTAAATATTTATTCCATGTTTTGGGGAGGCAAGTAAAATAAAAACGGCTAGTCTGGTATATTTTTTTTTTCCATTGTGTTCACCATGTAGGTTCAATAATCGGACATTTTTCTCACAAAATTAGAATATCATCAAAAAGTTAATTTATTTCAGTTCTTCAATGCAAAAAGTGACTCTCCTCTATTCTATAGAGTCATTACACAGAGTGATCTATTTCACGTGTTTATTTCTGTTAGTGTTGATGATTATGGCTTACAGCCAATGAAAACCCAAAAGTCATTATCTCAGTAAATTAGAATACTTTATAACACCAGCTTGAAAAATGATTGTAAAATCTGAAATGTTGGCCTACTGATATGTATGTTCAGTAAATGCAGTCAATACTTGGTCGGGGCTCCTTTGGCATCAATTACTGCACCAATGCGGCGTGGCATGGAGGCGATCAGCCTGTGGCACTGCTGAGGGGTTATGGAAGCCCAGGTTGCTTTGATAGCAGCCTTCAGCTCGTCTGCATTGTGGGGTCTGGTGTCTCATCTTCCTCTTTGACAATACTCCATAGATTCTCTATGGGGTTAAGGTCAGGCGTGTTTGCTGCCAATCAAGCACAATGATTCTGTTGTTTGTAAACCAGGTATTGGTCCTGCTGGAGAATGACATTTCCATCTCCAAAAAGCTTGTCAGCAGAGGGAAGCATGAAGTGCTCTAACATTTCCTGGTAGCGGCTGCGCTGACTTTGGTCTTGATAAAACACAGTGGAATGAAACAAAGTCCAGCTCACTGTAGTAGACATCTTAAGAAATTCGAAGCACGGAAATGCTGTGTCAGGGTGTGAAGCAACCAAAAGAAAGGAGGATCCAGCTCAAAGAAATAGTGAAAAAAGCTTGTCTTTATTCACTGAAAAATGTGCTCAGTAGAGGATAAAAACATCAGCGTGAACAGTGAATAAAATGCGATATCGACGCGTTTCTAGTGACTAAGCACCCTTAATCATGATATCCCAGATCACTCTGTAATGACTCTATATAATAGGAGTTTCACTTTTTGTATTGAAGAACTGAAATAAATTAACTTTTTGATGATATTCTGATTTTGTGAGAAGCACCTGTAAATCCCCTCGATCCCTCATAATATCCTGCACTACATCCCTCTAACCACTAACAGGGGATGTCCAGTAATGTACAACCGCTTTCTAAATATTATTGTTCTCCACAAAAATAATGCATACTTACTGCCTATGATGTCAGCACTGTGTTTCTCAGCAGCCATGTGGCATTGTATTGGCAAGTGACTGCTGCAGCCAATCACTAGTCGCTGATCGACTGCAGCGGCCATTTGACATTATGTCAAGAAGCAATCACAGCTCAGACAACACAGGAGAGGTGCCGGTACGGGAGGAAATTATGTGTTCTTAATTTTATGTAGGGGCAGACTAGGAGTTAAGAGGTTATCAAGCATTGGACAACCCCTATAAATGTCACAGATCATAGGTTCTTTAACCCCTTAATCCCATGTGACGTACTATCCCGTCCATGTGCCCTGGGACTTAATTCCCAGGGACGGGATAGTACGTCACAGCGATCAGCGGCGCCCACGTGGTGAGCGCCGCTGATCGCGGCCGGGTGTCAGCTAATTATCACAGCTGACACCCGGCACAATGTGTCAGGGGCGGTCACGGACCGCCCCCGACACGTTAACCGCTTGCACACCGCGATCAAACACGATCGCGGTGTACCGGGGGTTAAAGGGAAGCATCGGCAGGGAGGGGGCTTCCTCCGTGCTTCCCTGAGCCCCCCACAGCAGCGCAATGTGCAGCGCTGCTGCGGGGGGCTCTTTCCCTACAGGCCCCCGGATTCAAGATGGCGACGGGGACCTTCAGGGGCCTGTAGGGAGCTGACTTCCTCAGTGCCTGCAAAGCGCAGGCATGAGGAAGTCTGCGTCTATGCCTGTGACAGATCGCTGATCTGTCACAGTGATCTGTGATGTGATGGATCAGCGGTCTGTCACAGGACAGTGATGTCCCCTCTGGGACAACGTAATAAAGTTAAAAAAAAAAAAGTGTAAAAATAATTAAAAAAAAAAAAAATCGCTAAATAGATTAGAAAAAAAAAAATATATTCCCCAATAAATTCATTTTTTGGAAATAAAAAAAGAAAAAAACAATAGAAGTACACATATTTGGTATCGCCGCGTCAGTAACGACCTGCCCTATAAAACTGTCCCATTAGTTAACCCCTTTAGCGAACCCCTTAAAAAATAAAAAAACGAAGCAAAAAAATAATGATTTATTATCCTACCGCCGAACCAAAAGTGCAATAACGCGCGATCAAAAAGACTCATATAAATATCCATGGTACCACTGAAAACGTCATCTTGTCCCGCAAAAAACGAGCCGCTATACAGCGTCATCAGCGAAAAAATAAAAAAGTTATAGCTCGCAGAATAAAGCGATGCAAAAATAATCATTTTTTATATAAAATAGTTTTCATTGCATAAAACCGACAAAACATAAAAAAAGACCTAAATGAGGTATCGCTGTAACCGTACTGACCCGAAGAATAAAAGCGCTTTATCAATTTTACCGCACGCGGAACGGTGTAAACGCACCCCCCAAAAGAAATTCATGAAACGCTGGTTTTTGTTCATTCTGCGTCCCAAAAATCGGAATAAAAACCGATCAAAAAATGTCACGTGCCCGAAAATGATACCAATAAAAACGTCAACTCGTCCCACAAAAAATAAGACCTCACATGACTCGGTGGGTCAAAATACGGAAAAATTATAGCTCTCAATATGTGGTGATGTAAAAACTATTTTTTACAATAAAAAGCGTCTTTTAGCATGCGACAGCTGCCAAACATAAAAACCGCCATAAATAGTAAATCAAACCCCCCGTTATCACCCCCTTAGTTAGGGAAAAATAATAAATACATTTTCTTTTAATTTTATTTCCATTTTCCCATTAGGGTTAGGGCTAGGGTTAGGGCTGAGATTAGGGTTAGGGGTGTGTTGGGGTTAGGGTTGGAGTTAGAATTGGGGGGTTTCCACTGTTTGGGCACATCAGGGGCTCTCCAAATGCAACATGGCGTCTGATCTCAATTCCAGCCAATTCTGCGTTGAAAAAGTCAAATGGTGCTCCTTCCCTTCCAAGCTCTGCCATGCACCCAAACAGTGTTTTACCCCCACATGTAGGGTATCAGCCTACTCAGGACAAATTGCAAAACAATTTTGGGGTCCAATGTCTCCTGTTACCCTTAGGAAAATAAAAAATTGGGGACTAAATGATCATGTTTGTGGAAAAAAATGATTTTTTTATTTTCACGCCCAGGCGTTATAAACTTCTGTGAATCACTTGGGGGTTCAAAGTGCTCACCACACATCTAGATAAGTTCTGTGGGGGGTCTAGTTTCCAAAATGGGGTCACTTGTGGGGAGTTTCAATAGTTTAGGTACATCAGGGGCTCTCCAAACGCACATGACACCCGCAGACCATTCCATCAAAGTCTGCATTCCAAAACAATTCCTTCCGAGCCCCGACAAGTGCCCATACAAGCAAGAAAGAAAAGAACCAGTGCATAGACGTCCAATGTAATGAAAAAAATCACATAGCTTTTATTGAAAAACACAGGTTAAAAATGGCAGGCAAGGGGTGACACAAAAAGAACCAGAGCAAGAAGGTACACAGGGTCTGCAAAACCCTGATATCCAGAATTCTATGTTATAACACATGGTAGAGTGGGTGGAAATGGTTAAATCCGTTTAACGACTAATCAAACGGTCACAGCACATAATAAATAGCAGGCCAGTTTATTCTACAATATAGGGTATAATCCCCAACAGGACTGCTACACTTAAGGTGATCATGCTGAGACCAAAGAATACACATAAATACATACCAGGAGGGGAGGACACTGGACCCCAAGCTCTGAAAACCCCCTGGCCTGCTATTTATTATGTGCTTTGGCCATTTGATTATGACAATTAGTCATCAGTTAAACGGATTTAACCATTTCCACCCACTCTACCAGGTGTTATAACATAGAATTCTGGATATCAGGGTTTTGCAGACCCTGTGTACCTTCTTGCTCTGGTTCTTTTCGTGTCACCCCTTGCCTGTCATTTTGCCATTTTTAACCTGTGTTTTTCAATAAAAGCTATGTGATTTTTTCATGACATTGGACGTCTATGCACTGGTTCTTTTCTTTCTTGCTTGTATCTATTTGCAGTGTGTCCTGCACTGATTTGCTATGGGCTGATCCTAATGCTTGTTATGTTTTGAATTTATTTACAAATACTACATGATGTTATTTTGTCTCAGCCCTGTGGTCTGTCATGTGTACCCATACAGTAGTTTTCTCCCACATATGAGGTATCAGCGTACTCAGGACAAATTGGACAACAACTTTTGGGGTCCAATTTCTCCTGTTACCCTTGGGAAAATAAAAAAAATGGGGACTAATTGATCATGTTTGTGGAAAAAATACGATTTTTTTATTTTCATGCCCGGGCATTATAAACTTCTGTGAAGCACTGGGGGGGTTCAAAGTGCTCACCACCATCTAGATAAGTTCCTTAGGGGGTCTAGTTTCCAAAATGGGGTCACTTGTGGGGGGTTTCCACTGTTTAGGTACATCAGGAGCTCTCCAAAAGCAACATGACACCCGCAGACCATTCCCTCAAAGTCTGCATTCCAAAACGTCACTACTTCCCTTCCGAGCCCTGACATGTGCCCATACAGTAGTTTTCTCCCACATATGAGGTATCAGCGTTCTCAGGACAAATTGGACAACAACTTTTGGGGTCCAATTTCTCCTGGTACCCTTGGGAAAATAAAAAAATTGGTGACTAAAAGATCATGTTTGTGGAAAAAAGACGATTTTTTTATTTTCACGCCCAGGCATTATAAACTTCTGTGAAGCACTGGGGGGTTCAAATTTCTCACCACACATCTAGATAAGTTCCTTGGGGGGTCTAGTTTCCAAAATGGTGTCATTTGTGGGGGGTTTCCACTGTTTTGGTACATCAGGGGTTTTCCAATCGCGACATGGTGTCCGATCTCAATTCCAGCCAAAAACGTTAAATGGCGCTGCTTCCCTTCCGAGCTCTGCCATGCACCCAAATAGTGGTTTACCCCCATGTGGGGTATCAGCGTACTCAGGACAATTTGCACAATAACTTTTAGGGTCCTGTTACCCTTGGTAAAATAAAAATTGGGGGTGAAAAGATCATTTTTGTGGCAAAAAAATATGATTTTTTAATTGTACCGCTGTACGTTATAAACTTCTGTGAAGCCCTTGTGGGTTCAAAGTTCTCACCACATATCTAGATAAGTTCCTTGGGGGGGGGTCTAGTTTCCAAAATGGGGTCACTCGTGGGGGGTTTCCACTGTTTAGGTACATCAGGGGCTCTCCAAACGTGACAAGGCGTCCGATCTGAATTCCAGCCAATTTTGCATTGAAAAAGTCAAACGGCGCTCCTTCCCTTCTGAGCTCTGCCATGCGCCGAAACAGTGGTTTCCCCCCCACATATCAGGTATCAGCGTACTCAGGACAAATTGCACAATAACTTTTGCAGTCCAATTTCTCCTGTTACCCTTGGTAAAATAAAAAAAATTGAACCTGAAGTATTTTTTTGTGAAAAAAGTTAAATGTTCATTTTTTTTAAAGATTCAAAAAATTCCTGTGACGCACCTAAATGTTTAATAAACTTCTTGAATGTGGTTTTGAGCACCTTAAGGGGTGCAGTTTTTAGAATGGTGTCACTTTTGGGTATTTTCTATCATATAGACCCCTTAAAGTGGCTTCAAATGTGATGTGGTCCGTAAAAATAAAATGGTGTTGCAAAAATGAGAAATCGCTGGTCAATTTTTAACCCTTATAACTTCCTAACAAAAAAAAATTTTGGTTCCAAAATTGTGCTGATGTAAAGTAAACATGTGGGAAATGTTACTTATCAAGTTTTTTGTGTTCCGTATCTCTGTGATTGAAGGGCATAAAAATTCAAAGTTGGAAAATTGCAAAATTTTCAAAATTTTCGCCAAATTTCCGTTTTTTTCACAAATAAACGCAAGTTATTTGAATGAAATTTTACCAGTAACATGAAATACAATATGTCATGAGAAAACAATGTCAGAATCATCGGGATCCATGGAAGCGTTTCAGAGTTATTACCTCATGATGGGACAGTTGTCAGAATTGTAAAAATTGGCCCGATCATGAACGCGCAAACCACCCTTGGGGCTTAAGGGGTTAAAACAATCTTTTTTTCTCTTCTGGGAGATGGTAACTTGACAGCAGCTGATGGGTAGAGTGGTAGAGACCTGGCAGTAGTCCTATGACTTATGGAGACAATATCCCATCCTCCAGTAGTGACCGGTGATTACTGGGATGTGATCATAGTGTTTGGGTAGCATTTCACGTTCTTCGATTCTTGATGAGGGATTTCCCAGAACACGACAAGACCGGTCACGTTACAATATGGAGACTCCATACAGCCTGCACAGAGGCTTCTCCAGGTGATGAATATATCTAAGCTGAATTATTAGCACTGGAGAAGAATAATCGGATACCAGACCCACCGCGACACCAGGCCCCTCCGACAGCGATGGCATCAGAGGTCCGAGGAGAAGAAACATTTCTCAGGATTTCCCCGTCAGTAATATGGTTGGGAATCACTGAGTTATGGATGAAGTAGATCCACAGACGATCAGCATCGTTCACACACATTGTATATGATTTCTATGATATTAGATTTTGGACGGTACCAGCAGTTAGAAATAAAATATGATGTATAAAGCAGATAATTAATAAGCACAGTCTGATCAATACATTGTATGACCAAAGAGACGTGACAGTGCCCCCTCCCCACTGCTAGGAAGGTCAGGATTAGCCCATTTCTGGGGGTTTGAGTGAAATTATGTTTAATTTGCCTTTTTTTCTGTTTTTTTTGTGTTGTTCTAATACACACACAGGAAATGAAAATGTGTATAAAAGAACCTGTCAGCAGGATTGTGCACAGTAACCTATAAAAGCAAAAGGTGGCTCCTTTGAAGAACCTAGAATATAAGACATATTTTCAGTTGTTTCACACTTTTTTGTTAATTATATAATTCCACATGTGTTAATTCATAGTTTTGATGCCTTCAGAGTGAATCTACAATTTTTATAGTCATGAAAATAAAGAAAACTCTTTGAATGATAAGGTGTGTCCAAACTTTTGGTCTGTACTGTATATATATATATATATATATATATATATATATATATATATATACAGAACAATATACAAGTATGCAGTCAAGAGTGTAGTACAAGGATAAGGTATAGATAGGTTGCAATTACCATGTTATGTAGCATGTGACCACAGGGAGGAGCTGATGGATCACAGGTCCAAATCTTAGTTACATGGTTTTCCTGGCTGCGTCAGTAGATCCTCCTGCCAGTAGAAAAACCTAAGTACCCGTTTAGCTTTTTTTTTGCTTTAATTATTGTATTGTTAGCGTTGTTACTTATGACTTGTGTTTTGAAACTGTTAAACTGTAAAGCGCTGCGGAATATGTTGGCGCTATATAAATAAAGATTATTATTATTATTATTAAGTAGTTATAAATTATAAACCTAGCACTCAACTTTAGGATATTCAGAAGAATATTTATTGTAGCACGTAAAAAAAGTTTTGGTCAAATTTTGACCTTCTTCAGTTACATACCAGTTAGAACCAAGTTGTGCTCACGGTGTTTTTCCTTCTCAGTAGAAAAAACTAAGTCCAAAATGAGGGGCTGCGTTATATCTCTTAAGGCTGCTCCCTCCCACACTCTGTGCCTACCCCTGGGCGTGTGCAGCCTCTGTCTTCCCATATCTGATTTTTCTGTCCAGAACCGTGGAGGCTCCTAAGTTTCTGCCAAAAGCTCTGAAAGGAATGGCAGTGGTGTCACTGGATTCTGCTGGATGTTATCTGCGCATAGAGATTAAATATGCCTACCGTATGTAATGCCTGGTAGCTATGCTTTATAGCTCAATAACGCAGAGTGCTACACGTGGCTGCCAGGCACGGGCGTGTGGGGGAAGGAATGCCAATTCCGATTATGTGCTCGGCTAGTCTCAGAGATATTGCATTTTATAGGTCATTTTCCAGATTCAATACCTCAGAGCCTTGCTGTGACCTGTAGTGTCTGAGTTACACAAAAGGAATTTAGTTTGGCTATGCCTGCACTAGAATTCACACCTTTGTGCTAATTGGTGGTCACCGAGCTTTAAAGAGCTTGTTCCTGGAGTTTATAATGAGTGGTCTGAAGAAAGTATTTTTGGGCCAAACTTTATCTTGATGGGGAATTCCATCAGAAATCAAAATTATATCAGAAATCAAAATTTTCCCATACATTACATTGAGCAAGTAAAAAAAAAAAAAATAAAAAAAAATTGAAAATTGCGCCTGCCGCGCCTGTGAGGATGCAGCTATCGGAGTTCAATACACACCGATAGCTGCTACTGCGCAGGCACCATTTTCAAATTGATTTTTTTTTGTACTTGCTCAATAACATCAAGAACAGTTATTACTAGGACACTAAACATGCGATTATGTTGCAGTGCAGATGCCGGAAGGTTTTTTTTTCCTTTTTTTCAGTATTTACAGGTATTCATTATGTAAACTAGGGGGCAGATCAGTGACCTGTCAGAAGCCATACACATGAATACCTAAGCAGAGCACCACATGAAGACCCCCACAGGTCGCCCTGCAGCAAGAGCATATCTCAAAACTGAAAATAAAGATTAACCCCTTCATGACTGGAGGTATTTTTGGTTTTGCTTTTTCATTTTTTGCTCCCCTTCCTCCCAGAGCCATTACATTTTATTTTGCTGTCAATATGGCCATGTGAGGGCTTGTTTTTTGCGAGACGAGTTGTACTTTTGAAAGACACCATTCGTTTTACCATGTCCAAGTGAAATTGCAAAAAAAGTACAATTCCACACTTGTTTTCTGTTTTACTAGGTTCACTAAATGATAAAACTGACCTGCAAATATGATTCTCCAGGTCATTACGAGTTCATAGACGCCAAACACGTTTAGGTTCTTTTTTATCCAAGTTGTGAAAAAAATTCCAAACTTTGTCAAAAAAAAAAAAAAAAAAGCGCCATATTCTGATACCCATAGCATCTCTATTTTTTGTGATCTCACGTCGAGCTGATGTTTTTAATGATACCCTTTTGGTGCAGATACGATCTTTTGATTGCCCATAATTGCATTTTAACGCAATGTCGTGGCGACCAATAAAATGTAATTCTGGCGTTTTGACCTTTTTTCTTGCTACGCCGTTTAGCGATCAGGTTAATCCTTTTTTTATTGATATATCAGGCGATTCTGAACGCGGCGATACCAAATATGTGTATTTTTTTACTTTTGGAATGCTTCAATTGTCTCCTTGGGAGACTAGAAGCTGCCATAACCCGATCGGCTCTGCTACATACAGCCGATGATCAGTTCGCCTGTATGCAGCTGAATTACTCACTTGCTATGAGCGTCGACCTCTGGTTGTCATGCCAACCCATCGGTGACCCGCGATCACGTGATGGGGGTCACCGATGGGCGGGTTTCCAGCACGATTGCCGGCAGCGCATATTAGATGCAGCTGTCAGCGTTTGACAGCGGCATTTAACGGGTTAATAACTGCGGGTGGATCGCGATTCCACCCGCGGCTATTCCGGGCACATGTCAGCTTATCAAAACAGCTGTACTATTACGCCCGATGTTGGAAAGTGGTTAAACAACAGCCGCAAGATGGATTTCATCACCAGGTATCATTGTAATCAGTATAACGGCGCCGACCTGACACTGTCTGTAGTTACTGAGCACAATCCTGCTGACAGGTTCCGTACTTCAGTGCACATTACGACTAGACTGTATCTACCTTCACTCAATACACTGACACTGAGTGAGGCTGCGCCTTCTAGTCGACATGTGACTTCATGTATGTAAATCACATACTTTCAGTCATGTGATCACCGCTCCTGGTGAGAATCCACAGTCAGTCCACAGTATTAGTGATGGGAGGATTCACAAGTCTGCAGTCACAAAGAGTAAGGCCGCTTTCACATTTGCGTCTGTGTGCAGTGTTTCATCCGCAGCAATCCGCATGCGTCATGTTTCCCTATCTTTAACATGGTGTACGCAGGGCCATTGCGTTCGCATGAAAACGCGCACGCATGCGTCGTTTCGCGGAGTGCGGCGGTGTCAGGCGAACGGATAAAGTTGCATTTTTTGAGGCGACAAAAATCCGTCAATGCGGATGAGTGCGTAAAAAAACCCGCATTACTGTCTATGGAAACACATGCGTACGAAATGCATGCGTTTTTCACATAATCATGTCTGGGAAATGAGACACGCCCATTGGGTGTGGCTTGTTTCAAGGAAATTCTCTGAACGCATGCGCTCAAAAAGCGCAAACAAAAAACAAATGCAAGCGCATGCAAATGCAGCGTTTTTTGCCGTCATGCGTAAGCTGATGCGTTTAAAAACCGCTCAGTAAACATGCGTTTGTATGCGTTTTGACATGCGTTTACGCATGCAGAGGATACGCTGCACACACAAACGCTAATATGAACCTAGCCTAACACATAGACTCAGAGTGACCGCAGACTTGTAGCCTAAGGTCAGACAACCTCTTTAAATGGACATTTAGGCTATCTGCCCACGTTGCGTGTTAAAACGCACACCGAAAACCGGACTCCTTCCCAGAAATCGCGCGTTTTTTTCCGCGCGATTTCACCGCGATTATGATCGCGATTTTGCCGCGATTTTCGTGTGCGATATTCAAGCACTTTCCAAGCGATTTGAAGCATCGCTTGGAAAGCGATTGACAGGTTGGTCACACTCGTCAAACATAGTGTTTGACAACTAGTGTGACCAGGTGTTTACTATTGAGGCCGCCTATGCGGCCTCAATAGTAAAAGATAGAATGTTAAAATGCTAAAAAAAATTAAAAAAATCGGGGTATGTTTACCTTCCGGCGTCCCGCGCTGCCATCCCGGGCCTCAGCGTTCCCAGTAATGCCTTGCGAGACCTGTGATGACGTAGTCTCACGTTGCTATAGCGATCTCGCGAGACCACGTCATCACAGGACCTTGCCGCAAGGCATTACTGGGAACGCTGTGGCCCGGGATGACAGCGCGGGACGCCGGAAGGTAAATATACCCCGATTTTTTATTTTTTATTCTTTTTTTTACAGGGGTATGGTACCCAGGGCCTGGAGGACAGTCTCCTCTCCTCCACACCGTGGGTACCAACCGCACAGGAGACGCTTAACTTCGTGCATGGTGGGCATAGCCACATGCGGGAAGTCAGCGATTCTCATGCATTCCTATGGGTGCGGAATCGCGGCAATTCTTTGCGATTCCGCACAAAAGAATGAGCATGCTGCGATTTTTTCCACAATGCGATTCCGCCGCAGAAAAAAAGCGCAGCATTAGCACAGCATGTGCGGAATGCCATAGGAATGCATGGGGGGCGTTCTGTACACGATTTTTAAACGTTTTCGCAGCGTTTTCGCACCGAAAATCGCGGCAAAAACGCTTAAAAATAGCTACGTGGGCACACAGCCTTAGGGTAAACTTTTGTAGCCTCTGGATGCTGTCATCCACATCCACCCTCATAATATGGGCACTAACATACACCTGTAAGGGGGACGACCAGACCACCGGTACCTGCGTGCCGGGTCTGGAACTGATAAGGCTGCATCCCCTGTTCCCTGGGGGAAGCAATAGCAAGCGGGACCTTCCTCCTGACCAAGGGGGGCGGGGAGATAAAAAGGAAAAGCGTGCGCAGCAGGACGTTTTGGCGAAAACAGAGGGCAGCGCGCAGTCAGGCAAGTGGCGCGCTCCGCTTCCCCTCCCCACAAAGAGCATCGGCGCCGCAACAGGCCGCACTGACAGGATTCCCTGACATTTGCAGAGGGACCGCTGTGCTGGGTGAAGCCATGTGTCCAGCAGCGCCAGGCAGAAGAGTGCTCCGTCCTGGGAGCATCAGCAGCACGCAGACCAGTGTCTGCCGTCTCCTGCTGCCAACACTGGGGACCAGAGAGGGAGGTGCAGTGTGTGCCCGGTGACTACAGAGAGAGGTGCAGTGTGTGCCCGGTGACTACAGAGAGAGGTGCAGTGTGTGCCGGGCGACTACAGAGAGAGGTGCAGTGTGTGCCCGGTGACTACAGAGTGAGGTGCAGTGTGTGCCCGGTGACTACAGAGTGAGGTGCAGTGTGTGCCCGGTGACTACAGAGTGATGTGCAGTGTGTGCCCGGTGACTACAGAGAGAGGTGCAGTGTGTGCCCGGTGACTACAGAGAGAGGTGCAGTGTGTGCCTGGTGACTACAGAGTGATGTGCAGTGTGTGCCCGGTGACTACAGAGAGAGGTGCAGTGTGTGCCCGGTGACTACAGAGAGAGATGCAGTGTGTGCCCGGTGACTACAGAGAGAGATGCAGTGTGTTCCCGGTGACTACAGAGAGGTGCAATGTGTGCCCGGTGACTACAGAGAGAGATGCAGTGTGTGCCCGGTGACTACAGAGTGAGGTGCAGTGTGTGTGCCCGGTGACTACAGAGTGAGGTGCAGTGTGTGTGCCCGGTGACTACAGAGAGAGGTGCAGTGTGTGCCGGGCGACTACAGAGAGAGGTGCAGTGTGTGCCCGGTGACTACAGAGTGAGGTGCAGTGTGTGCCCGGTGACTACAGAGTGAGGTGCAGTGTGTGCCCGGTGACTACAGAGTGATGTGCAGTGTGTGCCCGGTGACTACAGAGAGAGGTGCAGTGTGTGCCCGGTGACTACAGAGAGAGGTGCAGTGTGTGCCTGGTGACTACAGAGTGATGTGCAGTGTGTGCCCGGTGACTACAGAGAGAGGTGCAGTGTGTGCCCGGTGACTACAGAGTGAGGTGCAGTGTGTGCCCGGTGACTACAGAGTGATATGCAGTGTGTGCCCGGTGACTACAGAGAGAGATGCAGTGTGTGCCCGGTGACTACAGAGTGAGGTGCAGTGTGTGTGCCCGGTGACTACAGAGTGAGGTGCAGTGTGTGCCCGGTGACTACAGAGAGAGATGCAGTGTGTGCCCGGTGACTACAGAGAGAGATGCAGTGTGTTCCCGGTGACTACAGAGAGGTGCAATGTGTGCCCGGTGACTACAGAGAGAGATGCAGTGTGTGCCCGGTGACTACAGAGTGAGGTGCAGTGTGTGTGCCCGGTGACTACAGAGTGAGGTGCAGTGTGTGTGCCCGGTGACTACAGAGAGAGGTGCAGTGTGTGCCCGGTGACTACAGAGTGAGGTGCAGTGTGTGCCCGGTGACTACAGAGTGAGGTGCAGTGTGTGCCCGGTGACTACAGAGTGAGGTGCAGTGTGTGCCCGGTGACTACAGAGTGAGGTGCAGTGTGTGCCCGGCGACTACAGAGAGAGGTGCAGTGTGTGCCGGGCGACTACAGAGAGAGATGCAGTGTGTGCCCGGTGACTACAGAGAGAGATGCAGTGTGTGCCCGGTGACTACAGAGTGAGGTGCAGTGTGTGTGCCCGGTGACTAGAGTGAGGTGCAGTGTGTGCCCGGTGACTACAGAGAGAGATGCAGTGTGTGCCCGGTGACTACAGAGAGAGATGCAGTGTGTTCCCGGTGACTACAGAGAGGTGCAATGTGTGCCCGGTGACTACAGAGAGAGATGCAGTGTGTGCCCGGTGACTACAGAGTGAGGTGCAGTGTGTGTGCCCGGTGACTACAGAGTGAGGTGCAGTGTGTGTGCCCGGTGACTACAGAGAGAGGTGCAGTGTGTGCCCGGTGACTACAGAGTGAGGTGCAGTGTGTGCCCGGTGACTACAGAGAGAGGTGCAGTGTGTGTGCCCGGTGACTACAGAGAGAGATGCAATGTGTGCCCGGTGACTACAGAGTGAGGTTCAGTGTGTGCCCGGTGACTACAGAGAGAGGTGCAGTGTGTGCCCGGTGACTACAGAGTGAGGTGCAGTGTGTGCCCGGTGACTACAGAGTGAGGTGCAGTGTGTGCCCGGTGACTACAGAGTGAGGTGCAGTGTGTGCCTGGCGACTACCAGAGAGCAAGGCGCTGTAAGCTCCATGTCCGTAAGTATAGTGCACGTGCCACATAAGAGTGACCGGGTACGGGACTGACACTTGCGCCCTGACTTTGCCAGTGTATATTTGCCGGGCCACGTTGGGCTCGTACAGGACTGTGGCCCGCGCCCTTGCCAGCCACTGCAGCATATGGACTAGGGGCAGCGGAAGGTTTCGGAGACCGACCGCTGCCACCGTAAGACAGAGCACTGATGCCCACAGGACCCCACTGGAAAAGACACCGCGCCAATCGCTGCCGGCGCTATTGACTTCCAGCAGGAGTCACGGTCTGAGGAACTTCCGACACAAGTGTTTCACAAGAACTGCTGCTAAATGATCCTTTCTTCTTGAACTCTGCATATCCTTTTACAATTAGACTCTTTATTCCCCTGTTTAACCCATTACCTCCCTGCTTAGTTTATTACCTGTTCATTAAAAATTGTTAACCCTTGCTCTGCCTCCTGTCCATCACTGCATCCCGCTACCTGCTCACACACCCATCATCTCATAATACACCTGTTATAGCCCCTCACAGTACAGTGTAATGCCCACCCTGACACCTGTCACCACACAGTGACACAGGACCAGTGGCGGATTAAGTGTACTATGGGCCCGAGGCTGTTCATAAAATCTGGGCCCCTGTACCCCACTTCCCAGGAAAACATTTTCTGTCAAAATTTTGTGGCTCTTCTCACAAAAACACTGCATATGCTGATTTTTAGGTATACAAATGGTAACATTTATTAGACCATAAAAACAAAGAAAAGTTAACTTTTTTCTCACAAGAAATTGTATTGTATGGTCAAACAATATAAATAATATTAAATCGGCTGTTCCCGAATTTGGCGCCCCCCCCCCCCCCGGGCGGTGAATGGCCTGCTCGGATGCGGGGTCTGGAAAGGAATAAAATGGCCGCGCTTGGGAGGGGGTACCGGCCTGGCCGGCTACTGGTTAGGGATGTTTAATGATTAATCACACAGTCACAGACAGACATTCATTTCTGACACACTGCCTGCGACAGTGCTCCCAGGCAGCACAGACAGTAATGTGCAGGCTCAGCGCCGCCTCCGCTGCCCCTGGCCGCAGTATAAGTTACACTTATATATAAAACAATACCAAATGGAACAATTCGCAATGTACCCCAGGCGAGTCACCATTTGTAAAATTATGACTCAAAGGGGATCGATAATGGACACTCCCACATAACATGTTAACACAAAAAAATGGAGTGAAAGTCCAAAATATTTTAGAAACGTAAGAAATTTATTATACATAAAAATCGTACTGACAATTATAAACAACATCTACAATGAAGGAATCGGGTAATATCAGCTGCTAATTGTCCTGTCCATATAATATTAAGTGAAAAGGAGCCAAGTGCTTCTTGTAATGATGGGCCATAAAACCGGGACACAAAGTGTAGGGAAGAACCCAGGTGCGCACCCTGAGGAACAACCCCGTTATCCCGTGCTAAAGTGCTTACCCATCATGTGCTCCAGCCTCCAGGACAAGTGCAGCGCCGCCACGCTGCACTTGCGCTGGTGGCGGCGCTGCACTTGTCCTGGAGCACATGATGGGTAAGCACTTTAGCATGGGATAACGGGGTTGTTCCTCAAATAAATTTCTTACGTTTCTAAAATATTTTGGACTTTCACTCCATTTTTTTGTGTTAACATATAAGTTACACTGAGGCTGTGTGCACACGCTACGGATTAGGTGCGGATTCATCCGCGCGGATTTTGTAAAATCCGCAGGTGAAACCACAGGTCAAAATACCTGCGGTTTTACCTGCGGATTGCTCTGCGGTTTTGCCCTGCAGTTTTTCATCTCCTCAATAGAGGAGATGGAAAACCGCAGAAGAATCCGCAGAAAGAATTGACATGTCAAAAACCGCTGCGGAACCGCAGCAAAATCCGCAGTGTGTGCACACAGCCTTACACAGGCTGCCTGCGACTGCCTGGCTGCTGTGTGTGTGAGTGACTCTGTGTGACACTGAGGAAGGAAGCCGCCCGCAGGGAGAGCTCAGCAGCTGACTGAGCATGGAGGGAGGCTGGGGAGAGGCCGAGCATCCTCCTCCCAAATGGTGAGTGACCTGTGACTCACCTGCGCTAGCCGCTGCCAAAATCTCCTGCTAATACTCAGTCCTCTTCTCTCCTCACTGTGCCTCGGCCGGCCGCCTCCACGCTTCTCTCCCGAGTCCCACAGCACAGAGAGGAGGAATTTCTGCTCCTGCCGTGCTGCGCCGCCCCCACACACGTGCCGCCTGGAGCAGCCCGCACCCCCCGCAACCACCTTCCTACGCCACTGGGCGGCGGCTCACACAGATGCCGATCGGATTGGCCTCTGCCCTGGGCCCCCAAAAAACCTTGGGCCCGGGGCGACCGCCCCATCCGCCCCTATTAAGATCCGCCACTGCTGACAGGACCTCCCCTCACTGTACACAAACTATTAGCTGCCATCTGCATCTCACCGTCGTGTCTCCGGCCAGGAGCTGCTGTGTGCGGCAGGAGGGAAGCCCTGAAGGCAGCACAGAAAGACGAGGAGGGAGGCGGCACTGACACCGCACAGTCCTGACTGCAGGGAAGGAGCCGGGAATCCTCCTTACCAGGCGCCGCCTGACAGGACGCGGCCAGCAACAAGCGGCAGCATTTATAGGTGCAGCGCCGCTAAAGCAGCGGGCGGCTGGGTGGCCCTAAATAGCCGCTTAGGGACCTGGGGGCATCTACCCCCTGCCAGGCCCGGATTGGCAATATAACCAACCGGGCATTTTCCCGCTGGGCCGCTGTCACGTGGGCCGCGGGCGGCAGCGCCAGATCATCTGGCCGCTTGCCAGCTGCTGCGGCCACTGTTGCTCCTGCCGCCGGCCCTCTGCGGGCACGGCGGTGATAGTTTCCAAGTTCCTCCCGCACTGCAGGGAGATAGGCCGCCTCACCCCCCCCCTCACCCCCCCCCCCGTGTATCAGGTGTACGGAGAGGAGCCGCGCGTGTACGAGGTGTACGGAGAGGAGCCGCGCGTGTACGAGGTGTACGGAGAGGAGCCGCGCGTGTAGGAGGTGTACGGAGCGGAGCCGCGCGTGTACGAGGTGTACGGAGCGGAGCCGCATGTGTACGAGGTGTACGGAGCGGAGCCGCGTGTGTACGAGGTGTACGGAGCGGAGCCGCGTGTGTACGAGGTGTACAGAGCGGAGCCGCGTGTGTGCGAGGTGTACGGAGCGGAGCCGCGTGTGTGCGAGGTGTACGGAGCGGAGCCGCGTGTGTACGGAGCGGAGCCGCATGTGTACGAGGTGTACGGAGCGGAGCCGCGTGTGTACGAGGTGTACGGAGCGGAGCCGCGCGTGTACGAGGTGTACGGAGCGGAGCCGCATGTGTACGAGGTGTACGGAGCAGAGCCGCGTGTGTACGAGGTGTACGGAGCGGACCCGCGTGTGTACGAGGTGTACGGAGCGGAGCCGCGTGTGTGCGAGGTGTACGGAGCGGAGCCGCGTGTGTGCGAGGTGTACGGAGCGGAGCCGCGTGTGTACGAGGTGTACGGAGCGGAGCCGCGTGTGTGCGAGGTGTACGGAGCGGAGCCGCGTGTGTGCGAGGTGTACGGAGCGGAGCCGCGTGTGTACGAGGTGTACGGAGCGGAGCCGCGTGTGTACGAGGTGTACGGAGCGGAGCCGCGTGTGTACGAGGTGTACGGAGCGGAGCCACGTGTGTACGAGGTGTACGGAGAGGAGCCGTGTGTATCAGGTGTACGGAGAGGAGCCGCGCGTGTACGAGGTGTACGGAGAGGAGCCGCGCGTGTACGAGGTGTACGGAGAGGAGCCGCGCGTGTACGAGGTGTACGGAGAGGAGCCGCGCGTGTACGAGGTGTACGGAGAGGAGCCGCGCGTGTACGAGGTGTACGGAGAGGAGCCGCGCGTGTATGAGGTGTACGGAGAGGAGCCGCGCGTGTACGAGGTGTAAGGAGAGGAGCCGCGCGTGTACGAGGTGTACGGAGGAGCCGTGTGTACGAGGTGTACGGAGAGGAGCCGTGTGTACAAGGTGTACGGAGAGGAGCCGTGTGTACGAGGTGTACGGAGCGGAGCCGTGTGTACGAGGTGTACGGAGAGGAGCCGTGTGTACGAGGTGTACGGAGAGGAGCCTTGTGTACGAGGTGTACGGAGCGGAGCCCTGTGTGTACGAGATGTACGGAGAGGAGCCACGCGTGTACGAGGTGTACGGAGAGGAGCCGTGTGTACGGAGAGGAGCCGTGTGTGTACTTGGCGTACGGAGCGGAGCCGCGTGTGTATGGGGTATACGGAGCGGAGCCGTGTGTGTATGGAGTGGAGCCATATGTGTACGGGATGTACGGAGCGGAGCCAAGTGTGTACAAAGCATACGAAGCGTGCTTTTCCCACGGACACAGGAGTACACGGCGGAGCCCCGAGGAGCATTTTAAAACACACACATGACGTTCCACCTGAAGTGATGTGCTGGAAGCTGACCGGAAATGAGATAATTTCTTGAGGAGATTGTGACGGAACCAGGAATGCTTCAGATCCATCACCGTGTCCTCCTCCGACAGCGCAGACAGCAGGATCGCCTTGGAATCGGGGATGCCGGCCATGTGAGCGGATCATGATAGGTCCTGCACCGGGAGGCTCAGGTGGGCACTACAATGGGAGCCGGGCTGCTATAGTATCTTTGTAGAATCTTTCTTTCTTTCTCTCTTTTTCTTTCTCTCTCTGTTCTTTCTTTCTCTCTCTCTGTTCTTTCTTCCCCTCTTTCTTTTTCTTTCCTCTCTTTCTCTCTGTTCTTTCTTTCTTTTCTTTACTTCTCTCTTTCTCTCTCTGTTCTTTCTCTGTCTCTCACTGTTCTTTCTTTGTCTCTCACTGTTCTTTCTTTCTTTCCCGCTCTCTGTTTTCTTTTTTCTCTCTCTCTCTGTTTTCTCTCTTCCTTAGTGCCAGTCAGTGTGCCCATAATGCCAGCCACTGTGCCCTCAGTACCAGTCAGTGTAATCAGCAGTGCTAAATGGGTGCGATTAGGTGTGGACATGGGTGTGACTATTTGTGAAATGGGTGTGGCTGGGCGTGGCCAAAATTTGCAGTCTTTGTCCATCTTTCCCTTCTTCAAAAGTTGGGAGGTATGATAGGGGCGGCTATGACCAGGGGGTCTGGTTGCCCAATAGAGAGCAGTTCTGCCAGGAATTCTGTAATCATGCATACAAAAGGGGACAGAGATTTGGGAGGAGTACTGTACCTAAAAGCAATAAATAGGACTGAGCTGAAATACTGGGCACAGCTATGACTACATGCTTTATAGTCGTGTTAATCTCCTCTCACTTCTTGTAAACTACAAGTGTACAAAGATATTATATAGTCACCATGTGACTAGTGGGCCTGTGTAACTTCAAATGCCAGGGCTGAATTTTAGTCCCAGTCCGGCCCTGCCCCCTGCCCTCCCCTAGGTGCAAGAGAGAGAGAGCCTCCTCCATGTTATCTGAGGTAACAGCGAGATAGTGCCTCCTCAATGTTCTAGTAGTGCCGATTCCTGAAACTCCCAAGAGGAGGTACTACCAGCCACCTATGGAAAATAAAATGGGCTGAAAAGCCCTAGCCAGCTCACCAACCACAGCCACAGCACGGAACCTCGTCTGGACCCAAAGATAGATGATAGTAGACAGAAGAAAAGGGAACGTTCCAGCTGATAAAATTTCTTGCTTTATTGAAGAATTAAAATATAATACAGCGGCTTTCTCCTCATGAATAGATGGATGTGCAGTGAGGCACTGAGTCACTGCTGCCTCACTGCACATCCATCTATTCATGAGGAGAAAGCCGCTGTATTATATTTTAATTCTTCAATAAAGCAAGAAATTTTATCAGCTGGAACGTTCCCTTTTCTTCTGTCTACTACCAATCACCTGCCTGATCTTATACTGTATACTTCCCCCATAACCCTGCCTCTTTTCCGCTCTTCCAATCCAAAACCCTACAGGACCACAAGTCAGCAACTAGCTCTTCACATTTGACCCCTTGTAAATTTAACCCTTTACCTCACCCCCGGCCCCACTCACTCTGTATTGTCATGCGGCCTGTACGTCCAATTTTTGGCTCCCTGGCATTCAAAGTTATTGATGAATTTGTCTTTGACTGAGCCACATGCATATATAAAAAGTTTGGGATGTGAAATCTGGCTGACAGATTCCCTTTAAAAGTCTCCACCTTGTTATGACGACACTTCCTAATGAAAACACGTCAAAACACCTGTCTGTGTTGATATCATCCCAGAGGAAATTACTCATTTTCCTTAGTGATTCCTTTGAACTTCTGTTAATATTAGGCCTGAGTGGCCCTCTTATCCCATATAATGGTTTGAAGTTCTAATTTATAGTAAAATGCTCTTTATGGGAAAACTCTTGCAACGGGTGGATGTGCCCCCTTTAAACTTTTGTGATTTGCTACTTTGCCCCCTCTATTGCGACAAATTGGCACCTCCATATATATTTTTGTGTGAATACTGTCTACTGCATTGATAAGCCGACTTGTGTATAATCTCAATTTTGGGCTTGCTTGGCATGTGCACTTCCATTTTAATGGGTCTCTCCTTATGTGCTTTTACCATGTTAATTATCATACGATTTGTGTCACGCAACCCGCGCATGCTCTATACTAACTTGTCGGCTGATAAACTTTTCACAGACCACATCAACTCTCTGCTCCGTTTTACTGCGCTTGCGCACTTCTTTGTATGACAACCGCTTTGTTTTGTAGCGATAAGCTCGCTGTAGGTAAATGGCACATGCGCAGTATATTGTGGCTGGATATGTCAGCTTGCTACAGGGCGCCTGCGCATTAACCTCTCTGAACATCGTCGTTATTACTTCCGGCTACACTGCTGGAATCTTCCGCAGCTGACAACGATCTCTTGTGTTAGGTAGGTCTATTTAAACTTAGGAAAATGCTTGAGTGGTTGTTCTTGCCCCTGATGAAGCCACCATGTGTGGCGACACGTGTTGGGTTCCCATGTCCCTCGGACCTTTGGCACTTTGATTGACATTTTGATATCCTCACTAGTCCTCACTTTTTGTGGAAAAAATATGATTTTTTAATTGTACGGCTTTATGTTGTAAACTTCTGTGAAGCCCTTGGGGGTTCAAAGTTCTCACCACACATCTAGATAAGTTCCTTAGGGGGTCTAGTTTCCAAAATGGTGTCATTTGTGGGCGGTTTCCACTGTTTAGGTACATCAGTGGTTTTCCAATCGCGACATGGTGTCCGATCTCAATTCCAGCCAAAAACGTCAAATGGCGCTGCTTCCCTTCCGAGCTCTGCCATGCGCCCAAATAGTGGTTTACCCCCACATGTAGGGTATCAGCGTACTCAGGACAAATTGCACAATAACTTTTAGGGTTCTGTTACCCTTGAGAAAATAAAAATTGGGGTGAAAAGATCATTTTTGTGTTAAAAATATGATTTTTTAATTGTACCGCTGTACGTTATAAACTTCTGTAAAGCCCTTGTGGGTTCAAAGTTCTCACCACATATCTAGATAAGTTCCGTGGGGGGGTCTAGTTTCCAAAATGGGGTCACTTGTAGGGGGTTTCCACTGTTTAGGTACATCAGGGACTCTCCAAACGTGACATGGCGTCCGATCTGAATTCCAGCCAATTTTGCATTGAAAAAGTCAAACGGCGCTCCTTCCCTGCTGAGCTCTGCCATGCGCCGAAACAGTCGTTCCCCCCCACAAATCAGGTATCAGCGTACTCAGGACAAATTGCACAATAACTTTTGCAGTCCAATTTCTCCTGTTACCCTTGGTAAAATAAAAAAAATTGAACCTGAAGTATTTTTTTTATGAAAAAAAGTTAGATGCTCATTTTTTTTTTAAATATTCAAAAAAATTCCTGTGACGCACCTAAAGGGTTAATAAACTTCTTGAATGTGGTTTTGAGCACCTTAAGGGGTGCAGTTTTTAGAATGGTGTCACTTTTGGGTATTTTCTATCATATAGACCCCTCAAAGTGGCTTCAAATGTGATGTGGTCCTAAAAATAAAATGGTGTTGTAAAAATGAGAAATCGCTGGTCAACTTTTAACCCTTATAACTTCCTAACAACAAAAAATTTTGGTTCCAAAATTGTGCTGATCTAAAGTAAACATGTGGGAAATGTTACTTATCAAGTTTTTTGTGTGCCGTATCTCTGTGATTTAAGGGCATAAAAATTCAAAGTTGGAAAATTGCGAAATTTTCAAAATTTTTGCCAAATTTCCGTTTTTTTCACAAATAAACGCAAGTTATTTGAATGAAATTTTACCACTAACATGAAGTACAATATGTCACGAGAAAACAATGTCAGAATCACCGGGATCCATGGAAGCGTTCCAGAGTTATGACCTCATAAAGGTACAGTGGTCAGAATTGTAAAAATTGGCCCGGTCATGAACGTGCAAACCACCCTTGGGGGTGAAGGGGTTAAAGGGCTGAGAGTTAAACAGGATAACAGTACTTCAAATTAATAGTCTATCAGTTTCGCTTATCGTGACTCGGGTGTACATTTCTCTGAGTTAGATGGCAATCTGGCTGCCGGATTCCCTGCCTGCGACAAACGGTCCTTCTTCTGGCGGCAGCGGGTGGTCACCAGTTTTGCCCGCTGAGCTCCTAGTCCATTCAGTTGCCCAGTGGCCGGGAGTCTTTCACAACAACCTCCCGCTCAGCGTACTCTGCAGCCTGGAGTCCCGCACAACAATCTCCCGCTCGGTGTGCTCTTCCCTGTGCGCCCGGCTACACTAACCAGTCCTTCCTGCACTTGTCCTCTTTCGCTGGTGCTCAGCCTAACGCTACCTGCAGCGCGACGCTGGTCCGCATTCTTGCCTTCCTCTGGCGGGAACTCTCTTCCCGTGGAAACTCCCTTATCCTCTCCGGACTCACCACTCCCCCTCTATGCAGGTCATGGGTCTCCTCCGTCCTCAATTTCATTCCCCTTGCAGCAGGAGGCTCGGCCCCAGCAGTTCCGGACCCAATGCCCTGTCAGCAGGAAGGTTGGGCGGGTGAGCGCTGATAAATAGGATGTGACGATTGTTTTGCGATGTCTGTAAACATTCATTCAATGAAAATTGATGATCTTGTTCTGTAATCGTCATAAAGAAAGAAAACAATGGAATATCTGGATTTGGCTTTTTCAGCTATTTTGTGTTTCTCTGTCAAATAATTAAATTAATATACAACCAAAAAAATTTTTATGTACCCAACAGAGTACAAATAAAGTCCAGCTCCGCACTGAAACATGCAGTCCCTTGTACAGCATCATCTGCTAAATATAACAAAAAAGTTACCGGCCTAAGAAAATGGTGACACAAACCAAACTTTATTTATTTTGCAGAATTCAGAATTTCTTTAAAATCTCTTAAAAAAAAATAAAAAGTATAAGTTTGGTATCACTGTAATCATACTAAAGCAAGACCCCCCAAATACAATGATAGTATTGCAATATATTCACTGTTTACCACACATTCCTCAGTACATTATACGGGAAAATGAATGGCGTCCTTCAAAATTACAAATAGTCCCACACAAAAAAACAACAACGTCCCTGATGCGGCCATGTCAGAGGAGAAATAATAATGTTATGGCTCCTGGAAAAATGGGAAGAAAAAAAGAGAAAACTTGACCAGACATGAAGACGTTAAGTGATATGAAGGGGTATTCCCATCTCCAGGATCCGATCCCAATATGTAGAAAGTGTAATAATAATAATATTAGCAAATACGTCCAATTAGAAATGTGAATACACGAGTCTGAGACCGAACAGTCGCAGATAAAGAAGAGATCTATGGGAACAGGAAATATTATAATATTCAACCAATAAAATCGTATTGCAAACCAGGAAACGTGAGAGAGAAGCACAGAGCGTGTGTGTGACTGATGGGAGTAATATCACACAGGGATGTGTGTGACCGTGAAGAAGAAATATTCCGTGTACAGATAAACAGCAGCGCATTCCGTTATTCCCCGACATCTATAGGAATATGGAGAACGGGAAATCTCACATAAGTTTTTATATCACAAGTCACAACTCCTGTGTTATTAGATGATAAATCTAATTCCGTGTCTATAGACGCCATCCTGTATTTATATCTGTATAAACATAAGAGCTCAATGTGCTGCGAGGAATAGGAGCGTCCGATATACACAGAGAAGAGATATAGAACTGGCAGGAAAGATGGAGGCGAGTATATATTGTATATAGTGCTAGTGCGTACAGTGATCCCCGTGCTGGAGCGGAGGTATCCATGGTTACGACCACTAACAACTAACTGTCACTTTATGGTCGTAACCATGGATACCTACACTTTTGCACTGCTCTGCACATGTGGTAAGAGACACAGCCAATCAGAAGAACTATACTACACTGTTAATCGGAGGTATTTGCTATTATTATTATACCTACTACATATTGGGATCAGATCTTGGAGATGGGAATATCACTATAACAGCCAGGATGGATGTGATCTCCAGTCTTGGCCGTTATTGCATGGTGACAGTAATTAATAGCCTAAGCAGGTCCTATAAGTCTATGGGAGTAGCAAGAAATATTTCATAATTATCATAAAGACAACAATAGTACTCCCATGAAAAATTACCAATAATACAGGTATTGACTAAAAATATGTAATTTTATTAAACATGTATGTAAATAAAGTATAAAAACAGAATAAAAAAGATCTACTGCAAAAACTGTTAATGTCACTGGTAAGCACATATGTATGTAAATAATATAGTAGAGTAATCAATGAATCCATGAAACATGAGAGAAGATGTGGCTCCATATGGGGCAATTATACCGCTATCAGATGGGAAGAACAACTGTGTCTGTGTCCAAGAGAGAAGAGATGTTACTGCTCCCCCTAGTGGAGGGATATAAGAAAGCAGTCAAATAGAAAAAATACTCACTTGCTGGTTTATGAAAAGATACATACAGTGGCTGTGGCGGAAGAATAAAAGAAGATTAGATCATTTCCCCTGACGGTCCTCTCTCCTTATTACATCACTGTGCTTATATCTGGATTGTGTCCTCTCATTTACTGAGAAAGTGATTAATAATTAGTTATTCCTATACATGTATTCGTTCTGCCTCATTCCCCGAGAGTTTCTTGTTTAATACAAAGCAATGGGCGATGAAGAAGGAGGTTTCTGAAGCCGCACCTGGAGTAGTCGCCATTGCCCCCATAGGTTATACATTTTTGGAGCGCCTTTCTTTTGATATTTTCTCCTCTTTCCACACATAGGGTATTATTTATTCTGGCTTTTAGTTCTTCCAGTGATGGGGAGGATCGCTCCATCCAGTGCGGTGACATCAACTTTCTAGCCTGGAAAATGATTCTACAGAAAGCTGCTGCCATGGGGGAGTCCGAATCCGCCCAATCTTCCAAGACACCAAGAATACAGATTTTGAATACAGATAAAGTCCACATCTGGAGAAGCCTCTATGGGCATTAATGAGAATCGTATGGCCGTCTATTGCTGGCTGTAAAGGTAAGAGGTTTGGAGAGAAAACATGCGCTCATTACACACAATGGGGAGAATCCTATCAAGGAGATGTGAGAGATGCAATCAGCGGATCATGTAGAGATCTTATATGGAATCCGCATTCACATCCATAACTGATGAGCGCTCCTCTAACCCAATATATAGAATGAGCGACATCTTATGTGGAGTTGTGCAGCTTAAGCCCAATGAGTGGAAGAGGAATAGGTAAGATATTTAATATGACGCTCCCATCATTATATGGTGAATATTCTACAGAGCCACATGTATAATTGTAAAGATCATCAACCCAACGATGGCCGCACTTTATAGATGCACAGTCATATATCATGTAAGGAATGGCCAATCAAGTGAAACTCTCGATGTTTCTCCATTATTATGTATAGTCTTTGGAGAGTCTCCTTTATTAAGGAATATGCATTTTCCTGTATCCATCAGTTCTGCTCTTATAATATCTGCGTTTTTGATGCTTTTTTGTTACTTGCGTTTTTGATGCAGACTTTTCCCCTCATTAGTGTGAACGCTGAAAGAATTGAAAATCTGCCCCAAATCTGCAGGTGACAAATAAGCCCCGTGTGCACGAGACCTCGGGATTCTCACTCACTTTGCTGGAGTTGGGAAACCCTTCAGGTTTTGTGACAGATCTGCATGGTGTGCACAGGCGTTACGGCTCCATCCTCCCCACTATGGTGATATTAGTAGTGTGGAGGGTACATGTAATATAGTGATGGAGGCTTATTAGCAGCGAGCATCGCACCCTCACACTCACCTATTGCCGTCCTTGTTACGTGCGGTCCTGGAGGAATCCCAATTGTGCATATCCTCCATGGCGGAAGCTTATGTGCCGATTACTGCAGCATTACAGAAATCCTCAGGACATCACTGGGCCGATTCCCAGAGGATGGCAGCGGAGAAACCCCGATATGGGTGAATATTTCATAAGACCGGGACAGCGCTGAGATCTCTGCAGAAGAATAAGACATGGCTGATGTGAGCAGGTGGGACGCACTGTCACTAATATAATGGAAGAATCACCCTGAGGATGTGTCTACAATGAGACATAAAGCAGATTGGATGATGGAGGAGGATGTGAAGAATCAATCTGACATGAGGATCAGCAGAGGATGTTGTGGTGTAGTTACCACTGTGTCGGCTAGGGGGCGCTGTGTGGGTGTCCCAGGACGGGTGTACAGGCACATTCAGTGTGGTAACAGGAGCAGGGTCCTAAATGACCATTGTGGGTCTCAAGGTGGGTGGCCTTGGGATGCAGGCTCCAGGGTGTATTGATCAGCAGAGGTACTGCTGATCTTTCTGTTACACTGTGTCAGGGAAGCCTGTGTGTCTATACAACCTTTGGTGATGTCATAGCCATGTGATCCCCTTTGGGTGTGGTTACAGGGCTATGTAATTGAGGTGTTTGGCACATGTGAGAGAGTGGAGTGAGTCTGTCTGAGTGTGGACAGACTTCCATGTGTCCAGGTGGGACACTACAGAGAGTGTATATGGGGAGGACTACAGCTCCCAGCATGTGCTGAGACTCTCAGTCCAAGTCTGAAGCCACGGACCTTTCTGTTCCTTTGCCTGAAGTGAAGCTTACATTTCAGTGTTATGCTGTCTCTGGTTTATGGAGTAATAAACCTGGTGAAATTTTAAAGGAACGTGCCTCATGTTTGTCTCCCGCTGCACCTAAGCGAGTCACATCCCTACAATTGGTGACAGACTGCGGGCAGCGACTCCCAGAAGCACGTGTGGCAGCACTGGCGATTCTGAGCCAGGAGAGCAGACGGTCTGACAACCGTGAGTAATACTGACCGAGGTCAGAGAAAGTGACTGTATTAATATTTGTGGGATACCTCTGAGGAGAAGAGGCGTCCAGGAACCTGTGTGGCCGACACAGGTAACAGACAGGAGTCTGTGTTGCACTGACCAGGGTCAGTGAGAGACTGTGTTCCTGGAGGGGTCAGTGAGCAAGGTCCTGGAGGGTCAGTGTTGGGAGGTTCTGGGAGAGGAATCGGATCCCTGGAACACGTGCTATGACCTTGGACCTGGTGAGGCGTGTGTTGGGCAGTCTCAGGCGGAGACGGATGTCCTGAAGAGCACCCGCTGAGCCCCTGGACCTGGTGAGGCTGGTGTGTTGGGAGACCCTGGGAGGAGGGTCGGCTCCCTGAATAGCACCCGGTGTGCCCTGTGTGGTGGACGGTCTCAGGCGGAGACGGTACGTCCTGAGTGGCACACGAACAGGACATGTGAGAGACTGTGCATGTGTTTTTTTTTCTTTTTTTTTTTCTTTTCCTCTGCAAAACCTGAAGGTGCTTGCTGTGGCTCAGTGGGGTCACGAAGGTCTCGCAGCACAAGGACCTGGTGTTTTCTTTAAGGGATCTGCCCTGGGAGCATTGGTAGCAGACGCTGTCTGTCTACACCATCCTGCTGCAGCTTTATTGCATGTGACTAAGCGGATACAGTAGTTGTGGCTTTACACAACTATTAAGGGTGAGTACCCTGTATTATTGCTGCATAACCCATTATACCTGCACTGGTAAGGCCCTATGGGCGCACTTTTGTGGCTTTTTTATCTTTGAGGGTGACAAGCGGCTTCCAGTAACCCGGCGGGGTTACGAAGGTGACAAGCGGCTTCCGGTGGATCGGCGGGGCCACGAAGATGGTGCAGCAGGAGCTGCAGTGACACCAGCCGCTGTGTATGTGTGTGAACAGCAGCCGGAGGTGCCGGTGATCAGTGACAGCAGGAGCTGTGGTGGTGCCAGCAAAGACTTGTGTGGTATCGTTAAAAGACAAACTGTACTGTGTGAACTGTGGCCTAAGAGGTTCTGCAGGACGGACATGGGCAAATCCCAAAAGGGGGCGGTGACCCAAATTGGGGGCGGTGACCCAAATTGGGGGCGGTGACCCAAATTGGGGGCGGTGACCCAAATTGGAGTGGTGACCCAAAAGGGGGCGGTGACCCAAATTGGAGTGGCAACCCAAAGTGGGGTGGTGGTCCAGAAAGTGGCCAAGTGTGAAGAAGTGACAGCACTGGGTGACTCAGTAGGTATGTCTGGAGTACCGCAGTGTATGTGCAGGTCTTTTTCAGAATGTGGAATATCCTTTCCAGGTAGTAATGATGGGCCACAGATGTGTACAGTGATGCTGCACCGGGAAGGAGCCTTTGGTCGGCTGGACTCAGAGAGTCAGGTGACTCTGACAGGAACGCCTCTCGTTTTCTCTCTGACCGAGAAAAACGTCAGGGTTCGCTGTAAACACGGGGTCACGGTGAACTACGCAGTAGACACAGTAGTGTTTGAGGGGACCAAAGGTGGTGAGTGCCAAGGTAGAGGGATACCACGGGACTTAGTCTATGCCTGGGAGAGGGGCCGGGACTTTCTTTTGTTTGATGACATTTGGTCGGATGATGGAGATGCTTCGACTGTGGGGCCAGCGGACACTGAGACAGTGACGGCTCCTGACATGGACAGGTCAGAGGTAGAACTGACCAGAGGAAGAAGTACATCTGCCCAAGTGACGGACCTGACGTCTCGTGATAAGACAGATGGTGGGCTGGGAGATGAGACTACTGGACTAGACACATTGGTGCTGGACGGTAACTGGAGGGTTCACTCGACTGGTGTGACTGACCCAGTGGTACCCTTTGATATAATTAAAGAGGTAGTGGTGAGACACGTGCTGGCCAAAAGAGAACAAGATCATGAGATACAGCTGATAAAGGAGACTGTAACAGAACATGTCGAACGGGAAAGAGTCCTAAGGCAAGCAGCTGAGCACAGAGTGGATGAGCTGGAGAAGGAAGTCTCTGAGCTCAGAGGTCACCTGTCAGCATGTAAAACCATGAACAAGACCCTGTTGGAAGATATGGAGGTGCTCAGAGAGGCCCAAAAGAAGCATCAACAGGAGATTCTCAGGAGAGAGGATGAGCGTCGCTACCTGGCAGAGGAGCGAGATAAAGTTCTGCAAGAACTCAGTGGAGTAGTAAAAGGTCTTCTGCAGAAGAAGTGGATGGGTGAAGACGTACAGCGGCCGTGCCCGACTGATAGCAAGGCAGAACTGCCAAAGCCCATCTTGGAAAAGGGTCCTGAAGACTGTAAATCTCAGGAAGATGGTGAACCAAGAGCTGCACAAGACAGTCACCCGGTCTTGGCAGATACCTTGAGGGAAGTGTCCGTGGGGAACCCAGAGCCATCTGTCCAGGATGAGAGCAAGTCCATGACCTTCAAGTGCGTGATGGAGGTACCCGAAGACGGGCGAGAAGCGTGTGCCAGCGAAGGTGTGCATGAGACTTTTAAAAAGGCAGTAAAGGCCTATAGTGTGAGCTGGGCACCAGAAACAGACCAGTTGGTGATACTGGCAGAAACGGAAGACACAGAGAGAAGGGTGGCTGTCCTGAAGGAGATGCACCTACAATGTCTCCGCACGAAACAGATGCTCGTGGAGCGTAATAGGAAAGCCGCTCGACGTCTGGAGCTTGCAAGGGAAGCACAAAGTCGGCTGGGCTTTGTGGAAGACATAATTCCGGTGCCCAGAAATCTGGTGGGGAAAGTCGTTGGCAGACTTGGAAAGGTGATGCAGGAGATGGTGAATCGATCCTGTGTGAAGAGAGTGAGGATCCCACCTGCTGGTGAAATCCAAGTCGTTATTGAAGATGACATGGTTCCTGTCATTGTGGTTGGTTCGGTGGAAAGCATTGGGAAGCTTCGCATGCTCCTGGAATATCGGGTAGCGTACCTGAAGGAGATTGATCGACTGCAGATGAATGAGCAGATAGAGAACGTCAGGTGGCGTCCACCTCCAACCCAAGGTGTAAGGACCCGAAGGGATCCTCCAAGGAATGAAAGGACAGGTAGTCGAAGGCAAGAACGTCGAGAGTCCGCAAGTGGCCGTTCTAATCGTAGTAACATAGGCACGAGACCCGGTGGTGGACATAGTGACAGAGGGTCAGACTCAGACCAGCCAGTTGGCCCAGCTGGACGTGGGACTCGTGACAGTGTGAACTGGGAGAGCCGGCCGGTGAGAGAAAGGTCGGGTGACGGAGCGCACTGCAAACAGGTGGAGACTAAAGAGTGTCTGATCACGTTGACGGGAAGGCCAAAGCCCAAGGCCGAGATACTGACCGCTGGGGGCGGGGGAGGCCTAACGTGAATATGAGGCAGTTTGACTACCGAAACAGACGGAGATGGTCCTCTCGACTTGTAGGGCAAGGTGACATGGGTGCCAGGTCTCAAGATACCTGGGTGATGTCATGTGTTCAACCCCACAAGTTTGAACAGAGGGGGGAGGTATGTGGTGTAGTTACCACTGTGTCGACTAGGGGGCGCTGTGTGGGTGTCCCAGGACGGGTGTACAGGCACATTCAGTGTGGTAACAGGAGCAGGGTCCTAAATGACCATTGTGGGTCTCAAGGTGGGTGGCCTTGGGATGCAGGCTCCAGGGTGTATTGATCAGCAGAGGTACTGCTGATCTTTCTGTTACACTGTGTCAGGGAAGCCTGTGTGTCTATACAACCTTTGGTGATGTCATAGCCATGTGATCCCCTTTGGGTGTGGTTACAGGGCTATGTAATTGAGGTGTTTGGCACATGTGAGAGTGTGGAGTGAGTCTGTCTGAGTGTGGACAGACTTCCATGTGTCCAGGTGGGACACTACAGAGAGTGTATATGGGGAGGACTACAGCTCCCAGCATGTGCTGAGACTCTCAGTCCAAGTCTGAAGCCACGGACCTTTCTGTTCCTTTGCCTGAAGTGAAGCTTACATTTCAGTGTTATGCTGTCTCTGGTTTATGGAGTAATAAACCTGGTGAAATCTTAAAGGAACGTGCCTAATGTTTGTCTCCCGCTGCACCTAAGCGAGTCACATCCCTACAATGTGAAGAATCAATCTGACATGAGGATCAGAGGAGGATATTAATAATTTTCCTGACTACAGAAAGAGAAGAATGTGAAGAATAGAAAGGATCAGAGGAGGATGAAAAGAATAGTTCTGATTAAAGGATTAGAGGAGGATGTGAAGAATTGATGGTATGAGAGAGGTCAGAGGAGGCTCATGATTTGCTGCGGTTCTGAAGTCAGATGTGAAGTCTGAGAACAAATGTGACACTAGGTGGGGGCTCTCATTAGTGGTCGTCCAGGACAGATCCGCAGAGGAGCTATAGACCCAAAAGGATTTGACACTTTTCTATGCACAGAATTGCATGCTGGGTTTTGCTGAATAGAGAGCAGTGCAGTAGGGTAAAGCAATGAGGACACTGTCTGCAGTAGCATTGCGCGGCCTCTAGGGGGCACATCCCTTATACTGATTTTCCCCTATTGAGTGATCCCAGAGGCTTTCTCCCCTCATTATCCCCGGGAGGATGGCTCCTGTGTCTGCGGCCTCTGTCCCCCGTGGTCACTGTGTGACGCGTCTTATCCGGCCCTGAGATCTCACAGGTTTTCTTTCCCTTTCGCTTCCTCCAGCTCTCACCTCTCGTCCTCCCTCTGCCCGGTAACTGCTGAGCAGCGGAGATTCCTTCTCCTATTGGAGGACGCTGCAGCTCCCGTCCAATCAGCGCTGAGCTCCGCCCTCCAGTGTGCAGTGACTGTGGTGCCGTTACAGTGTGTCAGTCCTGGGTGACACTGAGCTTCTCCTCCTCGGGGTCCCCCCATATATCGGGGCAGGGGATGTGGCCCCTCTAGTGATGGGAAGTTCTGCTCTTTTTGGCGATTCGGCTCCGCTCACCATAAAGAGCCGGCTCTTTTGGCTCTTTTAACGGCTCTTTTTCTAATATTAATCCGTTTTCCACAGTCCTCGCTCCGGTCTCTCCTGTACAGTGAGGGCCTCATTCTCCACCTGTATAAGGATCTAGTGACGCAGTGTAGACTGTTATTCAGCATTGCTGTCTCCTCAGATTGTCGGCTCTTGTGGTCAGGCCCCGGCTCCTTGGTTGCAGTCTTACCATGTATTCCTTTCTAATCTGTGGCGTTTTTTGTACTTGTCCTGTCTGGATTAGTAAGTGCTGCGATCCGTGTTGGCGCAGTATAAGAGTATAATCCGTAAGAGGTATGTTGGAAGCGCTGTACACACACTGCAGAATATGTAAGCAACGCCTACTGAATGGTAAAATCAGCCACTAAGAGCAGCTGCCGGGCCGGGGGGCTCGGTGTCGCCCCCTCACTGATCAGACATTGCTGACCTATTCTAAGGTCAGCCAGCGTTACAGTCATGGACAATCTCGCGGGTGCACTTATTTGAAGCCTGCAAAATGATTTGGACCAGGGCCAGTTTTGTTTCCATATTACACTGAAAAGATCCTTCATGTTCCCCCACTGGCCCCTTCCTCCTGACCCCCCTATTACTGCAGTGTAATAGAGTCATGTGCAGTAAGAATAGTTTCCTATCGGCGCTGGTGATCTGATAATGAACCAGCAGTAGCCCGGCGGGACGTCTATTCCCCCAGACTATTCGTCCGCACCGTCATTGCTGCAGTCATTCCCTCTTGGACGCGATTTATTCACATCCGTGTTTTTTCTACAAATGGAAGAAAACGCATGGAACTGCACCCTAATGAGGATCTGGTTGGAAATGTGAAATTCTGACTTCTGGGGCAGAGGAGAGGGGGAGAGAGGAGAAGGGAGGGAAGAGAGAGGAGAAGTGGGAGAGAGAGGAGAGAGAGACTGGTGAAAGACAATGGGCCTCGGAGCCTGCGCAGTATGAAATCCACATGCAGATTGGACGCAGGCATCCTGATTCAGGTGCGTCTACATTGACAATCATATGTTTTTGCTGACACATATCAGGATGTCTGCAGATTTTTTTTAACACCCAAAATTTGCAACAAGCTGCGTTTTGGGAGAACATGGAAAACCCTGATGCATCCTGATGCAAACGCAGCTCCGTGCGTCCCTATGTTAAGTATAGAGATGTGATCTGGATCAGGATTGCTACGCTTCACAACACACCGTACCACAACGCTAGTGTGAACGCAGCCCCACTCGTGCAGCCCCTAACCAGGAGCCCCCACGTCATATACAGGCTCCCAATACATCTTATTATCATTACTACACTGTAACACAGGGCACAAGCCCTTCTAGTGAGGCAGGAAAGATCACTGTATGACACAGCAGCATGCGGGCATAGTCTAGATTATGTCTGCAGACTGGTCCCAGTGTCATCACTTTCCCATACAGCACATCCCTCACTTCCGAGCATCAGTGCCGCAACGCGGATCCCTGCACATGGATCTGTGTTCTCCTGGATCCGTGCTCCATGTTAATTCCAGACATGTAGCTGCGGATCCGTGTGTCTCCCTGCGCCTGCGTGTTTTTTAGATGACACAAAACTGCCATAACATAAAATATGCAGACACACGGATCTGTGGGAAAACGGTAACAACTGGATGCACAGTCCCATCTGTCACCACTGAAAGTCAATGGAGACAAAATCGGATCCGTGTGCAGCCAAAATATGCAAGTGTGACACCAACTTAACCCTATAAGGCCATGTGCACACGGTGCAGATTCTGCTGCGGATCCGCAGCAGCTTTAGGTGCATTGTACAGTACCATTGTTTTCAATGGTAAACTGAAAAACGCAGTGCACGTGCTGCAGGTTTTTCCGCTGGTTCAAATCCACAGCATGTCAATTCTTTGTGCGGAATCCGCTGCGGTTTCAAACCTCCATTGTAGAGGTGTGAAACCGCAGGGCTAATACGCAGGTCTTTTTTACCTGCGGATTTTTCCAAATCCGCAGCACCAAAAATTATGTGTGCACATAGCCTAATTATTGGGGCTGGACCTAGATCTCTGCACAGTCTTGCCTGGAATCACTTTATTATATTGCTTACCCTTACCCTCCCCTCAGCAAAAACTGACGCTTCTCCCTGTAAGGTTCCTGTCCTGTGTGACTGTCCTGAATCCTCCTCACTCAGGCCGGTTTCACATTTGCGCTTTATGGCGCAGCGACGGCCTGCGCACGGCCGCCGCTAAGCCCCGCCCCCTGTCGGCTCCCTGCCCGCCCCTTCCGGTCATCGCCGCCTACTAGCGCACATGGACTCTTGCGATCTGCGCACCCTATCTTTAGCATTGGGTGCGCAGATCGTGCGCTGGCCGTGCGCTAGCAGGATTTTGCCGTGCGCTGCGCACTTTTGAAGGTGCGTCTGTGTGCGCTGAACGCAGCATGTTGCATTTCGGCGCGCACGGCACACCTTCAAAAGTGCGCAGCGCACGGCAAAATCCTGCTAGCGCACGGCCAGCGCACGATCTGCGCACCCAATGCTAAAGATAGGGTGCGCAGATCGCAAGAGTCCATGTGCGCTAGTAGGCGGCAATGACCGGAAGGGGCGGGCAGGGAGCCGGCAGGGGGCGGGGCTTAGCGGCGGCCGTGCGCAGTCCGTCGCTGCGCCATAAAGCGCAAATGTGAAACCGGCCTCACTCAGTGCTGCACTGCTGCTGAGCTGAGTCGGGGGACTTTATCTAATAGTATAGGTGAGAGTCTACATGAGACCAATTTGCTGAGTCACTTGAGTTTAACCCCTCTACAGTCACATGCCATATACTGTATGCCATGCATGCATGTCTGAAGCTAGGAGGAGTGTATCACTTTAAATATTTCCACTCATTCCAGCACAGACAGCACACATTTCCCTCTCTGTCTCCAGACAGCTCCGCCTCCTCCCAGATGAGTCACTGCCACTGCCTGGCGCCAGAAAAAAAAAAAAAAGAACCGGCTCGTTCACAGTGCAGAGCCGGCTCATTTCGTTCCCAGCGGGGAGCCGGCTCTTTGAATCAGATCATTCATGAACGACACATCACTAGGCCCCTCATTGGGCTTCTCCTTCATGTGTCTGCGGTGTGTTCTGGTGAGTATGGAGGGTGATCAGTGATTGCTCCTGATCGCAGAGGATTATTACGTCTTAGTATGCACACGCTGCGGATTCTGCTGCGTTTCCGCAGCGTTTTTGGCCGCTGTGGACCCGCAGCAGTTTTAGCTGCGGTGTACAGTACCATTCAAATGAATGGTTAAAAAAAAACGCTGTGTAGACGTTGCGGAAAAATCCGCGCGGATTTGCTGCGCTTTTGAAACCGTAGAAAGAATTGACATGTCAATTCTTTCTGCGGAATCCACAGCGGGTTCCTATCTCCACCATTGTGGAGATGGTGAATCCGCAGGACCAAACCGCAGGCAAAACCGCAGATAATCCGCAAGTCTTTTGACCTGCGGTTTATCTGCGGTTTTTGCAAAATCCGTGCGGATTAATCCGCAGCGGATTCCGCAGCGTCTGCACACAGCCTTATGTCGTATGTTGTGATTGGAGTTTATGGATCAATGTGTTGTCGTCTATAAGAGGCAGAAATCCACTAGAGAAGCTGCGCCTGTAAGATACAAATACAATAATGATTTGGGCCCATAGTCTTTAGTGTGCAGAGAGCACACAGGAAGCCGAGAGAGGTTCTGCAGCAGCTGCAGAGTGACCTGTACAGTACATAACCCCAGCTGCTGCAGAACATCTGTGAAGAACATAAAAGCCTCTGTTCTTGCTGTAACTCCCATAGATTTTCACCCCTTACCGACATCTGCTGTACATGTACGGTGCAATGGGAAGTGCGTTCCCACAAACAACCGTACCTGTATGACGTGATGATAAAGAAAAAAGTTAAATAAAGTTTATAAAAAGGTGAAAAATAAAAAGAGAAAAAATTTTGCAAGTAAAAACGCTGTTTTATTTATAAAAAAAATGAAAGTAAGGCCATGTGCAGACGTTGCATATTTTTTGTTTCATTTTTCTGCACAAAAACTGCACCTGCTGGCAGAAAACGCATGGTGGAATGTCTGTGTTTTTGATGCGGTTTTATAGCATTTTTGATGCGTTTTTGGGATGCGTTTTTCTTGCGTTTTTCCATGCATTTTCTATGCTGATTTCATGCATGTTTTGTGCGGTTTTGCTTGCGTTTTTCTACCTGATTTGTCTGCCTTTTTTGAAAGCAAATATAAAGAGAAGAAACGTCAAAATAGAAAAAAAATGATGTCACTTCCTAGTCCAACCTCTTTCTCCATTTTGGATTCGGCACACTTTCGTAATCATGAGTGCTAACCTTGAAAATGATCGGAGTGAACAACGAAGCACACAGCATGGCGAAGAACATGGTGAAACTAATGTATGGCTACGCAGGCCACAACGCCTCCAAGCTTTGGGAGTATTGCTTGATTCTCTGAATCAGCAAAGACTCCAGGTAAGCAACACTGTATGTAAAAATATTGTTTTTGAGTCCTCATCACACATAGTGAGATTGCTAGCGAGGTCGCTGAAACATCACAGCTTTTGTGACGCAACAGCGACGTCGCCAGCCATCTTGCTACATGTGATGGATATGGGCGACCGTCCCCCTGCTGGATATTGCTGATTGAGCTTGAATGTCCTGTCCATTTTTTGATCGGTTTTGTTCCCCTGGCCTCATGCATTGCTATGTTTGCTGACAATGAGCGACTGCGATGGTGGTGCAGAATTCGAGGACGCAGGCTGGGGTCGTCAGATTAGCTGCTGTGTGACAAGGTCCCAATGACTGCTGAGGTTACGGCTTGCCGTATAGTGGCTGTGTAAATTGAATAGATCTGCCTGGTGAGTGAACAGGTAGCGACGTACCAACCATCTTTAGGTCACATCGTGTTCCTCAGCGCTGGAGCGTTGTAGACTCTTACGGGACCTTAACCCATATTATTTTATCTTACTTGCAGGCCAGAAAGAGAACCAGAAGAATGTGGGTAGACCCCATTGTGGCAGAACGTACAGGAAAGGGTCACTTTCGTGTGCTATACCAAGATTTGAGAAGGTAAGTTACCCATATGTGACGAGAATTTGTTATCAGTACAAATCTGTATGTGATGTAACTTATTATTTTTTTTAACAGATATCCCGAGACCTTTGTGTCCTTTTGCCGGGTCACCATCCCGGCATTTGACCGGCTCCTGAGCATTATGGGAGAAGACCTTATGATATTTTTCCACAAATAATAATAAAACAAATTGTAAATATTAATTTATTATAAAACCAATAAAGACTTTATGACCAACATAGTCTTTTTTTTTTTTTTAAATATAAAATCTTTCAACAACAAAGAAAAGGTTCAACAAACACAAGTGTTGTCCGAATATGGCCTCACAAAACGGTGACAGCAGGTCTGGTGTCAGCAACGCAGAACTATTGAAGGTAATGGAGGACTTTGTCATCCAGGACCTGCCTTATGCCCTAAACTAGTTGAGCAAGATGTAATCTTGGTAACTCATGTTTTCAGAGTTAACATCTCCATAATAAGAATAGTTAACGGGAGGTCGCTGATACCGTTGGTCATCACGCTGTTGTGGTGGTGGTGGCATTGGTGGTTGTGGAGGCGGCAATGGTGGTGGTGGTGGACGCCTTGCACGAACACTTTGTGTGGCCCCTATTACAATATCTGCTAAAGGTGCGATAGGCGAAGGGTCTTCAAATTCTGACAGTATTGCATTTACTACTGTCATAAACTTAGTCTGCCTTTCCGCTGACAGTAACCGAGCTTTGCTGGCTATGCTGGCACCAAAAAAATCCAAGTGATCTTCCCTGGAAGATTTATTGATTAGATCTATGGTGTCATTAACCCTTTTTGTAGTCACATCCATATTTTTTTTTTGGTTTTGGCCTTGCTTTTTTTTGCCAGTGGCTCGGTTACTGTCAACGGATTGGCAGCTGTTTGACTGTTTGGGGCAGGAGTATTTTGGGTCTCTGCACAAGATGCCATCCCTGAAGATGACGCAGCCGACACTACACCAGATGTACAGGGAGACTCAGGTTCACAGAATGAAGACCCATCCATAGAATCTGTGGATCCTGCGGCCTCTTGGCTGGCATCTTCAGGAAGAGGCGAAATGTTTCCATCTGTGCTGTCATAAAAAAAGATGACAGAGTTTTCAGTGACAATTCAAATTTTAGTCATCCTAACAACATTGAAATTATATCTAAATATTCACCTCCTCAAAGTCCTGCTGGTTAACAAGAAACACATGTCTTGATACAAGCTGAATTTGATTTTCGCCGGTGAAGATCCACTGGTGCCAATCTTGGCTTGGATTTTTTGAAATCGATCTCTCACCGATCTCCAGCGTTGCTTAACATCATGAACTAAAATGTAAAGAAAAAACACATTATGATCCGTGCAATACGTTTAAAAATGAAGAGTTGGTCTGTATAACCAACATAACAAAAAGTACTTACTAATTTTCTGCTGCAGGGCACCGCTGTACCCATCAAATTCAGGATACAGCTGACGGCAGATTCTGGACCAACACATATCACGTGTATACTTGTCTTTGTAAGCCTCATCGGCCGGGTCCCAGATAGCTGGCATGTCTCTTATCTGTAATGGATAAGAATATGTTATTTATATCTTCATATTTAGTTTGTTAGCATACATACAATGTCGTACACACACACACAGTCACGTACACACACTTCCCTCACGATGTGATAGCATCGGGCACACCTATCCGTCAACTCCTGGACAGTCTGAGTTGCAACGTAAAATTGGTGGATGGAGCAAGACATGATGTCCCAGGGTGTCAATCGGATTATGGGGAATGGACGGTTCTTCAGGCCATGGCTTAACTGCCTTCATCTATCAGGAACTGCTGACACACTCCAGCCACATGAGGTCTGCCATTGTGGAACCTAGGGCCAACTGCACCTGGAGGGCTGTGTGGCCCGACCAAGAAAAACCACCCCACACCATTACTGACCCAGTGCCAAACATGTCATGCTTTTTGATGCTGCAGGCAACAGATCACTCTGTATGTTGTCTCCACACTCTGTCATGTATGTCACATGTGCAGAGTGTGAGCCTGGTGCCTGCGCCATCCTTCAGCATGACCGTTTTAGCAGTGGGTTATTAATAATGGTGTGGGCTGTTTTTTATTTTGAGGGCAATGTGTAGTATTGAACTGAAACACGCGCATGAAGGCCACACACAATACTACGGTGAATTAGGACTAGATTCCACATTCCTTTGTGTTTTTTTTAAATCCAAATACAGGCCTCCATTGGTTTCCAAATTTGCTCGCTATGGATGTTTTTTTTAAAACAGCTGGGGGGTTGATATTCAAAGCCTGGGAAGATTATCCTCTTTCCCAGGATACCAAAAAACAGTCCACATTTACTTGATTTAGCATTCTGCACTTGAACAAAATGGCGTGAGCCATCGCCATTTTGTTCAAGTCCAGAACGGCAAAGCCAGTAACTGGGGCTCGATTTTTGGTATCCTGGGAAGGGGATAATCTTCCCAGGCTTTGAATATCAACCCGTCGCTGTCATCTGAGCCTTTGATGGCTAATAGAATATGTGGCCCCCCACCCAAAAAAAATTACGTGGGGTCCCCATATATTTTGTTATTCATCAAAGGCTCTGCTGACAGCGGCGGGTTGATATTAATACCTTGGGAAGATTAACCTCTTCCCAGGCTACCAAAAAACAACACGTAGTTGCTGTTTGTCCCTGTCTGGACTTGAAAAAAATTGGCGTGGGCTCCCGCCCAATTATCAAGTCTAGAGAGGTAAAGCAAGCAAGTGTGTGCTGATTTTTTGTAGCCTGGGAAGAGTTTCATCTTCCCAGGCTATGAATATCAACCCGCCGCTGTCAGCAGAGCCTTTCATGGCTATTCCAATAGGGGGACCCCCCCAAAAAAAATGACGTGGGGTCCCCCTATATTTTTTAGACAGAAAGGCTATGCCGACAGCTGCGGGCTGATATTCATAGCCGAGGAAGGGGCCCCTCCCGGCTACAAATATCAGCACGCATCCGCCCCAGAAATGGCGCATCTATCAGATGCGCCAATTCCGGCACTTAGCCCCTCTCTTCCCACATCCCGCACCGTGGCGGCGGGATGTGGGGTAATAAAGGGTTAATGTCACCTTTGATTGACAGGTGACATTAAGCCGGGTTAATAATGGAGAGGCGTCAAGAAGACGCCGATCCATTATTAATCCTATAGTTTAATATGAAAAATAAAACACACAGAAAAAATTTGTTTAATGTTCTTCATTTAACCATACTTACCCATAAAAACCATAACCTGTAAAAAAAAATAAAATAAAAAAACACTAAAATACCAACCAGTCCGACGCAATCCATTTAAAATCGAGTGTCCCACGTCGATCTCTAGTGGAGAACAGTCACATCAGTAGATGTGACTGCTCTCCACGGGTTAAAAAGTCACACTGACAGGAGAAAGTTCCTGCAGTGTGACTGCGCATGCGTGTGAGTTAACCGGAGTTCATACTCCGGGACTCACTTTACGGCAATACCGACAGGTCAATTACTGTAAAGTGAGCTCCCGGGCCGTAAAGTGAGCTCCCGGACCGTAAAGTGAGGTCCCGGAGTTCATTGAACCGCCGGGAACCCACCGCCGACCAGCGCACACTGCAGGAGCAATTTAACTCTTGCAGTGCATCACCGGAGGACATCGTGGGACAGAACCTTTTGGGGTTTTTTTACATTTTAATAGGAGACAAGTGAGGGAAGGCTTCGGGCAGGCGAAAGTGGTATGTGGTAAGTATGTGTACATGTTGTGTGTTGTATGTACTGTTTGTTACGTGTGTTTTTTTTTAACCCATTGTGGTCATCCGCCTGACGATGGGAAAACTCTCCCATCATATTTGGATGGGAGAGCTGTCCCATCCGACGAATGACCACAATCTGTCACTACAGACACACAGACTGACGCACAGACTGACACACACACACAGACTGACACACACAGACATAACTTACCAACTCAATCATACGCCTCACATCCATCCCCATACGACGGTACGACTACATTTTTTTTTCAGACAGCATACACTTCCTCCTTCCTGTTCCGTCACTTCCCTTTCCTGCGTTTTTGGATAGCAAATCTGCAGCAAAACCGCAGATCTTTCTTTGATCAGCGGTTTTGCTGCGGAATTTAAAGATAGAATGGGAGTCTATGGGTGCAGAACCGCAGCGGAACCGCAGAAAAGAAGTGACATGCTGCGGAAAATAAACCGCTACGTTTCTGTGCGTTTTTTTCCGCAGCATGTGCACATCAAGTCTGCGGATCCCATAGACTCCCATTATAGGTGCACTACACTCCGGATTTTAGGCTATTCCGCGCGGTACAAACCGGGGCGGAACCGCAATTAAATCCGCAACGTGTGCACATGGCCTAAAGGGGAAGAAGTGCATATCCGGTATCAACAGATCCGGAACACAGTGTCATATTATATAACATATCTGATGAACACTGTAAAAAGATAAACATTCCAAAAATACCACACTGACACACAAAACATAGAATAAAAAGTGATCAAAATCGCCTGCAATAAAAATGGTATCAAGAAAAATATCATCTTGTCCCGCAAGAAACAAGCCCTTATATAGGTCTGTAGAGAAAAAAACAAAAAAGTTACAGCTGTCAGAGTATGAGGATGGAAAAACATTGTAACATATTGATTTTAGTGTGCGAAAGTGGCAAAACATAAAAAACCCTGTATAAGACCGGTGTCTGCGATCATAATGACCCGAAGCATAAAGCTGCCCGATCACTTCTACCACACGGTGAATGGCGTGGAAAAAGTTATAAACTTCTGGTTCTTGTTTCCTCTGTCACCCAAAATAAAAAAAAAGGGATCAAGAAATGTTCTGTGTCCAATATGGTACAAATAAAAGCATCAACTCATCCCGCAGAAAACAAGAACCACGCGGCTCCATCAGCGAGAAAGTGAAAAAGGTCTAGCTCTCAGGATACGGTGATGGAATGACAGATACTTTTTTTGTAAATCAGTGTTTAGCAAAAAATAGCAAATTATGAAATTACTAAACAACCCCGACGTCGCTGTAATTGTACTGACCCGAAGAATAAAGTCGTCTTATCACGTTTATCGCATGGTAAATAACATAAAATGGCGCAAAAACAGAGACAATTCCTGAATTGCTTTTTGTTTATTCAATCTGTTTCTCAAAATTGGAATAAAAATCAAATGAAAGATATGATGTACCCCCAAATGGCCCCAATGAAAACGTCAGCAAAACACCAGCCCCTCCTCAGATCTGCTGTCTATCAGTGGAAAAATAGAGGATGTCCATGTTCCTCGTAGTTCAGAGGCGCTGGAAAAGCGACATGGATCCAAAAGAACATTCCAGTAAAACCCAAGCATGGAGCGCATGCACCCAACAGTGTCCACAAGTGCAGTGTAGACCTAGCATTAGTTTGAGAGTAGTTTCAGCTGATTGTGAGAGTGTCGGACCCCCACCAATCTTATATTGAGAGGAGTCCTTAATTGTTAGATTTTTAGAAGGGTTGTCCAGACACACAAGCCGGGCACCATGTCTTAGACACTAGAATGGTATATTTGTAATTTTCACTCTGCAACTTCCATTGCGCACTAATTGCCAGTGGGGTCAAAATAGTGAGTGCACCCCTAGATAAGATCCCTCAGTATAATTTGAAAAATGGGGTCACTTTTGGGTGATTTCTACTGTTTTGGAACTTAGTGGCTCTGCATATGGTGCTCACAAACTACTCCAGGAAACTCTGCTCCCTAAAAGCCAAATGGCGCTCTGTGTCTTCTGAGTCCTGTCGTATGCCCAAACAAAAGTGTATGACCACATATATGGAAGCAAGGAGAGGAGGGAGGAGTGAGCTCAGCACAACCGTCCAGGTAATCATAAAAGAAACTTTATTCAGTTCTCAAAGCATACAAATTGTATGAAAACAAGCTGATGTGTTTCTGGCACGTTAGTACCCTTAGTCACCTATGCTGGTGGGTGCGCCACGGGCCGGGCTTATCTTGCAGGGACGTTACAAAGTGACCACTAGGTATTCGCTAAAGCTTCTGATGGTGATGATAAGCTTTGCCGCCTGTAGTCACCAGGTACCACTCGAGGGCAGTCCCCGAGTCTGCAGCAGCGGGTATGAGGTACTGAGAGGTGTAGTCAGACAGTCCGTGGTCTGTGCAGGCATCACAGAATCAGTAATCTTAGCTGAGGTCAGAAGCAGAGAGGTCAGTCAGGACGGGTAAACAAGCCGGGTCATTAATGGGTGGCGGAATGCAGAAGAATGCATGAACAGGTACTATCAGGATAGGAACCATAGTTCAGGAGGGGTAGGAGGAGCTGCCTAATAAAGACCCAGCTAGCACGGTATAGGCCAGGGAAGCTAATTTCTGCAGGACCCAGCAAGGTTAAGTTTCTGCAGAGACCAGCCATGTCCCCTGTGAAGATCTGAGGTTGTGGGTTGTAATAATCACCTAGGCAGGTTAACGATGCAACTATTTTGTATCCCTTAGATCCATGGTTTTACAACAACTCTGGGTAGATGGGCAAAATACATTGCCCCCAGTCCACAAGATCCCCCCCCCCCGGGGCCGGTAGTCCCACTGCCTCCTTACCAGGCAATACTCACTGTCTCCTAACTTTTGGTTGGCCCATAGATTTCTTATCTCCAGCCAGTACTGTATAGTCTGGAGTCACAGTCATTGCTCTTCTAGACAACCGGTAACACAATCAAAGCCCATGTATCCTGCAGCAACAGTCCTTAATAATGTTCCTGAAATCCAGACAACATATCCCTCAACGGTAGCACTTGTGTCCAGCCCAGCCGGCAACCGATCTCCAAACTCCATCCATCCATGTGCTCCAGGACCTCATCCTCGATCCGCTCCCTTCTACGTCACTATCCCAAATCTCTGACTAAACGTGGCATCTTTCCCCCTCCCTGCGATCAGCCCCCTGAATGGGCAGAAGTGTACACACCATGCCTCATAAACATTTGCTTTTAGCTCAACAAATGAAGAACATTTCAGAAGTCCATCACCTGAGATTGCATGTGAGACCCCCTATGGTGACGGTTCCACCTGGGTCTACTATCCCCGTCCCCACAATCGGCCTTTTTTCTGGGAGAACAATGGCTGGAGGCCCCTGAGATACTGATGATATTAATAGAATGATTGCTTTACATTTACCTTTAGCAATCTGCCTGGCCTTATGTATACATTACATCCAACCAGCACATCTTCCACTGCTTGCTGTCACTGAATGGAAATATTGATTTGTGAGTCTGAACTGGAGCAAGCAAATCTCTAATAAAACACAGCAATATCAACGTAACCAGTGCTCCGTGCTGGAAAAAGTCTGGATCCCGTAGAGCTGTGGACTCCACTCTACGTCCATTCGTCCAATAGTCTTTATGAAATGGCCAACTCCTCCCACTCCCCAAAGCTAAATGAAAGCCATGCAGATGCAGCAGTGCTGCAAGACTAACGGGGCAGCCTGACGACTGGACGTGGAGAAGCCGCACACTGAGTAGAGAGGTGCTGCGGAGTCATGCGACTTACTACCGTGACAGCTATTTCAAAATTCAAATGGTGCTCCTTTCCCTTCTGAGTGCCGCCGTGCACCTAAACAGTAGTTTTCCACCACATATGGGGCATCAGTGTAATCAGGAAAAATTTCACATCAATTTCACAAATCTAGATTTTCATTTTCACGGATCAACCTTATAAAGCTCCTGTGAGTTCAAAGTGCTCACCACACTACTAGATAAATTCCTTGAGGGGTGCAGTTTCAAATATGGGGTCACTTGTGAGGTTTTGGTTTTTTTTACTGTTGAGGAACATAGGGGGTTCTGCAAACGTGACATGGCGTCGGCTATCTATTCCAGCCAAATTTGCACCCCAAAAGTCAAATGGCGCTTCTTCTGTTCCGAGCCTTGCTGTGCGCCCAATCAGTAATTTTATACCATATTTGCACCCTATATGGGGTATCTGCATACTCAGGACAAATTTAGGGGTCCATTTTCTTGTGAAAATGAAAAGTTTGGGGCTGAAAAAACCTTTTTTGGAGAAAAATTAGAATGTTCATTGTTTCCTAGCAAGCACCTAAAGGGTCAATAAACTTTTTGAATGTGGTTTTGAGCACTTTGGGGTATTTTCTGTCAAAAATGATTCTTATGTAAAGTAGACATGTAGGAAGTGTTATGTAACTGTTTTAAGGGCATAAAATGTCACATTTTGAACATTCCAAAATGATCACATTTTTGGTAAATTTTTTCTATTTTCATAAATAAATACAAATTGTATTGTTCCAAATCTACCACTAACATAAAGTACGATGAAAATCATTCTCAGAATCACTGAGATATGTTGAATGTTCCAGAGTTATTACCACAAGTCAGAATTGAAAAATTTAGACTTGTCTGGAAGGTGGGAACAGGCATCGTCGGGAAAGGGTTAATAGAGAAGAACTGGCCTTAATCTCCAAACTAAGGTCATGGATGCTTGATGTTCTCAGAAATAGGAATAACACTGATACGTTGGACATACTGTAATTTGTATGATAAAATAGAGGTTCTGCAGCAGGTGAGGTGTGTATAACAGATAATGTATTTTCTCCCGATTGTAATATTATACAATATATATAATTTATAATGTGCAGGGCAGAGCGCGCATTACACCCCACCAGATTGGAGCGCCATTACATCCTGTACAATGAACACTCTCACGTACAGGCTTGGAGATAGCGATAAGTTTATTAATCATTATTATCCCGCAGCCTTTTCTCTCTCCTCAGTTCTTTTACTCTGTGTGCAGTCAGACGGCCGTATTACTCGTGTGAGGATGACATTGCAATGCTTGGACTGACCGTCGGCTCTACTGACCCGAGTGTGACAGCTGTGTAGAAATACATGGTGTCACCCTCAGGTGAGGGCAGCCGATGGCCAGTCCGAGGATTGTGATGCGATCTACATGAGAGTGATACAGCCGTGTGACTGCAGCCTAAAAGGAAGCCGTCACCTGATTTGTGCTGCCCAAACCGGGGAGCCAGTCACTGATAGAAGAGTGACAGGAGACGGGCGGCGGGCCGGGAATAGGGAGAGATGCAGCAGAGCTGTATGTGCGGTCGCCCCACTGCACTTGTGGCTCATACCCACTACACTTCAATAATAAATTTCTCTAAAACATAAACCCAGATTTATGTATGAAAGGTTTGGACGTGATCAGCATTACAGCGGCTCTACATAGATGGCAGATTTGGAGTGAAAAAACCCGATGATAAATTCTCTTATAAACACACAAAATAATCTATAAAAAAATTGAAAAAATGATGAAACCCCCCCCCCACATAATTAAGTCTAAGTGCACATTACGTCAGTGCTTCTGGCCACAGTGTTGATCTGGAAGATTTTCCACATAAATACTGCAACGTCTCCATAGACGACCGTCCACCTGTTGGAGGCTGAGGGTGTGTTCCTTGTACCTCCCATGTGGCGGGTGTGCACCGGCATACCGGTCGTGTACCCGTGTAGGGGAGAGCAGCAGACTGCACTTTCTTATACCCCGCACATGCCTGTATACCATGTGGTGTATATGTAACAGTGGGTCCCGATGGTGGACGGATCCATCCTGTGATCACTGATGGCCACAAGCCTCCAGAGCCTGCGCCCAACAATGTCCACAAACGTAGTGTCAGGAAATCAGGAGAAAAACGCAGAATCTACAATTGGTGATTCTGACAATGCAAAGAAAGTTTTTTTGTTTTTTTTTATGATATAAACAATGTTGGTGAATCTCAATATATCATCCCTCGGGTGTCTCATTATGTGACAGCTTTTATTATCTCCCCTTTTCTCCAATCTTCATCTCTACAACAATCGGCCATTGCTCCGTGTCCCCGTCTCACAAGAATTAACTTTATGTGCCAACAACTGAGCTCATAAAACATTTCTGATATTCATTTATTCTACCGACCTCCTGATATCCACAACCGGATGGTGGGAGATTGTGGTTCATCTGCTGCAGTGTAGGAAAGAAAACTACATACCATATATACCCGAGTATAAGCCGAGGCACCTACTTTTGCCACTGAAAACTGGGTAAGCTTATTGACTCGAGTCTAAGCCGGGTATGCATTGTCCCCTCATCCCTGTCCTGTATGTGGCTCCCCCCATCCTGTCCTGGTATGTGGGTCCTCTGTCATGGTATATAGCCCCCCCAGCATGGTATAATACAGCCCAACATGGTATATAACCCCCCCAGCATGGTATAATACATCCCAGCATGGTATATAGCCCCCCCTGCATGGTATAATACAGCCCAGCATGGTATATAGCCCCCCCAGCATGGTATATAGCCCCCCCAGCATGGTATATAGCCCCCCCAGCATGGTATATAACCCCCCCAGCATGGTATAATACAGCCCAGCATGGTATGATACATCCCAGCATGGTATATAGCCCCCCCTGCATGGTATAATACAGCCCAGCATGGTATATAGCCCCCCCAGCATGGCCCCACAGTCCAGTACTCACACTGATTTATAAAAAAAAAAAAAAATACCCACACTCCTCACTTTCTCCTTGTGCCTGCGTTGCTCCCGTCTCCTTTCCTGCACTGCCTGGTACACAGTGAGAGCGCGATGACGTCATCGCACACCCGCTGTGTCAGAGGCAGAGCGGGGAATGATGGGAGAGGGAGCATTAGCTGATGCTCTCTCCTCCAGGCTCCATAATTGCCTCTTTCAATGGGAGGGTGGAGTGGGCAGGTGGGCCCCCCGCCTCACAGGGGCCCCTTTGCCTCCTGCAGCGCTGCTCTCCTCCTTGAGCAACACATGGCTAATTTGAATTTTGACACAATTAGCCATGCGGTGCTGGAGGGGCCCCCTCTCCCCCAGCCCCATGCAATGCACGGCGGTAGGTCTGCCCCTGCATGACTCCCCCTGCCTCGCATTCCTCGGCTCCCCTGTCCCATCGTGTATGGCCCCCCCCCCCCCCCCGTTCTATTCACCCTCCTGGCGCCATCGCTAGATCAGATCTCCATCCCTGCACCTCGCTGTTCCGGGCCGGCAGCTCTTCCTGTGCAGACCGGTCACGTGGTACCGCTCATTAAGGTGATGAATATGCGCCCCACGCCTATGGGAATGGAGATACGTGCATATTCATTACCTTATTGAGCGGTAACACGTGATCGCTCAGCACAGGAAGAGCTGCCGGCCCCGGAACAATGAGGTGCAGGGATGGAGATACATGAGTATATACGGTATATATTCGTGTATCCTATTATTTTCATCCACTATGCTATTTATTTACTGCAGGATATTTAATCATTATGTTTCTGTCTTTTTTCTGTGCAGTGTCCGGTGTGAACGTGCCCTTACACTCAGCACGCACACCAGCTTATATCCCAGTTCATACCTTTTGGGTTTTTGCTGTCTGTTTGCATCATGTGCATATAATGGTGCAGCCTTTCCTGTGAGCTGGGCATTATATTGCTGTGGTCTCCCATGGCTGTGTCCACTAGTTGGGCTCAGTCGTTCTCAGCCCTTATCCACATGAATGTCACTTGGCAAACGATAAGGTTTTTAATATTCGAGTTAGGACTGTGCCAATTATGGTCACCGTGGAGCGGTGGGATGGCTTACGCATTATTTTTTTATCAAAAAACATTTTAACTAAACGCCGTATTTGATTTTCAAGCACAATGCTATTTATTTACTGCAGGGTATTTAACCCCTTAACGTCCAAGGATAGACATAGTCCCTCATGGCAGGATATCAGTTCCCGCACTATGACGGACTATGTCTGTCCTGCATTTAAACTGTCACTGCAGCTAGGCGTGGGAGCGCCGCTATCTAGCACCACTGCACCAGCCATCTTTCTTGGGCTATTCTCTTGGGAGTTCTGTTCTTCCTTATTCAAAGATTCGAATTTCAATTCAGCGATAAAAGTGATAAAGGCTCGGATTGAGCCGAAACGTCGTACTAAATTATATCGCTTCTACTTCGTGCTATATATACTTGTTTGGCTCCCACATGTTTTGTATATAATAAAAATAAGCACTTATTTGCATAAAAAAACCCCTCTGAGTGTGCGGTGAATTATATTATCATTGGTAATAGGACCTACAGGTCTGTTACACCTGCACCTCGCTATTGGACTTGAGTGCACGCTAACCTCCTGGTTACTGCTTGTAAACTGTTACTGACAGCTGAGAGGCACGGGAAGATGTGCGGGGACCCTTGCCATCGGTCCCCGCACCCACAGTGCTGTGATTGACTGACTGACCAATCTGACTGACCGATCACAGCATGATCGGGCAAGAGATGCTGAAATTTCAGCATCTTCTCCGCCCAGACAGTGCAGCAGCTCAGCGCTGCCAGTGGCTGACCTTCCTGCACTAACAGCTGGGAGCGGTGCCCGCCCCTGGCTGTTAGCCCCCTGTTTGCTGCGATCAGGCGTGATTGCAGCGTTCAGGGGGGAGGCAGAAGGTCAGGGGCTCCCTCTGCTTTCTGATCGGCGTCCCCACGATGTAATCGCATGGCCCGATCTCTGCCATGATGACCCGGGGTTGTCATGACAACCCCCGGGTCATCCAGCTACGTAAAGCCTCTGAGACCATGCTTTTTCCATAGGTATAAGGCTGCGTGCACACGCTGCGGATTGGTCTGCAGATTTTTCCGCGCAGATTTGGCAAAATCTGCAGGTCAAAAGACCTGCAGTTTACCTGTGGATTATCCTGCGGGTTCCACACCTCTACAATGGAGAAGGTGTGAACCTGCTGTGGATTCCGCAGAAAGAATTGACATGCTGCGGATTTGAAACCGCAGCAAATCTGCGCGGAAAATTCTGCAGTGTGTGCAGTTTTGGATTTCCATAGGTTAGAATGGTACTGTACAATGCAGAAAAACACTATGAAAATAACTGGAATTGTTAAAAATAGGAATATACAAAAAATGACATCCACATAGCATATCACACCATCACAACCTCTCCCCCCCCATAATAAGTGAGCACGCCATGAGGTCTACACAGACCTCTGGCCTGCTCACTTTAGTCCACATTGCTCAGTTATTTATGGTTCCTTGTACAGTGGCAGGGGTAGGTCGGCCTGGGGAGCCTGTGGTTCTTCTTGTCGAGACAGTCCATCGGCGTTCTGGTGTTGGCTTCCCCGCTTGTATTGGATGGAGAAGCTGTAGGGTTGTAAGGACAAGCTCCACCACAGCAATCTTCCATTGTCCCCTGATACGCAATTCAGCCATGTGAGGGGGTTGTGGTCTGTAACAATTGTAAAGTCTCTGCCATACAAGTATGGCTGCAATTTTTTTAGCGCCCATACGATGGCAAGGCACTCCTTTTCAATAGTGGAATAGGCCATTTCCCGATCCAGTAGTTTCCGACTGGCAAAAGCAACAGAATGTTCTTCTCCAGCGGCGTTCACTTGGCTGAGTACTGCCCCAATCCCAAAGGTGGATGCATCTGTCTGCACGAGGAACCTGCGTTTATAATCCGGGGCAGCCAAGACAGGAGCAGTGACGAGGGCAGTCTTTAACGCTGAAAAGGCATCCTCGCATGCCGTCGTCCACGTCACATTCCTAGGCATGTTCTTGCGGGTCAGGTCGGTTAGGGGCTTGGCCAAGGTGCAGAAGTTAGGAACAAATATTTGCGATAGTAACCAGCAGTTCCTAAAAATGCAAGTACCTGCTTTTTAGTCTGGGGTCTACATCAGTTGCTAATGGCTTCCACCTTGGCAGGCTCAGGCCTTAGTGTCCCACCCCCGACTCTATGCCCGAGGTACTGCACCTCAGCCATCCCTATTTGGCACTTATCAGGGCGAATGGTCAGTCCTGCAGTAAGGATACAGTCCAGCACTATGCCCAAGTGTTTAAGATGTTCCTCCCAGGTTGTGCTAAAAATGGCAATGTCGTCTAAGTAAGCACAGGCAAAGTCCTGACATTGTTGTAACAGTCGATCCACCAGTCTCTGGAAAGTAGCGGGGGCAGTTTTCATCCCAAAAGGGCATTCCCAGGAACTCATAAAGCCCAAATGGAGTAATGAAGGCTGAGCGCTCCCGAGCGTCCTCCGTTAGGGGTATCTGCCAGTACCCCTTGCTCAAGTCTAACGTGGTAACAAATTGGGCACTGGCCAGACGATCCAATAGATCATCAATCATGGGCATGGGATAAGCATCACTCTTGGTGGCATCATTTAGTCGTCTGTAATCAACGCAGAATCGTGTTGTACCATCCTTCTTGGGGACCAGGACAACAGGAGAGGCCCAAGAACTGTGACATGGCTGAATAACTCCCAGTTGTTTCATCTCCTCCAGTTCGTTCTTTATCATGCCTTGAACAGCCTCTGGAACCCGGTAGGCAGCCTGCTGGATGGGGCGTTGTCCGGGGGTTTCCACATGGTGGCTGGTGAGAGTAGTCTTCCCCGGCTTTGAGGAGAAAGCAGCAGACCTCGGCCTTAGTACGGCGACAATATCGTCCATTTGTATATCCGATAAATGGGAGCCCAGGGGCACTTGTTCCAGTGATCCTCCCGCTTGGGCAACCTGGAGGAGATCTGGGAGATACTCGTCGGCGGTGGTATCACTAGGGGGGTGGCAGACAGCTAGAACAGGCAGAGATCGGTCGTGGTAGTCTTTCAGCATGTTAATGTGGATGGTTTTCTGTCGTCGACCACTAGAGTCCAGGGTAATAACATAGTTAGTGTCATTAATTTTCTTGACAACCTGATAAGGGCCTTCCCACACTGCTTGAAGCTTGTTGGCAGGGGAAGCAGTAATCATGAGCATTTGCTGTCCTTCCATAAATTCCCGGTTCCTGGCATTACGGTCATACCAGGTTTTTTGTCTGGACTGGGCCATTCGCTGATGTTCTTTAGCGAAGGTAGCTAGCTGGGCGAGACGGTCTCTGAGCTCTAGAACATAGGGAACGATGGGCATTCCGGTATCTGAGATGTCTCCCTCCAAATGTTCTTTCAGAAGAGTGAGAGGCCCACGGACCTTCCGGCTAAACAGTAGTTCGAAGGGAGAGAACCCTGTGGACTCTTGGGGAACCTCCCGATAGGCGAAGAGGAGATGTGGCAGGTACTTTTCCCAGTCTTTTTCAACGTCAACAAAAGCCCTCAGCATATTTTTTAGGGTTCCATTAAAGCGTTCACATAGTCCTTTGGTCTGCGGGTGGTATGGGGTGGTGCGAAAGGCTCGAACACCACAGGTATGCCATAGGGACCTGGACCAGATCTGACATGAACTGAGTGCCTTGATCCGACAATATTTCACTAGGAAACCCTACCCGGGTAAAGATGGTATTGTTACCATCTTTACCCGGGTAGGGTTTCCTAGTGAAATATTGTCGGATCAAGGCACTCAGTTCATGTCAGATCTGGTCCAGGTCCCTATGGCATACCTGTGGGCCTCGGCTACCTTTACTGCTGTAATACTGGACAGGGCCACAGCTTCAGGATACCTAGTGGCATAGTCCACCACGGTCAGGATATATTTTTTCCCCGACCTGCTGGGGTGGGCCAGAGGACCTATGATGTCGACGGCTACACCTTGAAATGGTTCCTCAGTTATGGGCAGGGATTGCAGGGGTACCTTATGTCGAGCTCCTGGATGCCGCATTCGCTGGCACACATCGCAGGTGCGGCAATAATGGGCTACCGACTGCGAGACGCCCGGCCAGTAAAAACTTTGGGTGAGTCTCTTTTCAGTCCTTTTTCTCCCTTGATGCCCAGCCAAGGGGATGTCATGGGCCAGTTGAAGTAGCTGTGCCCTGTACTTCTTTTTTTTTTTTTTTTTTTCTCTATTATTTTTATTGAGGTTGAACAAGAAAACAAGTCAAAACAATGACAACCATAGTTACAACCACCATATATATGAAACTAGGGGAATGAGAGGAGAAAATAAGGAGCAGAAAGTGGGGACCGACAAATGAAAAACAGGAAGGGGGGGGAAGGGGTGAGGGGAGGAACAGGCATTAGTGGCATTGATAGAACTATGTGTAACAGCAAGTACACACAATAAGTCTCAGTGTTCTGCAGTACAGTAATATATTCCAAAAAGGAAAGAAAACAAACAACATCCAATATCCAATATCTAATATCCGGCATCTTAATTATATATGGCTAAGCAGGCTGGAGCGGGGCAACCGTGGAGTGTCTACTATGTATCCAGGGGTGCCAAATTTTCTGTCTTTTTATTATGGCGGTCATCGAGTGAGCTAGTGCTAGTTCAAGCTGGCAGTGAGTGTTAATTCTATCAATTAGTCCTGCAACCTCTAGGGGGGTGGGATCTTTCCATCTAGCCGCTGTCAACACTCTAGCAGCTATCAAAATATGTGACAGCGTACCTCTAAGAATATGAGGAATTTCGTTCAGGCCAATGTGTAAAATGGCCTGGCTTGGGGTCAGAGTCATCTAGATACCCAAGACTTGTGAGATCAATAAATCAACACCCCTCCACCAAGGCTGGAGCACCGGACAGGACCACCAAGTATGCTCAAGAGTACCCCTCATCCCACACCCTCTCCAGCATTCACCAGACCCACCTACTCCAAAATGTGCCGTTCGGACCGGGAACTGGTACCATCTCAGGTGCGTCTTTTTCAACTGCTCCAGATGGTTCACACATGAAGAGACCCGTACAACTTCACACAATCCTTCCTCCCAGTCAACAGGTTCGGAGAGAAAACCCAGATCCCGCTCCCACCTGATCATATAGGGCAGTTTTGTATTATCCGGTGGGTCATTCAGGGCTCTATATAATAATGAGATACCTCTCGGGCCAGAATCAGGCAGCAGAAAATAACCGTTAACTGTGTTGTTTAGTTGTGAATTGAAAAAAAACGAGTCCGGTGAATTATGCAACATATGACGTATTTGTAAGTATTGGTAAAAACACCTCCGGGTGGCCGGAAACTCAGCAGCCAGTTGGTCAAACGGGATTAACCCCCCACTCCCCACCAGGTCTCCCAGACTCACAATTCCGGCAGCAACCCATGACTGAAGATTAAGGTATGTAATATGCATCTCAAGGGCCTTTAACGATATGGAGTGGCGTGATAGTTTAATAAGAGATGGGACCACTGTCCTCCAATGATGTAGCGCAGCTTTCATAGTTGGCAAAAGTGGGGAATATTTAGTAGTTTTAATAGCTTCAGCCTCCAAAATATATCGGGTAGACCTGGCGGTAGCATAATAGTTTTCTATTTGAAGCCATTTATGGTCTCTGTCAGCTTGCCACCAGTCTCTCAGTCCCGTCATTATAGCGGCTTTATGTTACTTTAACAAGTTTGGTACCCCCAGTCCCCTTTTATACGGGAAATACATTAGGGCCCTGGAGATCCTAGACTTTTTATATGACCAAATATAACTATATGCCATAGTTTGTAATCTTAGAATTCTTTTTTTAGGGATTATCATTGGTATGCACCGGAGTAGGTACAATATTTTAGGTAGGACAATCATCTTAAAGGCATTAATCCTTGCAATCCAAGAGGTCTGGACAGCATGAAGCTGTTCCAATTGTTTCTTAAGCTGTATTTCCAAATTAGTAAAGTTCCTATCCACAATCTGCTCAGAACCCGTCAGTGTAATGCCCAAATATGGAATACCCTCTCTCATCCACTTAAACGGAAAAATGGCCTCCAGCCTTGTCTTTGCCGCACAAGGAACCGCCACCGGAAACAACAGGGATTTTGTGGGGTTCAGTTTATAGTATGAGACCTTGCTAAATTCCCCAAGTTCACAAATAATCGCAGAAAACGAAGATTCTAAATTTACACAGGATAGAATGACATCATCAGCGTATAGACCGACTTTGTGCTCCACCTGTCCAACCCTAATCCCAGAAATGCCCGCCGACATTCTAATGCGCTCGGCAAGCGGCTCCATGCACAGTGCAAAAATAACAGGCGAGAGAGGGCACCCCTGTCTCGTACCGTTCGTGATCTGGAACGGGTCGGACAAGAAGCCAGACGTCAAAACCCTGGCGCAGAGGGTCGAGTACATGGCACAGATTGCGGATAATATAGGGCCCGACAGTCCAAATTTCTTCAGGACTGCTCTTAAATATCCCCAGTGCACCCTGTCAAAAGCTTTTTCAGCATCAAGTGACAGGAATGCACTGGGTTGGCCAGACAGCTCAGATATTTTAATCAAATTCAACATACGTCGTATGCCATCCTTCGTCTCCCGTCCTGCAACAAAGCCCACCTGATCTGGTGACACTATAGTCGGTACAATTAGTTTCAATCTAGATGCTATGATTTTAGTAAACAGTTTGACATCTGAATTTAACAAAGCAATGGGTCTGAAATCTCCGGGATGTGTGAGTGATTTCCCCGGTTTTGGTATGGTGGAAATAGTGGCCTCTAAATTAGGGGCCATCACAGTACCGGCGTCTCTCCAGTGTGTGAACAGACGCTGTAGATATGGTGTTAATTGCTGAGAAAAGGTCCTATAATAATCATTTGTTAAGCCATCCGGGCCTGGGGCTTTATGAAGTTTAGTCTGTTTAATCGCCTGCTGAATTTCTGCAGCCGCGAAGGGGGCGTTTAAATAATTTAATTGGTCAATGGTAATACATGGCAAATTAACAGAATCTAAGTATGCATCAATAGATGTTTGGTCAGGTTGAGGGGTGGAGGCATCATCTTTTAAATTATAGAGGGCAGTGTAATATTGAGCAAAGGCTTGCACTATGTCCCGTGGGTTCCTAAGGGCTCTACCTTACTCATCCAATATGTGGTCAATTCGTGACATGACCTCCCGTTTACGAACTCTGCGAGCTAGAAGCGCTCCCGCCCTGTCCCCGGTAGCATATAAGTTAGTTTTAAGTTTCCTCATATTGTATGCATATTTGTATAGGAAATTTTCCCTTAATTTAAATCTAATTTGGGAGATCTCCTCAGAGACGGAGGGCGTATGTGCAGCCTTATTAATAGCATCTAAATAATGTAAACGGGAGAGCAGAGCCTCTCTACTGGCTTCTCTTTTCTTCTTTAAATATGAAGCTTGTTGTAAGAGAACCCCCCTAACCACCACTTTGTGAGCAGACCAAAGGGTCTCATCAGAGACCTCCCCATTATCGTTTATTTGAAAGTAGCCCTCCAGCTCCGAGGAAACCCTATCAACCACCTCCCCCCTCAGCAGCAATGAGTCATGAAGACGCCACCTGAACGCAGGGTCAGCCTGGTGGGCAAGAGCAAGGGTCACAGAGACAGGAGCGTGGTCAGACCAGGCGATTAGGCCAATAGTGGCATTTAGACACCTGCTTAGGGTCGCACTATCTATTAAGAAATAGTCGATACGGGAGTATGTGGAGTGCCTAGGAGAATAAAAAGTATAATCTCTTTCCGATGCGTGTGAGTATCTCCAAAAATCATGTAGGTGAAATTCATGGGATAGGAGGTTCAAACCCCTCCTAGTTCTCTTCCTTCCTGAAGAGCAGTCAAGGTCCGCATTCATGGGGAGATTGAAATCACCACATATGATATTGCTACCCTTCGCTTTTAAAGAGATATCATTAAAGGTAGTTCTCAAAAATTTGTGTTGGCCTTCATTGGGAGCATATACATTTGTCAACGTGTGCACCTCTCCATTTAGCAGGCAAGTGACTGTCAAGCATCTACCTACGGAGTCAGCATATTGAGATAATAATTGAAATGCTATTGTATGTTTCACCATAATGCACACACCAGCCTTTTTGGTCCGACCATTAGCAAAAAACGTGGGGGAAGTGAGGGTGTCGAAGCCTGAAATTATCGGCTTCCAATAGATGTGTTTCTTGAAGGCAGACAACATCCGCCCGTGACCTCCCCACCTCCCTCCACATCATAGAGCGTTTTTCAGGGGAATTTAGGCCCCTAACATTCAAGGATAAGATTTGTATACTCATAATACTGATACGAGAAGTTCACAGTGCTGCCGGCAGAATGGAACTGCACACTTAATATAGTCACATATAGCATGCTAGAACCAACACGTCTACAAATACACTGAGAGTCCATTGTAACACATAGATGCCTGGGTATTTGGGAGGAAAAAACCTGGAAGAAAAAATGGGAGCAGATATACTTACAGACGGGCCAGAGTATTGACCCGAAAGGATGCCAAACAGAAAATAAAAAGGAGAACAGACAAAAAAAAGAAAGGAAAAGTAAAAAAAAAAAGATAAGAAACCAAAACATAGTCAAATATACGAGAACCACTCGTATAAACATCCAGAACAGTTCGGACGATCCGCAAATCAAGGATCTACGAGGGGGGTGGAAGTGAAGAGTTCACGAACCAAGGCCCACTAGGAAGCGTAGCAGGAGAGTCCAGTTATCCAGACTCATACCATGCAGTACAGCCAAGCTATAGACCACTCCGAAGCCACCTTCCGACCCGTGTCAGCTTGTCTCGGTGAAAAAAGGATCTTCCAGCTCGTGAGCTTCTCCTCCGCTTGCTTAGGAGAGGAACAGACGACTGTACTTCCGTCATGAGTAATGAAAAGCCTCACAGGATTGAAACCCCACCGATATTTCACGGAGACCTCCCTTAAGGCTCTGCAGACGTGGGCATATTCCCGCCTCTTAGACAGCGTAGCAGCCGACAGATCTGGGAAAACTTGCAGTGCCTGAAACTCAGATGGAAGCTCAGGAGGATTTCTTATTTGTCTCAGAAAGGTCTCTTTAGTAGTATACAGGTGTATCCTTGCAAGAGTGTCCCTGGGGAGAGACGAATCCAAGTGCTTGGGTTTGGGCGTCCTGTGGACCCTGTCAACTAACAGGTCCCTTAGGGAGAGCGATGGCAGGACAGCTTGCATATAGTTTTGGAGGAAGGGGGCCAGATCTTTATCTCCTATAGTCTCTGGGATGCCTCTTATACGAAGATTATTTCTTCTAGATCTGTCCTCCAGATCGTGTATTTTATCAAATGCCCCTGCCAATCTACCTTTCATGGCTTGATTCTCATCCACAAGAGCGTTGATAACAGAAACATACTCAGACATCTTGTTTTCTAAGTGGTCTGTACGTGCTCCTAAAGAGTTAACTTCTCCTCTTATCTCCTTTAACATGTCCTGCATGTCCTCCATTAAAGAAGTGCGTATAGATGCCAGGAAATCCCTCATGTCCCCCCTAGTCATAGGTGCAGAGTTACTGTGATGTGTATCTGCTGAGGTCTCACCTCTCTCTGAGCCCTGGGAGCTGTGGGAGGAACGAGATGATCCTGTGGGAGGGGAAGCTGCTGCCATTTTCCCTGCTGCATGTGCAGTCTGAGTCCTCAGAAAGAAGTCAAGCAGGCGTGGAGGAGAAGCCTTTCTCTGTGTTCTACCACGGGTCATCATGTGCCCGGGGGTGTTAGGAAGCCGGCGGTGCACTGCACGGCGGTCGAGGAAGCCGCTGAATGCCGATATGAGCCGATATAAGTCTGGAGTCACTGGAGCTCTGGAATCAAACTCCCTCCATCTTCAGCACGCAGACCCCGCCCCTGCCCTGTACTTCTGAGGGACAATGAGTTGCCTGGTCGTTGCGTCAGGGTTGCCCTGGTCACTGCCCTTTGTTACACGATAATACAGTCCGTTTTCTCGAGTGAAGCCATCCCCATTATCTCCCAAGTGCCCAGTTTCTGCCTTTCGCCTAAGGGCTGCTAAGGTAGTGTCACCCTCTATTTCTCTCCTAAACTCCTCTCTGTCCCAAGACTCTCCCAATGTAGTAGCAGCGAAAGTATTGCTTACCACCTCTGATGCGGTTCGTGGTCGTTGCTCCCCGGTGGGGTCCGGATGACGTAGTGCTTGAAGTGCCTGTAGTCGGGTGACTGCTCCCACAAATTGGCACTGTAACTCCCCAATGTCGTTCCCAAGGAGGATATCTGCAGGAAGTCCTCCCATAACTCCAATCCAACACAGTTTTTCTCCACAACCATAATCCAAACGCACAGAAGCTCGCTGTATATATTTGCGGGCACCCCCCGCCAGGACAATGGGAATTCCCGGACCCTGGTAAATTGCCTCGGGCCGAACCACACAGGGGTCAGCGATAGTCAAGAATGCCCCCGTGTCTCTAAATCCTGACACTTTGTATCCATCAATAAAGACATCATGCAGGTGGCGTTGCCGTTGCTCTGAGTAGCTAAAGGACAGAGGCCGGAGTCCGTACACTCCAGGAGGGGTATCTATGGTGCCGTGGTCGATGGTCCACTCTGGTGGGGGTGGTGGTAGCTCTTCCTCAGGTGTGGTGGAGTGTACAAGATGCACTGGATGAGGTGGGGCTGCGTGGGGCTCCCTCTGAATCCTGGAGGGACAGCCAGACTGCAAATGTCCAGGTTGCCTACACCCATAACACCTCCTCTCTGTGATACCCCCAGGTCGTGGTCGGAACTGTTGGGGCCTAGGATTGTGAGGCGTGATTGTCATCGGCTTGCGACTAGGTGGAAGGGCAGATATAATTGGAGGGGGACGGAGCGCAGGAGCAGGCCGTGGTTCATTGTCCAGAAGCCTCCTCCATTGTGGCCGGATAGTAAGGGCTTCATCGGCCAGGGCTGCAGCTCTATCCACGGTACACGGCGTGCGCTCCCGGACCCATTCCCGTACATCTTATGTGCATACATCCTAAACGATCCCCCCGTGGTGCATGAGAGGTCTCGGAACTTGGCCCTATATGAGTCAGGGGTGATAGCATGGTAATCCAGGATAGTCCGCTTTACAATGTTATAATCCCGATTCCGCAGTGCATCAATGGTTCGGTAAGCCTCTGCCATGCTTCCGTTCAGGAGCCCCACTAACAAACGCATCCAGCTAGAGTGGGGCACCTCCATCACAGCACACTGCTGCTCAAAGTCTTTGAAGAACCCCTCCACATCTCCAGAAGCCTCATCAAATGGCTTAAACTCTGTCCGGGTGATCCGTACAGGCTCCCGGATTGTTGGGGTTACACTCCACATTGCGTTACATCCTTTTCCAAGCTCCATTGCTTCCTGTCTCCGCTGTGCCCGGCGGGCAGCCTCCTCCTTGTAATCCTGAGAGACGCCGGGGCCCAGAACCGCCATCTCTTCTTCATACCACACCAACCACTGGCTTTTCTGGATGGGGATCCCTGTCTCCAGTGCTCGTCCTTCAGACATCTGGGAGGAGGTGGCCTGGCTAGCGCCCACCAGTAGATCGAGTAAGGCCTCTTTAGTCGGTCCCTGGTAGTTCAGGCCCAGGTCTCTGGCTCTCTCCTGTAAACTGCATACAGTCCAATTTCTGTACTCACTCTATGGGTGGTTCTCCATTGGGTTACGCTCTGTTGATCCCACTGCTGCCACCAGTTGTCACGGGGTCCTTCTCTGGTATCACACAATCAGCAGAGCAAGCGAAAAGTGAACAATTCCAAGACCTTTATTCAGGCAAAAATACGAAAAGGTCCATATTCAGTCCACCACACAAAAGATAAGATAGTCCAGAATAAGAATGCAGTCCAGTAACAGGAAAAATGTCCAGGGAAACGAGATTCCAAAACTCTAGCACCATATGATAAAATGGGTCCGTCTCTCTCTGAAGTGCTGTCTGTACACGATCCTGTCCACTCCGGAACTGACTTGTACAGCTGCTGTTCTTCCCCCCACCCCCTTCCTTGTCCAGGTAGTCAAACAGGTTGTTGCTGGTTTCCAGGCCTCCCAGAGGAGAACAAAGGGCCTTAGGGATTAATGCACTACAGGGGGTCATCAATAGACAGATACAGTGAGGCTGTAGACTTACAATGTAAGAAGAAAAACACTATGAAAATAACTGGAATTGTTAAAAATATGAATATACAAAAAATGACATCCACATAGCATATCACACCATCACACCGCCCAATATCTCTCATTAACGTTGACGTAAAACTATATGCAAAAATCTTGGCAAATCGATTGGCCCCTCTTTTACCTTTAGTAGTACATTCGGACCAGGTGGGATTCGTACGGGGAAGAGAAGCGAGAGATGGTATAGGTAAGACTCTCATTTTGACTGCACATGCTAAATTAAAACGTAAGCCACTGGCTTTGCTGTCGATTGATGCAGAGAAGGCTTTTGACCGTGTACACTGGGGCTTCATGTTTTCGGCCCTACGACAGGTGGGCTTGGGGAATCGCTTCCTACATAAGGTCGCTGCTCTTTATTCCGGCCCTTCGGCGAGGGTTAAAGTCAATGGGGCAATGTCGGATTCTATAGCCATTGGGAACGGAACCCTACAAGGTTGCCCTTTGTCGCCCCTTTTATACGCGATAGTTATGGAACATTTAGCGGTGGCGATCAGGAAGAACCCCAGTGTGCACGGTCTATGGGTGGACCATGTTCATTATGCAGATGACCTCCTTCTGTACATATCCCAGCCACACATTACCCTCCCATCATTGATGGAAGAGTTTCAAAAATATGGAGCAGTCAGCAACTTTAAGATTAATTTTCAGAAAACTGAAGCCCTTAACATATCTTTGGGACAGACAGAACTTACAAGAATCATGGGAAATTTCCCCTTTCGGTGGAAATCCGGGGCCATTAAATACTTGGGCGTTCAAATTCCTACCGACATGACTGACCTGTGCAAATTAAATTATTTGCCCCTCTTGGAATCGACCCTGAAACGTTTGAGGGAGTACGGACGGAAGAATATCTCATGGTTTGGCAGGATGAACTCATTTAAGATGGATATTCTCCCCAGGTTTTTATACTTGTTCCAGGCGGTTCCGATTGCACTGCCGAAAGCATTCTTCCAGACCATTAGATCTGCGCTGATCCATTTTTTTCTGGCAGACCTCTAAACCCTGTCTAAAATACTCTATCCTGACTGCCCCGAAGTCCAGAGGCAGCGCAGGTCTCCTTGACCTGGAACTATACCATATGGCCTCCATACTGGCACGATTATTTGATTGGCAATTCGGTCACCATTCTAAACAATGGGTTCAGCTGGAACAGACATCTTTTAACCCCTTCACCCCCAAGGGTGGTTTGCACGTTCATGACCAAGCCAATTTTTACAATTCTGACCACTGTCCCTTTATGAGGTTATAACTCTGGAACGCTTCAACGGATCTAGGCGATTCTGAGATTGTTTTCTCGTGACATATTGTACTTCACTTTAGTGGTAAAAATTTTTCGCTATAACTTGCGTTTATTTATGAAAAAAACAGAAATATGGCAAAAATTTTGAAAATTTTGCAATTTTCAAACTTTGAATTTGTATGCCCTTAAAACAGAGAAATATGTGACACAAAATAGTTACTAAATAACATTTCCCACATGTCTACTTTGCATCAGGACAATTTGGAAAACAACATTTTTTTTGTTAGGAAGTTATAAGGGTTAAAATTTGACCAGCGATTTCTAATTTTTACAACAAAACTTACAAAACCATTTTTTTTAGGGACCACCTCACATTTGAAGTCACTTTGAGGGGTCTATATGGCAGAAAATACCCAAAAGTGACACCATTCTAAAAACTGCACCCCTGAAGCTACTAAAAACTACATTCAAGAAGATTATTAACCCTTCAGGTGCTTCACAGGAGCAGAAGCAACGTGGAAGGAAAAAATGAACATTTAACTTTTTAGTCACAAAAATAATATTTTAGCAACAATTTTTTTATTTTCCCAAGGGTAACAGGAGAAATTGGACCCCAAAAGTTGTTGTCAAATTTGTCCTGAGTACGCTGATACCTAATATATAGGGGGGAACCACTGTTTGGGCACATGGCAGGGCTCAGAAGGGAAGGAGCCCCGTTTGACTTTTTCAACCTAAAATTGGCTGGAATTGAGATCGGACGCCATGTCGCGTTTGACGAGTGTCTGATGTGCCTAAACAGTGGAAACCCCCCACAAGTGACCCCATTTTGGAAACTAGACCCCCTAAGGAACTTATCTAGATGTGTGGTGACCACTTTGAACCCCCAAGGGCTTCACAGAAGTTTATAACGCCCGGGCGTGAAAATAAAAAATCATATTTTTTCCACAAACATGATTATTTAGTCCCCAATATTTTGTTTTCCCAAGGGTAACAGGAGAAATTGGACCCCAAAGGTTGTTGTCAAATTTGTCCTGAGTACGCTGATACCCAATATGTGGGGGGGAACCACTGTTTGGGCACATGGCAGGACTCAGAAGGGAAGGAGCCCCGTTTGACTTTTTCAACCTAAAATTGGCTGGACTTGAGATCGGACGACATGTCGCGTTTGACGAGCGTCTGATGTGCCTAAATAGTGGAAACCCCCCACAAGTGACCCCATTTTGGAAACTAGACCCCCTAAGGAACTTATCTAGATGTGTGGTGACCACTTTGAACCCCCAAGGGCTTCACAGAAGCTTATAACACCCGGGCGTGAAAATAAAAAATCATATTTTTTCCACAAACATGATCATTTAGTCCCCAATATTTTGTTTTCCCAAGGGTAACAGGAGAAATTGGACTCCAAAGGTTGTTGTCAAATTTGTCCTGAGTACGCTGATACCCAATATGTGGGGGGGAACCACTGTTTAGGCACATGGCAGGGCTCAGAAGGGAAGGAGCCACGTTTGACTTTTTCAACCTAAAATTGGCTGGAATTGAGATTGGACGCCATGTCGCGTTTGACGAGTGTCTGATGTGCCTAAACAGTGGAAACCCCCCACAAGTGACCCCATTTTGGAAACTAGACCCCCTAAGGAACTTATCTAGATGTGTGGTGACCACTTTGAACCCCCAAGGGCTTCACAGAAGTTTATAACACCCGGGCGTGAAAATAAAAAATCATATTTTTTCCACAAACATGATCATTTAGTCCCCAATATTTTGTTTTCCCAAGGGTGACAGGAGAAATTGGACCCCAAAGGTTGTTGTCAAATTTGTCCTGAGTACGCTGATACCCAATATGTGGGGGGGAACCACTGTTTGGGCACATGACAAGGCTCAGAAGGGAAGGCGCCCCGTTTGATTTTTTCAACCTAAAATTGGCTGGAATTGAGATTGGACGCCATGTCGCATTTGACGAGTGTCTGATGTGCCTAAACAGTGGAAACCTCCCACAAGTGACCCCATTTTAGAAACTAGACCCCTTAAGGAACTTATCTAGATGTGTGGTGACCACTTTGAACCCCCAAGGGCTTCACAGAAGTTTATAACACCCGGGCGTGAAAATAAAAAATCATATTTTTTCCACAAACATGATCATTTAGTCCCCAATATTTTGTTTTCCCAAGGGTAACAGGAGAAATTGGACCCCAAAGGTTGTTGTCAAATTTGTCCTGAGTACGCTGATACCCAATATGTGGGGGAGAACCACTGTTTGGGCACATGGCAGGGCTCAGAAGGGAAGGAGCCCTGTTTGACTTTTTCAACCTAAAATTGGCTGGAATTGAGATCGGACGCCATGTCGCGTTTGACGAGCGTCTGATGTGCCTAAACAGTGGAAACCCCCCACAAGTGACCCCATTTTGGAAACTAGACCCCCTAAGGAACTTATCTAGATGTGTGGTGACCACTTTGAACCCCCAAGTGTTTCACTAAAGATTATAATGCCCAGGCGTGAAAATATAAAATCCTGTTTTGTTCCCACATAAATGATCATTTAGTCCCCAATTTTTAATTTTCCCAAGAGTAACAGGAGAAATTGGACCCCAAAAGTTGTTGTCCAATTTGTCCTGAGTCCCCTGATACCCCACATGTGGGAGAAAACTACTGTTTGGGCACACGTCAGGGCTCGAAAGGGACGTAATGACGTTTTGGAAAGCAGACTTTGATGGAATGGTCTGCGGGCGTCATGTTCCATTTGCAGAGCCCTTGATGTTCCTAAACAGTAGAAACCCCCCATAAGTGACCCCGTTTTGGAAACTAGACCCCCTAAGGAACTTATCTAGATGTGTGGTGACCACTTTGAACCCCCAAGTGTTTCACTAAAGATTATAATGCCCAGGCGTGAAAATATAAAATCCTGTTTTGTTCCCACATAAATGATCATTTAGTCCCCAATTTTTAATTTTCCCAAGAGTAGCAGGAGAAATTGGACCCCAAAAGTTGTCCAATTTGTCCTGAGTCCCCTGATACCCCACATGTGGGAGAAAACTACTGTTTGGGCACACGTCAGGGCTCGAAAGGGAAGTAATGACGTTTTGGAAAGCAGACTTTGATGGAATGGTCTGCGGGCGTCATGTTCCATTTGCAGAGCCCTTGATGTTCCTAAACAGTAGAAACCCCCCATAAGTGACCCCATTTTGGAAACTAGACCCAAGAAGGAACTTATCTAGATGTGTGGTGACCACTTTGAACCCCCCAAGTGTTTCACTAAAGATTATAATGCCCAGGCGTGAAAATATAAAATCCTGTTTTGTTCCCACATAAATGATCATTTAGTCCCCAATTTTTAATTTTCCCAAGAGTAACAGGAGAAATTGGACCCCAAAAGTCGTTGTCCAATTTGTCCTGGGTACTCTGGTACCCCACATGTGGGAAAAAACTGTTTAGGCACACGTCGGGGCTCGAAAGGGAAGTTGGCGTCATGTTCCATTTGCAGAGTCCCTGATGTGCCTAAACAGGAAAAAACCCACATATGACATCATTTTGGATACTAGACCCCCAAAGAACAAATCTAGATGTGCCCCCAACTAATCTAATGTAAATTAGTAGTGCATGGAGGTGTGGTATAATTTGAAGCAATCCTTCATGCACAGGCCAGGTTTTTCGGGGCAGGTGTCGCATTGATAAGTGGTGTCCCTGCGTATTCCTTTTTTGTAACACACTCGACACCTTTTTTGCGGCTTACCTTTTTTTTGGGTTGGCGGGACCACCCCCGGAAAATGCTGACCTGGGACAATACGAGCACCTTCAGTTCCTGAAGTACTGGGGCCCGCTCCTTCCTGAGCGCCAAACATCATGGCCTTAACCACTACCTCCTGGAACTGAAGGTACGTCGTATCGCTGGGGCATGCACATTGTGACAGCAGGAATGCGTTGAGCATTGCCATTTGGACAATGTGCACGGCCAGCTTTTTGTACCACACCTTGGCCTTCCTCAATGCATTGTACGGTTGGAGGAGTTGATCGGAGAGATCAACTCCCCCCATTTTTTTGTTGTACCCCACTACACATGTCGGTTTGCTGACCTGTGTAGAGGTACCCCGTACAGTGCAGAGGGTACTGCCATCACCGTGTATGGTGGTCAAGAGATGGACATCTCTCTTGTCCTTGTACTTGACCACCAGCAGGTGGTCGCTACATTGGGCTCTGCTCTCACCTTTTCGGAGCATCTGCCCAAGTAGTGTCTTCGGGAGGCATCTCTGATTTTTGCGGATAGTACCGCAGGCTGCGGTACGTCGCTCAGAGAGGGATTTGTAGAGTGGGATGCTGGTATAAAAGTTATCAGTGTAGAGGTGATAACCTTTATCCAGCAGTGGGTGCACCAAATCCCACACAATTTTCCCACTCACTCCCAGGAAAGGAGGACACTCAGGGGGTTCAATCCGGGTGTCCTTCCCTTCGTAAACTCTAAACTTGTGGGTGTACCCTGAGGTACTCTCACACAACTTATAGAGTTTGATTCCGTACCTGGCCCTCTTACTGGGCAGGTATTGACGGAATCGCAGCCTTCCCTTGAAGTGAACCAAGGACTCATCCACGCAGATGTCCCTTTGGGGCACGTACACTTCAGCAAACTTTTTGTTGAAGTGTTCGATGACCGGCCGAACTTTGAACAGACGGTCAAAGTTGGGGTCATCTTGTGCGGGACACTCTGCATTATCAGTATAATGCAGAAACTTGTGGATGGCCTCAAAACGCGTCCGGGCCATGACCATTCGGAACACTGGAGTGTTGTATAAAATATCAACACTCCAATATTGCCGAATTTCCGGCTTCTTCAGTATCCCCATATGGAGGACCAGGCCCCAAAACTGCGTCATTTCAACTGCGTCTACAGGAGACCAGTTTGAAAATGTTGAACTCGGGTTTTGCTCCAAAAATTGACAAGCGTACAAATTAGTTTGCTCCACCATGAGGTTAACAAAATCCTCAGAGAAAAAGACTTTGAAAAAGTCAATTTCTGTGAGGCCGGTGGTGTCAAACTTGATTCCTGATTCTGCCACAAAATCAGGAATCAGTGGCTCGTAATTTTCGGGGGGCGAGGTCCATACGGGGAGCACTGGGTCAGCTGCGGGCATGGTGGGCGCTGCCTCATCTTCTGTCCTGGAGCGTCTGCGTGGCGGTTCCGCAGGACCCGAGGAGGAAGATGAGGAGGGGGAAGAGGAAGAAGAAGAGGATGAAGAATCCGAAAAATAAAGAAAAGTCGGATCGTCATCCAAATCGCTATCAGTGTCGGAGGCAAGTATAGCATATGCCTCCTCCATTGTATAGCGCTGTTGGGATGAATTTGATGACATTTTTGTGTAAATATGGTGCCTGGGTGTACACTTTATTGAAAACTGTATGTGTACGTGAGGGGGGGGGGGAGTGATTGGTGTAAACTTTCTGTAAAGAAAAAGCTGTGGAAAAAAGTCTAAAACAGCAGGCCCTAGCTGATAAGTGTCACTTATCAAAACTAGGCTGCTGGATGTGCGCACGGGGTGGCGCAAGGGGGGGGGTGGAAAAAAAAAAAGGAAAATGGCAGGCACAAACTCTGATAAGTGAACTGTGTCACTTATCCAAGTTTCGCAGCTGCGGGATGTGTGTACGGAGGGGCTAAGGAAAAAAAGCGAGCTCGAGTGTTGATCGGTGAACTGCGTCACCAATCAACGCTCGGCGGCTGCGCACGGAGGTGGCGCAAAAGTGGGGTGGAGGGGGGTAAAAATAGGGAGAAGGGGATGGGGGGATTGAGGTGGATGAAGAGAGATTGGGCAGGGATCAACAGTTAGGGTTGTAGTCAGGTGGCACAAAGGGGGGTGAAAAAAATGAAAAACGGCAGGCACAAGCTTGGATAAGTGACGTGTGTCACTTATCCAACTTTTGCGGCTGCGGGATGTGTGTACGGAAGTGGCGCAAAGGGGGCTAAGGAAAAAAAAGCTAGCTCAAGTGTTGATCGGTGAACTGCGTCACCGATCAACGCTCGCCGGCTGCGCACGGAGGTGGCGCAAAAGTAGGGTGGAGGGGGGTGAAGGGGGGTAAGAGGGGGGGTGGAGGGGGGATGAAGATAGATTGGGGGGTGAAGATAGATTGGGCAGGGGATCAGGGATCAATTAACACTTACAATTGTAGTTTTCTTTCTTCTTCTTTCTTCTGCAGGGATTGTGATGCTACAAGCTGTGGCACCACAATACCCAGCACAGGAGCTCTTGCTGCGTCCGACCTCTCTGCAGGAATCCTCAGCTAGAGTGAGGACCCCTGCAGACAGGTCAGAGGCAGGTCAGGGGGCAGGTCACAGAGCGGTCACATCGCTGCTGTGAACTGTCATTGGTGGGATCGAATGATTGCATCGATCCCACCAATCCCTGATCTGCCTGGTGACCATGGCAACTGCCTAGAATCGGAGCTCACAGCTCCGATTACTAGGCAGGTCATGCCCAGGTCACCAGCAGGGCACAGAGCGGTCACATGGTGACCGCAGCTGTGCCCTGTGGTTGGCGCGATCGCCGATCTAATCGATCGTGCCAGCCAACTCCTGCTGGGCCTGCATCAGGCTCCAGCACGATCGGTGCTAATATAGCACCGATCCTGGCCGGTACTGGCAGGGCACAGCGGCGATATAGCGCCGCTGTGCACTGTGATTGGCGCGATCGATCAGATCGGCGATCGCGCCAATCCGGGTGCTTTTTGCCGGTGCCTGGCGTTGCCAGGCACCGGCTCTAGGATCGAGTACATCGGTACTCGATCCCAGCCTAGGACATCATTGTTTCAGCCAAGCTGATTGGCTGAAACAATGAGAAACGCTGCGATTGGCTGTTCAGAATTGAACAGCCAATCACAGCGCTCTGGATGCCGGGGGGGCGGGATCGCAGCCCGGGATGCCGACGCCATCTTTTGTAAGGTGAGATGGCGTCGGAATTTTAATGTGATCACCGCGACTTTAGTCGCGGTATCGCATTAAAGGGCCCGACGTACTATCCCGTCCACGGTCATACGGGCCCGGGTACCGTGGACGAGATAGTACGTCGGATGTCAGGAAGGGGTTAATATTCCATTGCGCCACCTTCCATGCATCCGACGCTATGACTTGGTTGCAAATTACTCTGAGGGACCTACTGGTTTCTTGACTGGAGAAGTTTTACAGAAATGGAACCATTTTAAAACTAAAAAGAAATTGACCAGCACTCTGAATCCGTTGACACCAATATTTGGTAACCCGGATTTTCCTCCAGGGTGTCACAGAGACCAATTTCTGGGTTGGCATAGAAGTACTGACTTACGTCTGGGACAAGTGTTGGTGGAAGGGAATGTTCCGTCTTGGGAAACCTTACGGGAAAAGTTCCCCACTAGGGCGCTCTCCTGGATGGAATACAATCAGCTGAGATCGTTTATCCGGGGACATTTGGTCGACCGTACTTCTCACCCCCCCATGACACGGTTGGAAAATTTACTACAACAGGACCCTCCCTCTCATCTGATTTCTCTCTTATACAAGGAATTCCATACAGGAGACTCGGACGGGGCCCCGAGCTACATCCGAGCGTGGGAAGAGGAGATGGGATATAATTTTTCAGCTGAAGACCTTGACAAGCTTATCTCTTTACACATAAAATGTCTCCGGCTGGGGGCGCACAGGAGAAAAATTTTAAGATACTGACCAGGTGGTACCTGTCCCCCGTCAGACTAAAGTCTATTTTCCCGTCGGTAGACGATACCTGCTGGCGATGTGAAGCCGAAAGAGGCACACTATTCCATATTTGGTGGCAGTGCCCTGCTATACGACCCTTCTGGGAAAAGGTGTTTGGGGCTTATCAAAAAATTTCTGGAAAATACGTTCCCCCCTCCCCACAAATTGCCATCCTATCAATCCTTCCAGGTCCCATATCCACTCAGAAAAGAAGCCTTCTCCAGTTTTGCATTACCGCGGCGTGCATTGTAATCCCACGCCACTGGCGCACGACGACACCGCCGACTATGGCAGAATGGGTGTCAGAATTTGCAGACATCTTCCGTATGGAGGAACTGTTGGCCGAAATGGAGGGAGATAACACTTGTTTGGTCCGAGTGTGGCAGCCTTGGATATTATGCAGAGAAACTTCCGGACTATCTCGATTGGTCGAGGGAGCTCCTTAGAGGTCGGCTCGGAGGTCCGAGACCCGCTCTCCCCCCCGCCCTCTTTCCTTTCCTTCTCCCCACCATACTCCCTGTGAGTTTCTTCTTCCCCTTTCTAACTTCTTTTCTTCACTGTTCATTGAAGTACACCTCCGCTGGTTACATGTAAGATATGGTTAACATGCCTACAATTATTATTTTCTTATATTCGTTTACTGATGATGCTGACGTTCCGGTAGACACACGGGGTGGCATGACATCTCTCCAGGCTGTTACAATGTACACGAGTAAACATTGTATAAAGAAAGACTCAGCTGTATGAACAATCAATCCATAGTGACAAATACATGTTTGTTCTCTGGTACACGGTAGTATTGATGAATATGCACCGATCTTCATCCAACTGAGGCGATATGAGCCCTAGAGCCGGAAGATATCTCGTCTTTACAAGAGACTATATTGTAACCTAACACGGCTTGGTGTACAATGTTTGTTGTCTTGTATGTTATTATGTCTAATTGTTTTCAATAAAACAGATTCAACATAAAATGCATTAACGGGCGATCAAAAGAACGGATCTGCTCCATAATGGTATCATTAAAAACGTCAGCTTAACACGCAAAAGATAGGTCCTCACCTAACCCGAGATCACAAAAAAATTGAGACGCTACGGGTCTCGGAACGTTGCGCAATTTTTTTTTTAGCAAACTTTGGAATTTTTTTTTCACCACTTAGATAAAAGAGAACCTAGACATGTTTTGTGTCTATGAACTCGTAATGACTGGGAGAATCACAATGGCAGCTCAGTTTTAGCATTTAGTGAACCTAACAAAAAAGACAAACAAAAAAACAAGTCTGGGATTGCACTTTTTTTTGCAATTTCACCGCACTTGGAATTTTTTTCCTATTCGACTACACTACATGGTAAAACCAATGGTGTCATTCAAAATTACAACTCGTCCCGCAAAAAATAAGCCCCAACATGGCCACATTGACAGAAAAATAAAAAAGTTATGGCTCTGGGAAGAAGGGGAGCGAAAAAGGAAAACCGCTCCGGTCATGAAGGGGTTAAAAAATAAGAATTTTAAAAAAAATCCCCTAATAAATACACATTTTTATGTAAAAAAAATAAAGTAAACAAAAAGTACACGTTTGGTATTGTTGCTTCCGTAAAAATCCCATCTATAGAAATGTCACCCTAGTTAACCCCTTCAGTGAACGCTGTAAAAAACACAAAAAAGTAGCAAATTATACTTTTTCCAAGCGGTATCATCATACCACTTGGAATAAGTGGAATAAAACGCGATAAAAAAAAAGAATGGTAGTAAAAATAGTATCACTGAATGCGCCATCTTGTTCCGCAAAAAACAAGCCGCCATACAGCTCCATCAGCGGAAAAATAAAAAAGTTATAGCTCTCAGAATAAAGCGATGCTAAAAGTTATTTTTTCTGTAAAAGTTTTTATTGTGTAAAAAAACGATATAAATGAGGCATCGCTGTAATCATAGTGACCCGAAGAATAAAGCTAATTATCAATTTTACCACACGCGGAACGGAGAAAAAAATTCCTGAATTGCTGTTTTTTATTGATTCTGCTCCACAAAAATCGGAATAGAAAGTGATCAAAAAGCGTCATGTGCCCGAAAATGCTACCAATAAAGACGTCAGCTCATCCTGCAAAAAACAAGACCTCACATGACTGCTGAAATATGGAAAAATTATAGATCTCAAAATACGGCGATGCAAAAACTTCTTACAAAAAAATTATCCAAAAAAAAGCCTCTTTTAGTAGGTGACAGAAGCTAAACATGGAAAAAGGATATAAATCTGATATCGCTGTAATCGCACCGACCCGAAGAATAAAGTCGCCATATCACTAATACCGCACAAGGAACGGCGTAAAAATCCAATTCTTCACCTTTTGTGGATTTGTTCATTCTGCTTCCCAAAGATCGCAGTAAGGCGATCAGTGGTTCCCCCCCCCACATGGGGCATCAGTGTACTCAGGACAAATTGCACAACAACTTTGGGGGTCTAATTTCTCCTGTTACCCTTGGGAAAATAAAAATTTGGGGGAAAAAGATCATTTTTCTGGAAAAAAAAAAAATTATTTATGGCTGTACGTTATAAACTTCTGTGAAGCAGTGTGGCGTTCAGAGTTTTCACCACACATCTAGATAAGTTCCTTGGGGGGTCTAGTTTCCAAAATGGGGTCACTTGTGGGAGGTTTCCCCTGTTTAGGCACATCAGGGGCTCTCCAAACGCGACATGGCGTCCGATCTCAATTCCAGCCAATTTGACATTCAAAACCTTTAAGGTCTCTTTCACACATCAGTTTTTTGCCTTCAGGCGCGATCCGGCTTTTTTTTGTAAAACCGGATCCGGCAAAATGCAATGCCGGATCCAGTTTTTCCCCATTGACTTGCATTAGCGCCGGATCGCGCCGGATGGCATTGCGTTTCATCCGTTTTTTGCCGGATCCGGCTACTTGTCTCATTCCGGCGTCTGGAAAAAACGGCTACTGTAACGTTTTTTGTCTCGGGCGAAAAAGCCGGAAGCGCCGTATCCGGCGCTTCCGGCTTTTTGCTACAATGAAAGTCTATGGGCGCCGGAAAGCGCCGGATCCAGAAAAAGACGGATCCAGCCACCGGATCCGTTTTCTTAAGTCTGCGCATGCTCAGATCCAATTGGCCAGCCCCCAGGAACAGATATAACCTGCTAGACGGATCCAGCAAAAAAACGGATCTGTTTCTACAGTTCTCCAAAATTTATGCCGGATCCGTTTTTTCTAAAAATAGCCGGATCCTGCCTGACGGCAAAAAACTGATGTGTGAAAGTAGCCTAAACGATGCTCCTTCCCTTCTGAGTGCTACCGTGTCGCCTAAAGATTGGTCTTTCTGCACACATGGGGTATCGGTGTACTCAGGAGAAATTGCACAACAAATATTGTGGTTCATTTTCTCCTGATACCCTTCACAAAATAAAAAAATTGTGTCTGAAGTTAAATTTTTGGGAAAAAAGTTAAATGTTCATTTTTTCCTTCTACATTGCTTCAGTTCTTGAGAAGTACCTGAAGGGTTAATAAACTTCTTGAATGTGGTTTTGAGCACCTTGAGGAGTTCAGTCTTTACAATGGTGTCACTTTTGGGTATTTTCTGCCATATAGACCCCTCAAAGTGACTTCAGATGTGAGGTGGTCCCTAAAACAAATGGTTTTGTAAATTTTGTTGTAAAAATGAGAAATCGCTGGTCAACTTTTAACCCTTATAACGTCCTAACAAAAAAAAATTTTGTTTCCAAAATTGTGCTGATGTAAAGTAATCAGGTGGGAAATGATATTTATTAACTATTTTGTGTCACATCACTCTCTGATTTAACAGAATAAAAATTCAAAATTTGAAAATTGCGAAATTTTCACCAAATTTCCGTTTTTTTCACAAATAGACACAAAAATTATTGAACTAAATTTACCACTAACATGAAGTACAATATGTCACGAAAAAAACAATCTCAGAATCGCTAGGATGCGTTGAAGCGTTCCTGAGTTATTACCTCATAAAGGGACACTGGTCAGAATTGCAAAAAATGGCCCGGTCATTAAGGTCAAAATGGGCTGGGTCATGAAGGGGTTAATAATATTCCTGACTACAGAAAGAGAAGGTGAAGAAAAGAAAGGATCAGAGGAGGATGTGAAGAATTGATGGTATGAGAGAGGTCAGAGGAGGCTCATGATTTGCTGCGGTTCTGAAGTCAGATGTGAAGTCTGAGGACAAATGTGACACTAGATGGGGGCTCTCATTAGTGGTCGTCCAGGACAGATCCGCAGAGGAGATATAGACCCAAATAAAAGTATTTTACCTATTTCTATGTACAGAATTGCATGCTGGGTGTTGGTGAATGGAGAGCAGTGCAGCAGGGTAAAGCAATGAGGACACTGTCTGCAGTAGCATTGTGCGGCCTCTAGGGGGCACATCCCTTATACTGATTTTCCCCTATTGAGTAATCCCAGAGGCTTTCTCCCCTCATTATCCCCGGGAGGATGGCTCCTGTGTCTGCGGCCTCTGTCCCCCGTGGTCACTGTGTGACGCGTCTTATCCGGCCCTGAGATCTCACAGGTTTTCTTTCCCTTTCGCTTCCTCCAGCTCTCACCTCTCGTCCTCCCTCTGCCCGGTAACTGCTGAGCAGCGGAGATTCCTTCTCCTATTGGAGGACGCTGCACCTCCCGTCCAATCAGCGCTGAGCTCCGCCCTCCAGTGTACAGAGACTGTGAAGCCATTACAGTGTGTCAGTCCTGGGTGACACTGAGCTTCTCCTCCTCGGGGTCCCCCCATATATCGGGGCAGGGGGATGTGGCCCCTCATTGTGCTTCTCCTTCCCGTGTCTGCGGTGTGTTCTGGTGAGTATGGAGGGTGATCAGTGATTGCTCCTGATCGCAGAGGATTATTACGTCTTATGTCGTCTGTTGTGATTGGAGTTTATGGATCAATGTGTTGTCGTCTATAAGAGGCAGAAATCCACTAGAGAAGCTGCGCCTGTAAGATACAAATACAATAATGATTCGGGCCCATAGTCTTTAGTGTGCAGAGAGCAGGATACATAAAAAGTGCACACAGGAAGCCGAGAGAGGTTCTGCAGCAGCTGCAGAGTGACCTGTACAGTACATGACCCCAGCTGCTGCAGAACATCTGTGAGGAACATAAAAGCCTCTGCTCTTGCTGTAACTCCCCACAGACTTTCACCCCTTACCGACATCTGCTGTACATGTACGGCGCAATGGGAAGAGCGTTCCCACAAACAACCGTACCTGTATGACGCGATGATAAAGAAAAAAAGTGAAATAAAGTTTATAAAAATGTGAAAAATAAAAATAGAAAGTAAGAAAAAGAAAAGAGAAAATATTTTGCAAGTAAAAACGCTGTTTTATCTATAAAAAACGAAAGTAAAGGGGAAGAAGTGCATATCTGGTATCAGCAGATCCGGAACACAGTGTCACATTATATAATATCTGATGAACACTGTAAAAAAATAAAAATGCCAAAAATACCACACTGACACACAAAACATAGAATAAAAAGTGATCAAAAAAATTGCCTGCAATAAAAATGGTATCAAGAAAAATATCTTCTTGTCCCGCAAGAAACAAGCCCTTACATAGGTCTGCAGACAAAAAACAAAAAAGTTACAGCTGTCAGAGTGTGAGGATGGAAAAACATTGTAACATATTGATTGTAGTGTGCGAAAGTGGCAAAACATAAAAAACCCTGTATAAGACCGGTGTCTGCGATCATAATGACCCGAAGAATAAAGCTGCCCGATCACTTCTACCACACGGTGAATGGCGTGGAAAAACAATTATAAACTTCTGGTTCTTGTTTCCTCTGTCACCCAAAATGAAAAAAAAGGGATCAAGAAATGTTCTGTGTCCAATATGGTACAAATAAAAGCATCAACTCATCCCGCAGAAAACAAGAACCACGCGGCTCCATCAGCGAGAAAGTGAAAAAGTTCTAGCCCTCAGGATACGGTGATGGAATGACAGATACTTTGTTTGTAAATCAGCGTTTACCAAAAAATAGCAAATTATGAAATTACTAAATAACCCCGACGTCGCTGTAATTGTACTGACCCGAAGAATAAAGTCGTCTTATCACGTTTATCGCACAGTGAACAACATAAAATGGTGTAAAAACATTGCAGACAATTCCTGAATTGCTTTTTATTTATTCTGTTTCTCAAAATTGGAATAAAAATCAAATGATAGATAAGATGTTCCCCCAAATGGCCCCAATGAAAACGTCAGCAAAACACCAGCCCCTCCTCAGATCTGCTGTCAGTGGAAAAACAGAGGCTGTCCGTGTTCCTTGTAGTTCAGAGGCGCTGGAAAAGCGACATGGATCCCAGAAAACATTCCAGTAAAACCCAAGCATGGAGCGCATGCACCCAACAGTGTCCGCAAGCGCAGTGTGGACCTAGCATTAGTTTGAGAGTAGTTTTCAGCTGATTGTGAGAGTGTCGGACCCCCACCAATCTTATATTGAGATTAGTCGTCAATTGTTAGATTTTCAAAAGGGTTGTCCAGACGCACAAGCCGGGCACCATGTCTAAGACACTGGAATGGCATATATGTAATTTTCACTCTGCAACTTCCATTGCACACTAATTGCCAGTGGGGTCAAAATAGTGAGTACACCCCTAGATAAGATCCCTCAGTATAATTTGAAAAATGGGGTCACTTTTGGGTGATTTCTACTGTTTTGGAACTTAGTGGCTCTACAAACTACTCCAGGAAACTCTGCTCCCTAAAAGCCAAATGGCACTCTGAAAATGTGTCTGACCACATATATGGAAGCAAGGAGAGGAGGGAGGAGTGAGCTCAGCACAGTCGTCCAGGTAATCATAAAATGAACTTTATTCAGTTTTCAAAGCGTACAAATTGTACAAAAACAAGCTGACGCGTTTCTGGCACATTAGTGCCCTTAGTCACCTATGCTGGTGGGTGCGCCACGGGCCGGGCTTACCTTGCAGGGACGGAACAAAGTGACTACTACGTAGTCACTAGAGCCTCTGATGGTGACGCCCATTTTCACAAGGTACGACTCGAGGGCAGTCCCCAAGTCTGCAGCAGCGGGTATGAGGTACTGAGAGGTGTCGTCAGGCATCACAGAATCAGTAATCTTAGCTGAGGTCAGGAGCAGAGAGGTCAGGCGGGACGGGTAAACAAGTCGGGTTTTTAATCCGCGGCGGAATACAGAAGAATGCATGAACAGGTACTATCAGGATAGGAACCATAGTTCAGGATTGGTAGGAAGAGCTGCCTAATGAAGACCTTGCTAGCTCGGAATAGGCCAGGGAAGCTAATCGCTGCAGGACCCAGCAAGGTTACCTTCCTGCAGAGACCGGCAATGTCCCCTGTGAAGATCTGAGCTTTTGGGTTGTAATAAACACCTAGGCAGGTTAACAAAGCAACTATTTTGTATCCCTTACATCCATGGCTTTACAACAACTCTGGGTAGATGGGCAAAATACATTGCACTCAGTCCACAAGATCCCCCCCCCGAGGCTGGTAGTGCCACTGCCACCGTACCAGGCAATACTCACTCTCTCCCAACTTTTGGTTGGCCCACAGATTTCTTATCTCCAGCCAGTATAATGTGTAGTCATAGTCAACGCTCTTCTAGACAACCGGTAACAACAAATTCCCATGTATCCAGCAGCAACAGTCCTTAATAATGTTCCTGAAATCCAGACGACAGATCCCTCAACAATAGCAAGTGTGTCCAGCCCTGCCAGCAACCGAACTCCAAACTCCATCCATCCATGTGCTCCATGACCTCATCCTAGATCCGCTCCCTTCTACGTCACTCCCAAATCTCTGACTAAACATGTGGCTTCTTGCCCCCTTCCTGTAATCAGCCCCCCTGAATGGGCAGAAGTGTACACACCGACCCTCATAAACATTTGCTTTTAGCTCAACGAATGAAGAACATTCCATAAGTCCATCACCTGAGATTGCATGTGAGACCCCCTGTGGTGACGGCTCCCCTGGGTCTACTATCCCCATCCCCACAGTGGGCCTTTTTGCTGGGAGAACAAAGGCTTAAGGCCCATGAGATACAGATTAAATTAATAATAGAATGATTTCTTTACATTTACCTTTAGCAATCTCCTGTCTGGCCTTATGTATACTTAACATCGAACCAGCATGTCTTCCTCTGCTTGCTGTCACTGAATGGAAATATTGATTCGTGAGTCTGAACTGAAGAGCAAGCAAATCTCTAATAAAACACAACAATATCAACGTAACCAGTGCTCCGTGCTGGAAAAAGACTGGATCCCGTAGAGCTGTGGACTCCACTCTACGTCCATTCATCCAATAGTCTTTAGTAAATGGCCAACTCCTCACACCCCCTAAGGCTAAATGAAAGCCATGCAGATGCAGCAGTGCTGTAAGACTAACAGGGCAGCCTGACGTGTGGACGTGGAGAAGCCGCACACTGGGTAGAGTGGTGCTGAGGAGGCATGTGACTTACTACCGCGACAGCTATTTCAAAAGTCTAATGGTGCTCCTTTCCCTTCTGAGTGCTGCCATGCGCCCAAGCAGTAGTTTTCCACCACATATGGGGTATCATTGTAATCAGGAGAAATTTCACAACAATTTCACAAATCTAGATTTTCATTTTCACGGATCAACTTTATAAAGCTCCTGTGGGTTCAAAGTGCTCAACACACTACTAGATAAATTCCTTGAGGGGTGCAGTTTCAAATATGGGGTCACTTGAGGTTTTTTTCTACTGTTGAGGAACATTAGAGGTTCGGCAAACGTGACATGGCGTCCGCTATCTATTCCAGCCAAATTTGCACTCCAAAAGTTAAATGGCGCTCCTTCTGTTCCGAGCCTTGCTGTGCGCCCAAACAGTAATTTTGTACCATATATGGGCTATCTGCATACTCAGGACAAATTTAGGGGGCCATTTTCTCCTGTTATCCTTGTGAAAATGAAAAGTTTGGGGCTGAAAAATCTTTTTTGGAAAAAAATTAGGATGTTCATTGTTTCCTAGGAAGCACCTAAAGGGTCAATAAACTTTTTGAATGTGGTTTTGAGCACTTTGGGGTATTTTCTGTCACATAGGTCACTCAAAATCACTTCAAATGTGATGTTGTCCCTAAAAAAAATTGGTTATGTAAATTTTGTTGGAAAATCGAAAATTGCTGACAAAGTTTTAACGCTTCAAATTCTGATTAAAAAATGATTCTTATGTAAAGTAGACATGTGGGAAGTGTTATGTAATAACCATTTTATGTGGTCTAACTGTTTTAAGGGCATAAAATGTCAACGTTTTAATATTCCAAAATGTTCAAATTTTTTGGTAAAAATTTTTATATTTTCATAAATTAATACAAATCGTATTGTTCTAAATCTACCACTAACATAAAGTACAATGAAAAATCATTCTCAGAATCACAGGGATTTGTTGAACGTTCCAGAGTTATTACCACAGGTCAGAATTGAAAAATTTAGACTTTTTGGAAAGTGGAAATAGGCATCGTCGGTAAAGGGTTAATAGAGAAGAACCGGCCTGAATCTCCAAACTAAGGTCATGGAATGTCACTTGACAAACGATAAGGTTTTTAATATTCGAGTTAGGACTGTCCCAATTACGGTCACCGTGGAGTGCTGGGATGGCTTCCGCATTATTTTTTTATCAAAAAACATTTTAACTAAGTACCATATGTTATTTTCAAGCACAATGCTATTTATTTACTGCAGGGTATTTAACCCCTTAACATCTAAGGACGGACATAGTTCGTCACAGGCAGGATATCAGTTCCCGCACCATGGACTATGTCCGTCCTGCATTTAAACTGTCGCTGTGTGTAAACACACACTGACAGTTCATGAGGAAGATGTGCGTGGATCATTGCCATTGGTCCCCGCACCCACAACACTGTGATTGGTCACAGCCCAGTCAGTGCAGGAGCTCAGCGCTGCCGGTGGCTGAGCTTCCTGCACTAACAGCCAGGAGCGGCATCCGCCCCTGACTGTTAGCCCCCTGTTTGCTGCAATTGGGCGCAATTGCAGCGTTCAAGTGGGAGGCAGAGGGTCGGGGGCTCCCTCTGCCTTCTGATTGGCGTCCCCACGATGTAATCGCAGGGCCTGATCTCTGCCATGATGACCCGGGGTTGTCATGACAACGCCCGGGTCATCCAGCTACTGAGAGCCTCAGACCATGCTCTCAGCATGGTCTCAAAAACTTTCTCCATAGGAATAATACATTGCAATGCTCCAGTATTGCAATGTATTATACCATCAACCAAATTAAAAAAAAAGTGAAAGTCCCATAAAGGGACTAGGTAAAAAAAAAAAAAAAAATAACCCCTTACTGCCAGCTGACGGAATAGTACGTCAGCTGGCAGTATGCCCCGCTTTGATGAGGGCTCCGGTGGTGAGCCAACCTCAAAACTGCGAAATGTTATAAACAGCTGACATGTGCCCGCAATAGGAGCGAATGGAATCGCGATCCGCCCGCGCCTATTAACTAGTTAGATCCCGCTGTCAAACGCTGACAGCAGGCATTTAACTAGAGCTTCCAGCGCGCGGCCGGAAATACGCGAATCGCCGACCCCCCGTAACGTGATTGGGGGTCAGCGACGCATTGCCATAACAACCTGAGGTCTACTTGAGACCTCTATGGTTGTTGATGGCAGATTGCTAGGAGCGCCACCCTGTGGTCGGCGTTCATAGCAATGCTGTAATTCTACTGCATAGAGGTGATCTATGCATCACGTCTGTGTAGCAGAGGCGATCGTCATACTTCTTGGAAAAAATGGAATAAGAAACGCGCTAAAAAAAAAAACGAATGGTAATAAAAATAGTATCACTAAATGCGCCATGTTGTCCCGCAAAAACAAGCCGCCATACAGATACATACAGATGAGGTATCCCTGTAATCGTAGTGACCTGAAGAATAAAGCTGCCTTATCAATTTTACCACACGCGGAACGGAGAAAAAAAACAAGAAAAAAACAATTCCTGAATTGCTGGTTTTTGTTAATTCTGCCTCCACAAAAATCGGAATAGAAAATGATCAAAAAACGTCATGTGCCCGAAAATGCTACCAATAAAGACGTCAGCTCATCCTGCAAAAAACAATCCCACACATGACTCTGTCAGCTGAAATATGGAAAAATTATAGCTCTCAAAATGCAAATATTTCTTACGAAAAAATTCTTGCACAAAAAAAAAAGCGTCTTTTAGTGGGCGATAGAAGCTAAACATGAAAAAAGGTATAAATCTGGTATCGCTGTAATCGCACCGACCCGAGGAATAGTCGGCTAATCACTAATACCGAACAAGGAACGGCGTAAAAAATAAAACCAATTCTTCACCTTTTGTGGATTTGTTCATTCTGCCTCCCAAAGATCGCAGTAAGGCGATCACAGTGGTCCCCCCCCACATATGGGGCATCAGCGTACTCAGGACAAATTGCACAACAACTTTTGGGGTCCTATTTCTCTTGTTACCCTTGTGAAAATAAAAATTTTCTGGGAAAAAGATCATTTTTGTGGAAAAATTTTTTATTTTTTAATTTCACGGCTCTATGTTATAAACTTCTGTGAAGCCCTTGGGGGTTCAAAGTTCTCACCTCATTTAGATGTTCCTTGGGGGGGTCTAGTAGGGTGCCAAGGAAAAATGAACTTTGCAAATTGGTAAGTCTTACCCCTCAAATTTGTTCCTTTTGGCATAAGGATTCACCATGTAAAATATGTTGACAATTTAGATTTACCACTTGCTCAAGGCATGTGAATTATTCCATGTTTCTCACTTTCCACAATATTGTACAACACAATAACCACTCAGTTTGTCATCATATCTTTAACTGGATATACTATTTATAATTCAAAAAACATAGAATGGCAGTAAGCATTCTATTACAGTAAAATATGCATTACACAATTAGGTACATTGTACACATATTTGGTATCGCCGCATTCAGAAACGCCCGATCAAAATATAAGATCAATTAATTTGATTAGTAAACGGCATAACATACCATACATTACGCGGGATATGCATGACGATAAATACTAAACAAACATTTAAAACTGCAATATGATGTGCCATTGAGCAACCAGTAAATGATAACTAATCTTAAAAAAAGAAAATTATAAAATATCTATGACCAAAAAGGAACAAAATTAGGAGGTAAGACCTTCAAAAACTTGCGACTTAATTTTTACCCTGCATTTCCTTGGCACCCTAGGGTCTAGTTTCCAAAATGGGGTCACTTGTGGGAGGTTTCCACTGTTTAGGCACATCAGGGGCTTTCCAAACGAGACATGGCGTCCGCTCTCGATTCCAGCGAATTTGACATTCAAAACCTCAACCGATGCTCCTTCCCTTCTGAGCGCTACCGTGCGCCTAAGGATTGGTCTTCCTCCACACATGGGGTATCGGTGTACTCAGGAGAAATTGCACAACAAATATTGTGGTTCATTTTCTCCTGGTACCCTTGACAAAATAAAAAAATTGTGTCTGAAGTAAAATTTTTGGGAAAAAAAGTTAAATTTTCATTTTTTCCTTCCACATTGCTTCAATTCTTGAGAAGTACTGTGAGAATCATGTGGGAATAGTGGATGAAGGCAGGTATATCTCTCCCAGATACCTTTCCTATGTGGCCTAGTCTGGTCAGTATCGCATCTGCTTGCTAATGAATAATGGGAGGTGGATATAAAAGGATGCCAGGTGGTTGTGTGGGTGTCTCAGCCTGGGGACACAGAGAGTCTGTCTGTGTGAGAGACACACGTGAGTGAAAGCAGTGCCCACTGCAACTGTGGTTTGGCTGGACGGGAGAAGCCCGCCAGTTGGTAGTTAGTTTGTACCTTGTTTAGTTAGTGCCGGACAGGCAAGGATTTGTTTTATGTTTTATTTCCTTTTGCATTGCTTTCACCGTTAATAAACCTGACCCAGGGTCAGTTACACCCGAATCCCAGCTCTGCGCCTGAGTTTCATGCTGAACGCACGTGACCTTTGACCCCAGCAAAGCCGATCCCGGAGTGTTTTATCACATTGTGGTGGAGAACGCGGGCATCACGTTGCAAGCATGAGCATGGAGGACGTGGTGAAAGCGCTGGTACAGTCCACCGCCGTCCAGCAAGAAGCTAATCGGGTGATTATGCCCCAGCTGAAGGAGTTGGTGGACATAACAACTACCAATCGTTCGCTTCTCCAGCAGGTGGCGCTGCGCCTGGCAAGCCTACATGAGGTTAACTTGGAAGCCGAGTCGAGAGTGATTCACGTGAGTCGTACTGGCAGAAGATGACGACCGAAGATAACGTCGAGGCATACCTGACCACGTTTGAACGGACGGCGGTGCGAGAAAAATGGCCGAAGGCACGATGGGCCGGCCTGATTGCCCCGTTTCTTTCCGGTGAGGCCCAAAAGGCTTATTATGACTTAGAACCTGAAGCCGCGCAGGACTTTGACAAACTGAAAGCCGAGATCTTGGCCCGGCTGGGAGTGACGACCGCTGTCCGTGCACAGAGAGTGCATGAATGGACTTATCAGCCGGATAAACCACCGCGGTCACAGATGTTCGACCTGATCCACGTGACGAAGAAGTGGCTACAACCCGAGGTGCTGACAGCGCCAGAGATAATCCAGAGAGTCGTCATGGACAAGTATCTGAGAGCTCTACCGCCAGCCCTGAGGAAGTGGGTAAGCCATGGAAATCCTACGACGGCAGATCAACTGGTGGATCTGGTAGAATGTTACTCCGTGGCGGAAGGGCTCCGAGACGACGCTACCCCACCTCGTTCTTCATCATCTCCACGTGGAACCGGTAAGACTGTTCCAGGGAGTAGGGGAGAAGGAAAAATCCCTAAGACATTGGGGGAGGAAAACGGGACTGCCCGCACTGCGAGGCCGAGAGTAACGAACTATGGTCTAAGCAAGGGGCCCGTTAGGTGTTTCCGCTGCCAAGAGATGGGACATATTGCTGCGAACTGTCCGGTCACTACTGAACCCATGCAGTGCGACGTCACAGACTCTAAAAACCGCATGTCTATGGTTGCACGGGTAGTGAGTGTGAATGCCGGTCAAAAGTATGTGGAAAAACACTTGTGTGATTTAACTGTTGATGGCAAAAATGTGGTGGCATTGTTAGACTCGGGAAGTGTGGTGACTCTGGTGAAGGCCAGTCTGGTGTTAGCCCCGACTGGACCATCAGACAAATTTTCTGTAACGTGTGTGCATGGAGACACCTGTTCATACCTCACCACGGTCATATGCATTACAACTTCCTATGGTTCTGTGCAACATAAAGTGGGACTCGTCCCGGCGTTATTGCATGATGTTATCCTTGGCCGGGTTTTTTCCCACTTCTGGCAATTGTGGGAGAATCAGTTGATGCCCTCGGGTAATAATGTACATGATTCTCCTCCCCGGGCGCGTGTGGGTCCCGAACCCCTGGAAGAGGTCTCCCCGGAAGACTCGGGGGAAGAGTCTGCTGGAAATGACCTACAGTTCCCGTTTTCAGTCATGGCGGGTGATACGGAGGAGACCGGGGAAGAGGAGGAGGCCGACAGCCGTCCACCTCCCCGTTTGCCGGATTTAGAAGTTCAGAAAGATGACTTCCAAAGCGAGCAAATAAAGGATCCTACCCTTTCTCAGGCTAGGACAAATGTAAAAGTGATAAATGGGGTACCCGTAGAACCTGGCTCTAGGCTGGCCTATCCTTACATGGTTCTGGAGAATGATTTACTCTATCAGATAGAGAAAAAGGGGGAAGACCCGGTGCAACTATTAGTTGTGCCAAAACCCTACCGGCGGCAGGTGCTGGACCTGGCCCACGGACATGTGATGGGAGGTCACCTGGGTGTCCAGAAAACCACCGAAAGGATATTACACTGTTTTGTTTGGCCAGGCATGCATCACGATGTTCGTGTATATTGTGAGTCTTGTCCTGACTGCCAAGCCTCTGCACCTAAGCCCCGGTTCTGTAGCCCTTTGGTACCCCTACCTATTATTGAAGTCCCGTTTGAGAGGATTGGGATGGATTTAGTTGGGCCCCTTCCACGGTCTGCACGTGGACACCAACATATCCTGGTCATCTTGGATTATGCCACTCGTTACCCGGAGGTCATACCTTTGCGTAACACGGCCACCAAGACGATTGCCAAGGAACTGGTGCATGTGTTTAGTCGGGTCGGTATACCAAAACAGATACTCACCGACCAGGGGACCCCCTTTATGTCCAGGGTAATGAAGGAGCTCTGCCGATTGTTACAAATCGAACCGTTACGCACATCCGTGTATCACCCTCAAACAGACGGGTTGATCGAACGGTTCAATAAAACTCTGAAGCAGATGCTGAGAAAGGCGATAGACAAGGATGGGAAGAACTGGGACTATTTACTTCCGTATTTGCTTTTTGCCATCAGGGAAGTGCCCCAGTCTTCCACGGGGTTCTCGCCTTTCGAGTTATTGTACACCCGACGTCCTTGCGGACTGTTAGACGTTGCAAAAGAAACCTGGGAGGGTCAGGTCACTCCGTTTAAAACGGTGATAGATCACGTCACACAAATGCAGGACCGTATTGCGGCTGTTATGCCTATCGTCAAAGAACACATGATGCAGGCTCAGGGAGCCCAGAAAAGAATCTATGATAGGGGCGCCAAGATCCGTACCTTTGCACCCGGAGATAGGGTGTTGATCCTGGTCCCCACGGTGGACAGTAAGTTCCTGGCAAAGTGGCAGGGCCCCTTTGAGATTAAGGAAAGAGTTGGTGAAGTAAACTACAAAGTATACCAGGCAGGTAAACGGAAACCTTAACAGATTTATCATGTAAATCTGATAAAACCCTGGAAAGATCGGTCTGCTTTGTCAGCGGAGCTGGCCCGTCCCGTCTGCTCGCATACCGTACCGGAGGTACGGGTTGCAGAGACTCTCTCGGAGCGGCAAAAGACTGAGGTCAGGCAGTTTCTACTTCACAACCAAAAGTTTTTCTCAGAAAAACCCGTGCAGACTACGCTAATGAAACTGTCAGGAACACCGCACTGCACTTGCTCACTGAGCCAGGGCGCGTGTCCTGAGTACAAAGACTGTGCACAAAGATACCTGCGGAGCGAGCAGCAGTGGTGACAATGCATGCTCCAGGACCTGAATCACGTGACTGCTGGGGGCGTGTCCTAAGCGCCACAGAGCTAGGAGCTGCAGGGAAACTCCTAGAAGGGTAACTACAGGACAATGTTACCAAGGAGCATAGACAGAGACAGACACCAGATCAAGCCGGGTCAAAGCACGAGATAGCAGGACAGTACCAAAGGGCTTAGACAGAAAGAATAGTCAGGACGTAGCAATAGATCAGAAAACCAGAACAGGTATTAGACGGTACAATAGGGGTAAACTGTAACGGAGTAACCATAGCCAAGCCAGGAGGTCAGAACCAGAAAAAACAATGGTACCAAAAACGAGAGACGGAGTACAGAGTGAAGGAACAAGCCGGGTCATACACGGGAAGCAAACCAACAATGCAGAGTACACACACACCAGAATAGCAGTATAACTGACAGAGAATGCCAGTATGGAGTGAGCATAAATACCCCTCCCAGATCCAAAGAGAGGCCGGCAATGTTAACCCTGTCAGAACAGGACATTAACCATGTCCTAACCATGACAGTACCCCCCTCTTAATGGGGGGCCACCAGACCCCCAGGTTTCTCAGGGTACCTGGCATGAAAAGCCCGCACCAGTCGATCAGCGTGCACCGAACTGGCCGGAACCCACGATCGATCCTCAACGGAATATCCCTTCCAATGGATAAGGTACTGAAGTCTCTGGCGCACCCACCGCGAATCAATGATGCGCCCTACCTCGTACTCCAGTTGACCCTCTACCAACACTGGTGGAGCCACGGATGAGGGATCTTCTCTAACTCCCCACAGGTTTTAATAGGGACCTGTGGAAGACGTTAGAGATTTTGAAGGAGGTGGGCAACTGTAATCTGTATGCCACCGGGTTGATCACCTCTACAATCTTGTATGGGCCAATAAATTTGGGGCCCAACTTCATAGAGGGTATTTTAAGTTTGATGTTACGAGTGGACAACCAGACTTTTTCCCCCACTGTTAATGCAGGAACCACCCCCCTCCTCCTGTCTGCAAAATGTTTGAACTTCTTCTGGGCTTTGGAGATGTTCCCCTGTACCTCCTTCCAGAGGGTTTTTAATTGTTGTACCATCCCCTCGGCACCAGGGCAATCCGAATCCATATGGGAAAATTCCCCAAACTGCGGAACAAACCCATAATTGACCAGAAAGGGAGGCTTTCCGGTAGACTGATTAACCCGACAGTTGAATGCAAATTCTGCCATGGGCAATACCTCACACCAGTCTTCCTGTCTGGAGGAGGCCTGGCATCTCAGAATCTGCTCCAATGACTGGTTGGTGCGTTCCGTTTGTCCGTTAGAGTCCGGGTGATAGGCAGAGGAGAATGACAACGTGACCCCCAACTTCATACAAAACGCTCTCCAAAACCTGGCCACAAATTGCACACCCCTGTCCGACACCACGTTCACAGGCACTCCATGCAGTCGAACAATGTGCTGTATAAACAAACGAGCCAAGGTTTCAGCCGATGGTAACGCAGGTAATGGCACAAAGTGGGCTTGCTTAGAAAATCTATCAACCACTACCCATACCACTGAGTTGCCCTTGGAAGGCGGAAGGTTAGTGATAAAGTCCATGGACAGGTGTGTCCATGGTTTATCCGGAATTGGCAAAGGCACCAATTCCCCGGCCGGCCAGACCTGAGAGCTTTTAGAGCGCGCGCACACCCCACAAGTATTCACAAACCTTTTTATATCAGTACCCATAGAGGGCCACCAAAAACCCCTAGCTACTGCCCCCCGGGTAGCTGCAATACCAGGGTGTGCACTTAACATAGAGTCATGAAATTCTTGAAGGAGTGTGGGACGGAATTGTTCGGGTACAAACAATTTACCTGGGGGTTTATTCCTGGGAGCTTGTGCTTGTGCTTCCAGAATCTCGCTCTGTAACTCAGAGGAGATTTCGGCTACATCCACTCCCGGTTGAAGAATGGAGGAAGGAGGTTCTGGAGGGGACACAGAATCAAAACTTCGGATTAAGGCATCTGCCTTTACATTTTTAGACCCTGGTCAGAACGTGATGGTAAATTGAAATCGAGAAAAAAAAAGTGCCCACCGAGCCTGTCTGGGGGTCAATCTCTTAGCAGACTCGATATAGGCCAGGTTTTTATGATCAGTGACGACCGTAATGGGATGAGCGGCCCCCTCCAAAAAATGCCTCCATTCTTCAAAGGCCAATTTAACTGCTAACAGTTCCCTGTTACCGACATCATAGTTTCTCTCGGCCGACGAGAACTTCTTAGAGAAAAATGCACAGGGTTTGAGGTTAGTCAGGGTAGAGGGGCCCTGTGACAATACTGCCCCCACCCCCACCTCCGAAGCGTCGACCTCGACGATAAAAGGTCTTGACGAATCGGGTTGTACCAACACAGGGGCTGTAGTAAAACACTTCTTTAATGCCAGGAAGGAATTTTTTGCGGCCACAGACCAAATTTTTACATCTGCCCCTTTAAGAGTGAGGTCCGTCAAGGGTTTTACCACCTGCGAGAACCCTTTAATGAACTTCCTATAATAATTAGCGAAGCCCAGAAATCGCTGCAACCCCTTCAGGTCATGAGGCTGCACCCAATCTGTAATGGCCTGAACCTTCCCTGAATCCATGCGGAATCCCTCCCCGGATACAATTACACCCAAAAAAGACAGTTCTTGCATAAAAAATGAGCACTTCTCCAGCTTAGCATACAAATGGTTCTCCCGGAGTCTCATAAGCACCGTACGCAGATGATGCAAGTGTGACTGACTGTCCTCAGAGTAAATCAAGATGTCATCCAGGTAAATGACTACATAACGTCCAATCAAGTCAGAAAAAACAACATTAATAAAGTTCTGAAAAACCGCAGGAGCGTTAGTGAGGCCGAAGGGCATAACCAGGTTTTCACACAGCCCCTCAGTTGTCAGGAACGCTGTTTTCCATTCGTCCCCCTCCCGGATCCTTATAAGGTTATAAGCCCCTCGTAGATCGAGCTTAGAAAACCATTTGGCCCCCGTGAGTTGATTGCATAGATCAGGAATCAACGGGAGAGGGTACGTGTTCTTAACAGTAATTTTGTTCAGTTCTCGAAAGTCGAGGCACGGTCGCAACCCACCATCTTTTTTCTTTACAGAGAAAAACCCCGCTGCCACGGGTGAGACCGAGGGCCGAATATGCCCCTTGCGAAGGCTTTCTTTAATGTACTCTTTCATAGCTTGGCGCTCAGGCCCGGACAAATTAAACAAACGAGCCTTGGGTAATTTGGCTCCAGGTACTAAATCGATAGCACAATCATATGGTCTATGTGGTGGGAGCGCCTCGGCCTCGCTTTCGGAAAACACATCTTTAAGGTCTCTCAGGTACTCCGGAATACCCTCCAGACCGACAGATGACACAGATACAGATTTTATCGGATTGACAAAAGGAACCGGGTTACAACACAGACCATTATCATTACATCCCCAACGGGTGATCTCCCCCTTCACCCAATCAATAAGAGGATTGTGGCGTTGCAACCAGGGCATTCCCAATACCAGTCCTGCAGGCAGATTATTCATAACGAAACAACTTAAATTTTCCACATGAGTGGAACCCACTTTCATAGAAAAAACTTCAGACATAAAACAAATTCCATCCCGGGTAAGAGGGGATGAATCCACAGCCACAATTTTAACAGGGTCTTTTAACCTGACTGTCCCTATCTTATTAAGAGTCACAACTTGGGCATCAATCAGATTAATGGAGGAATCACAGTCAACAAAGGCGGTGGTCATAACAGGACCGCCAGCAATTTCCAATTCAACCTGGAGGACCATTTTTATACGTGAGAAAAAATGTACCTGGGAGTCTGGACAACCTCCTCGATTGTTGCCCAGACTCAGTCGTTTCTCTGAAGGTTTCTCTGAAGAAGGGCAGGAGGGACAATTCCTTTTCCAATGTCCAGAGGCTCCACAGTAAAAACATAGTAGGTTGTCTCTGCTGTGCCTTCTCTCTTTCTCCTTAACCGAGACTGACCCAACGTTCATGGGCTCAGATACGGGTGAAGTGTCACACAATTTGGGGTACAAGGGAGACTCTTGTTGCATAATTCCTCTAGCACGGAGTCTCCGGTCCATATGGACCGCCTGCATCATGGCGTCCTCCAGGGTATCAGGAGGCGGATGTAATGCCAGAGCGTCCTGCAGATGGTCAGAAAGTCCCCTGCGAAACAACCCCCTCAGGGCGGCGTCATTCCAGGATACTTCGGCGGTCCAACGTCTAAACTCTGAGCAGAACCATTCAGCAGAGTGCCTCCCCTGTGTCACACTCATCACCATATCCTCTGCCAGACGCACTCTATCAGGCTCGTCATAAATGTGCCCCAGAGCCTCAAAGAACAAGTTCACTGACATACGTTCAGGAGCAGAGGAAGACAGAGAGAAAGCCCATGCTTGCGGAGCCCCCCGAAGTAGGGAAATAATGACCCCCACCCTCTGGAACTCATCCCCGGAGGAGCGGGGCCTTAGAGAAAAAAAAAGGTTGCATCCTTCTCTGAAAGACCTGAACTCCTTTTTATCCCCTGAGAAGGGATCGGGCAATTTGACTGGAGATTCGGGGGACGCTAATTACACATCCCTACCCCCAGAACTAGAAGCCCCTGCATCGACAGCCCCCTGCACAGTAACCACCAACTGTTGCTGGGTATGGGCCATCGTGCGCTGTTCCACATTGAGTTTATGGAACATTTGGGTCAGGTGCTTGACCTGATCAGCCAAGGCTTGTATGGGATCCATGAGGATAACACACACTTTTTTTTTTTTTTTCCCTTCAGAGGAAAAAAAACCTGAAACGGTCAGTTATAATGTCAGGAACACCGCACTGCACTTGCTCACTGAGCCAGGGCATGTGTCCTGAATACAAAGACTGTGCACAAAGATACCTGCGGAGCGAGCAGCAGTGGTGACAATGTATGCTCCAGGACCTGAATCACGTGACTGCTGGGGGCGTGGCCTAAGCTCCACAGAGCTAGGAGCTGCAGGGAAACTCCTAGAAGGGTAACTACAGGACAATGTTACCAAGGAGCATACACAGAGACAGACACCAGATCAAGCCGGGTCAAAGCACGAGATAGCAGGACAGTACCAAAGGGCTTAGACAGAAAGAATTGTCAGGACGTAGCAATAGATCAGAAAACCAGAACAGGTATTAGACGGTACAATAGGGGTAAACTGTAACGGAGTAACCATAGCCAAGCCAGAAGGTCAGAACCAGAAAAGACAATGGTACCAAAAACGAGAGACGGAGTACAGAGTGAAGGAACAAGCCGGGTCATACACAGGAAGCAAACCAACAATGCAGAGTACACGCACACCAGGGGTCAGACACACCAGAATAGCAAGGTAAAAAAAGAAAATTTTTTCAGCTCACCCCAAAGAAGACAGCTATAAGTCCGATCGGTGCACGGAATGTGGAAACAGGATCCCTCTGCAGCAAAGCGTAATATGGAAAAAAATTCCAGCATCCAGATCAGTAATTAGATTAAAAAATTTTTTATTCCTTTATTCCAAAATTTAAAAAAATCATAAGATTCTCCATCATGATAAGAGACGCATCAGGACGTGTAGTTGGACGCGTTTCGGACAAAAAACCAGTCCTTATTCTAAGACAACCAACACCAGAATAGCAGTATAACTGACAGAGAATGCCAGTATGGAGTGAGCATAAATACCCCTCCCAGATCCAAAGAGAGGCCGGCAATGTTAACCCTGTCAGAACAGGACATTAACCATGTCCTAACCATGACAGAAACATGACATTGTAACGGAACCTGGTGTCACTGTTCACGTGAAACCCTACAGAATTCCGGAAGCGCGCCGTGAAGCCGTTTCCCGAGAAGTGAAGGCAGTGTTAAAGTTAGGCGTCATTGAGGAATCGCACAGTGCTTGGTCCAGCCCGATTGTGTTAATTCCTAAACCGGACAGCACAATTCGGTTCTGCAATGACTTCAGGAAACTGAATGCGGTCTCAAAATTTGATGCCTATCCTATGCCCCGGGTCGACGAGTTAATAGATCGGTTAGGAAAAGCCCGGTATATTACGACCCTAGACCTAACAAAGGGGTATTGGCAGATCCCTTTGGCGGAGGCTGCCAGAGAAAAGACGGCATTTGCTACGCCGGAAGGTCTATTTCAGTATGTGTATATGCCGTTTGGACTGCACGGGGCCCCGGCGACCTTCCAGAGACTGATGGATCGAGTCCTGAGGCCACATAGGCGGTACGCTTCGGCCTATTTGGATGACATTGTCATTTACAGCTTGGACTGGGAGACTCATCTCCAGATAGTACAAGCTGTGATTGACGACCTGTGGGAGGCAGGTCTAACCGCGAACCCCAAGAAATGTCACATCGGGCTAGAAGAAGCCCGGTATTTGGGGTATGTAATTGGGAGGGGTATTGTTAAACCCCAGGTTGATAAGATTCAGGCGGTTCAGGACTGGCCACAACCTGTCAACAAGAAGCAGGTGCAAGCCTTCCTGGGGATCGCCGGCTATTATCGCCGGTTCATACCCAATTTTGCAGCCATCGCTACCCCACTGACGGATCTTACAAAAGGGAAAGACTCCATCATGATTAAATGGAGTTAAGCGGCTGAAGAAGCCTTCCATAGCCTAAAACGGGCACTTTGCTCTCAGCCCGTACTGGTGACTCCGGACTTCCGCAGCGAGTTTGTGGTACAAACGGATGCCTCTGATACCGGTATCGGGGCCGTACTCTCACAAGTGAGGGACGGAGTGGAGCACCCAGTCCTCTATCTCAGCAGGAAGCTGAATAAACACGAGCAAAGGTATGCAGTCGTAGAAAAAGAGTGCCTCGCCATTAAGTGGGCTCTGGAGGCCCTCAAATATTACCTCGTGGGCCGAAAGTTCAGGCTGATCACGGACCATGCCCCTCTCAAGTGGATGCACTTGAACAAGGAACGGAATAGCCGGGTGACCCGGTGGTTCCTTGCCCTGCAGGCCTACACTTTTACGGTGGAGCACCGCCCAGGGGTACAGATGGGGAACGCAGATGCCCTGTCCCGAGTGTTTGGCAGGTGTCATTGCTCGACCGGAGTGGTCTGAGCAGAGGGGGGGGATATGTGAGAATCATGTGGGAATAGTGGATGAAGGCAGGTATATCTCTCCCAGATACCTTTCCTATGTGGCCTAGTCTGGTCAGTATCGCACCTGCTTGCTAATGAATAATGGGTGGTGGATATAAAAGGATGCCAGGTGGTTGTGTGGGTGTCTCAGCCTGGGGACACAGAGAGTCTGTCTGTGTGAGAGACACACGTGAGTGAAAGCAGTGCCCACTGCAACTGTGGTTTGGCTGGACGGGAGAAGCCCGCCAGTTGGTAGTTAGGTTGTACCTTGTTTAGTTAGTGCCGGACAGGCAAGGATTTGTTTTATGTTTTATTTCCTTTTGCATTGCTTTCACCGTTAATAAACCTGACCCAGGGTCAGTTACACCCGAATCCCAGCTCTGCGCCTGAGTTTCATGCTGAACGCACGTGACCTTTGACCCCAGCAAAGCCGATCCTGGAGTGTTTTATCACAGTACCTAAAGGGTTAATAAACTTCTTGAATGTGGTTTTGAGCACCTTGAGGGGTGCAGTTTTTAGAATGGTGTCACTTTTCGGTATTTCTGTTATATTGACCCCCTCAAACTCACTTCTAATGTGAGGTGGTCCCTAAAAAAAATGGTTTTGTAAATTTTGTTGGGAAAAAATGAGAAATCGCTGGTCAACTTTTAACCCTTATAACGTCCTAACAAAAAAAAAAAATTATGTTTCCAAAATTGTGCTGATGTAAAGTTGACATGTGGGAAATGTTATTTAGTAACTATTTTGTGTGACATCACTCTCTGATTTAAGGGTTCAAAACTTAATTTGGAAAATGCAAAATTTGACAAATTTTTGTTATTTTCATAAATAAACGCAAGTTATATCGAAGAAATGTTACCACTGATATGAAGTACAAAGTGTCAGGAGAAAACAGTGTCAGAATCAGCGTTCCAGAGTCATAACAACAAAAAATGACAGCGGTCCGATTTCAAAATTAAGGCCTGGTCATTAACCTACAAAGTGGCTTGGTCCTTAAGGGGTTAATCACTATGTTTCTGTCTTTGGTTTATATGTGTCTCCTCCTGTGACTGCAGGGTCCTGTGTGTGACATGTAACACTCTGTGTCTCTCTCAGACAGTCACTCTCTGCGGTATTATGACACGGTGGTCTCAGCTCCGGGGTCTGGGCTGCCGGAATACTCATCAGTCGGATATGTGGATCATCGGCAGATTGTGAATTATAACTCAGAGAGCGGCAAAGCCCGACCCAAGGTCCAGTGGATGGAGAAAATGGGGGATGAATTCTGGAAGGAACAGACACAGATCACTAAAGGGAGTGAGGCGGCATTCAAATATGCTGTGAGGGCAGTGATGGAGCGATTCAACCAGAGCGGAGGTGAGAAATATACTGTATACACACTATATACACACTCTACACTGTATACACTATACACACTGCACTGTATACACACACTACACTGTATACACTATATACACACTACACCCTATACACACACTACACACTGTATACACTATATACACAATATACATACTACACTGTATATACACTAGACACACTACACTGTATACACACACAATATAGACACTACACTATACACTATATACACACTACACTGTATACACAATACACACACACTATACTGTATACACACTATAAATATAATACACACTACACAGTAAATTTGTAGGCTTTTAGTTTGGGAGAGGCATTATATGAGGTTAGGGTCCCATATAATGCCTCTTGTCATCTTGTCATGGCTGATGGGCTCTTATGAAGTGATCAACTTCTGCGCGAAGTACCTTCATTATTATAAGTATATTCTGCATAGCCGTAATGCAGTTAATATTTCATATTTTACCCTTCGCCTCGACAGCACCCACTGGAGGTAGCGGGATCCGCCTCATTGGAACAGGAAACCTACAGAAAGATAAAAGGGGGCAGTCCACCTCTCCTCCTCAGTTTTGGTTTGCTGTTCCCAGGGGAACCTCAGGAAGAATCCTTCAGAACACATACCTGGGCCAGTGCAGTATCCGCGAGAACGGCAGGGGCTGTGGTCCAGAAGCAGCGTCGGGGGAGTTTCCGTTAGACGGCTCCCCCCTCTTCTGGTGGATGGATTGGAGTGATGACCGGGTCCGGGGAGGGCCGCCCGGTCTCACTCAGGAGCACACTGGGTGCACCGCATGGAGCGCTGGGACAGCCGCCGAAAATACTTAGCGGCGACTCTGGGACCAGGGAAGAGCCGCCGCTGTAGGAGCGGTAAGAGCGCCAGTGGCGCAGAAGAAAAAAACGCAGCGGCAGATTTCCGGCTGGGGGACGCGGCCCCGTGTACAGAGCGGGGCCTGCGCATGCGCCGCTCGACGTAGGTGCTCCGAGCCCCGGAAGTAATGGGTGAACTTCCGGGGCATAATGGCTGAGGTACAGGGCGCCCATAAGCGCTATTGCGCAGGCGCAAAGCGCGCGATTTGACCCGGAAGGGACTTCCGGGTCAAAAAAAAAAGGGAAGGCCCTATTTAAACGAACGCCGCCGAGCAGTTGGCGATGAATCATGTCATCTCCAGGAGACGTGCATGCTCCAGCAGGGGACTCTGCAAGTGGCAGTACCTCCCGGGACCGCTCTGGCAAAGGTTCCACGGACACCGCTCGCAGAAGTGACGCAGGAGAATCAAGATCCAGACCTCATACATCTGATCCGGTACCATAAGTTTCACTGGGTGAGTGCGCAAAAACATACTCTGCCTAGTAAGCTGACACCTCCTTTTTTCTCACCATGTCTCCCCTCTTTCCAGGCTAAGAAAAAAGACAAATCCAAACACAAAGAATGCGCTTTATGCGCTCAGTCTCTCCCTGACTCCTACCCCAAAAATCTCTGCAAGCAATGCATTAGGGAGACCAGACAGGGAGCCGCAGTGTCATCTAAGGACATACGGACCATCATTAGAGAGGAACTACAGGCTATCGCCCGTGCTAGTACTCCCTCAGAAGGTAGGAGCAAAAAGCAAGTGACTCTCAGCTCGGATTCGGAAGAGGAACTAGAGACTCAGACTCCTCACTCACGTCATCATCATCATCAGAGATTGAGGGACGATCATGTTTTCCCCTGGATAATGTAGATAACTTGGTCAAATCCATAAGAAACACTATGGGGTGTGAGGAGACAAAGAGCACCCAAACCACGCAAGATAATGTTTGCGGGTTTGGCGGAGAGAAAAAGGAGAGAGAGCTTTTCCAGTAATACCGGCAATTAAGGCCTTAATTAAGAGAGAATGGGAAAAACATGATCAGAGAAGCTTTCTCCCATCGGCCTCAAAAAGGAAATACCCATTTAACGATGATGAGCTACTAACATGGACGAAAATTCCTAAAGTTGACGCTGCTGTAGCCTCCACCTCTAAACAATCTACTCTTCCGGTAGAGGATGCAGGCTTACTGTCCGACCCACTAGACCGTAAAGCGGAGTCATTATTAAAAAGGTCTTAGGAAGCAACTACGGGCATTTTTAAACCAGCAGTAGCCAGCACATGCACCGCCAGATCAATGCTCGTATGGTTAGACCAATTAGACCAACAAATTGAGTAGAAAGGGTCTATGGAAAAACTGCGCGCCGCTATTCCATTAATTAGAGGAGCAGCAGCCTTCATGGCCGATGCATCTGCCGACACTGCGCCTAGCAGCAAGATCGGCGGGTCTTGTAAACAGCGCCAGGTGGGCACTATGGATGAAAAGCTGGAAGGGGGACGCACAATCAAAATCTAAGATCTGCGCGATCCCGTGCGAGGGTGAGTTTCTCTTTGGGAAAGCCCTAGACGACATACTCACCAAAGCCAAAGAAAGGAAGAAGGCTTTCCCTGACTCTTCTATCCCTTTCTACAGGAGAACCTTTAAAAGGTGACCGTTTGGGAAGAGGAGACAAATGGATAGATCAACTAGATGGCCACAAAAGAAGAGAAGCAAAAGGGTAGCATGTTTAGAGGTTCAACATTCCAAAAAGAAAATAAATACTGAACGATCAATCCTCCCAGTAGGGGGTAGACTAAAACTTTTTATTTTCCAAAATGGGAAACAATAACATCAAGCTCGTGGATTCTAAATATAATCAAAGAAGGAATAAAATTAGAATTCCTTCTTATTCCCCACGACTCATTTATTATAACCTGCCTTAACTCAACAATACAACAAAAAGCCCTCGAAATGGAAATTCGGATTCTACTATCCAAGAGGGTCTTAGTAAAAGTCCCAGAGGGGCAAGAGGGTAGAGGGTTCTACTCTCCTTTATTTTTAGTTCCCAAACCCGATGGTACGTTTAGAACAATCATAAATCATTGACTTAAAAGATGCTTACTATCATCTCCCTATCCATGACAGATACCAAAGGTACCTAAGGGTCACAGTAGCATTCGAAGGCAAGATCCATCACTTTCAGTATACGGCCATGCCCTTCGGTCTCTAAAGCACCGAGAATCTTTACCAAAGTGATGTTGGAGGTGATGGCCTATCTTCATCAGAAAGACACCTTAATCGTGCCTTACCTTGATGACTTATTAGTTATCGGGAACTCGATCACCCAGTGTGCTAGACGTGTGGCTGATACGGTCTCATCTTTGCAGGATCTAGGCTGGATCATCAATTTCCAGAAGTCCAGACTTGTCCCACTCTCCCTCCAGATGTTTTTAGGGTTCCAGTTAGACTCTACGACCCAGAGATGTCTACTCCCTCAGGTAAAAATTATGCTTATTAAAAATAAGGTTAGAGCAGCAATGGACAGACCACGCATGTCTCGGAGAGAGGCAATGTGACTATTGGGGTCGCTCACCTCTTGTGCCCCGGCAGTTCAGTGGGCCCAATATCACATCCGCACACTGTAACATCAGATCCTCCAAGAGGACAGACGACACGGCGGTCACCTTGAGAACAAGATAACCCTATCCCAGGAAGTCTTGACTTTTCTAGAATGGTGGCTAGATAGTAATCATTTGTCCACGGGAGTTCCATGGGTAATATTACCATCCCATACTTTAACCACCGACGCTAGCCCCCACGGCTGGGGAGCCCATATGGGGAATAGCTTCTGTCAGGGAAGGTGGAGTAAGGAGGAACTACAGTACTCATCTAACTTAAAGGAGCTGACGGCAGTACATTATGCATTACATCATTTTCTTCCACAGCTCCAGCAGAAGCATGTCCGATAAGATCCTGACAACACCACCACAGTGGCGTATTTAAACAGACAGGTAGGTTCTCGATCGGAGACTCTGATGTCTTCCGTGGCAAGAATCTATTATTTGTTGTCCCTTTCTGCCCTCCACATCAAGGGAAAGAACAACCAAGAAGCAGACTTCTTAAGCCGACACACACTTCGGCAAGGGGAGTGGCGCCTCAATCACCGAGTCTTCAAGGACATAATAGCTCTATGGGGGCAACCTCAAGTGGACCTCTTTGCCACGAAAGAGAACAGACAAGTAAAAACACTTGCCTCCCTGTCCCCGTCGGATCATCCAGACATACTAGACTCCCTCCAGGCCCCATGGAAATTCGACCTAGCATATGCCTTCCCTCCGATAATCCTTCTTCCACAGGTCATTCGGAAGATCAGAGAGGACAGGGCGAGGGTAATTTTGATAGCACTGTTCTGGCCCAAGAGACCATGGTTCTCATGGCTACGAACCATGTCGATATCAGATCCTTGGGTTCTCCCTTCGATTCCCAACCTACTCTCCCAAGGCCCTTTTTTCCACCCCCAAGTGGACAGCTTACACTTGACGGCGTGGAATTTGAGAGGCAGCTACTTAAATCAAGAGGGTTTTCCAAAACACTAACTGCTACACTCCTACAGAGCAGGAAGCAGTCCACTACTCAGATTTACACGAGAATATGGAAAAAATCTCTGCAGTTCCATACAGCCTCTCATGCCACAGAAATCCCGATAGTTCCTATCTTGGAATTTCTACAAAAAGGAAAAGATCTAGGTCTGGCAGTAAATACGTTGAAAGTCCAAGTGTCCGCATTAGGGGCACTTTATGGCCATAATATAGCGGGGAATAAGTGGGTGTCATGATTTATTACAACTTGTGAACGAACGGCCCCTGTTCACATACCTACAATCCCTCCGTGGGACTTAAACTTGGTCCTAGATGCCCTAATGGAAGCCCCTTTTGAACCAATAGACACGGTATCTCTAAAATACCTGTCACTCAAGACGGCCCTCTTAGTAGCACTAACGTCTGCTAGGAGAGTTAGCGACATCCAAGCCCTATCCATAGACCCACCCTTTTTTCAGATATATCAGGATAGGTTGATATTGAAACCAGACCCCTCATACCTTCCTAAGGTATCAACAAAATTCCATAGATCACAAGAGATACTCCTCCCGACTTTCTTCAGAGACCCCTCCACTCCTGAAGAACAGAAATTTCACACCCTGGACTTTAGGAGAACTGTCTCAAAATATATTGAAAGATCCAGGAGCTGGAGGCAGTGTAGGGCTCTGTTCATATCTTTTCAGGGCTGTAAAAAGGGGTACGGAGTCACGAAGAGCACCTTATCCCAGTGGATCAGGGATGCCATCCGATTAACCTACTCCGCGAGAAGTAAAGATCCTCCGGAGAACATCAGAGCGCATTCTACCAGAGCAATGGCCGAGAGGTGAGACGTTCCAATCGAAGCCATATGTAAGGCGGCAATTTGGTCAACCCCTTCTACTTTCTATAATCACTATAGACTTGACCTTTCATCAACTTCCGACCTAAGCTTTGGCAGGACTGTCCTCGGCACGGTGGTCCCACCCAGGTGCTGGTCTCTGGAATCTCTCCAGTGGGTGCTGTCGTGGCGAAGGGTAAAAAGCCGGATTACTTACCGGTAATGCTCTTTTAAGGAGTCCACGACAGCACCCGCTCACTTCCCTCCCTATGAAGATAACAATAGCAATAAATACACCATATATTAAAGTGTATCTCCTAAAGTAAACAAGTTAAACGTAAAAATGCAAGAACTCATGGTGGGTGCTGGGGTTACAGTCTGGAGCTTCTAGCTGCTTCCACAGTGAGCTGCCTCTCCAGCAATGCCCTCTCTTGAGCTCTATGAATGGCCGTTTGTGACGGGAGTATTCTCCAGAGCAAGGAGGGACAACAGGCCTGGGAACGATCCAACAGATTTATTGACCAGAACACAGGAACAACACGAAGGTAATTTGCAGAGTCCCAAAATAAGTCCACAGGAAACTGATTCAGGGGCACCTCCCGACAATCCTTGTGCCAGATCACAAAACCATAGTCCTTTTAGAGTCCCAGAAATCCGCCACGATCACACTAAGGCCGAGGCTTCCTCAGACAGCCTCGCCCTTCTCTTTCAGCATCCAACTCACATCTGATGGGTCACACATAAGTCCATTGTCTTGGGCTCCTGGGATCAGCCCAAGTGTAGGGGAGTAGAAGTTCCCACCTCCTAGTCAATGGTTTGGTCCATCGCATGGCTCCGAGGTGTCTACGAGGATGTGTATTGTGAGTCCTCCCCCTGCTGAGGAGAACAATGGTGATTCCCCTAGCTGTGTTGACCCAAGCCTGAATTCAATTATGGTCTAGATACACAAGTCTTGTGGAAAGGAGACAGGTTACTTACATAGTTACATTATAGTCCCAGAGACACAGGCAATGGGGAAAGGAAACATATTGTTACAGGTATACACAAGACATTGCAAAGTATTGGGGAAAAATACATATCATGACAATCCCTTCCCCTCCTAATTTGTGTACGTACTAGGGACCTCTACAGGTCACTGGTTAAGTACACACAGGCATGGCTGACTAGACTCAGGGCTCCTCCTGCCTGGACAGTCCATCTGCATTTTGGTGTTGGCTGCCTCTTCTATACTGTATGGTAAAGTTATAGGGCTGCAGAGCCAGGCTCCATCGTAGTAAGCGTCCATTGTCACCAGAGACTCTGTTCAGCCAGGTGAGGGGATTGTGATCAGTAACCACAGTGAATTCTCGTCCATACAGATACGGCCTTAGTTTCCTAAGGGCCCACACTACAGCCAAACATTCTTTTTCAACAGTTGCATAGGCCACTTCTCGGTCCAGCAGTTTCCTGCTAAGGTAGGCAATGGGGTGTTCGTCCCCAGCTGCATTCACCTGGCTGAGGACAGCCCCCAGTCCATAAGCAGAGGCGTCCGTCTGCACAATGAATCTCCTCTTGTAATCTGGAGCAGCCAGAACAGGGTCGCAGACCAGGGCGTCCTTCAGCCGGTTAAAAGCCTCATCACAGGCTGGAGTCCAGATCACCAGCCGGGGCATCGTTTTCTTGGTCAGGTCGGTAAGAGGCTTGGCCACAGTGCTGAAATGAGAAACAAATTTTCGGTAATAACTGGCAGTGCCCAAAAAAGCCATAACTTGTTTCTTAGTTTGGGGTACAGGCCAGTCTCTAATAGCCTGGATTTTGGCAGGTTCAGGACGGAGCTTCCCTCCTCCTACTCTATGCCCTAGGTACTGGACTTCACCCATCCCCAATTGGCATTTATCGGGTCGAATGGTTAGGCCTGCTGCAAGAAGCAGGTCAAGAATAACGGCTACTTGGTTCAGATGTTCCTCCCACGTCTGGCTGAAGATGGCGATATCATCCAAGTAGGCACAAGCAAAGTCACCACATCCCCGGAGGATCTGGTCCACCATTCTCTGGAAGGTGGCCGGGGCATTCTTCATTCCAAAGGGCATATTTAGGAATTCATACAGACCAAAGGGGGTTATAAAAGCGGACCGTTCTCTCCCTTCCTCCGTGAAAGGGATTTGCCAGTATCCCTTACTGAGATCCAAGGTAGTGACATATCGGGATCCAGCCAGTCGGTCTAGAAGTTCGTCAATACGAGGCATTGGGTAAGGATCACTGACGGTATGGTCGTTTAGTCGTCGATAGTCCACACAAAATCGAGTACTCCCATCCTTCTTGGGTACTAACACCACAGGAGAGGCCCAAGGGCTATGGGAGGCCTGGATTACCCCAAGCTGTAACATCTCCTCCAGTTCGTGCTGCATGGTGTTTCGAACTGATTCAGGTACTCGGTAAGGAGCCTGTTGTATGGGACGGATGCCCTGAGTGTCCACATGATGTTGGGTGACGGTGGTTCGACCTGGTTGGGATGAGAAAGCAGCACGTCTCTGTTGAAGCACTCCCAGCATCTGGTTTTTCTGTAAGGAATCCAGGTGATCTCCCAGAGGAGCCTGTTCCACAGTGGATGGGGCTCTCGCTGCTTCCACGAGATCAGGTAGGGAGTCCTCATCCTCTTGACCGTCCTCTGAAGCTAGCCGACAGCTTGCTATCATTGGAAGGTTCCGGTCATGGTACTCCTTAATCATATTCACATGGACAGTCTTTTGTCTTAGCCCCTGATCATCTAAAGCAAGAAGGTAATTGGTGTCATTCAGTTTTCTGAGAACCCAGAAGGGACCCTCCCATGCTGTCTGCAGTTTATTCTGCCGATGGGGAACAATCATTAAGACCTGTTGTCCTTCTACAAACTCCCGGTAGCGTGCTTTACGGTCATACCATGTCTTCTGTCTGGTTTGAGCCATCCGCACATGACTCTGGGCAAAACTAGCAAGTTGGGCCAGGGTTTCTCGCAGCTTTAGGACATAAGGGACAACAGGGGCCCCTGTATCTTCAACTTGCCCCTCCCAGTATTCCTTGAGCAGGGTTAAGGGTCCTCGGACCTTTCTTCCATAGAGTAGTTCAAAGGGGGAGAACCCAGTGGACTCCTGGGGAACTTCCCGATAGGCAAACAAGAGATGGGGTAGGTACTTCTCCCAGTTTGAATCTCTGTCAGTGAAGGCCCTCAGCATATTCTTCAGAGTGCCATTGAATCGTTCACAAAGTCCATTTTTTTGGGGATGATACGGGGTCGTGCGGATCGCTCGTACTCCACAGGTGCGCCACAGACACTGGACCAGCTCCGACATGAACTGGGAGCCTTGGTCCGACAAGATCTCACTGGGAAATCCTACTCTGGTGAAAATGGTAACCAGGGCCTCGGCCACCTTGGCTGCAGAAATACTTGACAAGGCCACCACTTCTGGATATCGGGTGGCATAGTCCACAACAGTGAGAATGTACTGCTTTCCAGATTTACTTGGTTTAGCCAGAGGTCCAATGATATCAACAGCTACTCTTTTAAAGGGTTCTTCTATTATAGGGAGCGGTTGCAGGGGTGCCTTTGGGTGATCTCCGGGTCGCCCTCTGCGCTGACATATGTCGCAAGTTCGGCAGAAATGCGCCACTGCTTGGGAAATCCCAGGCCAATAGAAAGATTGAGTCAATCGTCTCTCGGTGCGGGTTTTGCCTTGATGGCCAGCAGTAGGAATATCATGAGCAAGGTGTAATAGGGGAATTCTGTATTTCTGAGGAACAATCAGCTGTTTGCTATAAGTCCAGGGCTTATCTAGGGAGTCAGCATTGGTAACCCGATACAGAAGTCCATTTTCTCTGATAATTCTTTCTCCATTCTCCCCTAGCTGCCCTATTTCAGCTCGAGCTCTAAAACTAGCTAGGGTGGGGTCAGTCTCCACTTCTTGTCTAAACTGAACTTTATCCCAGGTAACATTCATATTATCCCTACAAGAAGAATCACTCACCGGCTGTGACGGCGGTTCTGGTGGCCTCATTTCCATGGATGGGTTGTACACGTCCACATTTGCTGCTCTCTTGGCTTGACTTCGGGTTACCGCACCGACAAAGTGGCAATGAAGATTCCCCACATCATTTCCTAGAAGAACGTCTGCAGGGAGGCCGCTCATCACACCGACCACGCATTGTTTGGCCCCAAAGCCATAATCCAGGGTCACACTCGCTCTTGGAATATATCTCTGGGTACCTCCAGCCAATTCAATGGCAATTCCTGGTCCCTTTTGAATTGCTTCTGGTTGAATTACTCGGGGATCGGCTATGGTGAGAAAAGCCCCAGTGTCACGGAAGCCAACAACTTTTTGACCATCCAGCACGACCTCCTGTAGATGTTTGTGCTGAAGATCAGAAGAACAGGTGGCTGGGGCTCGCACCCCATAGACTCCTGGTAGGGAAGCCAGGATATCAGAGTCACTTGGCAAGTCATCAGGCACTGAATCCATCTCTTCTCCAGGTGAGGGGGTCTGTAGATAATGAACAGGCAAAGGCGGTCTGTAGGTGTTCTGCCTCCGTACACCTGGACATTGGAATTGCATATGCCCGGGCTGCCCACATCCATAGCATCTGCGCTCCGGGATTCTTCCTCCACGTCATAGTACCGAAGGTGGAGCAGGAGTAATGCGAGGCACAGTCACACGAAGGTCACCATGAGTTGATGGTCTAGTGGGATGGTGAATATTGGAGGCAGAAGGACCAGGGGCCGCCAGCGTTGGGGGGCTGGTAGTGTTTTTCTCCCTGAGTAGTAATTTTTTCCACTGAGGCTTGATGGTGAGAGCCTCATCAGCTAGAGCTGCAGCTTCCTCCACTGTTGCTGGTCTCCTTTCACGCACCCATTCCCGTATCTCAGCGGGGCACTTAAAATAAAACTGCTCTTTTAGGAAGACCTGCAGGAACGTCTCCCAGGTTATGGCCTCCTCTGCCTCCAGCCAGCGAATACATATATGTTTGAGTTTGTGAGCATACATCTTGAAGGACACTTCCTCATCACAGGCTAAAGTACGGAACTGAGTCCTGTAAGTGTCTGGGGTCACAGCATAATGTTCTAGAATAGTCTGTTTAATCTCCGCATACTCACAGTTCCACCGAGGGTCCATAGCTCTATAGGCTGCGGCAGCTCCACCCTCTAAGAGCCCCACAAGATGTCGGACTCGCTCCCTTTCCGGGACTTCCATTAATCGACACTGATGCTCAAAGTCCAGGAAGAAGCCCTCAATGTCACCGGAAGCCTCATTAAACGGCTTGAAGTCTTTGCGGGACACTCTGGGGAGTTCCCTCATGGGGGATGCTGTGGGTACAGTCTGTGTGGAGCTTCTCGCTGCCTCCAAAGCGATCTCCCTCTCCAGCATTGCCCTCTCCTCCATCCTGCGCTGCCTCTCCTTGGCTGTGCGCATGACCTCCCTCTTATCTTCTATGGTAGCCTCTTCTCCCAGCAAGGCCATCTCCTCCTCGTACCACACAACCCACTGACTTTTTTGGGTATTCACCTCCGGCTGCCGTCTTTCCTCTCTTTGCTGTGAGGATCCTTCCTCAGCATCATCTTGCAGGCGAACTGCTTCCAAAGCCTCAATCAGCTGCTCCTTGGAGAGTCCCTTGTAGCTGACTCCCAGTTCACGGGCCTTTGTTTGTAGGTTCACCGCAGTCCAGTTCTTGTACTCTGCGGTGCTGGTTCCCGATGTTGATGGGCCGTTCTCCTCCATTCCTTCTGCTCCGATCCCACCGCTGCCAACCAGTTTGTGACGGGAGTATTCTCCAGAGCAAGGAGGGACAACAGGCCTGGGAACGATCCAACAGATTTATTGACCAGAACACAGGAACAACACGAAGGTAATTTGCAGAGTCCCAAAATAAGTCCACAGGAAACTGATTCGGGGGCACCTCCCGACAATCCTTGTGCCAGATCACAAAACCATAGTCCTTTTAGAGTCCCAGAAATCCGCCACGATCGCACTAAGGCCGAGGCTTCCTCAGACAGCCTCGCCCTTCTCTTTCAGCATCCAACTCACATCTGATGGGTCACACATAAGTCCATTGTCTTGGGCTCCTGGGATCAGCCCAAGTGTAGGGGAGTAGAAGTTCCCACCTCCTAGTCAATGGTTTGGTCCATCGCATGGCTCCGAGGTGTCTACGAGGATGTGTATTGTGAGTCCTCCCCCTGCTGAGGAGAACAATGGTGATTCCCCTAGCTGTGTTGACCCAAGCCTGAATTCAATTATGGTCTAGATACACAAGTCTTGTGGAAAGGAGACAGGTTACTTACATAGTTACATTATAGTCCCAGAGACACAGGCAATGGGGAAAGGAAACATATTGTTACAGGTATACACAAGACATTGCAAAGTATTGGGGAAAAATACATATCATGACACCTCCCTCTTATCTTCTATGGTATCCTCTTCTCCCAGCAATGCCAACTCCTCCTCGTACCACACAACCCACTGACTTTTTTGGGTATTTACCTCCGGCTGCAGTCTTTCCTCCGTTTGCTGTGGGGATCCTACCTCAGCGTCATCTTGCATTCGAACTCCTTCCAAAGCCTCAATCAGCTGCTCCTTGGAGAGTCCCTTGTAGCTGACTCCCAGTTCACGGGCCTTTGTTTGTAGGTTCACCGCAGTCCAGTTCTTGTACTCTGCGGTGCTGGTTCCAGATGTTGATGGGCCGTTGTCCTCCATTCCTTCTGCTCTGATCCCAGCGCTGCCAACCAGTTTGTGACGGGGTATACGACAGAGCAAGAAGGGACAACAGGCCGAGGGACGATCCAACGAGATTTATTAAGGCAGGGAGCATACAACATCAAATATCCATAATGTTCTTGGAGTCCATGAGAAGTCCACAATAAGTCCACACAATGGAAACAAATCCGGGCACCTCACGATAGTCCTTGTGCCAGATGCGATAACAATAATCCTTGCAATAGTCCACAGGATTCCACACAATCCCACGGACGTCACGAGCTGGCCTCAACTCAGTTCGTGACTCCTTCACGTCTGCACTCAAATCACAACTGATCTTAAAACAAGAATGTATTGTCGGGGCTCCTGGGATCAGCCCATCTGAAGGGGGGTAGGGGTCACACCTACTATTCAATGGAAGATTCTAGAAATGTAAGGGCTCCACTGAGTCTACAGGATGTGTATTGTAGGTTATCTTCTGCTTAGGAAAACAATAGCCAAAGTTTCACCAGCTGTTGACACAAGCCTAAATTAGATTATGGTCCAGGTACATCACAAGACATTGCAAAGTATTGGGGGAAGGAGACATGGTTAATTTACAGCAAATACAACCAGAGAAAAGTTAAATGACATACTACACAAAATACAGGACAGGGCAAAACCACAAACCATGACAATCCCTTCCCCTCCCAATTTGTGTACGCACTAGGGACCTCTACAGGTCGCTTGTTAAGTACACACAGGCATGGCTGACCAGACTCAGGGCTCCTCCTGCCTGGACAGTCCATCTGCATTTTGGTGTGGGCTGCCTCTTCTATACTGTATGGTAAAGTTATAGGGCTGCAGAGCCAGGCTCCATCGTAGTAAGCGTCCATTGTCCCCAGAGACTCGGTTCAGCCAGGTGAGGGGATTGTGATCAGTAATGACAGTGAATTCTCGTCCATACAGATACGGCCTTAGTTTCCTAAGGGCCCAGACTACAGCCAGACATTCTTTTTCAACAGTTGCATAGGCCACTTCTCGGTCCAGCAGTTTCCTGCTAAGGTAGGCGATGGGGTGTTCGTCCCCAGCTGCATTCACCTGGCTGAGGACAGCTCCCAGTCCATAAGCAGAGGCGTCCATCTGCACAATGAATCTCCTCTTGTAATCTGGAGCAGCCAGAACAGGGTCGCAGACCAGGGCGTCCTTCAACCGGTTAAAAGCCTCATCACAGGCTGGAGTCCAGATCACCAGCCGTGGCATCGTTTTCTTGGTCAGGTCGGTAAGAGGCTTGGCCACAGTGCTGAAATGCGAAACAAATTTTCGGTAATAACTGGCAGTGCCCAAAAAAGCCATAACTTGTTTCTTAGTTTGGGGTACAGGCCAGTCTCTAATAGCCTGGATTTTGGCAGGTTCAGGACGGAGCTTCCCTCCTCCTACTCTATGCCCTAGGTACTGGACTTCACCCATCCCCAATTGGCATTTATCGGGTCGAATGGTTAGGCCGGCTGCAAGAATCAGGACAAGAATAATGGCTACTTGATTCAGATGTTCCTCCCACGTCTGGCTGAAGATGGCGATATCATCCAAGTAGGCACAAGCAAAGTCACCACATCCCCGGAGGATCTGGTCGACCATTCTCTGGAAGGTTGCCGGGGCATTCTTCATTCCAAAAGGCATGCTTAGAAATTCATGCAGACCAAAGGGGGTTATAAAAGCGGACCGTTCTCTCCCTTCCTCCGTGAGAGGGATTTGCCAGTATCCCTTACTGAGATCCAAGGTAGTGACATATCGGGACCGAGCCAGTCGGTCTAGAAGTTCGTCAATACGGGGCATTGGGTAAGGATCGCTGACGGTATGGTCGTTTAGTCGTCGATAGTCCACACAAAATCGAGTACTCCCATCCTTCTTGGGTACTAACACCACAGGAGAGGCCCAAGGGCTATGGGAGGCCTGGATTACCCCAAGCTGTAACATCTCCTCCAGTTCGTGCTGCATGGTGTTTCGAACAGATTCAGGTACCCGGTAAGGAGCCTGTTGTATGGGACGGATACCCTGAGTGTCCACATGATGTTGGGTGACGGTGGTTCGACCTGGTTGGGATGAGAAAGCAGCCCGTCACTGTTGAAGCACTCCCAGCATCTGGTTTTTCTTCAAGGAATTCAGGTGATCTCCCAGAGGAACCTGTTCCACAGTGGATGGGGCTCTCGCTGCTTCCACGAGATCAGGTAGGGAGTCCTCATCCTCTTGACCGTCTTCTGAAGCTAGCCGACAGCTTGCTATCATTGGAAGGTTCCGGTCATGGTACTCCTTAATCATATTCACATGGACAGTCTTTTGTCTTAGCTCCTGATCATCTAAAGCAAGAAGATAATTGGTATCATTTAGTTTTCTGAGAACCCGGAAGGGACCCTCCCATGTTGTCTGCAGTTTATTCTGCCGATGGGGAACAATCATTAAGACCTGTTGTCCTTCTACAAACTCCCGATAGCGTGCTTTACGGTCATACCATGTCTTCTGTCTGGTTTCATAGAATCATAGAATCATAGAATCGTAGAGTTGGAAGGGACCTCCTGGGCCATCTGGTCCAACCCCCTGCTCAAAGCAGGATTCGCTAAATCATCCCAGTCAGATGTCTGTCCAGCCTCTGTTTGAAGACTTCCATTGAAGGAGAACTCACCACTTCTCGTGGCAGCCTGTTCCACTCATTGATCACTCTAACTGTCAAAAAGTTTTTTCTAATATCTAATCTGTGTCTCCTCCCATTCAGTTTCATCCCATTGCTTCTAGTCTTTCCTTGTGCAAATGAGAATAAAGTTGATCCTTCTACAATGTGACAGCCCTTTAGATATTTGTAGACAGCTATTAAGTCTCCTCTCAGTCTTCTCTTTTGCAAACTAAACATTCCCAAATCCTGCAACCTTTCCTCATGGTTTGAGCCATGGTTTGAGCCATACGCACATGACTCTGGGCTAAACTAGCGAGTTGAGCCAGGGTTTCTCGCAGCTTTAGGACATAAGGGACAACAGGGGCTCCTGTATCTTCAACTTGTCCCTCCCAATATTCTTTTAGCAGGGTTAAGGGTCCTCGGACCTTTCTTCCATAGAGTAGTTCAAAGGGGGAAAACCCGGTGGACTCCTGGGGAACTTCCCGATAGGCAAACAAGAGATGGGGTAGGTACTTCTCCAGTTTGAATCTCTGTCAGCGAAGGCCCTCAGCATATTCTTCAGAGTGCCATTGAATCGTTCACAAAGTCCATTTGTTTGGGGATGATACGGGGTCGTTCGGATCGCTCGTACTCCACAGGTGCGCCACAGACACTGGACCAGCTCTGACATGAACTGGGAGCCTTGGTCTGACAAGATCTCACTGGGGAATCCTACTCTGGTGAAAATGGTAACCAGGGCCTCGGCCACCTTGGCTACAGAAATACTTGACAAGGCCACAGCTTCTGGATATCGGGTGGCATAGTCCACAACAGTGAGGATGTACTGCTTTCCAGATTTACTTGGTTTAGCCAGAGGTCCAATGATATCGACAGCTACTCTTTGAAAGGGTTCTTCTATTATAGGGAGCTGTTGCAGGGGTGCCTTTGGGTGATCCCCGAGTCGCCCTCTACGCTGACATATGTCGCAAGTTCGGCAGAAATGCGCTACGGCTTGGGAAATCCCAGGCCAAAAGAAAGATTGAGTCAATTGTCTCTCAGTGCGGGTTTTGCCTTGATGGCCAGCAGTAGGAATGTCATGAGCAAGGTGTAATAGGGGAATTCTGTATTTCCGAGGAACAATCAGCTGTTTGCTATAAGTCCAGGGCTTATCTAGGGAGTCAGCATTGGTAACCCGATACAGAAGTCCATTTTCTCTGATAATTCTTTCCCCGTTCTCCCCCAACTGCCCTATCTCAGCTCGAGCTCTAAAACTAGCTAGGGTGGGGTCAGTATCTACCTCTTGTCTAAACTGAACTTTATCCCAAGTAACACTCACATTGTCCCCACAAGAAGAACCACTCACCAGCTGTGACGGCAGTTCTGGTGGCCTCATTTCCATGGATGGTTTGTACACATCCACATTAGCTGCTCTCTTGGCTTGACTTCTGGTTTCCGCACCGACAAAGTGGCAATGAAGATTTCCCACATCATTTCCTAGAAGAACGTCTGCAGGGACTGAATCCAGCTCTTCTCCTGGTGAGGGTGTCTGTAGATAATGAACAGGCAAAGGCGGTCTGTAGCTGTCCTGCCTCTGGACGCCTGGACATTGGAATTGCAGATGCCCAGGCTGCCCACATCTATAACATCTGCGCTCTGGGATTCTTCCTCCACGTCGTAGTCCCGAAGGTGGAGCAGGAGTAATGCGAGGCACAGTCACACGAAGGTCACCATGAGTTGATGGTCTAGTGGGATGGTCAATATTGGAGGCCGAAGGACCAGGGGCCGCCAGCGTTGGGGGGCTGGTAGTTTTTTTCTCACTGAGTAGTAGTTTTTTCCACTGAGGCTTGATGGTGAGAGCCTCATCAGCTAGAGCTGCAGCTTCCTCCACAGTGGCTGGTCTCCTTTCACGCACCCATTCCCGGATCTCAGCGGGGCACTTGAAGTAAAACTGCTCTTTTAGGATGACTTGGAGGAAGGTTTCCCAAGTTAAGGCCTCCTCTCCCTCCAGCCAGCGATGACATATTTGTTTGAGTCTGTGGGCATACATCTTGAAGAACACTTCCTCATCACAGGCTGAAGTACAGAACTGGGTCCTGTAAGTATCTGGGGTCACAGCATAATGTTCTAGAATAGTCTGTTTAATCTCCGCATACTCACAGTTCCACCGAGGGTCCATAGCGCTATAGGCTGCGGCAGCTCCACCCTCTAAGAGCTCCACCAGATGTCGGACTCGCTCCCTTTCCGGGACTTCCATTAATCGACACTGATGCTCAAAGTCCTGGAAGAAGCCCTCAATGTCACCTGAAGCCTCATTAAACGGCTTGAAGTCTTTGCGTGACACTCTGGAGAGTTCCCTCATGGTGGTTGCTGGGGTTACAGTCTGTCTGGAGCTTTTAGCTGCTTCCACAGTGAGCTGCCTCTCCAGCAATGCCCTCTCTTGAGCTCTATGAATGGCCTCCCTCTTATCTTCTATGGTAGCCTCTTCTCCCAGCAATGCCAACTCCTCCTCATACCACACAACCCACTGACTTTTTTGGGTATTTACCTCCGGTTGCAGTCTTTCCTCTGTTTGCTGTGGGGATCCTTCCTCAGTGTCATCTTGCAGGCGAACTCCTTCCAAAGCCTCAATCAGCTGCTCCTTGGAGAGTCCCTTGTAGCTGACTCCCAGTTCACAGGCCTTTGTTTGTAGGTTCACCGCAGTCCAGTTCTTGGACTCTGCGGTGCTGGTTCCAGATGTTGATGGGCCGTTGTCCTCCATTCCTTCTGCTCTGATCCCAGCGCTGTCAACCAATTTGTGACGGGGTATACGACAGAGCAAGAAGGGACAACAGGCCGAGGGACGATCCAACGAGATTTATTAAGGCAGGGAGCATACAACATCAAATATCCATAATGTCCTTGGAGTCCATGAGAAGTCCACAATAAGTCCACACAATGGAAACAAATCCGGGCACCTCACGATAGTCCTTGTGCCAGATGCGATAACAATAATCCTTGCAATAGTCCACAGGATTCCACACAATCCCACGAACGTCATGAGCTGGCCTCAACTCAGTTCGTGACTCCTTCACGTCTGCACTCAAATCACAACTGATCTTAAAACAAGAATGTATTGTCAGGGCTCCTGGGATCAGCCCATCTGAAGGGGGGTAGGGGGTCACACCTACTATTCAATGGTTTGGTCCATCAGAAGATTCTAGAAATGTAAGGGCTCCACTGAGTCTACAGGATGTGTATTGTAGGTTATCTTCTGCTTAGGAAAACAATTGCCAAAGTTCCACCAGCTGTTGACACAAGCCTAAATTAGATTATGATCCAGGTACGTCACAAGACATTGCAAAGTATTGGGGGAAGGAGACATGGTTAATTTACAGCAAATACAACCAGAGAAAAGTTAAATGACATACTACACAAAATACAGGACAGGGCAAAACCACAAACCATGACAATCTGCCTAACTATTGGCGGTCCTCCTGGTACTCTGAAATACAACTGAGGAGGAGAGGCGGACCGCCCCCTTTTATCTTTCTGTAGGTTTCCTGTTCCAATGGGGCGGATCCCGCTACCTCCAGTGGGTGCTGTCGTGGACTCATTATCCCCTTCATGACCCAGCCTATTTTGACCTTAATGACCTGGCCATTTTTTGCAATTCTGACCAGTGTCCTTTTATGAGGTAATAACTCAGGAACGCTTCAACGCATCCTAGCGATTCCGAGATTGTTTTTTCGTGACATATTGGGCTTCATGTTAGTGGTAAATTGAGGTTGATAATTTTTGCGTTTATTTGTGAAAAAAAATGGAAATTTGGCGAAAATTTTGAAAATTTCACAATTTTCAAATTTTGAATTTTTATTCTGTTAAACCAGAGAGTTATATGACACAAAATAGTTAATAAATAACATTTCCCACATGTCTACTTTACATCAGCACAATTTTGGAAACAAAATTTTTTTTTTGTTAGGAAGTTCTAGGGGTTAAAAGTTGACCAGCGATTTCTCATTTTTACAACAAAATTTACAAAACCATTTTTTTTAGGGACCACCTCACATTTGAAGTCACTTTGAGGGGTCTATATGACAGAAAATACCCAAAAGTGACACCATTCTAAAAACTGCACCCCTCAAGCTACTCAAAACTACATTCAAGAAGATTATTAACCCTTCAGGTGCTTCACAGGGACAAAAGCAACATGGAGGAAAAAATGGACATTTTAATTTTTCCAACAAAAACTTTCTTTTAGCATCATTTTTTTCATTTTCACATGGGTAACAGGATAAAATGGATCCTAAAATTTGTTGGGGAATTTCTTCTGAGTATCCCGATACCTCATATGTGGTCATAAACCACTGTTTGGGTGCACGGCAGGGCTCAGAAGGGAAGGAGCGCCATTTGACTTTTTGAATGGAAAATATGCTGGAATATTTATCGGTTGCCATGTCGCGTTTGGAAAGTCCCTGTGTGCCTAAACATTGGAGCTCACCCACAAGTGACCCCATTTTGGAAACTAGACCCTCCAAGGAACTTATCTAGATGCTTAATGAGCACTTTGAACCCCCAGGTGCTTCACAAATTGATCCGTAGAAAAAAAAAAGTACTTTTTTTTCACAAAAATTTTCTTTTAGCCTCAGGTTTTTCATCTTCACATGGGCAACAGGGTAAAATGGATCCTAAAATTTGTTGGGAAATTTCTCCTGAGTACACCGATACCTCATATGTGGTCATAAACCACTGTTTGGGCGCACGGCAGGGCTCAGAAGGGATGGAGCACCATTTGACTTTTTGAATGGAAAATATGCTGGAATATTTAGCGTTGCCATGTTGCGTTTGGAGAGCCCCTGTGTGCGTAAACTTTGGAGCTCCCGCACAAGTGACCCCATTTTGGAAACTAGACCCTCCAGGGAACTTATCTAGATGCATAGTGAGTACTTTGAACCCCCAGGTGCTTCACAAATTGATCCGTAGAAAAAAAAAAGTCCTTTTTTTTCACAAAAATGTTCTTTGAGACTCAGTTTTTTCATTTTCACATGGGCAACAGGGTAAAATGGATCCTAAAATTTGTTGGGAAATTTCTCCTGAGTACCCCGATACCTCATATGTGGTCATAAACCACTGTTTGGGCGCACGGCAGGTCCCGGAAGGGAAGGAGCGCCATATGACTTTTTGAATGAAAAATTAGCTCCAATCGTTAGCGGACACCATGTCGCGTTTGGAGAGCCCCTGTGTGCCTAAACATTGGAGCTCCCCCACAAGTGACCCCATTTTGGAAACTAGACCCCCGAAGGAACTTATCTAGATGTGTGGTGAGCACTTTGAACCCCCAAATGCTTCACAGAAGATTATAACGCAGAGCAGAGAAAATAAAAAAATATTTTTTTTCCTCAAAAATGATTTTTTAGCTCGCTATTTTTTATTTTCACAAGGCTAACAGGAGAAATTGGACCCCAAAAGTTGTTGTCCAGTTTGTCCTGAGTACGCTGGTACCCCATATGTGGGGGTAAACCACTGTTTGGACGCACGGCAGGGCTCAGAAGGGAAGGAGCGCCATTTGACTTTTTGAATGAAAAATTAGCTCCATCGTTAGCAGACACCATGTCGTGTTTGGAGAGCCCCTGCGTGCCTAAACTTTGGAGCTCCCCCACAATTTGCCCCATTTTGGAAACTAGACCCCCCCCCCAATGAACTTATCTAGATGGATAGTGAGTAGAGTTGAGCGATACAGTCCGATACTTCAAAGTATCGGATCGGAATGGATCGGCCGATCTTAAAAAAAAGTATCGGTATCGCCGATTCCGATACCGGAAGTCCCATTCAAGTCTATGGGACTTCCGGTATCGGAATAAGAAAAATCCTGTTTTTCCCTTGTACAGCCTCTCTGGGGTCTGTACGGGCCTTTCGGGGGGCTGTGCCGGCCTGCCAGGGGGTCTGTGCAGGCTCCGGTGGTCTGTGCCGGCCTGTCGGGGGCTGTGCCGGCCTGCCAGGGGGGCTGTGCAGGCTCCGGTGGGCTGTGCCGGCTTGCCGGGGGGCTGTGCCGGCCTGCCGGGGGGCTGTGCACCCTGTGGGGGTCTGTACCGGCCTGCCGGGGGGCTGTGCCGGCCTGCCGGTGGTCTGTGCACCCTGTGGGGGTCTGTGCCGGCCTGCCGGGGGGCTGTGCTGATGTCCGGGGGGCTGTGCAAGCATCGTCCGATGGGACTACAAGTCCCATCTGGCGATGCCTGCTACCATGACAGTGATTGACACATTAGCCAATGATGGGACAGTAGTAGTCCCATCATCCGGCTAATGTGTTGAATGTTAAAAAAAAAAAAAAAAAAAAAATACTACATACATACTACATGCATGCTACATACATACTACATGCTACATACATACTACATACATACTACAGACATACTACATACATACCACATATATACTACATACATACTACATACATAACACATATATACTACATACATACTACATACATACTACATACATACTACATACATACTACATATATACTACATGCATGCTACATACATACTACATGCTACATACATACTACATATATACTACATGCATGCTACATACATACTACATGCTACATACATACTACATATATACTACATGCATGCTACATACATACTACATGCTACATACATACTACATATATACTACATACATACTACATACATACTACATGCATGCTACATACATACTACATACATACTACATGCTACATACATACCACATATATACTACATACATACTACATACAATACATTCATACAATACATACATAGACATACAGTACATATAACATAGAGTAACATACTTACCAATACTTGTCACATTGTTCCCTGAAGCCATTGTCTTTTACGGAATAAATATTAACATAACAAACCACAAAAATACTCACCCACGATCCGAAGCAGTCCACGAGTGTGTCCCACGACGATCTTGGGTAGAGAACTGCAGCATCAGCTGTTGCTGCCGTTCTCTACGGGCTGCAGGAATCCAATGACGGAAGGTAGGTATCCTTCCGCACTGTATTCCTCCGCCACTTAAAAAAAAAAAAGTCCCTAGTCTCACTTTATGCCATTGCTGCGTGGGAATTTCCCACACAGCAATGGCATAAAGTGAGACTAGGGACTTTTTTTTTTTTAAGTGGCGGAGGAATACAGTGCGGAAGGATACCTACCTTCCGTCATTGGATTCCTGCAGCCCGTAGAGAACGGCAGCAACAGCTGATGCTGCAGTTCTCTACCCAAGATCGTCGTGGGACACACTCGTGGACTGCTTCGGATCGTGGGTGAGCATTTTTGTGGTTTGTTATGTTAATATTTATTCCGTAAAAGACAATGGCTTCGGGGAACAATGTGACAAGTATTGGTAAGTATGTTACTCTATGTTATATGTACTGTATGTCTATGTATGTATTGTATGAATGTATTGTATGTAGTATGTATGTAGTATATATGTGGTATGTATGTAGCATGTAGTATGTATGTAGTATGTATGTAGCATGCATGTAGCATGCAGTATGTATGTAGCATGCATGTAGTATATATGTAGTATGTATGTAGCATGTAGTATGTATGTAGCATGCATGTAGTATATATGTAGTATGTATGTAGCATGTAGTATGTATGTAGCATGCATGTAGTATGTATGTAGTATGTATGTAGTATATATGTAGTATGTATGTAGCATGTAGTATGTATGTAGCATGCATGTAGTATATATGTAGTATGTATGTAGCATGTAGTATGTATGTAGCATGCATGTAGTATATATGTAGTATGTATGTAGCATGTAGTATGTATGTAGCATGCATGTAGTATGTATGTAGTATGTATGTAGTATGTATGTAGTATATATGTAGTATGTATGTAGCATGTAGTATGTATGTAGCATGCATGTAGTATATATGTAGTATGTATGTAGCATGTAGTATGTATGTAGCATGCATGTAGTATATATGTAGTATGTATGTAGCATGTAGTATGTATGTAGCATGCATGTAGTATGTATGTAGTATGTATGTAGTATATATGTAGTATGTATGTAGCATGTAGTATGTATGTAGCATGCATGTAGTATATATGTAGTATGTATGTAGCATGTAGTATGTATGTAGCATGCATGTAGTATGTATGTAGTATGTATGTAGTATATATGTAGTATGTAGCATGTAGTATGTATGTAGCATGCATGTAGTATATATGTAGTATGTATGTAGCATGTAGTATGTATGTAGCATGCATGTAGTATGTATGTAGTATGTATGTAGCATGTAGTATGTATGTAGCATGCATGTAGTATATATGTAGTATGTATGTAGTATGTATGTAGTATGTATGTAGCATGTAGTATGTATGTAGCATGCATGTAGTATGTATGTAGTATTTTTTTTTTTTTTTTTAACATTTAACACATTAGCCGGATGATGGGACTACTACTGTCCCATCATTGGCTAATGTGTCAATCACTGTCATGGTAGCAGGCATCGCCAGATGGGACTTGTAGTCCCATCGGACGATGCTTGCACAGACCCCCGGACATCAGCACAGCCCCCCGGCAGGCCGGCACAGCCCCCCGGCAGGCCGGTACAGACCCCCACAGGGTGCACAGACCACCGGCAGGCCGGCACAGCCCCCCGGCAGGCCGGTACAGACCCCCACAGGGTGCACAGACCACCGGCAGGCCGGCACAGCCCCCCGGCAGGCCGGTACAGACCCCGGGCAGTCCACACAGCCCCCCGGCAGGCCGGCACAGCCCCCCGGCAGGCCGGCAGAGACCCCCGGAAGGCCCGAAATGACGGCGCATCATGATGCGCACACACCGCGCATCATGATGACGTCAGGCTGTCAATCAACTTTGAACTTCCGATTCTGATGCCGACTTCCGATATTGAAAAAATATCGGAAGTCGGTATCGGAATTCCGATACAGCAGGTATCGGCCGATACCCGATACTTGCGGTATCGGAATGCTCAACACTAATAGTGAGCACTTTGAACCCTCAGGTGCTTCACAGAAGTTTATAATGCAGAGACATGTAAATAGAAATATTTTTTTTCTTCAAAAAATGATTTTTTTAGCCAACAATTTTTTATTTTCACAAGGGTAACAGGAGAGATTGGACCCCAAAAGTTGTTGTACAGTTTGTCCTGAGTACGCTGGTACCCCATATGTGGGGGGAGAACCACTGTTTGGGCACACGTCGGGGCTCGGAAGGGAAGTAGTGATATTTTGAAATGTCGACTAGATGGAATGGTGTGCAGGCGTCATGTTATGTTTGCAGAGCCCCTGATGCACCTAAACAGTGGAAACCCCTGACAAGTGACCCCATTTTGGAAACTAGACCACCCAAGGAACTTATCTAGATGTGTGGTTAGCACTTTGAACCCCCAAGTTCTTCACAGAAGTTTATAACGCAAAGGCGTGAAAATAAAAAATATTTTTTTTTCCTCAAAAAAATGATTTTTAGCCCACAATTTTCTATTTTCACAAGGGTAACAGGAGAGATTAGACCCCAAAAGTTGTTGTACAGTTTGTCCTGAGTACGCTGGTACCCCATATGTGGGGGGGAACCACTGTTTGGGCACACGTCGGGACTCGGAAGGGAAGTAGTGACGTTTTGAAATGTCGACTTGATGGAATGGTGTGCAGGCGTCATGTTACGTTTGCAGAGCCCCTGATGTGCCTAAACAGTAGAAACCCCCCACAAGTGACCCCATTTTGGAAACTAGACCCCCCCAAGGAACTTATCTAGATGTGTGGTGAGCACTTCGAACCCCCAAGTGCTTCACAGAAGTTTATAACGCAGAGCCATGAAAATAAAAAATCATTCTTTTTCCACAAAAATAATTATTTTAGCCCCCAATTTTTTATTTTCCCAAGGGTAACAGGGGAAATTAGACCCCAAAAGGTGTTGTTCAATTTTTCCTGAGTATGCTGATACCCCATATATGGGGGTAAACCACTGTTTGGGCACACATCGAGGCTCGGAATGGAGGGAGCGCTGTTTGACTTTTAAAACGCAAAATTGGCTGGAATAAATGGTGGCGCCATGTCGCGTTCGGAGACCCTGTGATGTGCCTAAACAGTGGAAACCCCTCAATTCTAACTCCAACCCTAACCCCAACACACCCCTAACCCTAATCCCAACCCTAATAATCCTAACCACAACCCTAACCCCAACACACCCCTAACCCTAATCCCAACTCTAAACCTAACTACAAGCCTAACCCTAATCCCAACCCACCCCTAACCCTTATCTTAACCCTAATTCCAACCCTAACCCTAATTTCAACTCTAACCCTTACCCTAATTCTAACCCTAATTCCAGCCCTAACCCTAATGCCAACCCTAACCCTAATGGAAAAATAAAAATATTTTCTTCATTTTATTATATGTCCCTACCTATGGGGGTGATAAAGGGGGTTTTTATTTACTTTTTTTTTTATTTTGATCACTGTGAGAGTTTCTCACAGTGATCAAAATAAACGAATCTGCAGCCGGCGCACTGCGCATATGGCCGCCATTTTCCAAGATGGCGGCGCCCATGATGCAGGACACCGGGACGGCCAGGAGGTTCCGGAGGGACAGGAGGTACCGGGGACGGTGGGGGGGGGAGATTTGATGGCTGGGGGAAGCGGAGGGAAGGGGGAGGGGACCTGATGATGACTGCGGCGTCCGATCGCTGCCGTCAGTCGGTGGCGGCAGCCGATCGGCGCCATCAGTCGGTGGGTGGGGGGTCTGATTGTCGTCTCCAGCCATGGCCGATGCTATTGCAGCATCGGCCATGGTATTGTAATATTTCACCAAATTTAATTGGTGAAATATTACAATCGTACTGCGCATGCGCCCGCCATTTTCAAAGATGGCGGCGCCCATGCAGGTGGGACGGCGGGACACCGGGAGCCGGAGCGGGACATGACAGGTACCAGGGAGGGTGAGGGGCAGATCGTGACAGCAGCAGCCCATCGCTGCTGTCAGTCCGTGGCGGGGGCCGATCGCCCCCGCCAGCCGGCGTGGGGGGGGGGGTTAAATTAGTGTCTCCAGCCATGTCCGATGCTACTGCAGCATCGGCCATGGCTGGATTGTAATATTTCATCAAATTTCATTGATGAAATATTACTATCGCTCTGATTGGCTGTTTCACTTTCAACAGCCAATCAGAGCGATCGTAGCCACGTGGGGGCTAAGCCACCCCCCCTGTGGTGAAGCATAAAGGGTCCTTTGTGTGCGGGTCGGGTGACCTTTCATTAACCCCGGTCACCCGACCCGCAGGGGGGCTATTTATAGCATGACTCCTACGGGGGCGTCATGGGTCGTTTGGGCACGACTTTTCATGACGCCTACGTAGGCGTCATTGGTCGTGAAGGGGTTAAAAGAGCATTACCGGTAAGTAATCCGGCTTATTCAATGTTTGTAGACATATTTGAGCTTACAGAGGCGCCTGGATTATTTTATTTCTGGATTACTCAGCCTAAAAATAGCAGCCTGCAGCCGCCCCACAATTGGCACATCCAAAGATGCGCCAATTGTGGCACTTTACCTGGCTCTTCCCACTTGCCCTGTAGCGGTGGCAAGTGGGTTAATATTTGTGAGGTTCATGTCACCTTTGTATTGTCAGGTGACATCAAGCTCACGGAGACCTATCCATTACTAATCCTATAGTTATATGGTAAATAAAGACACAGCCAGAATAAAGTCCTTTAATTGAAATAATGACACAGATTCCTTTAACAATCTTAATTAAACCATGCTTACTGCATCACCAATTCCACCGACGCCCTCCTTCTCCTGTAAGAGAAATAAAATAAAAAAGCAACAATATACCATACCAGAGAAAAACAAAAGGAGAAAACCGGAGTCCAAATCCATCATAAACAGTGCAAAATTTTATTAATAGCAAAAAAGCACATAATAGAGAAACAGGACAGTGAAAATAGTAAAATGGGCAATAAATTACTGACCCAGAACCAAATAGACAAAAGCAAGCCAGCAGCCTAATGGGAAGTATTTGGTCACTAAGACCACTCAAAATGAGTTGTGCAAGAACTACTAGTAAATAGTACTGAGAAGTCTCCGCTAAGGGTGATCAGTCCTATAATACATTGCACTATGCCCAAAATGATGATATGCTATACAATGAATGACTGATGCTGCAGTGGAGAGTGCAACTCCTGGCAACCAAAAGGTCTGGTAACTGGCAAAGTTGCCTTAAAGCGTATGTGTCGGCTGGAGTAAACAGACTCCTCCACAGAATCAATACTATGCAGTCTCGGACAGGTGCAGAGCAATCAGAGCAGGAGACTGCTAGGAAAACATGTTACCTACGTATTGCACAATTCCCATAGGGGTAGGGAGGAGGAGTGGTCAAGGTGAACATACCCATCATGTCCTGGTAGGGTAGCCGGCGCCTGCAACCCTACCAAACCCTACCAGGACATGATGGGTTTGTTCATGTTACCACGGCTGGTCAGGGGCCGGAATCTCCAGGAGTGGACCCTCTGGACCGTGGCACCGAGGGGCCCCGGGCGAGCCGCCAGGTGAAGCCGACCCCTATACAGGGATCGTTAGGAGCAGGCCCAGGGGTTCGGGTACCACGTTAGCCAGTACCGAGGATGGAGTAGGAACACCGGAGGCAGGACTGCGGGGATACTGCAGGGAACACGGATAGCAGGACTGCGAGGCTACGGCAGGAATCACTGAGGACAGGACTGTAGAGAGCACACGAGGAAGCAGGGCCCAGTGTGCTAGCAAACACAACTATCAGGCGCCTCCCTCAGGGGGAAGCGGCCTGATATGCCCCTGACTGGTCTGCCATTGGTCAGTAGGTGCTTCCGGGTCAGGGCATTGCCGGAGCACAAGTAACAGGAGGGAGGCGCGGCCGCGGCTTATGGCGCATTGCATGCAGAGACCCCGTCAGCCGCGAGCCTGTCAGAAGGGACCGCCGTGGCCATCGGGCGGCGGAGGGCTGCGGCGTGGGAGCGGAGGCCGGGTGAGTATGCCGAGGCGGCGTGACAGTCCACCCTTAGCGGAGACTTCTCAGTATTATTTACTAGTAGTTGTTATTTGCACAACTCATTTTGAGTGGTCTTAGTGACCAAATACTTACCATTAGGCTGCTGGCTTGCTTTTGTCTATTTGGTTCTGGGTCAGTAATTTATTGTCCATTTTACTATTTTCACTGTCCTGTTTCTCTATTATGTGCTTTTTTGCTATTAATAAAATTTTGCACTGTTTATGATGGATTTGGACTCCGGTTTTCTCCTTTTGTTTTTCTCAGGCCTAATGAGAGTCGTCTCTGTCTATTGAGATTTTATGAGGCATTATTTTGGTACTATCTATAATGGATTAACAATGTTCCTTTGGAGGTTTTTCTTTAAATATACCATACCTGTCCGCCGAGAAGATAATCTATACTGTCCCACGACGAGTCCAGCTCTGCTACATCTGGATGCCTTTGGCTGCACAGTGGCATTATGCCACCATCCAGCCTGACATCCAGACACAACGGAGCTTGAGGATGATCACTGGAGATGTCCCCGGCGGTCACGTGTACGGCAGTTCTCACGGTCAGCTCAGCTCCTCCCGAGAACTGCAATGTACGCGACCTTCTGGCTGAAACAAGGTACGCCATTATTTAAATTAGTCACGTGTAGTAAGCTGCTTTCCCGCACTTAATACGCGTGTGACTAGACAGATTACCGCATCTAATGATAGTGAATGGGTAATTTATACAGCGGAGACTGAGCTTCTCCACTGCATAAATTGACATGCTGTGGTCTGGAAAGATGCGCCGTATGTGCGTCTCTGCAGGGAAGCCGGAGGCGTCTCAGGACGCATAGTAATGATGGGATTTCATGAAATCCCCTCCACTATGCTGTAACATCTGGATGCTGCGGGTTTGACGCTGTGGATGTACGGAGCGTCCAACGCACAGCGTTTACTGACCGTGAGAGCATACCCTAAGGCTATGTGCACACGCTGCGGATTCTGCTGCGGATCTGCAGCGGATTTGGCCCTGCGGACACGCAGCAGTGTACAGTACCATTATAGCCTATGTAAAATTAAAACCGCTGTGCAGATGCTGCGGATTTTTCCGCGCGGTTTAGCCGCGGATTACAATCGGCAGCATGTCAATTGTTTGTGCGGATTCCGCAGCGGTTTCACACCTTATCCTTATGAGGTGTGAAACCGCAGGGCAAAACCGCAGGCTAATCCGCAGGCCTTTTGTCCTGCGGATTTACCTGCAGATTTCACCAAATCCGCACAGAAAAATCCGCATATCAATCCGCAGCGTGTGCACATAGCCTAAGATGTGGCGAATCCACTGGTAAAAGCGCACAAGTGTTTTTAGTGAATTTCTGCAGGGGAAACGCATCATAAATGCATGTAATCGGCACATGACTATAGGTATGAAGATTCATCAGAGCCAAATACCAGAAGTATCAAGAATAAAGCGGCTTTGTTCAGAGCGTGACGCCCCAAAAAGAGATAAAAAAAAAAAAAAATTGCAGCGTAAAAAAATGTGACAATGAAAAAATGCAAGTAACGTAATTTCCATAATCCAGAAAATCTGCAACATCAAAAAGTCATAAAATCCTCCTGGTGTGACCGGAGCCGAGTGATGGCGTCTCGGTGTCGTGTGCGGTCTTCATAAATCTTTGTGCCGCACTTCTATGGTGAAACGTTGGTAAAACAGCATTTTTCTGTTATTCCGGTCCTCACTGTCTTATAGCTCATCTCGTCCTGGACGAGGCCACAACAAATATGTGTTTCTGTTTTTACATAAAAGTTGCGTTTTTAATAGAAAACATTTCCCACTGAGGGGCCTCATTATTTTTCTCTCCAGTCGCTGGTGTAAGACACGGTAAGGCCGGTTTCACACTAGTGTGTGTGATGTGAGGAACTCGCACGAGTCTCTCGCATCAACACCCGGCGCTGCTGTCAGCACTCGGGACTGGAGCGTGCGGCTGCATAGAAATACATGCATAGAAATACATGCAGCCGCATGCTCCAGTCTGAGTCCCGGTGGCAATGCCGGGTGTGGATGCAAGAGACTCGTGTGAGTTTCTCACATCACACACGCCAGTGTGATATCGGTCTTATGCTGATGTGCATCAGACCGGTCAGTGTCACCTGACCCCCGTCCTGTACACCTTACTGATGGCAGGACCTCACAGGCCACCGTAGTTGTCTCACCCAGAGGTTACCTGGCAACCATCGCTCCCCCACAATTAGGGGTGTCAGGTGGATGAAAGTGGGAGCCCCCTCCTATTAACCATTTAGATGCTGTTGCTATTGACAGCAGAATCTATGGGGGATAAATGGCCATGACTGGTGCCAGCACCGATCGGGTTTGTTTCTGCAGGGTGTCGGCTGTATTATACATCTAGAGCTGGGGCATTTTGCCAAAAAATACAATCTCAATTTTATTTATTTTTTTTAAAGTTATAGACGATTTTTCTTTTTTAATCTGTATTTTTTATTTTTGTTCTTTTAGCTAAGCTTAGTCCAAATAAGTGTAAAATACCCCCCTATAATTCCCTCCCGGGGGCTTCCTGACGTCTCCTTCTCCTCGGCTTCAGCAGTAGCGAGTTTTCACAGGAGATCGCAGCCGCCGTCATCGGCTGATATAACACAATGTTGTTAGGAAGTATTGGGGTACGTTCCCACGGTCAGTAAATGCTGCTGGTTGGACGCTTCTTACTTTCAAGAAATCCCATGCCCACTATGCATGCACAGACCCCCCACGGCTTGCCTGTAGAGACGGATATGCGGCACGTCTTTCCAGACCGCAGTATGTTTATTTATCTTGCGCAGACGCGAGTCTCCGCAAGAGAAATTCCACTCGCACAATTGTATTGGACGCGGTGATTCCGCACGGTCCAATGAACATATGTGGAATCACCAGCATTCATAAGCCAGCAGCGCTTTACACGCAGAGGACATGTGCTGCATCCAATACGCTGCCGATTCCTGAACATGGGCACATAGCCTTGGAAGCAGCAGAAAAGTCACAACATAAAGGCAGCGGGAATCGTAGTGAGAAAGCGGTCACACAGATCAGTCCTCACCGTACAGCAGCCAAGAAGTAATGCAGCCGGACGTCAGCAGAGTCCGCTGTATCGGGGACACAGAACCGCAATGTTTCCAGGTACACGGAGGTCTCATCAGCCGGACCCCACATTACAGAACCGCAATGTCTCCGGGTATACAGAGGTCTCATCAGCCAGACCCCCACATTACAGAACCGCAATGTCTCCGGGTATACAGAGGTCTCATCAGCCGGACCCCATATTAAAGAACCACAATGTCTCCGGTTACAGAGGTCTCATCAGCCGGACCCCCAAATTACAGAACCGCAATGTCTCCAGGTACACTGAAGTCTCATCAGCCGGACCCCACATTGCGGTTCTGTAATGTATCCTGTTCCACAGAGGTCTCATCAGCCCGACCCCCACATTACCGAACCGAAATGTCTCCGTTTACACAGAGGTCTCATCAGCCGGACCCCCACATTACAGAACTGCAGTGTCTCTGGGTACACAGAGGTCTCATCAGCCGGACCCCACATTATAGAACCGCAATGTCTCCGGGTACACAGATGTCTCATCAGCCGGATCCCCACATTACAGAACCGCAATGTCTCTGGTTATACAGAGGTCTCATCAGCCGGACCCCCACATTGTTGTGTTCTTGTGGAATATCTGGATTATTGCTTTGCTGTCGTCTGATTCATTATTATTATTATTGAGTGATGACAGAACAGAGGGTCTCTGAAGCAGGGGTGAACCTAGCCTCTCTGCTGCCTGAGGCGAACAGCAAAATGACGCCCCCCCCCCCCCCCTCGCACACAAAGTACATTTTCATATCTATCCTGTAAAACTGAGTTCAATAGTGAGTCCTCAGTGGTTGATACCTTTTAATGGCTAACTGAAAAGATGGTAACACATTCCAAGCTTTCGAGACTACTCAGGTCTCTTCTTCAGGCATTGACTAATACAAAATCTGAAGAGTCACATATTTATGCACAATACAACACAGAAAAAATGCAATAGATAAGACAAGTGACGTGAAGCAGAACTATCAATATGGGAGAGGGAGAAACAAATATTGGACCAGTTCATAGATAAGGAGTCCGGATGTTTTATAGTCCTCTGATTGGGGTCTCCTAGTGTGTTGTGATGCCTCCACAAGGTCTTGAAAGCAAATTCCTTAATTGATGTAAAAAGACATAAATCCATGCGACACATTCATTCCAGCACTGAGAGTGTCAAAGGTCGTCATAAATTTATACTCCCAAACATGTCTCTCTCTCTGAGACTTGAAGTTACCTTTCAATACCAGTAATTTCATATCCATGTTGCTGTGATCAGGGATACAAAAATGTTTTGCCACAGGTAGATCCATTCTTTTTTCTCTTATTGTGTGACGATGAGCATTCATCCTTGTTCTAGCTTTTGCCCTGTCTCCCCCACATACAGACCCCCAGTTGGTCATTTAGTACAAATAATTAAGTACACCCCATTAGATGTAATGCAGCTGAAAGTACCTGGGATCTTGTAGTCCTGATGTGAGTTGGGGGATCTTTATCTTGTCCGTGGTCATTATAAATGGACAGGTTTTACATTTTTTCTGGTTGCAAGGAAAGGTAAAGGTTCCTGCAGCTGTTGGAGAGGACAGGGAGCTTCTGACAATGATGCTTCTTAAATTTGGGGGCTGCCTAAAATGCAGCAGTGGGGGGTCTGGAAAAATGGACTGTAATCGGGCATCTTTTTGTAGTAAAGGTTGTAATTTCCGTGCAGCTCCCCTTAGCACTTCCAGATTTGGGTTGTAGGTGACCACTAGAGGCACCCGGTTATTTTCTTCTTTAGCTTTGTAATGTAGCAGGTGATTCCTTGACATTCTGGTGGCTCTTGTAATTTGGTTTTCAATTGTTCTTGGATGGTAGCCCTGATTCAAAAAGGTCTTTTTGAGGCGACCAAGGTGTTTGTCTCTATCCATGGGGTTGGAACATATACGATTGTATCTGATGGCTTGGCTATAGATAATAGAGTTCTTTATGTGTTTTGGATGGAAACTGTCCCATTTAAGGTATGTTGGACGGTCGATTGGCTTTTGATACAGGGATGTCTCTATTTCATTGTTTTTTAGCTTAATGATGGTGTCCAAAAAGTTAATCTCAGTGCTGGAGTAGTTGAGTGTTAAATTGATGGTGGGATGAAATTGATTAAAGTGTTCGTGGAACGTCTTTAGCTGTTGCTCAGACTCTGTCCAGATGATTAAAATATCATCAATGAAGCGGTAGTAGGCCAGGGGCCTGATGGGGCATTTGGACAAAAAGTCGCTTTCAAGCTTGGCCATGAAAAGATTTGCATACTGTGGAGCCATTTTACTTCCCATAGCTGTGCCAGTCTCTTGTAGATAGATCTTGTTGTCAAATTCAAAGTAATTGTGGGTGAGGATGAATTTTACAAGTTTCACCACAGCATTAGCATCAGTCCCTGCGTTTTCCATGAAGAATTTGCAGGCTTTTAATCCATCTTGGTGTGGGATATTAGAGTACAAAGATTCCACATCCATGGTGGCCAGGATGGTTCCTTCTGGTAGAGGAACTATTGCTGCTAGTTTATTCAATAGATCAGTTGTGTCCTGAATGTAGCTAGTTATATCCTTCACCAGTGGTTTAAGAATACCCTCTACCCATCCAGATACCTGCTCAGTAGTTCAATAGTGGACATTTTGATTTAGATAAATAGAAAAAAAGGTGTCCAAAGACAAGGATGTCAGCGGCATCACACGCACATAGAAGAACAACACAGAAGTATCCAGAAGAAGGGCCATTAATGGCAATGGTAGGCCTGGCACAGGGCCGGACTAGCACATGTGAAAAAGACTTGGGTATACTAATAGATCACAGACTGAATATGAGTCAACAGTGTGATGCAGCAGCAAAAAAGGCAAATGCAATTCTAGGATGTATTAACAGAAGCATACAGTCTAGATCACGTGAAGTCATTATTTCCCTCTACTCCTCTTTGGTCAGACCTCATCTGGAATATTGTGTCCAGTTTTGGGCACCACATTTTAAAAAAGACATCAACAAACTGGAGCAAGTTCAGAAAAGAGCGACCAGAATGGTGACCGGTCTGCAAACCCTGTCTTATGAGGAAAGGTTGCAGGATTTGGGAATGTTTAGTTTGCAAAAGAGAAGACTGAGAGGAGACTTAATAGCTGTCTACAAATATCTAAAGGGCTGTCACATTGTAGAAGGATCAACTTTATTCTCATTTGCACAAGGAAAGACTAGAAGCAATGGGATGAAACTGAATGGGAGGAGACACAGATTAGATATTAGAAAAAACTTTTTGACAGTTAGAGTGATCAATGAGTGGAACAGGCTGCCACGAGAAGTGGTGAGTTCTCCTTCAATGGAAGTCTTCAAACAGAGGCTGGACAGACATCTGACTGGGATGATTTAGCGAATCCTGCTTTGAGCAGGGGGTTGGACCAGATGGCCCAGGAGGTCCCTTCCAACTCTACGATTCTATGATTCTATGATTCTATGAAAAATGCAGCCCTGCCACACAAATCCCATAAACTATAACACTCCTCACCCCGATCAGTGAATTTTTGCTATACTTTGTCATCCCCATATCACTCTCTTTAAGGAGTTATTTGAAGAGCCACATGTGAATGGCACCACAGTGCGTATGATTGACCACAGCTCCATTTACATGGTGCTCTTCAAAGCTACGTTTCCTAGGATCATGGGGGTCCCAGCGGTCAGATCCACAACAAACAGAAAGTTATCCCTTATCCCCACATAATGCTCCATACAGTATTATGGGCCCCATATATTACTGCATACAGTATAATGGGCACCATATACTACTTCATACTGCATAATGGGTACAATATATTACTTCATACAGTGTAATGGGCCCCATATAATGGGCCCCATATAATGCTCCATACAGTATAATGGGCCCCATATAATTCTTCTCCCCAAACCCCGCTGATCTGGTCTCCACAATGTATTCTGATGCGCCCCATATAATTCTTCTCCCCAAACCCCGCTGATCTGGTCTCCACAATGTATTCTGATGCTCTGCACTGCTTGGCACAGGGACATCATTACCTTTATGTATATAATTGTCCACTTGGACTGATAGTAATAGTGATTTGTTTGTACCCTGTTGTCTGGGGCTGGCCCTCTTTAAGGGGTGCTCAGGGCATATGATTATGCACCAATAAAAAGTATAAGAGGCTCAAGGTGACCAGTGCCACCTAGTTTCCTACCCTCCTTATTCTACGGGTACTGTGGGCACGCTGACTGGTACTGAGGAAAAGAAAGAAGAGAGAAAAGAGAGAGAGAAAAGGAGAGAGAGAGAGAAGGAGAGAGAGAAAGAGAGAAAAAAGGAGAGAGAGAGAAAAAAGGAGAGAGAGAGAAAAAAGGAGAGAGAGAAAGGACACTATAGCAGCCTGGCTCCCACTGTAGTGCCCACCTGAGCCTCCCGATGCAGGACATATCATGATCCGCTCACATGGCCGGCATCCCCGAGTTCAAGGCGATCCTGCTATCCGCGCTGTTGGAGGAGGACACGGTGATGGATCTGAAGCATTCCCTGAAGTGCCTCCATGGTTCAGACACAATCTCCTCCCGAAATTACCTCATTTCCGGTCAGCTTCTAGCACGTCACTTCCGGTGGAACGTCACGTGCGAATTTTAAAGTGCTCCTCGGGGCTCCGCCGTGTACTCATGTGTCCGTGGGAAAAGTATGCTCCCAGCCGGGACAGTATCTCTCTCAAAATCGGGACTGTCCAACTGGGAGGTATGAATGCTCCCCACCATACACCTTGTACACGTATGGCTCCGCATACATCATACACACACAGTTCTGCTTTTTATGCCTCGTACACACGGCTCCGTTCTGTACACCTCGCACACACACGGCTCCACTCAGTACACATGGCTCCACTCCGTAAACCTCGTACACATGCTGCTCTGCTCCGTACACCTTATATAATCTAATTCACCGCACACTCAGAGGGGTTATATGCAAACAAGTGCTCATTTTATTATATACAGAACATGTGGGAGCCAAACAAGAATATATAGCACAAAGTAGAAGCGATATAATTAGTGTGCGGTGAATTAGATTATTATTGGTAATAGGACCTACTGGTCCATTACACCTGCACCTCGCTACTAGACTTGAGTGCACGCTAACCTCCTGGTTCCGTACACCTTATAGGCACGTGGCCACGCTCTGTAAACCTTGTATACAAATGGCTCCACTCCGTAAACCTTGTACACATGCGGTTCTGCTCCATACACCTCACACATGCGGCGCCGCTCCATACACACACGTGCGACTCTGCTCCGTACACCTCGTACACGTGCGGCTCCGCTCCGTACAACTCACACACTCACGGCTCTGCTCCGTACACCTCGTACACACACGGCTCTGCTCCGTACACCTCGCACACACGGCTCTGCTGCATCCACACTGTAAACCCTCCCTGACCCCACACATAAACTTCACCTCATCCAGGACGATGAGAACCAGCACAGACAGCAGAGTCCTGCATAAACCAAGGGCTGATACTGGGTACTGGGGGGAACATTATACTGTGTATGGGGGGGATGGCGGTACTGTGGGAATATTATACTGTGTGGGGGGGTGACGGTAGTGGGGAACGTTATACTGCGTGTGGGGGATGGTGGTACTGTGGGAATATTATACTGTGTGGGGGGGGTGACGGTAGTGGGGAACGTTATACTGCGGTTTGGGGGATGGTGATACTCTGGGAACATTATACTGTGTGTGGGGACAGGAAAGGGACATTGTAATATGTGTTTCGTTACTTCCTGTTTTCCATACTTGGGTCATATGCATCTATCAGAGGAAAAGGAACAAAATGCTATGATTCTTAGAAAGTGACAACAAAAAAGCACCAAGATAGTCTCAGCTCTGAAAAGGTTACGGTCCCCTGTGCCCAGTAATGGGGAATCTCCAGCACCTACCTCCATTATTCTCTATGTGGATTGTGGCTCTGCGGGTGGAGGTCAGTGCTGGAGGCTCCATTATTCTCTATGTGGAGTGCGGCTCTGCGGGTGGAGGTAGGTGCCGGAGGCTTCATTATTCTCTATGAGGAGCGGGGATCAGCAGGTGGAGGTCAGTGTTGAAGGCCCCATTCTCTAGCACCGACCTCCACCCGCAGAGCCGCACTCCACATAGAGAATAATGGAGCCTCCGGCACTGACCTCCACCCGCAGAGCCGCACTCCACATAGAGAATAATGGAGCCTCTGGCACCGACCTCCACCCGCAGAGCCGCACTCCACATAGAGAATAATGGAGCCTCCAGCACCTACCTCCACCCGCAGAGCCGCACTCCACATAGAGAATAATGGGGCCTCCAGCACCGACCTCCACCTTCAGAGCTACATTCCACATAGAGAATAATGGAGCCTCCAGCACCTACCTCCACCCGCACTCCACATAGAGAACATTGGAGCCTCCGGCACCTACCTCCGCCTACAGAGCCACACTCCACATATATAGCTGCTCTGTGCGCACAGGACCTGTGATGAGGTCACAGGAGGGGAGGAGTCAGGGGTCACATGATCAGGGTGCCCTGACTACTTCCCTCCTGTGACCATCAATTACAGCCTCTTGCAGGCCCGCAGCACCAGCGTGCAGACTCAGAGGCTAAATTGTAGGTGCTGCAGGTAGAGGAGCGCATAATGCCGACCCCTGCTGCCTGCCGCTTGAACAGGTGGCTCAACTTGACTCATTATAGCTGCGGCCCTGGCTAAACCGCAGGCTAATCCGCAGGAACTGCGGATTTAACAAAATCTGCAAGGAGAAATCCACAGCACCTAAAACTTTGTGGGCACATAGCCTTAAAGGGAACCTGTCAGCTAGTTTAGCTATCCTACCCGCCACTGCACCTTGCTAGCACATCCGTGACATCCCTGTCTCATCTAATTGTGAATTACAAATGTGGAAGAAAAGCGTTTTACACACTTGCTTTTGTTCCACTCCCCCATTCTGTGGGCGCTCCTAGATGGGTGGCCGGTCTTCCAGGGTCCGTTTCCTCCCCCTCGCTGCTGGTATCACCTAGTGGATGAGATAATTGTTTCAGGAGCACGGTACAAATTTCAAATTCATGGTTCCTCGCGGGGATGACGCACTGCCAGACGATTGTCATTTCCAGTCTGCTGCATTGTGGGTGATTATCGGGTGTACGGGTCGGCTTCGGAATGCGCACTGCACATGCTCCGGACCCGGCCAGCATAACCAATACACCCCGACAATGCACCGGACTGGAACTGACAACCGTCCGGCAGTGCGTCATACCCACAAGGAGGAGCCATGAAATTGAAATTTGGACCACGTTCCTGAAACAATTATCACACCCACTTGGGCATGATAGCAGCGAGGGGGAGGAAATGGACCCGGGTAGACCACCCACTCATCGGCCACCCATCTAGGAATGCCCACAGAACGGAAAACAAAAGTAAGTGTGTAAATCGCTTTTTTCAACATTTATAATTCACAATTAGGTCAGACAGGGATGTGCTAGGAAGATAGCTAAACTTGGTGACAGGTTCCCATTAAAGAAAACATTCATGCTGTCCGGGGGGCCACACTCACCTGTTGCCAGTAGCTACACTCACATTCACTGTCACCATGTTACACACCCAGGGCCGCCCGCAATCATTTGCTGCTACTGGTCACTCACACTCACTGCCACCCTGTCTCCCCCTCACCTGCTGGCTACAGGCCTGCAGCTTACAATCGCTGATGTATGTGGGTATTATATCTCGATCTCCATTCTCCAAGTTCTCCAGTCTACACACTGGGAGTTTGGGACAGGACATGGGATGAACACATACATAGAGGTAGAGTGACTGTGACTCACTGACTGGATCACCAATCATCTCATCACACTCCCTGGCTGCAGGGGGTGGACACAGAGGAGGCGGAGAGCCAACCAATTGTTCAAATGAAAGTGAAACAAAAGTCTTACAGAGAGACAGACAGCCTCCAAGTCCTCCCTCCCAGGTCTTGATCACAGCCAGCCAGGCAGCTCTCTGGTTCTTATCTTCACAAAGTGTCAGTATCACACAGTGACACAAACACAAGTGACTCACCAATCACCACAAACAGCATTGCAGCCAGAAGCAGGCGTCAGCTTATCTGATTGCAGGGGACAACGCTGCTCTGCCGCCCCCTCTCTTCAGAGACTCTGTGCCGCCTGAGCTGACTTCTCACCTTGGCTCATGGATGATGCAGCTCTGCTCTGAAGGTCGGATGCAGGGTCCGAAAACTCCTCACCAAAATCTGCTGACCGAGCCGTTCTCGTATTGTCTTGTAGGATGTGTTCACACTGATGTTTCTGGAGCGGAAAACACTGGAAACACCACTGGAAAAAATGTTCAAAATAAAGAACATAATTATGTAACAACAACTCACTGTTCACATTGTGCAATAATCTGCTCAGTCTTTTCAGCTTCCTTTAAATGCTCAGAATTTCACAAGACGGCAAAGAAGATTGTAGATTCTCCAGGAAAGCTCAATACTTAACTGTAGACGTTAATGGGAAGGATAAGGTGATATTTTTGCACATTTTTATTGAGCATTTTTACCACAAATTATACAAGTTTTCTTTTCTTTATGGAGATCAAAAAACACTCAGGAAACAAGCAAAAACAGAAGTAAAAGACGCTTTAGGTGTCACGATTTGACTGGCGAGTGGCCTGGGACCAGGGAGCACCTTTCAGGGCCCTAAAACTAGGGGGTGCCCTGTTCCCCGGGATACTTCAGACGGTGAAGATGCTGGGGCTTCCACCTTGCTTTATCTTCTAGATCGGCCCTACATCTGTCTCCTTCCCCCACACAGGGAAGAAAGGCGCTATTGTGTACTGCAGTACACCACCCCGACAGACAGGGGAACAAAGACAAGGGTAAACTAAAAACTCCACACACACAAAATATACACTCACATATAACAGAGGAATTCACCAGGGTGTGTAGGGAGGGGGAAGAAAGTAAAACAGGGTAGGATGAGGAATTTCCAAGCGTACAAACCAGACAATAGTCGCTAATAAATTCCTCCAGCTCTCCTTCACACCAGCTTCTCCAAGATCATGTAGCTATTGCTAACTCTGACAATGCCTTGGTAATCGAGCCCAGATTTTATAGGGAAGAGGAGTGGCTAACAGACCACAGCTGAATGTAGAAGTTTTTCAATATGGCCGATTAACCCCTGTTCTGCTGGAAGAAATAAACCAGTTTACACTGGAGAAGTGCTTCTTCTCAGCGTAGTAGGAGCAACCAGACGTTGCGGTCTTCTGGCTCCGCTCCATTGCGGTAACCCCGTGACATTAGGTTCACAAAACTCCATGGACAAAAATCATTTTCTCAGGCGTCTTCTACTTAAAAACGGTCAGTTTTTAAATGGTGTAAAAAGACATAGTGCGAACACAACCGTAACCTGGTCAGACTGGGGTGGGAGGAAAATCAGACAAGGGGCCAAGAATTCTCTTTATCACAGTTTATGGCCATAGAGTGAAAGCGAAAAACCAGAGGGGGCTGAGAACAGAAGTGGCCGATGTGAAGGGGTTAACCTAGACCTCTTCTGCACAGGAGAAATAACACTGGGAAAAGCGCACAGGCTGAATGCAGAAAGGAAAGGGTTAACCCTCTTACAGGGAAAGTGAAAAGCTGAGTACATTGTATTACTCGGGAGGAGGCACAGGAAGGAGAAGAGGAGGTTGGGGAATGGAGGAGGCACAGGAAGGAGAAGAGGACGGGGAATAGAGGGGGCACAGGAAGGAGAAGAGGAGGTTGGGGAATAGAGGGGGCACAGGAAGGAGAAGAGGTCGGGGAATGGAGGGGGCACAGGAAGGAGAAGAGGTCGGGGAATGGAGAGGGCACAGGAAGGAGAAGAGGTCGGGGAATGGAGGGGGCACAGGAAGGAGAAGAGGAGGTCGGGGTATGGAGGGGGGCACAGGAAGGAGAAGAGGTCGGGGAATGGAGGGGGCACATGAAGGAGAAGAGGAGGTCGGGGAATGGAGGGGGCACAGGAAGGAGAAGAGGATGGGGAATGGAGGGGGCTCAGGAAGGAGAAGAGGTCGGGGAATGGAGGGGGCTCAGGAAGGAGAAGAGGAGGTCGGTGAATGGAGGGGGCACAGGAAGGAGAGGAGGAGGTCGGGGAATGGAGGGGGCACAGGAAGGAGAAGAGGAGGTCGGGGAATGGAGGGGGCACAGGAAGGAGAAGAGGTCGGGGAATGGAGGGGGCACAGGAAGGAGAAGAGGAGGATGGGGAATGGAGGGGGCTCAGGAAGGAGAAGAGGTCGGGGAATGGAGGGGGCTCAGGAAGGAGAAGAGGAGGTCGGTGAATGGAGGGGGCACAGGAAGGAGAGGAGGTCGGGGAATGGAGGGGGCACAGGAAGGAGAAGAGGAGGTCGGGGAATGGAGGGGGCACAGGAAGGAGAAGAGGTCGGGGAATGGAGGAGGCACAGGGAAGGGAAGAAGAGGTCGGGGAATGGAGGAGGCACAGGAAGGAGAAGAGGTCGGGGAATGGAGGAGGCACAGGAAGAAGAGGAGGTCGGGAAATGGAGGGGCACAGGAAGAAGTGGAGGTTGGGGAATGGAGGAGGCACAGGAAGGAGAAGAGGTGGGGGAATGGAGGAGGCACAGGAAGAGGTCGGGGAATGGAGGAGGCACAGGAAAGGGAAGAAGAGGTCAGGGAATGGAGGAGGCACAGGAAGGAGAAGAGGTCAGGGAATGGAGGAGGTACAGGAAGGAGAAGAAAAGGTTGGGGAATGGAGGAGGCACAGGAAGAAGAAGAGGTCGGGGAATGGAGGGGCACAGGAAGGAGAAGAGGTCGGGGAATGGAGGAGGTACAGGAAGGAGAAGAGGAGGTTGGGGAATGGATTGGGTTGGCACAGGAAGGAGAAGAGGAGGTCGGGGAATGGAGGAGGCACAGGAAAGAGAAGAGGAGGTCGGGGAATAGAGGAGGCACAGGAAGGAGAAGAGGAGGTCGGGGAATGGAGGGGGCACAGGAAGGAGAAGAGGAGGTCGGGGAATGGAGGGGGCACAGGAAGGAGAAGAGGAGGTCGGGGAATGGAGGAGGCACAGGAAGGAAAAGAGCAGATCGGGGAATGGAGGCGGCCACATGGGCAGGAGCTGCACACAGAGGACATAAGTGGGGTTTCCTGCTGAGCCGAGTGTCCCCAGGGTTACTGAGTTCAGAGCTGACAGACGGGAGATGTCGCAGGGAGACGCAGCAGTTACTGATCCGGCTGCTCGGGGGTAACCAGTGTGCGGGGAGGAGCGTGCATAGCAGGTGACTGACAGCCGTACAGATCCGTCTCCTCCAGGACCTGCGCTGTCTGCTGCCTGGTCACGTGCAGCATCTCCGAACACGTCAACGCGCCACAGGCGTCCCCCACTGATGACAGACAGCTCTACTGTCCAATCACATAGCTCAGCAGCCCTGCTCCTACCAATGGTAAGACAGCGCCGCGTGTGGGCGGGGCAAAATGCTATTACGAGAAGATGAGACCCACTTGCGCCCTAAGATTACTCCAGTAATCCGCCCTATATACATTCGCCGCCCTCTCCGCTTCTGCCGCCGGGGGCACTGTATCCTCGGGGCCGTAGAAGCCTGGTGAGGATTAAGAATAAAATCCAGTAATGTCCGCGGTAAATGGCGCACAGGTCACTGAGGGGTTACACGGTCTCATGTAGTGACGTCAGACTGTGATCGGTGCACGATGTCTCCGCTGCTCTACAATATCTGTGGCCGATCACACACATCAGATATTGGGGATTATGGAAACACCGGGCACATTCATCACTGGATCGTCAGGATCTTCAGGCTGATCTCTGTGCTGTGTAACATGTTCCTGTCTTGTCTGCAGGTTTCCATTCCTACCAGTGGATGATCGGCTGTGTGCTGAGAGATGACGGCGGGGTCACTGGGTACGATCAGTACGGATATGATGGGAGAGAGTTCATGGCCCTGGACACACAGACATGGACATATGTCCCCACCATGGCCCAGGCTCAGATCACCGCAGATAGATGGAACAGCCCAGAGGAACTATGGGGGGAGAGATGGAAGAATTATATAGAGAATATCTGTATCGAGGATCTGAAGAAATATTTGGAGAACGGGAGAGAAGATCTGGAGAGGAGAGGTGAGCGCTCATCATCACATCTGTCCCTGGCACTGAATACCCCCATATAGGTAATAAGCCCCTGTCACCTCTGTGTGATGTGTGATTTATGGTCAGCCTTGTACTTCTAGTCCCCTCTGTCCCCGGCACTGAATCCCCCGTATAGGTAATAAGCCCCTGTTACCTCTGTGTGATGGGTGATTTATGGTCAGCCTTGTACTTGTAGTCCCCTCTGTCCTCGGCACTGAATCCCCCCATACAGGTAATAAGTCCCTGTTACCTCTGTGTGATGTGTGATTTATGGTCAGCCTTGTACTTGTAGTCCCCTCTGTCCCCGGCACTGAATCCTCCCATACAGGTAATAAGCCCCTGTCACCTCTGTGTGATGTGTGAGTTATGGTCAGCCTTGTACTTTTAGTCCCCTCTGTTCTCGGCACTGAACCCCCCATATAGGTAATAAGCCCCTGTCACCTCTGTGTGATGTGTGATTTATGGTCAGCCTTGTACTTGTAGTCCCCTCTGTCCCTGGCACTGAATCCCCCCATATAGATAATAAGCCCCTGTCACCTCTGTGTGATGTGTGATTTATGGTCAGCCTTGTACTTGTAGTCCCCTCTGTCCCCGACACTGAATCCCCCATATAGGTAATAAGCCCCTGTCACCTCTGTGTGATGTGTGATTTATAGTCAGCCTTGTACTTGTAGTCCCCTCTGTCCCCGGCACTGAATCCCCCATATAGGTAGTAAGCCCCTGTCACCTCTGTGTGATGTGTGATTTATGGTCAGCCTTGTACTTGTAGTCCCCTCTGTCCCCCACACTGAATCCCCCATATAGGTAATAAGCCCCTGTCACCTCTGTGTGATGTGTGAGTTATGGTCAGCCTTGTACTTGTAGTCCCCTCTGTCTCCGGCACTGAATCCCCCTTATAGGTAATAAGCCCCTGTCACCTCTGTGTGATGTGTGATTTATGGTCAGCCTTGTACTTGTAGTCCCCTCTGTCCCCGGCACTGAATCTCCCCCATATAGGTAATGAGCCCCTGTCACCTCTGTGTGATGTGTGATTTATGGTCAGCCTTGTACTTGTAGTCCCCTCTGTCCCCGACACTGAATCCCCCATATAGGTAATAAGCCCCTGTCACCTCTGTGTGATGTGTGATTTATGGTCAGCCTTGTACTTGTAGTCCCCTCTGTCCCCGACACTGAATCCCCCCATATAGGTAATAAGCCCCTGTCACCTCTGTGTGATGTGTGATTTATGGTCAGCCTTGTACTTGTAGTCCCCTCTGTCCCCGACACTGAATCCCCCATATAGGTAATAAGCCCCTGTCACCTCTGTGTGATGTGTGATTTATGGTCAGCCTTATACTTGTAGTCCCCTCTGTCCCCGACACTGAATCCCCCCATATAGGTAATAAGCCCCTGTCACCCCTGTGTGATGTGTGATTTATTGTCAGCCTTGTACTTGTAGTCCCCCCTGTCCCCGGCACTGAATCCTCCCATATAAGTAATAAGCCCCTGTCACCTGTGTGTGATGTGTGATTTATGGTCAGCCTTGTACTTGTAGTCCCCTGTCCCCGGCACTGAATCCCCCCATATAGGTAATCAGCCCCTGTCACCTGTGTGTGATGTGTGATTTATGGTCAGCCTTGTACTTGTAGTCCCCTCTGTCCCCGACACTGAATCCCCCCATATAGGTAATCAGCCCCTGTCACCTGTGTGTGATGTGTGATTTATGGTCAGCCTTGTACTTGTAGTCCCCTCTCCCCGGCACTGAATCCCCCATATAGGTAATAAGCCCCTGTCACCTCTGTGTGATGTGTGATTTATGGTCAGCCTTGTACTTGTAGTCCCCTCTGTCCCCGGCACTGAATCCCCCATATAGGTAATAAGCCCCTGTCACCTCTGTGTGATGTGTGATTTATGGTCAGCCTTGTACTTGTAGTCCCCTCTGTCCCCGGCACTGAATCCCCCATATAGGTAATAAGCCCCTGTCACCTCTGTGTGATGTGTGATTTATGGTCAGCCTTGTACTTGTAGTCCCCTCTGTCCCCGGCACTGAATCCCCCATATAGGTAATAAGCCCCTGTCACCTCTGTGTGATGTGTGATTTATGGTCAGCCTTGTACTTGTAGTCCCCTCTCCCCGGCACTGAATCCCCCCATATAGGTAATCAGCCCCTGTCACCTCTGTGTGATGTGTGATTTATGGTCAGCCTTGTACTTGTAGTCCCCTCTGTCCCCGGCACTGAATCCCCCATATAGGTAATAAGCCCCTGTCACCTCTGTGTGATGTGTGATTTATGGTCAGCCTTGTACTTGTAGTCCCCTCTGTCCCCAGCACTGAATCCCCACCATATAGGTAATAAGCCCCTGTCACCTGTGTGTGATGTGTGATTTATGGTCAGCCTTGTACTTGTAGTCCCCTCTCCCCGGCACTGAATCCCCCTTATAGGTAATCAGCCCCTGTCACCTGTGTGTGATGTGTGATTTATGGTCAGCCTTGTACTTGTAGTCCCCTCTGTCCCCGACACTGAATCCCCCCATATAGGTAATCAGCCCCTGTCACCTGTGTGTGATGTGTGATTTATGGTCAGCCTTGTACTTGTAGTCCCCTCTCCCCGGCACTGAATCCCCCATATAGATAATAAGCCCCTGTCACCTCTGTGTGATGTGTGATTTATGGTCAGCCTTGTACTTGTAGTCCCCTCTGTCCCCGGCACTGAATCCCCCATATAGGTAATAAGCCCCTGTCACCTCTGTGTGATGTGTGATTTATGGTCAGCCTTGTACTTGTAGTCCCCTCTGTCCCCAGCACTGAATCCCCACCATATAGGTAATAAGCCCCTGTCACCTGTGTGTGATGTGTGATTTATGGTCAGCCTTGTACTTGTAGTCCCCTCTCCCCGGCACTGAATCCCCCATATAGATAATAAGCCCCTGTCACCTCTGTGTGATGTGTGATTTATGGTCAGCCTTGTACTTGTAGTCCCCTCTCCCCGGCACTGAATCCCCCATATAGGTAATAAGCCCCTGTCACCTCTGTGTGATGTGTGATTTATGGTCAGCCTTGTACTTGTAGTCCCCCCTGACCCCGACACTGAACCCCCCATACAGGTAATAAGCCCCTGTCGGCTCCTGCTGTTTATTCTGTGAGTCCGTCTTTTCTTACAGTTCCATATCGTCCTGTTCCTCGGTTCTTCCTTCTAGATGTGTTACTAGTCCGGGGCGTCCTACACAGGCTGACACTGTGCGATCAGTGCGGAGCGGCCACATTGTGCAGGACACAGCCGATGTCCAGTCATTTATACATTTCCTGGAGGCATAACAGAGGAATCACAGAATGCAGAAACCTAAGAAAAGATGCTCCAGAATTGTTATTTAATGGGAAATACAAGTTTTGTGCTAAAATAGACGAGTGAGGAGAGGAGACGGGTTCTCTTTAACCCCCTATAGACATTAGACATACTGGTCCATTCAGTGTCGGCTCTCTGTCTCTGGTGCGGGCTCAGGAGCTGAGCCGCCACATTCCCAGCAGGTGATGGCTGCTCTATTCATCCATCATCTACCTCTAAAGTCTGGGGGTGAAGCCGAGCTCCAACCATTGCTGTTATCTGTCAGATGCCGCTGTCAATCACTGAGAGCAGCATTTACAGCAGACCTTTATTCTAAGCGCCCATCAGCTTCCCCGCAGCACGATCGTGGGGAGCCAATGAGCTGCCATGGCAGTCGGGGGTCTGCTGAACGCCCCTGTCATGATGGAGCTGAAGACCCTCCTGTAGCTGCACAGGAGACCCTGATTTGTACTATATACCCCAATACTGCGGTGCTGCAGGATCTAGTACAAGGGATCGGCGACTGCAGGTTCTGGATCCCTAAAAGGACTATAAAATGCAGGAAAAAATTGTGAAAATAAACTTTATTCCCTTATTTATATTCAGTAAACACCGTAATGAGAACAAATATTCAAAACGCCAATATTCCAACATTCCAGGATAAAGTAAGAAGTGATGAATGTGTCACATCAGCCCCAGGATGGGATTAATAAAAAACACCGACTCCGAGCACAAAGTCCCTCACAGCCCGTCACCGGAACACCGGGAACGTCACAGGTCTCGGGAAATGGCGACAGAAGCCACAGTTTATAGAGTATTTCCAAAGTCTGTAATAAATCTGCCTGTTTCTATCACTGTGATCGCACTGACCTGGAGCATCGGCTGCCGGATCATTCTCACCCTAGAATGAAGGCGAGAAAAACTAACAAAAAGCAATCGGAGAATTTTCTTTTTTTTTTTCTCGCAATTTTGCTGTATTTTTTCTGTTTTCCAGTAAATTACATGGTGAAATGGATGGTGTCATTCAAAAGTGCAACTTGTGCCGCAGAAAACAAGGTCTCATGCGGCTACAGACAGAAAAAAAAGCTATGGCTCCTATAGGAAGGGAAGGCAGAAACAAAACGTAAAATCACCATGCCAGGAAGGGGTTAATATCGGTCAGGTATCATTGCACTGACACGAGATTGGCAGCTACATAAATTTAAAACCACCACAAACTGAAATACCCAAACACAAAAATACATAATATAACAAGTAATAAAACCTTTATTAGGCTAAAAAACAGATTGAAAAGGGGAAATTCCAACAAAGACGAGAGTGGTAATCCCCCTATTATACTGGGAGAGAAATAACTGCACTAATACATAAATTACTCATATCCGGTGATGTGAGCAGCACTCATACAGCATCCATCATCCATCTGTGTGTGATCATCATCAGACTAAGTACAAGCTCTGTGGCTCCATCTAGTGGTTATGTGCAAAAATGCTAAACTGGAGGTAGATACAATAAGATCTGCTGTCCCGAGAATAAATATATAGGAATAACATTAGTGTGCCACATTTACTGATTTATGGAAAATATGCATAATATAAAATTAATAAGTGTAAATTATGGCTCAAGGGCCGGAAGAAATTAGAGAAAGTCAGCAAATGTAGCACAGCAGTTATAGTGAGATATGGGGACACAGAGCAATTAATCAAAAAATCACAGAGTCATATTCCAATGAGAAGGCGATCGGGCAAGAACAAGTGTGTGCTAGTGCTGTGCCCGAACAATCAAAAATGAGAACATCCTGCACAAAACATCTATAGACTGAGATAACACATTCACCACTGTCACTCTTACACGCATTTCGCCGCGTTAGCTTCCTCAGGGGGTGAATAAGTGTTCCAAAGGCGTTTCTATATAGGTTTCGCTGGATAGACGTGTCGCCACTGACACCAAACGGGGCAACACACCGCGAGCGTTCAGCACATGAGATGAAACAGGTAGCTCAGGATGGACATATCGCTGCTGAGCTAAATCACATTCACTATCCACACATTGCTTATCTGGTTAAATGGCTACAATAATCTGCGCAGGTAAGAATTAGACAAACGGGACACAGGTGAATGTGACATATAGACCACCCAAGAGGGAAAAATCAAAGTGCAAGTGCCTCTTACAGTGCCAACGTGTGAAATATTGAAAATAATCTAAATTAAAAAAATAAATAAATGGAAAATAATAATTTAATCAGATAAAATATATCTGGATGTTCTACAAGTGTTATATAGAAATGAAATCCTTCAAAGTATATAAATAAATATATATATGTGTGTGTATATATGCATACAAACAAAGATGATAATGTGCAAATTTTTCTTGACTATAATCTACAATTGATTCAGTGTGATTGTGTAGAGTGTGGACTGGAGAACAGAAATAAAAAAGGATACAAAGAAAAGTCCCCGTATCTCTCCTGTTTTCCCTACGTGCTCTATACGCACACTGTATACGGCGCTCTGGTAGCGGCCGGTCAGATGCGGCTCCAATCCGTAATATCGGTAGCAGTAAAGCTCAGCGCTCGATAGGAAGCTGTGCAAGAATTGTGGATTTATTATCAGTCAAGGTCAGTCCGTGATAAACAGCTTAAATTGACGTTTCGTCCAATCATAGACCTTCATCAGAAATCTCCTGTGTTGCTGGGATGTGTAGTGAATGTATACCACTCAGAATTGTAAAGTGGACTGTGAGCCGTGTGGTTATAAGTGGTCAGTGCTGCCGTGTGGTGACATGGTCACTGTCAGGAATGCATGAGAGTAGAGACCCCCAGACAGGAGACAGATCAGATCTGTGCTGCACACACCCCATTTATACCTTCTTCTTCCCTCTCAGTTCGGCCCCAGGTGAAGGTGTCCGGTCAGGAGAAAGGTGACACCGTGAAGCTTCACTGCCAGGTGTACGGATTTCACCCCCGAGCTGTGGATGTGAAGTGGAAGAACAAGGAGGACGAGGTTCACTCATATGAGACCACACACGTCCTCCCCAATCCTGACGGCACCTATCAGATCAGGGTCAGCGCGGAAGTGACCCCCAAAGATGGCGACATATACTCCTGTTATGTGGATCACAGCAGCCTGGAGCAGCCGCAGTACATCGTGTGGGGTGAGTAGTGTCATAGAATCATAGAAACGTAGAGTTGGAAGGGACCTCCTTGGCCATCTGGTCCAACCCCCTGCTCAAAGCAGGATTCGCTAAATCATCCCAGTCAGATGTCTGTCCAGCCTCTGTTTGAAGACTTCCATTGAAGGAGAACTCACCACTTCTCGTGACAGCTTGTTCCACTCATTGATCACTCTAACTGTTAAAAAGTTTTTTCTAATATCTAATCTGTGTCTCCTCCCATTCAGTTTCATCCCATTACGTCTAGTCTTTCCTTGTGCAGATGAGAATAAAGTTGATCCTTCTACAATGTGACAGCCCTTTAGATATTTGTAGACAGCTATTAAGTCTCCTCTCTGTCTTCTCTTTTGCAAACTAAACATTCCCAAATCCTGCAACCTTTCCTCATAAGACAGGGTTTGCAGACCGGTCACCATTCTGGTCGCTCTTTTCTGAACTTGCTCCAGTTTGTTGATGTCTTTTTTAAAATGTGGTGCCCAAAACTGGACACAATATTCCAGATGAGGTCTGACCAAAGAGGAGTAGAGGGAAATAATGACTTCACGTGATCTAGACTGTATGCTTCTGTTAATACATCCTAGAATTGCATTTGCCTTTTTTGCTGCTGCATCACACTGTTGACTCATATTCAGTCTGTGATCTATTAGTATACCCAAGTCTTTTTCACATGTGCTGTTGCTTAGCCCTATTCCTCCCATTCTGTATATGCTTTTTCCATTTTTATTGCCCAGATGTAGTACTTTGCATTTTTCCCTGTTAAAAACCATTCTGTTAGTTGCTGCCCACTTCTCCAGTTTATTTATATCTTTTTGAATCCTCTCTCTCTCTTCTCTAGTATTAGCTATCCCTCCTAGCTTTGTGTCATCAGCAAATTTAATCAGTTTACCCTCAATTCCTTCATCTAAATCATTGATAAAGATGTTGAACAATACAGGGCCCAGGACAGAGCCCTGTGGTACCCCACTTGAGACATTCTTCCAACTGGATGTGCAGCCATTTACGACCACTCTTTGGGTCCGATCACTAAGCCAGTTATGAATCCACCTAACAGTTGCCTTGTCCATTCCATACTTAGTCATTTTTTCAATAAGGATTGTATGACATACTTTGTCAAATGCTTTGCTGAAGTCAATATATACTATATCTACAGCATTTCCTTGATCCACCCAATCAGTGATTCCATCATAGAAGTTAATTAATTTAGTCTGACATGACTTATTAGTTACAAACCCATGCTGACTCTGTTTAATCACTTCATTCTTATCCAGGTACTGACATACATGTTGTTTAATAATTTGTTCAAAGATCTTTCCTGGTATAGAAGTCAGACTCACCGGCCTATAGTTGCCTGTCCATACTGCAGTGTCCATACTGGGCAGATGATGGGGGTAACACTGGAATATGTCATGATTGGTGTTCACTAATTAATATAAAACGACTGAACTGTTCTGTGCGTGACTAATAGTAACTGCAGAATAATCTGTGCTGTGTGTACAGGAGGAATAACACGATATCTGGTCATTATATCACTTGTATCTGAGCAATAACACGATATCTGGTCATTATATCACTTGTATCTGAGGAATAACACGATATCTGGCCATTATATCACTTGTATCTGAGCAATAACACGATATCTGGACATTATATCACTTGTATATGAGGAATAACACGATATCTGGCCATTATATCACATGTATCTGAGGAATAACACGATATCTGGCCATTATATCACTTGTATGTGAAGAATAACACGATATCTGGCCATTATATCACTTGTACCTGAGGAATAACACGATATCTGGCCATTATATCACTTGTATGTGAAGAATAACACGATATCTGGCCATTATATCACTTGTACCTGAGGAATAACACGATATCTGGCCATTATATCACTTGTATATGAGGAATAACACGATATCTGGCCATTATATCACTTGTACCTGAGGAATAACACGATATCTGGCCATTATATCACTTGTATGTGAAGAATAACACGATATCTGGCCATTATATCTCTTGTATCTGAGGAATAAAACAATATGTGTTGTAAGGAAACCAACCGCGAAAGGGAACCAGGCGATACGGATATTCCCCCACCGTCACCAATCTGTGATGGAGCTTACACAGCCGCAGCTCTCTGGTCAGTCAGGGAACTGCACCTAGGATAAGTAGTCGCTGGAGAGGCCGCCCTGTCATGTACTGGTCATTGGGGCACTCTGCAGTGAGGGCGGTATATTTATCACCTGTCCTAGGCTGGGAATATATACACCAGAACGTTATACTGCCACCAGCACCCAAGGGCGGGAGGGTAACACAGCTCTGCTACATCACTCCTGTTCAGCACCACTAGCTATACGTTCATCCATTGGCTTTACCCAGGTAATATTGTTGAGGTAGCTATTGAGGGAGGATCAAGTGACCCTTCACGGTTGACCAAGTGATTTCCAAATTAATCTACAGGGCGTTGCTAGCAACTGAGAATGACCAGACGGAGATGTGTCTCTGTATGGGAGGATCAAGGCAGATCACTAACCCCGTTTATTATGTCACCTTTTTTTTATAGTATTTTGCTTAATTATGCAAAGTACTCAGCTACCAATTACATCGTCGTGACACATTTACTTTATAAGCCAATAGTATTGCAGGAAAACCGGAATATGTCCCTGTGACGAACAGCCCGCCGCTGTTCGCCAATACGTGACGAACGGGGGTCCCGCTACCACCAAAATGCGACGGACAGCGGACCCTGTGTCACCACTATGTCACAATCCCACCACTGACATGGGTGTATCAGCGGATGGATGGACGCGACACACTGCTGGCACACGGCTATCACAGGCACAGTGGGGGCTTATCTTAGTTATCCCACCATGTGACAAAAATATCCAGCAAGCTAATCTCGCTCTAACAATTTGCCGCAGGGGGGTATTTTGGGTGCCCCACCACTGCTATCAATCTTCTACGAACTGCAGGGATTTATGTATATCCCACTTTCTCAGTTCCACTTTGGAACTCGCAGCTCTCCGGCGCCCCCCTTACCCTCAGGTCAGTCAGGGAACTGCACCTAGGATAATTAGTCCCCGGATGGGCTGCTTGTTGTGGACCGGCGGTTAGGCTACTGCAGTGAGGGAATTATCAATGCTGTGGCCGCAGCCCCTCATTCAGCAATATGAGACCCTTCTGGACTGCCAACTAGCCACAACAACCGTACACAACGCGTTACCACCAGTCACGGTTTACTTAATTCACAGAGTTAAGTAAGAGGGTCCGTGGCAAACCCCTTGAATTAGTAGCGGTTATCGAAAAGGGGCGCTTAGTTCGTTTCTTAGAGCATGGAGACAGACTAAATATTAAATCATTTATTCCCCGAAAAAGTAGGGCAGTGGTTATACAGATAAAAGGTGCTACAAAATTGAGACATAAAATATGTACAATACAAATATAACATAATGGGGATTAAAATACAGAAAGTAACACTCACATGTGCTTGGATATCAGGCAGACCATGCGGCTTGGAGGGGGAGGGGCCAGACGTCTCAAGACATTGGGGTAGGTCTGTTCAGCATCAAAACTCTGCTCCAACTGACTGGAATTTGCTAGGGGATAGCTATAGACTAGGGTCTGTGTGACATCACGGAAGGGGCAGTCTGGAGTGGGTCTGCCCCCTACTCCTTGATTTAGAATCAAACTACAAAACTTAGAATAACTATATCTAAATGGTAAAAACCCGTACCGACCCACATGGGGCCTCATTGTTTGTGATTCACCGAATAGAATCCGAAAACACCAAACATGCCATAACTGAGACATTCTATTTGGGTGCAATCCATATCTCAGTCTCTGTACGTCCGAGGACTACGCAAAAGGCACCGTAGCGAAGCTGGGACCGCTCAGATCACAAAAATATGATTGCTGTGTCCGTGCTGTGTATGGTTTTTACGGTACAGACTCTTTAATATCACCCATAGCTGCATTCAAACCTCGTGGTTTCAGACAAAGAGATCTTTTCCCCCTTTTTTTCTTCAGCTTAATTAACATTTCTAGCTGTGGAGAGGAGCCAAATGTTTGTAACAGGAAGTGTCCTATTACCAGTGCGGACACAGGCTGTAAAGGTGGGGGGAAGGGGAAAAGCTGTAGGGGCTGACATGCTGAATTTCTCATCAGAGGGAAGGGAGAGATTTCTAGGCACATATTTTACAGAGAAAAAACAACATCATACTTTACAGACATTGTATATCACACCTCCCCCCTTAAGAGGGCGCTACGGAGGAACTACCTGTCGGTAATCGGCCATGCGCACCTCAGCGGGTTCGCCCCGGCGGGACAACCCATCGGCATTGCCGTTTTCACTGCCCTTCCTGTTATGAGCTCATATTCTGCTCCACCAGCTGGGAGTTCTCCTTCCGTTCTCCCTCTGGTGGTGACAGGATGTAGTGAGGTTGATTTAATTGGTAATGGTCTGCCACCTGACGAGGAAGATAATGATTGGATCTCTGGAGTGTCAGACTGGATATAAGACAGCCGACGCCCTATCCTGTTGCTGGTGATTCAGTCTGCTTCTCAGGTCTTGGACTTCAGCTCTGCTCCAGTCTTCTCAAGTTAAGTTTGTTTTTGCTAATGTTCACACTTGCTCTTGTTGGTCTGCTCAGTTTTTGTGTGGTCAGCCAGCCCAGCTGGGCTATGCTGAATTTCCACTCTTATTTATCTGTATTTGCCTTTTTGTCCTTTATTAGATTGGCCTCTTTTTTGCTCTGTCTCAGAATATTTCAGAGTGCTGATATAGTGGGAGAAGTCTAGTGACTTCAGGGTTAATTTTGTTATCAGAAGTGTTGGACATTATTTTGGGTAGGGTTTTTCGGCAGATTGCAGACAGTATCTTTCCTTTCCTGTCCTTTCAAGTTAGTTTGGCCCCATCGTTTGCTCAGCCTATTTTTCTGCCTTTGTTTGTGTTTTCATCTTGCTTCACCGTCAATACATGTGGGGGGCTGTCTTTCCTTTGGGGTCTGCTCTGGGGCAGTCAGTTTTCCTCTCTTCCTGCTTTAGGCTTATGTAGTTCTCCGGTTGTGACGAGGCGTCTAGATTCATCGTAGGTACGCTCCACGACTGCTGCTAGTTGTGTGTTAATATCAGGGGTCTGCAATCTGCATAGTTGCCAACCTCTGTTTTTCTGAGACATAGCGTGTGTTGCTTTTTTTTCTCCTCGGTGACCCATTCATAACAGAATCACCAGCCATACCGCAGATTCTAGGGTACTCAAAAGCAGGAAAGAATTGTTTAAAAAAAGAATAAAAGAAAAGAAGAAAGGAAAAAAAAAAGTGTCAGAATTTTTTTTTTATATATTTTTTCCTCTTTTTTCTCTGGGGCCGTAGGAGGATTTTTTTTTTCTCTCTCCTAATGGAGATTAAGCAACTGTCTGATCGTGTGGAGCAACTTGCTGCTGAAGTGCAGGGAATTTCTACCTACCTCATTCAGTCACATGTTGCTGAACCCAAGATTCCTACTCCTGATGTGTTTTCTGGGGATCGGTCTAAATTTCTGAATTTTAAGAATAATTGTAAATTATTTCTTGCCTTGAAACCTAACTCATCGGGGAGTTCTGTGCAGCAGGTTAAAATTGTCATCTCCTTACTGCGCGGCGATCCCCAGGATTGGGCTTTTTCTCTGACACCTGAAAATCCTATTCTCACTAATGTGGATGCATTCTTTCAAGCCTTGGGGTTATTGTATGATGAACCTAATGCCGTTGATCAAGCTGAGAGAACCCTGTTGGCATTAAACCAGGGTCAGGATCCTGCAGAGTTATACTGTCAAAAATTCCGAAAGTGGGCGGTCCTTACTACATGGAATGATAGTGCACTGGCAGCTCTCTTTCGGAAAGGTTTATCAGAGACCGTAAAGGATGTTATGGTGGGATTTCCTGTTCCCTCTGGTCTGGATGGCTCTGTCATTAGCCATTCAAGTTGATCGGCGTTTACGTGAACGTAAAACTACACGGGAGGCGCTGCCACCTTCTGAACAAATGTCTGAACCTATGCAATGTGATGGGGTGTTGTCTAGGGCGCAACATCAGGAGTTTAGAAGGCGTAATAACTGTGTTTTTTCTGTGGAGACGCCTCTCATACCATTTCTGTCTGCCCTAAACGAGAGAAACGTTTTGCACACACATTTGCTGTGGGCAGTGTACAACCTAAGTTCCTTTTGGCAATTACTTTGATCTGCTCCTTGTCCACGTTTTCCACTAAGGCTTTTGTGGATTCAGGAGCAGCTCTGAATCTGATGGATTTGGACTTTGCTAAATGTTGTGGTTTGTCCATGACGCCTCTGCAGATGCCTATTCCTTTGAGGGGTATTGATGCCACTCCTTTGGCAGAGAATAAACCTCAGTTTTGGACCCAGGTGATAATGCGAGTTGCCCCAGACCACCAAGAAAATTGTAAATTTTTGGTGCTGCATAATTTGCATGATACTATTGTTCTGGGTTTCCCCTGGTTGCAAATTCATAATCCAGTTTCGGATTGGAAATCTGTGTCTGTGGTGAGTTGGGGTTGTCAGTGTGTTCTTAAGGACGCTCCTGTTTTCTCCACCTCTCCTCAGTCTCATGATATTCCTGATTATCTGGCTGATTTCTCTGATGTATTTAGTGAGAGTAAGTCTGCGTCTTTGCCTCCTCATAGGAGTTATGACTGTGCAATTGAGTTGATGCCTGGGTGTAAGTTTCCCAAGGGTCGGCTTTTCAACTTATCTGTACCCGAACATGATGCTATGCGATCCTATATTAAGGAGTCATTGGGGAAGGGTCATATTAGACCATCCTCGTCACCTTTAGGCGCTGGTTTTTTTTTTTTGTGGCCAAGAAAGATGGTTCATTAAGACCGTGTATTAATTATCGTTCCCTTAACAAGATGACGGTTAAATATCAGTACCCGTTACCTCTGATGTCTGATTTATTCTTCAGAGTTAAGAGTGCCTGCTGGTTTACTAAGCTTGACCTCAGGGGGGCGTATAATCTTATTCGCATCAAGCACGGGGATGAATGGAAGACGGCGTTTAATTCTCCGGAGGGACATTTTGAGTACCTGGTGATGCCTTTTGGGCTCTCTAATGCCCCTTCTGTCTTCCAGGCCTTTATGAATGATATTTTTCGAGACTTTGTTGATAAGTTTTTGATTATCTATCTGGATGATATTTTGATCTTTTCTAGTGATTGGGATTCCCATGTGGAACATGTCCGGACTGTGTTCCAGATTTTAAGGGAGAATTCCCTGTTTGTTAAGGGATCGAAATGCCTCTTTGGTGTACAGAGGATTTCATTTTTGGGATTTATCTTGTCTCCATCGACTATTGAAATGGACCTGGCCAAGGTACAGGCCATTTTATGATTGGGTTCAGCTTACTTCTTTGAAGGCTCTCCAGAAGTTTTTGGGTTTTGCTAATTTCTATCGTAAATTTATAGGTAATTTTTCTAGTATTGTCAAGCCACTGACTGATCTGACCAAGAAGGGAGCTGATGTGCTGAATTGGTCTCCTGAGGCTGTCTCAGCATTTCAGGAGCTTAAGCGGAGATTTACTTCAGCTCCAGTTCTACGGCAACCTGATGTCTCACTTCCATTTCAAGTGGAGGCAGACGCTTCTGAGATTGGTGCAGGAGCTGTTTTGTCCCAAAAAGACCCTGTGACTTCTAAGATGAATCCCTGTGCCTTCTTTTCTCGAAAGTTCTCCCCATCTGAACGCAACTATGACGTGGGGAATCGGGAATTGTTGGCCATGAAATGGGAATTTGAGGAGTGGAGACATTGGTTGGAGGGAGCTAGACATCAATTTGTGGTCCTCACCGATCACAAGAATCTGATTTATCTGGAGTCGGCTAAACACTTGAATCCTAGACAGGCTAGATGGGCCTTGTTTTTCACGCGTTTTAATTTTGTGGTCTCTTTTCTTCCGGGCACTAAGAATGTTAAGGCAGACGCCCTTTCTAGGAGTTTCTTTGCTGATTCTCTTAATGTGACTGAGCCTACTACTATCCTAGGTGAGGGGGTAGTTCTTTCTGCCATTTCACCCGATTTGAGACGCGCCCTGGAGGAATTTCAGGAGGATAAACCGGAGCGTTGCCCTATGGGAAGATTGTATGTTCCTGACCAGTGGAGAAAGAGAGTGATGTCTGAAGTCCATTGCTCCGCATTGGCTGGTCATCCAGGTATTTTTTGGCACCAGAGATTTGGTGAGTCAGTCATTTTGGTGGCCTGCCTTGTCTCGTGATGTCAGGAATTTTGTACAGTCCTGTGGGACTTGTTCTCGGTCTAAACCCTGTTGTCGTTCTAGTGGGTTGCTGATGCCCCTGCCGGTGCCCAAGAGGCCATGGACCCATATCTCAATGGATTTTATTTCTGATCTTCCTGTCTCTCAGAAAATGACTGTTATCTGGGTGATTTGTGATAGATTTTCGAAGATGGTCCATCTTGTACCACTCCCAAAGTTGCCATCTTCCGCTGAGTTGGTACCCTTGTTTTTACAACAGGTGGTTCGGTTACACGGGATTCCTGAGAACATTGTGTCCGATAGAGGGGTCCAGTTTGTTTCCAGATTTTGGAAAGCCTTTTGTTCCAATCTGGGAATTCAGTTATCCTTCTCCTCAGCGTTTCATCCCCAGACCAATGGGCAGACTGAGAGAACAAACCAGACCCTGGAGTCTTATTTAAGATGTTTTATATCTGCTGATCAAGATGATTGGGTCAATTTTTGCCCTTGGCCGAATTTGCGCTGAACAATAGAGCTAGTTCTGCCACTTTGATATCACCCTTTTTCTGCAATTTTGGGTTTCATCCTCGATTCTCTTCAGGACAAGTGGAATCTTCGTCCTGCCCAGGTGTGGACACTGTGGTTGTGAGAATGCAGCAGATATGGGACCAAGTGGTGGATAAGTTGTCACTCTCTCAGGAAAAGGCCCAGCGTTTTTCCAACCGGCATAGGACCATTGGTCCCCGGTTTAAAGTGGGTGATATGGTTTGGTTGTCGTCTAAGAATATTCCTATGAAGGTTGCATCTCCAAAGTTTAAGCCAAGATTTATTGGACCTTATAAGATTTTGGAGATTCTTAATCCTGTTTCTTTTCGATTGGCTCTTCCAGTTACGTTCAAAATCCATAACGTATTTCACAAATCACCGTTGAAGAGGTTTGTTGAGCCAGTAGTTCCTGTGGCGGCAACTCCTGACCCTGTTTTGGTTAAAGGCAATGTGGAATATGAGGTAGAGAAAATATTGGATTCTCGTTTGGTCATACAGAGACTCCAGTATTTGGTCAAATGGAAGGGTTATGGCCAGGAGGATAATTCTTGGGTCTCTGCCTCGGATATTCATGCCAATTGGTTCGTGCTTTTCACTGGGCCCATCCTGATTGGCCTGGTGGCGTGAATGAGGGTTCGGTGACCCCTCCTCAAGGGAGGGTACTGTTACGAGCTCATTTTCTGCTCCACCAGCTGGGAGTTCTCTTTCCGTTCTCCCTCTGGTGGTGACAGGAGGTAGTGAGGTTGATTTAATTGGTAGTGGTCTGCCACCTGACGAGGAAGATAATGATTGGATCTCTGGAGTGTCAGACTGGATATAAGACAGCCGACGCCCTATCCTGTTGCTGGTGATTCAGTCTGCTTCTCAGGTCTTGGACTTCAGCTCTGCTCCAGTCTTCTCAAGTTAAGTTTGTTTTTGCTAATGTTCACACTTGCTCTTGTTGGTCTGCTCAGTTTTTGTGTGGTCAGCCTGCCCGGCTGGGCTATGCTGAATTTCCACTCTTATTTATCTGTATTTGCCTTTTTGTCCTTTATTAGATTGGCCTCTTTTTTGCTCTGTCTCAGAATATTTCAGAGTGCTGATATAGTGGGAGAAGTCTAGTGACTTCAGGGTTAATTTTGTTATCAGAAGTGTTGGACATTATTTTGGGTAGGGTTTTTCGGCAGATTGCAGACAGTATCTTTCCTTTCCTGTTCTTTCAAGTTAGTTTGGCCCCATCATTTGCTCAGCCTATTTTTCTGCCTTTGTTTGTGTTTTCATCTTGCTTCACCGTCAATACATGTGGGGGGCTGTCTTTCCTTTGGGGTCTGCTCTGGGGCAGTTAGTTTTCCTCTCTTCCTGCTTTAGGCTTATGTAGTTCTCCGGTTGTGACGAGGCGTCTAGATTCATCGTAGGTACGCTCCACGACTGCTGCTATTTGTGTGTTAAGATTAGGGATCTGCAATCTGCATAGTTGCCAACCTCTCTGTTTTTCTGAGACTTAGCGTGTGTTGCTTTTTTTTCTCGGTGACCCATTCATAACACCTTCCTGTGTTTTACAGTAAAGTTGTACTGTTGAAGGGCAAGGCTCCAGCGGAGCAACCTTCCATTGGTTCCGGACACTGTGTGCAACCAGCTCAGAGGGTTGTGGTCGGATACCACCGTGAAGGTGCGTCCGTACAGGTAGGGCTGCAAACGTTGCAGTGCCCACCCCATGGCCAGACACTCCTTCTCGATGGTGGATTATGCCACTTCCCTCGGCAAAAGTTTCCGGCTCAGGTACAACACAGGGTGTTCCTGGTTCCCCGAGTCGACCTGGCTGAGCACAGCACCGAGGCCAAACTCGCTGGCGTCGGTCTGTACCAGAAACGGGCGACTGCTGTCGACTGCTCTCAACACTGGAGAGCTGCACAGGGCTGCTTTCAAAGCTTGGAAAGCCGTCTCACAGTCATCTGTCCAGTTGACTGTTTGGGGTAGCCTCTGCTTGGTGAGGTCAGTCAAGGGTTTTGCAAGGGCGCTATAGTCCTGCACGAACCGCCTATAGTACCCTGCAGTGCCCAAGAAGGACTTCACCTGTTTCTTAGTCCTGGGGGTGGGCCAGGACACGATTGCGTCCACTTTTCCTGGCCCCGGACTCATGAAACCCCCGCCTACTCGGTGCCCCAGGTAGTGGACCTCGCGCATGCCCATCTGGCACTTTCCCGGCTTGATAGTCAGGCCTGCCTTGTGAAGACGCTTGAGCACCTCCTGGAGGTGCTGAAGATGTTCCTCCCAGGTGGAACTGAAGATGGCAATATCGTCTAAGTACGCCACCGCATACTCCTCCAGTCACCGAAGCAGGTGGTTGACCATCCGCTGGAAAGTGGCAGGGGCATTCTTCATGCCGAAGGGCATGACAGTGGACTCGTACAGTCCAAAGGGGGTGATAAAGGCGGATTTCTCCTGCGCCTCAGGGGAATCTGCCAGTATCCTCGACTCAAATCCATGATGGATATGTACCTTGCTTTTGCCAGCCGCTCAAGCAGATCCTCGATGCGCGGCATCGGGTGGGCATCAGAGGTTGTGATGGCGTTGAGCCCCCTGTAGTCCACGCAGAACCGGGTGGTTCGATCCTTTTTAGGCACGAGGACTACAGGTGAAGCTCACGTGCTTTTTGACGGTCGAATCACCCCCAGCCTTAACATCTCACCGATCTCTTGGCGCATGACCTGTTGCACCGCCTCAGAGATCCGATAAGGTGTTCGCCGTAATGTGGCATGATTCCCGGTGTCCACCTCATGAACCGCTAACTCCGTCTTCCCAGGTCGGTTGGTGAACACGGCCCAGAAGGGTTCCAGGGTTTCCACCAACTGCGACCGCTGGGATACGGTTAGCAAACCACTTATCTCCATGTCCTCAAGGGACCCATTGGCCTTGGCTTGGGCCAGCATGTCCAGGAGGGGATCTTCCTCCCCATCCTCGGGCAGGTTGGAGACCGGTAGGACGCAAGCTTCACGTTCGTGGTGCGCCTTCAGCATGTTGACGTGAAAGGCCTTGCGCCTATCCCGAGCATGGTCAAGCGTGACCACGTAGGTGACTGGGTTGAGCTGTTGGTGGATGACGTATGGGCCTTCCCAGGCTGCCTGAAGCTTATCCGTTGGTACGGGGACCAGCACCCACACCTTTTGACCCACCTGGTAGGTCCGCTCCCGGGCGTTCTGGTAATACCAGTGCTTCTGGTCAGCCTGAGCCTGCGTCATGTTGTCATGCACCAACTGCGACAAGGTCTGCATTTTGTCACGGAAGCGCATGACATAATCCACGATGGACACTTCTGTGGGGTTTGGCTCATCTTCCCAGGATTCTCTTATCAACCCAAGGGGTCCCCGGACTCGCCTGCCGCACAGGAGCTCGAAGAGGGAGAACCCGGTCGAGGCCTGCGGAACTTCTCTGTAAGCGAACAGCAGTGTGGGAGGTACCGCTCCCAGTCGTGCCCTTGGGTCTCAACCAGCATGCTGAGCATCTGTTTGAGGGTACCATTGAAGCGTTCACACAAACCATTAGTCTGTGGGTGATACGCACTCGATACCAGGTGCTTCACCTGCATTTTCTCACAGAGAGCCTCCATTAGGCGAGACATGAATTGGGTCCCTTGATCGGTAAGCATCTCCCTGGGAAATCCTACCCTTGAAAAGATGGTCACCAGTGCGTCAGCCACCTTATCTGCCCTGGTTGAAGACAGAGCCACTGCCTCTGGGTACCGGGTAGCGTAGTCTACCACGGTGAGAATGTATTGCTTTCCAGAGCTGCTGTGGACGGCCAGCGGGCCTACAATGTCCACTGCGATCCTCTGAAAAGGCTCCTCTATCACCGGCAAAGGAATAAGGGGAGCCTTAAGAGCAGGCCCCGCCGTACCCACTTTTTGACAGGTGTTACAGGAGCGGCAGTATCTGTCCCGGTGCTGCCCTGGGATCTAACTCCCCATCCACCCCCAACACTTCAGGAGCAGTGCTACTTATGGGCCAGTTACCTTCCTCGGTGGCACTGGTCAGCTGCATGGCATTACCTTCCTCATGGTCCCCATGCACCTCCCCATTTCCTTGAGCATCGTTGCTTGCTCCTGCCAGGGGTTCTTCAGCCGTCTCACTCCGCAGAGTGACGCGGCTGAGCACTTCGGTACCTGTGGACACATCTACCGTTTCAAAGAAATGGTTAACAGGTTCAGTCGGCACAGATATATCATCATCATCATTATCACCATTCCTAGGACAAGAATGGTTGTCAGATTGCTTTGGTACATTCACATCACCATCATACCTGGGGAAAGAATGGTTGTTAATTGCATCATTACTCATCAAGGCATTAGCAGGTAACACATTCAGTTTCCCATTATCAACATCAGGGTTAACGTTACCCTTATTATCAGATTGGGGAAGGGTGTCAGGGACATAGAATGCAACCATCCACCCCAAGTCAGTCCCCAATAAAACATCAGTGGGCAGGTTTTCAGACACTCCCACCTCCCTCAACCCGCTCCCAGCACCCCAATCAAGAAAAACCCGGGCCACTGGCAAGGGACAACGGGTGCCTCCAATCCCGGTGACAGTCAGGGTTTTCCCCTCAACAAACTCTTCAGGGGCCGCCAGTCCAGGACGGATGAGGGTTCGTTCAGCCTCGGTGTCCTTGAGGCCTGTAGCAAGACGGGCCCCCACCTGGACAGGTTGAACGTTGTCGTCAATCCTCCCAACCACACCTCCCACCAAAAGAACAGAGGCGTTGGGCCCAGAGGCCTTGGCTGGGGGACTCTTCGGCTTTTCCGGACAGGAGGAACGGAAGTGACCAGTCCGATTGCAGGTGAAACACAGGCGACTGTCAGTAGTAGGCCTGGTGTCGGCAACAGGGACAGGGCCTCCGGAGGGACGGCTAGCTGGGGCATTGGGGTTGGTTGCAGGCTTACCCCTCTCCAGCTGGTGGTGACTGGCCTCCGTGTCTCTGGCTTCCTGTTGGTCTCGTAGTTGTCGGCGATCTGCGCCGCTTTGTCCCCGTTCGTTGGTTCGCGGTCCAGGATGAACTGTCGGACCTCAGCTGGGCAGAGATGCAGGAACTGGTCTTTGATCATCAGGTCCCGTAGCTGCTCAAAGGATTCAACGGACAGTCCATGGATCCACTAGTCAAAGTGGGTCCTAAGTCCTTGCACATCACTGTAGCTATCATGTGGGCCACTTTGGAGGTGCCGGAACTTCTTTCGGTATACCTCAGGTGTCAGCCGGTATTTGGCAATCAGAGCCTGCTTTATGGCCTCATAGTCCTCATCGACTTCTGGCGGAAGAGAAGCAAACGCCTCCAGAGCTTTGCCTTTTAGCCCTGGGGTCAAGTACCTGGCCCATTGGTCAGGGGGTAGACAGTACTGTCTGTAGGCTTTCTCAAAGGCTCGCAGAAACGTGTCCAAGTCCCCGTCCTTTTCCATCATGGGAAAATGCTCTGGCCGGGGTTTAGGACCCTGGACTCTGCTGGGCTCACTGCTTCGGGCTGTGGGGGCATTCCACCCCCGCTGGAGCATCTCCAGTGGGCCCTCTGAGCTTCTCGTTCAGCTCGCTGCTCCGCTCTCTCCCGCTCGGCTCGCTGCTCTGCTCTCTCTCTCGAGCTTGCTGGATCAGCTGCAAACGTCCGTCACGGTCTTCAGCAGGGAGTGCGTCCAAGGCCGCTTGCAGGTAGGGATCCAGCGTGCTCTGGTTGAATGTGGGGCCAGCGCTCAGGAGTGGAGCCTCTGCTGCAGCCCCATTGTCACTTGGGCCAACTTCTACGTCCGCTGGACCCTGGGTGTTGTCCAGCTGCACCAGAGCCGCGATCAGTTGGTCTTTGGTTTTGCTTGTGGCGTCAATGCCTCGGTACGTGCATAACCCAGCAAGAGTTTCCTTTTTCTGCTGCTTATACCACTCCACTCTCATCGCCATGGTTGCCAAATAAAAGATAGGAAAGAAAAACGAAGAAACTGGAGGGGATACTTGTACGTACACAAAAATGTCTCAGGACTAATAACCACTGAGTCTGTTCTCCAAAACCTATGATGCAGGATTCTCGCAGGAACCGTGCAGGTCTTTAGAGAGAGGGATGATTGCTCAAACCAAATCACTAATGCTCTAGGATTATCCCACCGCTCTGCCACCAATATGTGACGAACAGCCCGCCGCTGTTCGCCACTCCGTGACGAACGGGGGTCCCGCTGCCACCAAAATGCGACGGACAGCAGACCCTGTGTCACCACTATGTCACAATCCCACCACTGACACTGGTGTATCTGCGGACGGAGGAACGCGACACACTGCCGGCACACGGCTATCACAGGCACAGTGGGGGCTTATTTTAGTTATCCCACCATTGACACCATGTGACAAAAATATCTAGCAAGCTAATCTCGCTATAACAATTTGCTGTAGGAGGGTATTTTGGGTGCCCCACCACTGCTATCAATCTTCTACGAACAGCGGGGATTTATGTATATCCCACTTTCTCAGTTCCACTTTGGAACTCACAGCTCTCCGGCGCCCCCCTTACCCTCAGGTCAGTCAGGGAACTGCACCTAGGATAATTAGTCGCCGGACGGGCTGCTTGTTGTGGACCGGCGGTTAGGCTACTGCAGTGAGGGAATTATCAATGCTGTGGCCGCAGCCCCTCATTCAGCAATATAAGACCCTTCTGGACTGCCAACTAGCCACAACAACCGTACACAACGCGCTACCACCAGTCACGGTTTACTTAATTCACAGAGTTAATTAAGAGGGTCCGTGGCAAACCCATTGAATTAGTAGCGGTTATCTAAAAGGGGCGCTTAGTTCGTTTCTTAGAGCATAGAGACAGACTAAATATTAAATCATTTATTCCCCGAAAAAGTAGGGCAGTGGTTATACAGATAAAAGGTGCTATAAAATTGAGACATAAAATATGTACAATACAAATATAACATAATGGGGATTAAAATTCAGAAAGTAACACTCACATGTGCTTGGATATCAGGCAGACCATGCGGCTTGGAGGGGGAGGGGCCAGACGTCCCCAGACATTGGTGTAGGTCTGTTCAGCATCAAACCTCTGCTCCAACTGACTGGAATTTGCTAGGGGATAGCTATAGACTAGGGTCTGTGTGACATCATGGAAGGGGCAGTCTGGAGAGGGTCTGCCCCGTACTCCTGGATTTAGAATCAAACTACAAAGCTTAGAATAACTATATCTAAACGGTAAAAACCCGTACCGACCCACATGGGGCCTCATTGTTTGTGATTCACCGAATAGAATCCGAAAACACCAAACATGCCATAACTGAGACATTCTATTTGGGTGCAATACATATCTCAGTCTCTGGACGTCCGTGGACTACGCAAAAGGCACCGTAGCGAAGCTGGGACCACTCAGATCACAAAAATGATTGTTGTATCCGTGCTGTGTATGGTTTTTACGGTACAGACTCTTTAATATCACCCATAGCTGCATTCAAACCTCGTGGTTTCAGACAAAGAGATCTTTTCCCCCTTTTTTTCATCAGCTTAATTAACATTTCTAGCTGTGGAGAGGAGCCAAATGTTTGTAACAGGAAGTGTCCTATTACCAGTGCGGACACAGGCTGTAAAGGAGGGGGGAAGGGGGAAAGCTGTAGGGGCTGACATGCTGAATTTCTCATCAGAGGGAAGGGAGAGATTTCTAGGCACATATCTTACAGAGAAAAAAAAAAACATCATACTTTACAGACATTGTATATCACAGTCCCTAGCTACGTGACATGGAAAAAAGTTACAGAACTTCATGAGTCAAGGTCTTTACACAATAACCCCCTTCACAGAACTTCTTCATCCTGTTTATACTGGTACAAACTGATAACAGCTAACAGAATTTATTTAGTAAACAACAAGATGGTGTCTTGGAAAACAAGATGTCCCGTACATCTGAATCCTGTACTTCACAATCCCCCCTAGATAAATTTAGTTAGCACATAACAGACAGGGCAGAGGTACTCTCCCAAGCTAGCAGCTTGAGGAGTACTTGTCTTCACATGGCTGATGCCATGTTATCAGTCATGGCTGTTGCGGCGCACCCATCCCCCTGTATGCTGCAATTTATGAATAACAATTTTTGATGACGGTGGTGGAGATGTTTTGAAGGTAGCCATGCTCTTGGCTTCAACATCTTCATCAAGGAACCTTTTGAGATCTGTGTAGAGAAGAGCAGGGGTGACGACGCCTTTGGTATCATCATTAGCTGTCCTAGTGCAGAATTCCCTAATACATACAGAAATACACCAAAGAACAAGTTTTAGTATCACATATACAACAAGGATACAGGCAGCAATATGCAACAAGCTTTGTAAGATCCCAGCTAGCCATCCCCCAATTCTGACCACCAACTGTCCTTATTACGATCATTGTCTTTATTATATTGATCTCTGAGTCTTTGAATGTCTTCTAACTTTAACGTCTACCAATAATAATATGGAAAATGCGGAAAACCAAAACATTATGCCCCCTTTTATTTGCTATTGGCTTGTTGAGTGATGAGGAGAACTTGATAGGGACCGTCATACAAGGGTTCCAGTCAGTGCTTTCTGACATGCCTTTTCACGACTACAAAATCACCAGGCTTCAGGTTATGACAGGTGTCGGTTTCTGCTGAATCTGGAAGAGAAGAGGAAACTAGAGCATGGGTGTTAGCAAGATTTTTACTAAGCTGAATAACATTTTGAACAGCACGGCCAGTTTCTTCTGATAACTGCTGAGGCTGGAAATTTGCACCTGGGGGCCTAGCACCAAACAATATCTCATATGGGGACAGGTTATGTTTTGCAATAGGGGTAGTACGAATATGGTATAATACAATGGGTAGGAGCTCTGGCCATGGAGCCGTAGTCTCCTGCATCATTTTGGTCAATTGTCCCTTCAGTGTGCCGTTCAGCCTCTCAACTTTCCCACTGGATTGTGGGTGGTACGGAGTATGGAGGGCTACAGTGGATCCAAGCATTGTCAGAACTTCTTGGTACACATGAGAAGAAAAGGCCGGACCTTGATCACTTTCAACAACTTCTGGAACCCCATATCTGCATATGACTTCCATCACCAGTTTCTTCGCTGTGGTTTTTGCAGTCATGTTGGCAACAGGGAATGCTTCCGGCCAACTGAAGAACATGTCAACAACAACCAAACAGTATTCATACCTTCCAGACTTAGGTAACGTAATATGGTCCACCTGGAGCCTTTGGAAAGGATAGTCGGGCTTAGCAAGATGCTTCGGGGGTACACGTTGAAGTTGACCAGGATTGCAGGTGTGACACATTACAGGCACGGTTGAGCGCTGTCAAAACTGTGGAAATTCCCGGGGCCCAGTAGAATTTTTGCACCAGTGCGAGGGCCTGATTCTTTCCTTGATGTGTAGGCCCATGTGGCAGTAGCAGGGTACATCCGCTTAGGGAGACACACGAGTTGGTCCTTTTTCCAGAGACCATTATATGCGTGCTCCATCAGTCTTCCATTCCTTCACCTCTTCCTTTGGAGACAATTCTCTGCATCGTCATTAATCGTTCTCGCGGGGTCCGACAGAAAATCTCAGTTTGTTGTAGATCATCAGGTTCTTATAGAGTCAGCAGCTCTTGCAACTGTTTACGCTGAGAGCTTGTAGTCACCATAGTTGGTATGGTTGGTTCAACGGGTAAGAGAGCGGCGGCTTTTGCTTGCATATCCGCAAATGCGTTGCCACAGTCTGTGGACTGTTCCTAGGACCGTGCGCCATAACTTTGATAATGGCCACCTGAGTAGGTAATTTCATCGAATCCATGAGGATTTTAACAGCTTCAGCATTTTTCAATGGGGTTTCGGCAGTAGTAATAAACCCTCGATTGGCCCATAGAGCCCCAAAATCGTGAGAAATACCAAATGCATACCGTGAGTCCGTGTATATATTAGCCTGCCTGTTCTTGGCCAAAATACATGCAGCAGACAGAGCCTGGAGTTCTGCTTCTTGGGCTGACTGTGAGGGCGGGAGTGGAGCTGCTTGCACTACAGTGTCCTCTGTGGTAACAGCGTATCCCGTGTGGAATCTACCAAACTCCTCAGCATATCTTGAACCATCCGTGTATAACACCAGATAGGGATTTGGAAGTGGATTCTCGCTGACATTTGGTGGAGTAGCTGTTTCTTCAGTCAGAAGTTGGGAACAGTCATGATGGAGATAATCCTCATCACTGCCATCTTTCTTGGGGACCGGCAGTAAAGTAGCAGGGTTGATTGTTGTACAGCGATGCAACTTGACATGGTCAGGCAAAAGGAGTGAACACTGCAGCCGTAAGTGTCGTTGCACAGTCAAATGTCTTGGTTGCTGAAGTGTCAGTATTGCTGCAATATCATGCGGGGCAAAAATGTGCGTTTCATGTCCAAGATTTATGTCTGCAGTCTTGTCAAGCAACGAATGAGTGGCGTGAACTGCCCTCATGAAACTTGGTAATGCTCGGGCCACAGGGTCGAGGCGGCCCGAATATTAACCCATTGGTCGTTGCCTATTGCCATGTGATTGTGTAAGTACCCCTGCTGCGTGTCCTTCATTCTCAGACACATACAAATGGAACGGTCGAGTATAGCCCGGGATGCCCAAGGCAGGGGCGGAAGCAATAAGTCGCTTTAATTCAGAGAAGGCACAATAAAGGCTTTCCATACAAACCGGTGATCTTATAGTTAATTATACCGTCTTTTGAGGCGTTGTAAAGGGGTTGCATTATGCGGGATGTATCCGGTATCCACTGACGACAATAAGTACATAGTCCAAGAAAACGCTGGAGTTCAGTTTCATCTTTTGGGAAATGAAGGGAGCTGACAGCTATTTTTCTTTCTTCTGTGAGGTGTCTGACACCCTGAAGGAGACAGTGACCCAAGAATATCACTTGACCAAGGCAGAACTGAGGTTTCAAGGCCGAACCCTGACAATTCAGTGCTGCCAGATGCTTGAGGAGGCTAACAGTGGCAACAATGGCTCCGTCCGTGCACACAAGAAAAGATCATCCACATTCTGAAGCAGCGTGACCTGGGTGGGGGTGATCTAACTGCCAGGGCAAGAGACACTCGCTAATATTTTATGCAAACTGGTTGGGACTGTTTTGGGCCCCTTGTGGCATAACTGTCCATGTTAACTGTCGTCCCTGATAAGTGAATGCAAACAAACTGGCAATCTGGGTGTAACGGAATGCTAAAGAAGGCATTGGCAAGGTCGATGACTGTAAACCAAGCAGTATCCTGGGGTATTTGGGACAAAAGAGTATGTGGATTAGGCACCACTGGAGTTTCCAGAACAGTAGCTGCATTAACTGCCCGTAGATCTTGTACCAGCCTGTACACAGAGGGTTGGCCAGGTGGGGTCTTTTTCTTAACGGGAAACCAGGGCGTATTACATGGAGAAACACAGGGTACCAGAGCACCGTTATCAAGTAACATTTGTATTTGTCCCTGGAGGCCCCGCTCCTGATCATGTTTCAAAGGATATTGATGGACTTTGGGAAAAGGGGCGCCAGGTTTAAGAAACACTTTTATTGGTTCTACAGGCATTTTCCCTATATCATTTGGTCCTTTTGACCAAATTTTAGATGGTATCTCTGAGATGTATGGGGTGAGTCAGTGATCCTCAGGCACTATTGGGGGTGGATCTAGGCCTATCAGGGCCATCATACCTGTGGGAAGGGCATGCAAAATACAGATTTCCTCACTGTCTTCATCTGCATAAGGGTTATGTAACGTACGAACCATCTGGCCATCATCTTGGAATTGTATTCTGGAGCGGAACTGTGATAATAAATCTGCCCCTAGTAAATTTACTAGACATGTGGGAGAGATTACGAACTGAGCAGTAACCTCGGGGAAGGGTCCCACAGGGATTGGTTTTGTAAGAGTATGTTTATTGGGTCTGCCATCTACTTCGATTAAAACAGCGGGGGTATGACCATCTCTCTGAAAGTGACCGAGTCGGCCACAGTGCCAGCACTGCAGACAAGAATTGGTGCGGAGGGACTGGGGAGTAAGGTTCCCAGTCATAGGATTGGGTGAGATATTGGAGTAGGGAGCTGAATTTGTGTATGTTTGGAGAGCGGGAGCTGGAGTTTGCTATGTGTGCCACTGATAAAGAACGAGCTGTGTTTACAGCTGCGGTGGGGTCTAAGAGTGGAGTGGGAACTGGAGCAGCTGCTGGCTTGTTTTTTTTTTTTCCTGCTGATACAGAGCAGGATAAATTCTTCTGAAAACTTTTTTTTCTACTTTTAATGCATCGTCCGGAGTCTTTCTGGCACATTACTCTCAGTTCCTTCTCAATCACTTTCTCAATTCCTTCTTCAATATAGCAATAACACAAACTGTCAGAATTCACATCCTTTGTTCTTCCTAACACCTTCGTCACACAATTCATGTGCCAAGCCACGAAATTCTTCTTTTTCTTCCACGGAAACAGGATTCTCTCCTTTAGAGCAAAATATCCTTACTTCAGTTGTGCACAGTACTGGAGCGGCCGTACAGTCTGTTCCACCGGGTCTATCCCCCTCTGGGATGCCCAAAATTCAACGCGGTACTCATTGAAAAGAGGAGGGTGTCTCAGACTATCCCTCCGGACACCTCTGATTATATATATATACCTGAGTTACGTATCCTACCCAATCTTCGATCACATCACCACGCCTGATTCTAACAGTGATGAGGATTTCAGGATATTTTGACTATAAAGAGAGTCACAATCACTGGTCAATCCGGGGTGTCCGTCCCTTATGAGGTACGGTTCGAACACTGGGCCCCCAACAGGACTGCACCTCTATATGATTCCACCCAAGAATCACCCCACCATCAAGGACAAACCTCAGATCCTCTTTGCAGCAACAAGCACAGGAAAACCACACCAAACGGTCAGTCTGTACAGTATAACTGCCAACTTACCGTGGTTGTCGTGGGGGATGATCAGTCCCAATTTTCCAGTTCCTTTGTCCGGTCCGAGGGTCCTTTGTCTTGTCCTCCGGGGGCAGAGACGTCCCTGTTTGGGGACCCCACGTTGGGCAGCCAGCTGTAGAGGTAGCTATTGAGGGAGGATCAAGTGACCCTTCACGGTTGACCAAGTGATTTCCAAATTAATCCACAGGGCGTTGCTAGCAACTGAGAATGACCAGACGGAGATGTGTTTCTGTATGGGAGGATCAAGGCAGATCACTGACCCCGTTTATTATGTCACCTTTTTTATAGTATTTTGCTTAATTATGCAAAGTACTCAGCTACCAATAGCATCGTCGTGACACATTTACTTTATAAGCCAATAGTATTGCAAGAAAACCGGAATATTGTCCCTAGCTACGTGACATGGAAAAAAATTACAGAACTTCATGAGTCAAGGTCTTTACACAATAACCCCCTTCACAGAACTTCTTCATCCTGGTACAAACTGATAACAGCTAACAGAATTTATTTCGTAAACAACAAGATGGCGTCTTGGAGAACAAGATGTCTTGTACACCTGAATACTGTACTTCACAATATATGTATTATAGGGGGAATTATTTTAGCCTGATTTACAGGGATATTATGGTAAATCTGTCCTTGGATTCATCAGATACTGCTGCTAACTAGAAGAGGATAGCCACTGCTTAGGATACAATATATTTGCACATTTTCTGCACTGGGTTAATCCTCACCTCGCAACATCCTTTGGTCACATTGGTTTTTCCACTATGTGATTTGCTGTATCTCCGTTATGAAGCTTTGCATGGATTATACCAATATATATTATTGATTGACAGCACTAATGGATATAACATAGTGGCGGCCTTTGTGTCCTAATGTTGATATACACGTACAGTTCTGATATTGGTTTATATTACTGTGCTGTGCCTTTTGGGCTGTGTTCTTCCCTCCTTGTTTTTTGAAGCCTTAGCCCTGTCTATTTTTTAGTATCCAATCAGATTTTTAAACTTGTTATTAATAAACATTTAATATTTTTTATCTCACTTTCGTTGGAATCTCTTCTGGTCTAGTGGCAATTGGGCCACAATAGACAATTGTTGATACATATGTCATCAGTGCAGCGGAGGAGACTAATGTGCGGCTGATACATGACGCTCTCAGTGTAATCCACAGATCAGATTTATATTTCTGTTTTCCAACCAGAACCAGAGAAGTCCAGAGTCCGGATCATCGCTGTGGTCGTAGCTGTGGTGGTCGTCGCTCTTCTCGGCATTGGTGGATTTATGTTCTATAGAAGTAAGTGTCAGTAATCCCACACGTCTCATGATATATTCCGCTAAATAAACAGCAAAATATATGATGAATGTATTTGCTAAATTTTTCTTCCACACCCCTCAGGTACGCTTTACTGTCATATCAGGTGACTGTTCAGAATAAGCGTCCTGTGAGTACATAAGGAGTAACACTATCTCTGGCCTTTATATCACCTGTATCCAATATTTTCTCCAGTTGTCGCCTCTGCAGGCTTGTAAAATAATGCTTATCCTTGTAAAATACTTAGGACTAGTTACCAGATAAAAATATAGTGGTTTATTTGGATTCTTCCATCAAAGAAAAGATTATTACAGAAAAACATAAAAATAGGTGAAAGAGAGATTGTCCATCAGTTCATTGCAAAAGCTTGTCACCTTCTTTCTCTGGGATGCCACATGGCAAATGGCCTCTGTCTCTCTTAGGCTTCTTACCAGTTGTTCAGTTATGTCCCTGCAGAGATGGCATCTTGCGTCTGTGTCTCATGATGGTGAGGGAAGGAACGAGCGACCTCTACAGTTAGCCATGAATTATATACGTCTCTTGAAGCACGTGATCCTGGTATATATGGAGTTGTCCTGTACCATGAGCCAAGCTTAAAAATAGCATATGTCGTGTAAGCTAAAGCAATGTACAGAACTGAGTCTTATAAGAAATTAACGGATTATTAATATTTAACAAGGCTCTGTCTCTAAATCTCAGTTGTCTCTGAGCTAGTTGGAGGAGAATAGCTGCTCTGATGTCTCCCATATACAGTCGCTGCCAAAACTCCTGAAACTGACACAAATTTTGTTTTTCACAATGTTTGTCACTTCCTTTTTATAGTGGCATTACAGGGAACCTGTCACCTCGTTTTGCCGCTATAAGATGCGGCCACTGCCTTTCGGGGCTAATCTACAGCATTCTGTAATGCTGCAGATAAGTCCCCGGTTTGACCTGAAATGAGGAAAAACAAGTTTTATTATACTCACCCGGGGGGCGGTTTGATGCGATGGGTGTCACAGATCCGGGTCTGGCTCCTCCCATCTTCATGTGATGTCGTCATCCTGCTTGCTTCGTGTCGCGCTCCTGCGCAGGCGTACTGATCTGCCCTGTTGAGGGCAGAGCAAAGTACTGGAGTGCGCATCAGGAAAGGTCAGAGAGGCCCAGCACCTGCGCACTGCAGTACTTTGGTCTTTTCTCAACAGGGCTGATCAGTACGCCTGCGCAGGAGGGTGAAACGAAGCAAGCAGGATGACGACATCGCATGAAGATGGCAGGCGCCGGACCTGGACCTGCAACACCCATCGGACCAGACCGCTGGTCAGACCAGGGGCTTATCAACAGCATTATAGAATGTTGTGTATAAGCCCTGAAAGGCAGTGGCCGCATCTTATAGCAGCAAAACGAGGTGACAGGTTCACTTTAACTCTAGATTATTATGAAGAGCGATCATATGAAATGCAAAAAATTACAAAGTCATTCTTTGTCATGGAGACACGTACAGTCATCATTGCTTTGCACCAAAAGTGCTTTGCAGGCAAGGACATTGCTACTTGTAATATTGCCCCTAAATCAACCATTATTGATCATCAAGAACTTCAAAAGGAAAGGTTTAATTGCTGTGAAGAAGGCGTCAGGGCGCCCAGTAAAGTCCTGCAAGTACCAAGACCGTCTCCTAAAAAGGATTCAGATGAGACAGAGGTGGGGAATCTTTTTTTCTGCCAAGGGTCATTGGGAAATGTATAACGTCATTCGCAGCCATACAAAAGTATCAACTTTAAAATGATCCTGCTATATTTGGTCAAACATTTAATTAACACACCCCTAATGTGATGATGCAGCTCCTCTTTGGGGAGTCTGTGATGTTAGGTGGCATTGATGATGGGACTCTTCACAACTTCCAGGTTTGCATCAATCTGTAGCGCAGTCAACTCTTTGTGATCATATGTTTTGTTAAGAACTCGCAGTAGTAAGCTGTTACCAACACGGTTGAATATTTCACTGCATGTCTCCTTAAAATAAAGTCATCATTCTTCATGTAATTGTCATAGTAATCAAGCAATGTTAGGTCTGCAGTAGTATACATCACATAGGAGACTCAGAGACTGCTGTACATATATCACATAGGTGACAAAGATTGCCGAATACATTACATAGAAGACACCGACACTGCTGTATATACATCATATAGGAAACATTGAAACTGCTGTATATGCATAACATCGGAAACACTGAGACTGCGAAATATGCATCACATAGGAGACATTGTGACTGCTGTATACATTACATAGGAGTCACTGCAACGGCAGCATTCATCATAGAAATGATCAGGATAAGCACACAGAGCAGACAAACTCCACATACAAATAATATCTTGACACTGGCACTGGACATAGTCAGGACGTAATTCAGAAGTGCGTGCACCACGGCGTTCAGTAGTGAATGATGTGTGCAGTCTAGGGAAGAATTAAAAGGCTGCGGCCAGACAAACTGGGCTGGTTACCCAAGCACTGTGGCTGACGGTAATCTGGCCAAAGGCTGGAACAAATTATATCACAGGCTGTAAATGGCCTCTGGTTTGTACTTTCCCCACCCATGACCAAGGGGATCGGTTCAACACCAGTGCAGAGCTTGCTCTGAAATGGCATCAGACAGGTTTTAGTGCAGCTGCACGCACAGTGGGACAAACACTTTCAGAGGCTGGCATAATTTAAAGAAGGGAATCAAAGAAGCCAATTCTCTCCATGTAAAACATCAAGGACAAACTGATATTCTGCTGGAAATATGAGGATTTAACTTGGACATCCGGAAAATGATTATCTAGATAAGAAAAGGTGAGAGCAACCATGAGTCCTATGTCTGTGAACAGTACAGGTTCTTGAGAGCATTCATGTGTGGAGGCTTTTCACCCATGGAGGGGGCTCATTCACAATTTGCCTAGGATCACTGCCTTGAATAAAGAATGGGATCTAAACCTCCTTCAAGAGCAATTTCTGCCCACCACCCAGGAGCAATGTGATGATGAAAAAACTTTTCCAGAATGGTGGATACCAAGTCACAAGGCAAAAGTGATTACTAAGTGGCTCGGTGAACAAAACATAAAAATTTTGGATCCATGGGTGGAAACTCCCCAGATCTCAATTTCATTGAGAACCTGTGGCAAATCCTCAGAAAGTGGTAGGACAAAAAAAACAGAAAGCACCGATTAGATGGGCAGTCATCAGGATTTGGCCCAGAAGCTGATCTATCCAGCTGCCAGGGCGAAGGGCAGAAGTCTGGAAAAATAAGGGTCAACACTGAAAATATCGAGTCTTTTTATAAACTTGATGTACTTCTCAACAAATGTATAATTAGGCTATGTTCACACTAGGCATTTTTCAGCTTTTTATGCAAATTTTGAGCTGCGTTTTACAGTACCAGCAAACTCTGAGATTTCAGAAATCTCATACACACAGCTTGGTTATTTATTTTGTCCTCAGTATTTTGTACCTTTTCTTGGGTTTTGCAGAACAGAGCATGTCACTTCTTTCAGTGTTTTTTCAGCGTTTTCAACCATTGAAAGTAATGGGTGGTGAAAAAAATGATGCAAAAAATGCAGGTATCAGCTTTTGCTGCGTTTTTGACACAAAACCTGATGAAGTACAATATGATTTTTTCTTTGCACTACAGTTTATCAGCATGCACAAGAGACAAATGTAGCATGGCAAAAACGCAGCAAAAAACGCCACAAAGACCAAGCAAAACCTACTTTTTGGGGAAAGTTTCTGCCAAGAGAGCTTGTTTTGCTGCAGAAAAAAAAAGGTGAAAAAACCGCCTAGTGTGAATGTCACGGGGTCCTTCTCCGATACCACACAACAGAGCGAGGGAAGTGTGAACAATCCCAAGACCTTTATTACAGGCAAAATTAGAAGGTCCATAAACAATCCACCACACTGAGGATACAATAGTCCAGAACAAGAATGCAGTCCAGTAACAGGATAAAATGTCCAGGGAGATGAGATTCCAAAACTCTAGCAACAGAGGATAAAATGGGTCCTTCTCTCTGAGGTGCAGTCTTCACACGATCCTCTCCACACAGGAACTGATTTGCCCAGCTCCTGTCCTCCCCCGCCCCCTCATTATCTCCAGGGGTAGTCAGATAGGTTGGGGCGGTTTGCAGGCCTCCCAGAGGAGACAACGGAGCCTTGGGGATTAAGGAACTACAAGGGGTCATCAAGAAACAGATAGAGTCAGGCTATAGACATACAAGGCAACAAGAAAAACACTATGAAAATCAGTAAAATAGCAATATACACAAAATGATATCCACATAGCATATCACACCATCACAACCTCTCCCCCCCATAATAAGTGAGCACGCTATGAGGTCTACACAGACCTCTGGCCTGCTCACTTTTGTCCACATTACTCAATCGTTTATAGTTCCTTGTACAGTGGCAGGGGTTGCAATAATTATAAGCACTTGCTGTCCTTCCATAAATTCCCGGGTCCTGGCGTTACGGTCATACCAGGTTTCTTGACTGGAATGGGCCATTTGCTGTTGATCATTAGCCAAGGTAGCTAGCTGGGCGAGACGGTCTCTGAACTCTAGAACGTAGAGAATGATGGGCATTCCGGTATCTGAGATATCTCCCTCCAATTGTTCTTTCAGAAGAGTGAGAGGCCCACGGACCTTCTGGCTAAACAGATTGCTCCCCAGTGAGGTCCGGATGTCGTGGTGCTTGAAGGGCCTGTAGTTGAGTGGCTGCTCCCACAAAATAACACTGTAACTCCCCAATGTCGTTCCCAAGGAGGATATCTGCAGGAAGTCCTCCCATAACTCCAATCCAGCACAGTTTTTCTCTAAAACCATAATCCAAACGCACCAAAGCTTGCTGTATATATTTGCGGACACCCCCCCCCGCCAAGACAATGGGAATTCCTGCACCCTGGTGAATTGCCTCGGGTCGAACCACACGAGGGTCAGCGATAGTCAGAAATGCCCCTGTGTCTCTAAATCCTGACACTTTGTATTCGTCAATTAAGACATCCTGCAGGTGGCGTTGCCGTTGCTCTGGGTAGCCAAAGGACAAAGGCCAGAGTCCGTACACTCCAGGAGGGGTATCTATGGTGCTGTGGTCGGTGGTCCACTCTGGTGGGGGTGGTGGTAGCTCTTCATCAGGCGGTATGGAGTGCACAAGATGCACTGGACGAGGTGGGGCTGCGTGGAGCTCCCTCCAAATCCTTGTGGGACATCCAAACTGCAAATGTCCAGGTTGCCCACACACATAACATCTCTCGGTGATACCCCCAGGTCGTGGTCGGAACTGTTGGGGCCCAGGATTGGGAGGCTTGATAGTCATCGGCTTGCGACTAGGTGGAAGGGCAGATATAATCTGAGGGAGATGGGGCGCGGGAGCAGGCCATGGTTCATTGTCCAGAAGCCTCCTCCATTGCGGCCGGATAGTAAGGGCTTCATTTGTCAGGGCTGCAGCTCTATCCACGGTACACGGCGTGCGCTCACGGACCCATTCCCGTACCTCTGCGGGGCACTTGGCAAGAAATTGTTCTATAAGGACCGCCTGTATAACATCTTCCACAGTAAAGGCGTTTTCTGCTTCCAGCCATCTCCGACATGCCTGAGACATCTAATGTGCATACATCCTAAACGATCCCCTTGTGGTGCATGGGAGGTCTTGGAACTTGGCCCTGTATGAGTCTGGGGTGATAGCATGGTAATCCAGGATAGTCTGCTTTACAATGTTATAATCCTGATTCCGCTGTGCGTCAATGGTTCGGTAAGCCTCCGCCATGCTTCCGTTCAGGAGTCCCACTAACAAACGCATCCAGCTAGAGTGGGGCACCTCCATCACAGCACACTGCTGCTCATAGTCCTTGAAGAACCCCTCCACATCTCCGGAAGCATCATCGAATGGCTTAAAATCTGTCCGGGTGATCCGTACAGGCTCCCAGATCGTTGGGTTTACACTCCACATTGTATTACTACCTCTCTCAAGCTCCATTGCTTCTTTTCCCCGCTGTGCCCGGCGGGCAGCCTCCTCCTTGTACTCCTGAGACACGCCGGGGCCCAGAACTGCCATCTCTTCTTTGTACAACAACACCCACTGGCTTTTCTGGATGGGGATCCCTGTCTCCTTTGCGTGTCCTTCAGACATATGGGAGTAGGTGGTCTGAATAGCACCCACCAGTAGGTCAATTAAGGCTTCTTTAGTCAGTCCCTGGTAGTTCAGGCCCAGGTCTCTGGCTCTCTCCTGTAAACTGGATACAGTCCAATTTCTGTACTCACTCTGTCGGTGGTTCTCCATTGGGTTACGCTCTGTTGATCCCACTGCTGCCACCAATTGTCACGGGGTCCTTCTCCGATACCACACAATCAACAGAGCGAGGGAAGTGTGAACAATCCCAAGACCTTTATTACAGGCAAAATTAGAAGGTCCATAAATAATCCACCACACTGAGGATACAATAGTCCAGAACAAGAATGCAGTCCAGTAACAGGATAAAATGTCCAGGGAGATGAGATTCCAAAACTAGCAACACATAGGATAAAATGGGTCCTTCTCTCTGAGGTGCAGTCTTCACACGATCCTCTCCACACAAGAACTGACTTGCCCAGCTCCTGTCCTCCCCCGCCCCCTCTTTATCTCCAGGGGTAGTCAGACAGGTTGGGGCGGTTTGCAGGCCTCCCAGAGGAGACAATGGAGCCTTGGGGATTAAGGAACTACAGGGGGTCATCAAGAGACAGATACAGTCAGGCTATAGACATACAAGGCAACAAGAAAAACACTATGAAAATCAGTGAAATAGAAATATACACAAAATGATATCCATATAGCATATCACAACCAACATAGCCTTATGTTTCAAAACTTGATGTACGTAGCTCAAGCCTGTAAGAGGGGCCACACCGGGGATTTTTCTGCCTCTGTGATACAAGTGAAGAAGCCCTTCTTAGCAAGCCAAGCAACCATCAAAGACTGTTATAGCAATGAAATTAGTGATCAGCAGGACACTGAGCAGAGATGGAAGGTATACACAGAGGAACTATATGCTAGCACAAGCAGTGACCATCGTGAGGAGCGTGGAGGCAAAGAGGAACCAGAACCAGACCTATTGGAAAGTCAAGTGGATTGAGCTTTGAGGCAGTTGCCAAAAAAACAAAGCTTTTGATGTTGATGTCATCTCTGCAGAGCTGCTCAATCCAGTCCTGAGAGCCGCACTGACAGCACTATGTCAGAAAATCTGAAAGATCTACACATGGTCAAAGGACCGGAAAAGAATCAGCATTTATCCCGCTGCTGAAGAAAAGCAACATCAGGGACTGCACCAACTATAGAACAATCGCCCTGATTCCCCATCCCCGCAATTTGCTTCTAAGGGTTATTCAGAAGCGCTTGGGGAACATCCTTGATAGAGAACTTCCTGATGCCCAGGCTGGATTCTGTAAGGATAAAGGGACATGATCACATCGCAAAGCTGAGATGGATAATAGAAAAGATGAGAGAGCACCAGAAGACGCTCTACCTGCACCTCACTGATTATACCAAGGATTGTCACTGTGTTGAGTATAAGCTTTGGGAAGCACTGAGTGAGGTAGGAGCCGGCGCACTTTTTTAGCTTCATCTTGTCACTCTACGATGATGAAGAAGCCACAGTGCGAACCAGGTATGGAAATAATGAATGGATCAAGATCAAAAAGCGCATAAGACAAGGAGGCGTCCTCTCCCTTTCTTTTCAACCTGTATGTGGAAGTAATCATAAGGAACCTGGACTTTGCTGATGGCTTTTCTGCCCATTTTCACCTCAACACTTGAATCATCTATGTGATATGTGCAGATGATAGAACTATGCTGACAGAGAGAAAGAAGCACTTAAAGCTTTTGATGTTAAATGTAGAAAGTGAGAAAATGCGACTTAACTGAACATCAAGAAAACCCAAAAATGTAGAAATTAAAGTGGTCGACTGCTTCATTTTTGTGTGTCCATCATTAATCGCAGTGGCGGAATGACAGCAGAGATTAAGTGTCAGATAGCACTGGGGCGCACAACCATGGACCAAAGGTGGAAGTGCTAGTACATCGCAATCATTGTCACACAAAGACTGATCACTGCAATTGTGTTCCCAGATGAGACATGGCTGTGAGATGAAAAGAGAAGATTGAAAATAATTTAACCATAGTAACATAATAAACTAGGGTGCGTCCTGTAATTAGCGTCACAGGGGTCTACATACTTTTAATAAGTCAATCTGCCTATTTATTGGGTGAAAAGTAATCGCTTTGCTGTTTGGTATCATGGACTAAAGAAAGCTACGGAAAGAGTTGTCTCAGGAGAGAAAGAAAAATATAGATGAACATGTTAAAAGTAAAGACTATAATTACTGCAGCTGCACATATTCAGAAGTGTAAGGTCTATGGGACTATAGCCAACCCCTATGGATGGCGGTAAGAAAAATTGATGAGAAATTGAAGAGGTGTGTAATACATATACAAATAGTAACCAAAAAGCCCAAAACAACTTCCAAAGAGACTAGAGGTGAACTCCAAGATTAAGATACATCAGTGCAGATTGCACCATCCGTCGCTGTCTTGGCTAAAGTGGACGTCATGGATGACTACCAAGTAGGAAACCATTGTTGCCACAAAGATCCCTGTAAAATGTCCTTTGGACAGAGGAGACAAAACTGGAGCTTTTTGGCATCACATCAGCTGTATGTTCACATGAAGCATAGAAAGAAAAGGACATTGTACCTACGGTGAGACATGGAGGAGGCTTGGTTAGGTTTCTGGGTGGCTTTGCTGCTTCTTGCACAGGGGGTCTTACGAATTTGTGCAGGGTACAATGAAATCTCAAGACTATCGAGGGATTCTGGAGTGAAATGTGCTGCCCAGTGTCAGAAACCTTGGTCTAAGTGGCAGCTCATGGGTCCTTCAACAGGATAATGACCCAAATCACAGAGCTAAAAACATCCAAGAATGGCTGAGCGCAAAGCATCGGACTCGTTCTCTTGTGGATTCTATGAGCCCTGATCTAAACCCTATTGGACATTTGTGGAAGGAGCTGAGATCTGATGTCTGGAGAAGACGGCTTCACACCTGAGATACCAGGAGCAGTCTGTTCACAAGAAGTCGTCAAAATCCCTGTGCACGTTGGCAGAAATCTCCTTGAGAGTCACAGAAATCGTTTGTCTGCAGTGATTGCCTCAAAAGCTTGTGCAGCAAAATATTAAGTCAAGGGAACCATCATTTTTGTCCCAGCCATTTTTATTAGGTTTTTTTTTTTTTACATTTTCGACCACAATTCAAAAGCAAAAAACAAAGTCTGATTCTCGTTAGTTGATATTCAGTAAATTAAACTTGAAAATTACTTTTGTCAGTTTCATGTTATTTCAGTGACCATTGCGGGATTTTGTTACTTTAGCAGAAGGTACCAACAATGTCGTCCATGTCTGTATTATACCCTCTTGTTTCTTTCTGATTGGCTGTGTTATATCTTAGGGTTGGGGGCTCCTCACTTTTCTCCTTGGTCTGTGGTTGCTCTTCCATATGTTATTTGTAGGGGCTCCTGACTGTATATCGTCTCCCCTCATCTCTCCCCCATTACACTATATTATTATTATATGTCACCAATGATAATGGCGTCTTCAGGTTTCTCTTCCTAATTCCATCTTCTCTGCTTATTTCAGGAAGAAAAGCCGGATACAAGGAGACCGGCAGTGAGTATTCTGCACATGTGGCTCTGATGGGAGGTTTTGGCAGATTTGCTGTAAGGCCACAGCCGGCATTAAGGAAACACATGGACGTCTTGTGTCCCCAGAGGGAGCGCTGATCTTACAGAGCGACTCTCCATTCTGGATCATAGAGGACAGAGACCCAAGTGGACGACCCCGTCTATTCCATACACCATAATTACACCAGAGTGGTGCAGGATCAAAAACACATGGCTGCTTTATTTCAAACACAGCACCGTCCCCGTCCACAGGTTGTATGTGATGGATCGGAGCTCAGCCCTATTCACTACAATGGAGCTGCAATACCAGACACGACCTGTGGACAGGGGCGGCGCTGAGATAGGAGGGAAGCAGACAAGTCTTACTAATCCTGTACTTCTCCCTTTTAGGTTTACAGTAAAGAGAGTCTGCCCCCAAAAACTCACATTAAACCTTTTATACCTTCTTTGGGGGGGGTTAGACTGCTCACCTATGGTATGTGTATTGGGGTATGTTGAAGATCTAACGACAGATGAGTATGGCAAAATAGCGGTGGCTAGATTGCTATATATGTTTAGAAAGTTGATAGCACAGCACTGGTTGGATGATCAGACGCCCTCCATTCCGGAATATATTAGTAAGGTGAACTGGGTGATTAACATGGAAAAAGCAATTTACTTGAAGAGAGGCTGTATCGGAAAATTTGAAAAGCTTTGGGCATTATGGATAGACAGCTCGGGCCTTGCATCCAGAGAGTTACAGAGATTCCGATTAGGTCTTATTTGAGTGTACCTTTACTGAATTGAAGAGAAGTCTTGTCTATATGTAGCACATTTGGAGCCTCTCTTGTATTTCTAATTATTCTTATTCAAGGAGACGTAACATTGACGCTATATAATAATAATATGTTTATTTTTGTTAAGTTGGGGGGACAATTCAATTCAGGGGGGAGGGGGGTGGGGTAAGGGGACTACGTTCCCCTGGGTTGTTATACCTGTTTTGTTGGAAAATGTTCAAATAAAAAATATCTGATTTAAAAAAACCTTTTATACCTTCATATAGGGGACTTAGCCTCCATAAAAAACTTGTAGACTAGATTTTACTTCTTTTGTTTTATATAAAGACAATTTCATTAGATATATAAATGGAGGATCCTCGGTGCACCCATGGAATGGCCAAGGGCTCAGTGCACTATTCCGCCCCTGTAATTACAATCCTCCGCATCTCCACTTATATCTATTAACATCACTCGCTTTGGAGCGTGCCTGACCTGAATTCCCAGCTCTGCACACACTGACACTGCAGGGGCCAAGAGCACACACAGTGTCAGTGTGTTCGGGTGCATTCTGATCTCTATCCTATCTATTAAAAACACATGTAAAATGCACAAATGTGAACACGTCGGTCAGACAATGCTCACACCACCCATTAGCTAAGATATAACAAGAGAACATAGAATGGCAGATTTGCAAAAATTTGCAAAAATTCTCTGCAGCCAAAAATATGGCAGTAATCAGCAAGTGCTGAATAACAAATACAGGGTATTTATTCGATACTTTTTTTTGCAAAAAAATGTATACTAAGCTGCCTCACCAACGTCAAGGTAACCCGTGTCGAAGCAGTCCCTATCTAATGTATTTAATATCTGAACAGTGTCTTGACATGAACAGGATTCAGACAGGCTGCTCCACAGTATGGGCTTATGGGCTGAGACAGCTCTTTTGTGCACATCACACAGGAGAGGGGTGGGGTCTCCCAAACCATGCTAAGCAAGGAGAAAATGGATTAAAAACACGTGAAATGCACAAATGTGAACACGTCGGTCAGACAATGCTCACACCACCCATTAACTAAGATATAAAAAGAGAACATAGAATGGCAGATTTGCAAAAATTCTCTGCAGCCAAAAATATGGCAGTAATCAGCAAGTGCTGAATAACAAATACAGGGTATTTAGTCGATACGTTTTTTTGCAAAAAAAAGAGCTGTCTCAGACAATAAGCCCATACTGTGGAGCAGCCTGTCTGAATCCTGTTCATGTCAAGACACTGTTCAGATGTTCAGGTATTAAATACATTAGATAGGGACTGCTTCGACACGGGTTACCTTGACGTTGGTGAGGCAGCTTAGTATACATTTTTTTGCAAAAAACGTATCGACTAAATACCCTGTATTTGTTATTCAGCACTTGCTGATTACTGCCATATATTTGGCTGCAGAGATTTTTTGCAAATTTTTGCAAATCTGCCATTCTATGTTCTCTTGTTATATCTCTATCCTATCTGCAGCGCCTGCTCATAGGATCACACGGTAGTGGGCGGCCAATGCTGACAGGAGAGGAGAGCGCTCTCACACTGTATCTGCCAGCACTCACTCGGCTCCTGCAGTGTCAGTGTGCACACCTCATCTACCTCTCCGGTCAGCATCGGCTTCCTGCTACTGTGTGATCCTGTATGCAGCGAGCGGCGGCTACATACAGTAGAGCAGGGGTCCTCAAACTTTTTAAACAGGAGGCCAGATCACGGTCCCTCGGACCATTGGTGGGCCGAAATATAGTTTAAAAAAAAATTATGAACAGATTCCTATGCACACTGCACATATCTTATTTTGAAGTAATAAAACAAAATAGGAACAAATATAATATTTAAAATGAAGAAGTGAAGTTAAATCATCAAACTTACCAATTTTTTAGCTTCTTCGAATATCCTACACTTCGAGTCCATTTTTTCACTTTCTTGATATAATTGTTTCCTAGGGATTCAAAATTGCTATTAGTAAAATACCAACATATATACAGCGCTACAAAAACAATATACCAGCAATAAAATTGCCCACACAGAGACATAGACTGCACTGGCCATTAATACAGCCTGACCAGTGCTCATCAATGTAGCCTGATCAGTGCCCATCAATGCAGCCTGATCAGTGCCCATCAGTGCAGCCTGATCAGTGCCCATCAATGCAGCCTGATCAGTGCCCATCAGTGCAGCCTGATCAGTGCCCATCAATGCAGCCTGATCAGTGCCCATCAATGCAGCCTGATCAGTCAGTGCCCATCAATGCAGCCTGATCAGTCAGTGCCCATCAATGCAGCCTGATCAGTGCCCATCAATGCAGCCTGATCAGTGCCCATCAATGCAGCCTGATCAGTGCCCATCAATGCAGCCTGATCAGTGCCCATCAATGCAGCCTGATCAGTGTCCATCAATGCAGCCTGATCAGTGTCCATCAATGCAGCCTGATCAGTGTCCATCAATGCAGCCTGATCAGTGCCCATCAATCAGGGCCGGACTGGGACTAAAATTCAGCCCTGGCATTTGAAGTTACACAGGCCCACTAGTCACATGGTGACTATATAATATCTTTGTACACTTGTAGATTACAAGAAGTGAGAGGAGATTAACACGACTATATAACATGTAGTCAGAGCTGTGCCCAGTATTTCAGCTCAGTCCTATTTATTGCTTTTAGGTACAGTACTCCTCCCAAATCTCTGTCCCCTTTTGTACGCACGGTGACAGAATTCCTGGCAGAACTGCTCTTTATTGGGCAACCAGACCCCCTGGTCATAGCCGCCCCTATCATACCTCCCAACTTTTGAAGAAGGGAAAGATGGACAAAGACTGCGGCGCGCATAGCGCAAATTTTGGTCACGTCCAGCCACACCCATTTCACAACTAGTCACACCCATGTCCACACCTAATCGCACCCATTTAGCACTGCTGATCACACTGACTGTGACTGGCACTAAGGAAGAGAGAAAACAGAGAGAGAGAGAAAAAAGAAAACAGAGCGAGAAAGAAAGGGGAAAGAAAGAAAGAACAGTGAGAGACAGAGAAAGAACAGAGAGAGAAAGAAAGAAGTAAAGAAAAGAAAGAAAGAACAGAGAGAAAGAGAGGAAAGAAAAAGAAAGAAAGAGGGGAAGAAAGAACAGAGAGAGAAAAAAGAAAGAACAGAGAGAGAAAAAAAGAAAGAACAGAGAAAGAAAGAACAGAGAGAGAAAGAAAGAACAGAGAGAAAGAAAATGAGGGAAAGACAGAACAGAGAGAGACAAAGAAAGAACAGAGAAAGAAAGAAAAAGAGAGAAAGAAATAAAGAAAGATTCTACAAAGATACTATAGCAGCCCGGCTCCCATTGTAGTGCCCACCTGAGCCTCCCGGTGCAGGACCTATCATGATCCGCTCACATGGCCGACATCCCCGATTCCAAGGCGATCCTGCTGTCTGCGCTGTCGGAGGAGGACACGGTGATGGATCTGAAGCATTCCTGGTTCCGTCACAATCTCCTCAAGAAATTCTCATTTCCGGTCAGCTTCCAGCACATCACTTCAGGTGGAATGTCATGTGTGTGTTTTAAAATGCTCCTCGGGGCTCCGCCGTGTACTCCTGTGTCCGTGGGAAAAGCCCGCTTTGTATGCTTTGTACACACTTGGCTCCGCTCCGTACATCCCGTACACATATGGCTCCACTCCATACACACACGGCTCCACTCTGTCCACCTCGTACACGCGTGGCTCCTCTCCGTACATCTCGTACACATCCTGCTCCGCTCCGTACACACACACGGCTCCTCTCCGTACACCTCGTACACACGGCTCCGCTCCGTACACCTCGTACACACACACGGCACCGCTCCGTACACCTCATACACACGGCTCCGCTCCGTACACCTCGTACACACACGGCTCCGCTCCGTACACCTCGTACACACGGCTCCTCTCCGTACACCTCGTACACACACGGCTCCGCTCCGTACACCTCGTACACACGGCTCTGGGGCGTGGCGGCTTATCTCCCTGCAGTGCGGGAGGAACTTGGAAACTATCACCGCATGCCCGCAGAGGGCCGGCGGCAGAAGCAACAGTGGCCGCAGCAGCTGGCAAGCGGCCAGATGATTGGGCGCTGCCGCCCGCGGCCCACGTGACAGCGGCCCAGCGGGAAAATGCCCGGTTGGTTATATTGCCAATCCGGGCCTGCCATCAATGCAGCCTGATCAGTGCCCATCAATGCAGCCTGATCAGTGCCCAGTAGCACAGGTCCCCAATAGGCAGGTAAATGTCCCCAATAGGACCCGGCGTTAAAAAAAAAAAAAAAACAGTACTCACCTATGTCCCCGGCTGCTCTGAAGAGGCGCCCGCTCGTCTTCTTCAGGCACAGGCGGCGTGACGTCATCAGGCCGGGCCGTGTGTGCTGTGCTGCATACGGAGGGCTGTGCAACGCCTTTCCTCGGCACCTCGTCCCGCCCGCGATTACAGGGCCCGCTGGCATTGAACTGCAGTTAAATGTTGGCTGGGCCCAGGGGCCGGATAAAAGTCCTTGGTGGGCTGCATGTGGCCTGCAGGCCGTTGTTTGAGGACCCCTGCAGTAGAGGGATCAGAACGCAGTTGCGCACACTGACACTGTGTGTGCTTTCCACCCCTGCAGTGTCAGTGCGTGCAGGGCTGAGGATTGTAATAGAGGGGACGGTACGGTGTCCTGAGCTCTTGGCCACACCAGTGGTGCACTGAGGTCCCTTCATTTACATATCTAGTAAAACAGATTTATATGAAATGAAAAAAGTAAAATCTATAGCATGGGTCTTATTTTATAGGGGCTAAATCTCCTATATGAATGTATCAATGGGTCAATTAGAATTTTGTGGATGACAGACTCTCTTTAAAAGAAATCTGTCATTAAGTTTTTGCTATTCCATCTGAGTGCAGCATAATATAGGCAGAGACCCTGATTCCCACTTACCAGGCTGCATGTTGTCATTTCGATAACATTACTATTTTATACGTTGCAAATCTAGCAGTTCTCTGCATGCTGAGCTTTATATAATTCTGCCCACACCACTGATTGGCAACTTTCTGCCTATGCACAGGGTACATGAAACGCTGCCAATCAATACAGAGTAATACAGAGCTAGTGATAATCTGAGAAAAGAGGGATTTTATCAAAACTACAGCAAGCAGCGCAGTAAGGCTACTTTCACACATCAGTTTTTTGCCGTCAGGCAGGATCCGGCTTTTTTTAGAAAAAACGGATCCGGCATAAATTTTGGAGAACTGTAGAAACGGATCAGTTTTTTTGCTGGATCCGTCTCTGTTCCTGGAGGCTGGCCAATTGGATCTGAGCATGCGCAGACTTAAAAAAACCGGATCCGGTGGCTGGATCCGTCTTTTTCTGGATCCGGCGCATTCCGGCGCCCATAGACTTTCATTGTAGCAAAAAGCTGGAAGCGCCGGATCCGGCGCTTCCGGCTTTTTCGCCGGAGACAAAAAACGTTACAGTAGACGTTTTTTCAAGACGCCGGAATGAGACAAGTTGCCGGATCCGGCAAAAAACGGATGAAACGCAATGCCATCCGGCACGATCCGGCGCTAATGCAAGTCAATGGGGAAAAACCGGATCCGGCATTGCATTTTGCCGGATCCGGTTTTACAAAAAAAAGCCGGATCGCGCCTGAAGGCAAAAAACTGATGTGTGAAAGAGGCCTAAGTGACACAGCGCTGGAATCAGGGTCTCTGTCTTATGCTGCTATCAGATTAGGTGGCAAAACCCTGGTAGCAGATTTCTATTAAAGTGGAACAAGGAGATAAAGTGCTGGGATTGCACTCGCTCTGGTCCCAGAAGATGCAGTGAGAGCTTCATATGCTGCGGACGGCACGGACACAACTTCTGTCCCAGCGCCATCACAGTGACTTATACAGCTCTGGCAAAAATTAAGAGACCACTGCAAAATGTTAATTTTGTCTGATTTTTCTCTTTATATTTTTGAGTAAAATGTAAATTGCTCTTTTATTCTATAAACTACTGACAACATGTCTCCGAATTTCCAAACACTAAATTTTGTGTTTATTTTGAGAAAATGAGAAATGTTCAAAATAACAAAAAATGCAGAGTGCTTGCAGACCTCAAATAATGCTAAGAAAACAAGATCATAATCATTTAGAAACAACAATATTACTGTTTTAACTCAGGAAGAGTTCAGAAATCAATATTTTGTGGAATAACCATGATTTTTAATCACATCTTTAATGCGTCTTGGCTGCTTTCCACCAGTCTCTCACACTGCTTTTGGGTGACCTTATGCCACTCCTGGTACAAAAATTGAAGCAGTTCTTCTTTGTTTGATGGCTTGTGACGATCCATCTTCCTCTTGATTACATTTCAGAGGTTTTCATTGGGGTTCAGGTCTGGAGATTGGGCTGGCCATGACAGGGATTTGATGTGGTGGTCCTTCATCCACACATTGATTGACCTAGCTGTGTGGCATGGCGCATTGTCCTGCTGGGAAAACCAGTCCTCAGAGTTGGAGAACATTGCCTGAGCAGAAGGAATCAACTGTTTTTCCAGGATAACCTTGTATGCGGCTTGATTCTTACGTCCTTCACAAAGATTAACCTGCCCAATTCTAGCCTTACTGAAGCATCCCCAGATTATCACCGATCCTCCACCAAATTTCACAGTGGGTTCAAGACACTGTGGCTTGTACACCTCTCCAGGTCTCCGTCTAACCATTAGATGGCCAGGTGTTGGGCAAAGCTAAAAATTAGACTCATCAGAGAAGATTACCTTACTCCAGTCCTCTATGGTCCAATCCTTATGGTCTTTGGCAAACTTCAGCCTGGCTCTCCTTTGCTTCTCATTGATGAAAGGCTTTTATCTAGTTTTACATGACTTGAGCCTTGCCTCTAGGAGCCTGTTACGAACTGTTCTTGCCATGGACTTCATGCCAGCTGCCATTTCTTTTGTAGGTCACTTGATGTCATCCTGCGGTTGCTGAGTGACATTTGAATAAGATGACGGTCATCCCGGTCAGTGGAGAGTCGTTTTCACCCTCTACCAGTCTGTAACTTTGTTGTACTCAATATGTCCGGCGTGACCTTGTTGTAATGGACAGCCGTCTTAGAAATTTGTAAGGATGGAGGCAACATGACGCTCACTGTATCCCACTGCTAGTAAAGCCAGAATTGAGCCCTTCTTTTCCTCACTCAAGAATTTACTGTTCAACTCTTTGGCATGGTTAAAAGTTACTATTTTTTCATTCCTATTACTTTTGGGATATTACTAGCAGTTGTTTTGCCATCCAGCTTGTCCTATTAAAAAAGGATTGTGAACACCACAGCAGGCTTTTTTATACTTTCCTTTGTTAAATGAGATTTAGTTCAGGTGATCACCTAATCAGAAGCTCATTAAGTAGAATGAGGTGTACTCTGGTTGGAATTCAACTGACAATGGAATGGAACGGCTGTTAGATATGGAGAGAAGCTGATTTTTGTAAATCTGTGCAGTGGTCTCTTAATTTTTGCCAGAGCTGTATGTACGTCCTGATGTAGCAAGTTACACCCCATGAGGACAGACACAGGCGCCATTCTGTGTTAATCGCTGTCTAAAAAGAAAACCAGACACATTTTCTGGAGACTGAAAACTGCTGCACATGAATGAAGAAAAACAAAAAAAAACAGTAAAGAGAAGGTTTCCAGTGTTTCTCCACCTTCTACTCACATTTCATCTGTGACATCTTATAAAACTGAGATTTTGCTATAAATCATTTCCTATTTTCACAGCTTCGGACACATCCTCCGACTCCAATAATCCGGCCAACGCCTAATGGTGAGTGGTGATGTCTTCTGTAAATGCTGCCGCCGTGCAATGAGGGGAGAATTAGGAGAAACTTACTGGGGGAAAGAGGAAAGTGGGGAGGAGGGAAGGGATTGTAAAGGGATTGCGAGGAAGAAAGGTGAGATTCGTCTTTTTCCATATACAGTATATATTGATCATTATGTGATCGTCACTTAAAGAAGGAGAATATAAATGCTGTATATTCCCGGTACATGGACGGTGCAGACTGGGGGAGCAGACAGATTCCTTTACAGCTGGTCATACACTAAAAATGGAGAAAGGAAAGAAAAAGAATAAAAAATTGCAAAAACAATTAGTGCAGAAGAAGGTTCTCTATTACAGCCTGGGAGAGAGGCTGTCAGTAATAATCTTCAATTCTTCCCTTCTCTATCGAGTTTATAAAGAATCTATCATTGGGATTTTCTGTCTTATCTGAGAGCAGCATAAAGTAGGTGCAGAGACCCTAATTCTAGAACTGGGTCACTTACTGGGCTTCTTGCTGTAGTTTGATAACACGCTGTTTTATCTGCTGCAGCTTTGCTAGTCTTCTCAGTGATGAGTTTCTGCTCTGTAGTCCTATATATTTAGTAGCTTAGTCTATCCCCTCCATACAGCACTGATTTTCAGCTTTCTACGGGCCATAAGCTGTCAGTCAGTGTTGCGTTGAAAAACAATAAAGGTAGCACCATGATTTACCAAGAATGATTAGTCTAGAACATTGAAACTGCATTACTGCCATAGAAAATGGGTCAAAGAGTGCTATATAGTGTATATGAAAAATTGCTATTAAAAATACAGTAAAAAAGAAGGTACTTAGCCCATAGATTGGCCAATATATGTGAGCCCAAATACCACATCAAGGCGTCCTTCAAACGTTGGGTCCCTGTTCTGATATGTCACCTCTCCTGGGCAAAAAGCCTACAATTCATGGGGCAGGAACAGACCAGCTATTTAAAATAAACTGTGGCCGATGAGAGTGGGAATGTCCAAAAAGGGTTTGATACAAATAGTGAAAAAGACCAGCACATGCAAAGCTAGTGTGAACAGGTGTCAACCAAAAAATCATATAACTTGAAAAACAATAAAGGTTGCACCATGATTTACCAAGAATGATTAGTCTAGAACATTGAAACTGCATTACTGCCATAGCAAATGTAAAAAAAAGGAAAAAAGCGCTATATAATGTACAAATGAAACATTTATATGCGAATTTGCTATGAAAAATACAGTAAAAAAGAAGGTACTAAGCGCATAGATTGGCCAATATATGTGAGCCCAACTGCCAAGCCAAGGCGTCTTTCAAAAGTTGGGTCACCTCTAGTGATGAGCGAGTATGCTTTGGAAGTGCTCAGAGATTTAGTTTCTGTTGCCGCAGCTGCATGATTTGCGGCTACTTGACAGCCTGAATACATGTGGGAATTCCCTAACAAACAGTCAATCTCCACATGTATCCAGGCTGTCAAGTAGCCGCAAATCATGCAGCTGCGGCAACAGAAACTAAATCTCCGAGCACTTCCAAACCCGAGCAAGGACATTATTAGACCGGTGTAATGACCTCTAATGGGAACGGTTTGTACTTTTTGTCATTACAGAGCCGGACGAGAGACGTCTTCTGCCTCCATCCTTGTGGACCGAAGAATCTCACCTTTTTTCTGTCATTACTTCATTGTGTGTGATTGTACAGGAACCGGCCGTATGCAATAATCTGATTATTATTAAGTCTAATCCCGAAATAAAATGAGCGCTCATAAAAAACAAGCACAAAGCAGAATTGTGAGGCCTCCGGCTGGGTCCTGGTGATGGAGGTCACATTTTCTCGGAAGCTTTTGGGTGAAGTCTTTACATATTTGTGTCTCTTACACAGTTATTCTCATTAATGGCGCATTATACTGGGGGCGGGATCGCTGCATATAACATTATGTCGCTTTATTTCATGCTTTTTACATTCGTTATAACATTTTCTGTGAGGATTTGGGTTTCATTTTATTGTAGCTTCAGTTTTGTTCTGATTTTATTGATATTTTTCTATTTATATGATTAAATATCAGTACAGGAGACATCGGTGCACAGAGCAAATGTTGTATTATACCGGAGGGGTCATTATACGTTCTTACATGTTACACTGGGAAATGTCTGCTGGTAACAGATTAACCCCTTTCTGACATGAGACGTACTATCCCGTCCATGGGACCCGGGCCCCTATGCCCATGGACGGGATAGTGCGTCTACCGCGATCAGCGGCGCCCACGTGGTGAGCGCCGCTGATCGCGGCCGGGTGTCAGCTAATTATCATAGCTGACACCCGGCACAATGTGACAGGGGCGGTCACGGACCGCCCCTGACACGTTAACCCCTTGCACACCGCGATCAAACATGATCACGGTGTACCGGGGGGGGTTAAAGGGAAGCATCGGCAGGGAGGGGGCTCCCTCCGTGCTTCCCTGAGCCCCCCACGGCAGCGCAATGTGCAGCGCTGCTGCGGGGATCTCTTTCCCTACAGGCCCCCGAATCCAAGATGGCGACGGGGGCCTGTAGGGAGCTGACTTCCTCACAGGCATGAGGAAGTCTGCAGCACTGCCTGTGACAGATTGCTGATCTGTCACAGTGATCTGTGATGTGACAGATCAGCGATCTGTCATAGGACAGTGATGTCCCACCTGGGACTATGTAATAAAAAAAAAAAAAAAAAGTGTTAAAATAATTTTTAAAAAATCGCCAAATTAAAAAAAAAAAAAAAAAATATTCCCCAATAAATTCATTTTTTGGAAATAAAAAAAAACCAAACAATAAAAGTACACATATTAGGTATCGCCGCGTCCGTAACGACCTGCCCTATAAAACTGTCCCATTAGTTAACCCCTTTAGCGAACCCCTTAAAAAATAAAAAACGAACCAAAAAATAATGATTTATTATCATACCGCCAAACAAAAAGTGCAATAACGCACGATCAAAAAGATGCATATAAATATCCATGGTACCACTGAAAACGTCATCTTGTCCCGCAAAAAACGAGCCGCCATACAGCATCATCAGCGAAAAAATAAAAAAGTTATAGCTCGCAGAATAAAGCGATACAAAAATAATTATTTTTTATATAAAATAGTTTTCATTGCATAAAACCGACAAAACATAAAAAAACGACATAAATGAGATATCGCTGTAACCGTACTGACCCGAAGAATAAAACCGCTTTATAAATTTTACCGCACGCGGAACGGTGTAAACGCACCCCCCCAAAAGAAATTCATGAAACGCTGGTTTTGTTCATTCAGCGTCCCAAAAATCGGAATAAAAAGCGATCAAAAAATGTCACGTGCCCGAAAATGGTACCAATAAAAAAACGTCAACTCGTCCCGCAAAAAATAAGACCTCACATGACTCGGTGGGTTAAAATACGGAAAAATGATAGCTCTCAATATGTGGTGATGCAAAAACTATTTTTTAAAAAAAAAAACGTCTTTTAGCGTGCGACAGCCGCCAAATATAAAAACCCGCCATAAATAGTAAATCAAACCCCCCGTTATCACCCCCTTAGTTAGGGAAAAATAATAAAATTAAAAGAAAATGTATTTATTTCCATTTTCCCATTAGGGCTAGGGTTAGGGCTAGGGTTAATGCTGAGATTAGGGTTAGGGGTGTGTTGGCGTTAGGGTTGGAGTTAGAATTGGGGGTTTCCACTGTTTGGGCACATCAGGGGCTCTCCAAATGCAACATGGCATCTGATCTCAATTCCAGCCAATTCTGAGTTGAAAAAGTCAAATGGTGCTCCTTCCCCTCCAAGCTCTGCCATGCGTCCAAACAGTGTTCTACCCCCACATGTAGGGTATCAGCCTACTCAGGACAAATTGCAAAACAACTTTTGGGGTCCAATGTCTCCTATTACCCTTTGGAAAATAAAAAATTGGGGGCAAAAATATCATTTTTGTGGAAAAAAAATTTTTTTTTATTTTCAGGCCCGGGCATTATAAACTTCTGTGAAGCCCTTGGGGGTTCAAAGTGCTCACCACACATCTAGATAAGTTCCTTAGGGGGTCTAGTTTCCAAATGGGGTCATTTGTGGCGGGTTTCCACTGTTTAGGTACATTAGGGGCTCTCCAAAGGCAACATGACACCCGCAGACCATTCCATCAAAGTCTGCATTCCAAAACATCACTACTTCCCTTTCGAGCCCCGACATGTGCCCATACAGTAGTTTTCTCCCATATATGGGGTATCAGCGTTCTCAGGACAAATTGGACAACAACTTTTGGGGTCCAATTTCTCCTGGTACCCTTGGGAAAATAAAAAAAATTGGTGACTAAAAGATCATGTTTGTGAAAAAAAATACAAATTTTTTATTTTCACGCCCGGGCGTTATAAACTTCTGTGAAGCACTGGGGGGTTCAAAGTGCTCACCACACATCTAGATATGTTCCTTGGGGGGGTCTAGTTTCCAAAATGGTGTCATTTGTGGGGGGTTTCTACTGTTTTGGTATATCAGGGGCTTTCCAAACGCGACATGGTGTCCCATCTCAATTCCAGCCAAAAACGTCAAATGGCGCTGCTTCCCTTCCGAGCTCTGCCATGCGCCCAAATAGTGGTTTACCCCCACATGTGGGGTATCAGCATACTCAGGACAAATTGCACAATAACTTTTAGGGTCCTGTTACCCTTGGGAAAATAAAAATTGGGGGTGAAAAGATCATTTTTGTGGAAAAAATATGATTTTTTCATTGTACCGCTGTACGTTATAAACTTCTGTGAAGCCCTTGTGGGTTCAAAGTTCTCTCCACATATCTAGATAAGTTCCTTGGGGGGGGTCTAGTTTCCAAAATGGGGTCACTTGTGGGGGGTTTCCACTGTTTAGGTACATCAGGGGCTCTGCAAACGTGATATGGCGTCCGATCTGAATTCAAGCCAATTTTGCATTGAAAAAGTCGAACGGCGCTCCTTCCCTTCTGAGCTCTGCCATGCGCCGAAACAGTGGTTCCCCCCCACATATCAAGTATCAGCGTACTCAGGACAAATTGCACAATAACTTTTGCAGTCCAATTTCTCCTGTTACCCTTGGTAAAATAAAAAAATTGAACCTGAAGTATTTTTTTTGTGAAAAAAAGTTAGATGTTCATTTTTTTTTTTAAATATTCAAAAAATTCCTGTGACGCACCTAAAGGGTTAATAAACTTCTTGAATGTGGTTTTGAGCACCTTAAGGGGTGCAGTTTTTAGAATGGTGTCACTTTTGGGTATTTTCTATCATATAGACCCCTCAAAGTGGCTTCAAATGTGATGTGGTCCGTAAAAATAAAATGGTGTTGCAAAAATGAGAAATCGCTGGTCAATTTTTAACCCTTATAACTTCCTAACAAAAAAAAAATTTGGTTCCAAAATTGTGCTGATGTAAAGTAAACATGTGGGAAATGTTACTTATCAAGTTTTTTGTGTGCCGTATCTCTGTGATTTAAGGGCATAAAAGTTCAAAGTTGGAAAATTGCGAATTTTTCAAAATTTTCGTCAAATTTCCGTTTTTTTCACAAATAAACGCAAGTTATTTGAATGAAATTTTACCACTATCATGAAGTACAATATGTCACGAGAAAACAATGTCAGAATCACCGGGATCCATAGAAGCATTCCAGCGTTATGACCTCATTATGGGACAGTGGTCAGAATTGTAAAAATTGGCCCGGTCATTAACGTGCAAACCACCCTTGGGGGTGAAGGGGTTAAAGCATTGTCCTTCATCCTCCTCCTGACTCTCCAGGTCCCATGTAAGGTCTCCTTCACATGCCCGTGTTTGTCATTTCATTCTTTCTTTATCCGTACCGCAAAAACATGGCTGACACACTGATCCAAAACATGGTGACACCGGTACTGATTTCATACGGACGTTTAAAGTGACCTTACAGTAGATACAGAGCTGTGGAGTCAGTAAGCCAATACTCCAACTCCTCAATTTCTATGACACCAACTCTGACTCCAACTTCTCGACTCCGACTCCACAGCCCTGCTTACATGGTGCTGCGGAGCACTCGCCGTTATCAGCTCCGCACTGATCGCTCACCATTATCAGCTCCGCACTGATCGCTCACCATTATCAGCTCCGCACTGATCGCTCACCATTATCAGCTCCGCACTGATCGCTCACCATAAGGCTGTGTGCACATGCTGCGGATTGTGGTGCGGATTCATCCGCGCGGATTTTGTAAAATCCGCAGGTGAAACCGCAGGTCAAAATACCTGCGGTTTTACCTGCGGATTGCTCTGCGGTTTTTCATCTCCTCAATGGAGGAGATGGCAAACCGCAGCAGAATCCGCAGAAAGAATTGACATGTCAATTCTTTCTGCGAATTGAAAACCGCAGATAATCCGTGCGGAAAATTCCGCACCGTCTGCACAGCGGTTTTTGATTCCCATAGGGAATCATGGTACTGTACAACGCAGCAAAAACTGCTGCGGGTCCGCAGCGGCCAAAACCGCTGCGGAACCGCAGCAAAATCCGCAGCGTGTGCACACACCCTTATAAGCTCCGCACTGATCGCTCACCATTATCAGCTCCGCACTGATCGCTCACCATTATCAGCTCCGCACTGATCGCTCACCATTATCAGCTCCGCACTGATCGCTCACCATTATCAGCTCCGCACTGATCGCTCACCATTATCAGCTCCGCACTGATCGCTCGCCATTATCAGCTCCGCACTGATCGCTCACCATTATCAGCTCCGCACTGATCGCTCACCATTATCAGCTCCGCACTGATCGCTCACCATTATCAGCTCCGCACTGATCGCTCGCCATTATCAGCTCTGCACTGATCGCTCGCCATTATCAGCTCCGCACTGATCGCTTGCCATTATCAGCTCCGCACTGATCGCTCACCATTATCAGCTCCGCACTGATCGCTCACCATTATCAGCTCCGCACTGATCGCTTGCCATTATCAGCTCCGCACTGATCGCTCATCAGGGAAATAACGTCGTGAGCATCATGTGATCCCAGAGGGAAAAGGAGGATCAGGGTTGAGTTATTATACGGAGAATGTGAGTTTAATACAAACAGAAAAACTGAGCAGCACATCCCAACTAGATTGAACAGGAGCCAGCTAACACAACAATTAAGAAAATACAAAGCTGCACTCTGGATTGTGGATAATGGTAAATCTAGAAAATTGGAACTGCATTACGGCCATAAAAAATAGGTAAGTGCTATATTATGTATATATGGAATTTTGGAAAATATATACATAATATAGCACTTATCTATTTTCTATGGCAGTAATGCGGTTCCAATTTTCTAGATTTACCATTCTAAACAATCCAGAGTGCAGCTTTGTATTTTCTCATTAGGGATGAGTTTAATACAGATACTAGTGGTGCGACTGTATATCACTAGTGCAACAATAATAATGACCCCTGTATTGTAGTGACCCGATGCACAAACACCGAGAGATCCCGCTCTAACGCCTCCTGCAGATCAGCGTGGACGAGCGCTGTGACTGCGCTGACATGGACCCAGTGATCGTCAAGACTAATCTGCATGTGGCTTCAGAGCTGGGTTTCTCGGCGCTGACACATCGGATCACTACCAGACAGGCGCCATCTTTATTGCTGTACTGGGATCTATACAGCTGGACCACGAGACTCAGCAGTAAAATCGTCCTGACAGGTTCCCTTTAGGAGCAGCTGATCATTTGCCAGAAGTAGAAAGAGCGATAGTAACAAGGATCTATTAAGAAAAATGTTTGTGGATCAGAATATGCTAATTTTATGCTAATGACAGGGCTCCTGATGAATGTGAGGCAATCAGCCCCGAGAGATTATATAACACCACGAAATATCATCCACAATAACAGAAATCAGAAGGAAACATAATCCCCGGATTTTCTGCTCCAGGACTTTTGTTTGTTTGTTTTTTTCTATAAAAATGGGAATAATTATAAATGAATCTTACAGTATTTCCTGATCTCATCATCCAATCTATAAATAAAGGACATTTACACCGATGTCACAGTCGTCTTTTTCTGTTACTTTTATTGTGGAATATAATACAATGTTTCCCATGTTATTATAATTACAAAAAGCTGCAAACTCCGGAATATTAGAAAAGTGCAATTCATTCTACTGGGGACAAGAAACTTACTGGGGAGTTTATCTCCAGAAATATAACACCTTCCGGGCAGTCGCGTTACTTTTTACATAACATTATTCTTCCGTCCGTCCGGTCGTATGAGGACTTTTCTGGGAGTTGTAGTTTTGGATTTCATTTTTCCTTCGCTTAGTGTGGGATAAAGATGAGCCGGGAACTTGTTCTGCAGATCTGTGGGATTGTGGCGATAATGACGGGTTTTTTCTCTCCAGATTTTATTGGGTTTAATAAACTGTTGTCATTTTCTGCCCCCATTACTGTTATGTTCTAATTACTACTGTGCATTTCTGGGGGAAGTTGTAGTGAAGGAACAAGCGGCAATTCTAAGTTTCATTTTTTTTTTTCCTTTACAGAGATTAACGTGTGGGGGAATTGACTTTATAATGAACTAGCTGAAGAGCCCGGCGCTGCCCGGGCATAGTAACTAACTGGTTAGCTATAGCAAATTATAATTATCCTCCATCCCATAGTCCCGTGCCCATATACCCATCATACATCTCCTCCATCCCATAGTCCAGTGCCCATATACCCATCACACATCCTCCATCCCATAGTCAACCATTATGACATAATGAGCGGCGGGGCATGCAACCTATGATGACATCAGCGTCGCCATGGCAACCATTATGACATCATAATGAGGGGCAGGGCTTGATACACACTTTCCCCATTATGTAGATAGGGGCAAAATTGTTTGGTGAATTGGAACGCGCGGGGTTAAAATTTCACCTCACCACATAGCTTAGGACACTCTCGGGGTCCAGACGTGTGACTGTGCCAAATTTTGTGGCTGTAGCTGCGACGGTGCGGATGCCAATCCCGGACATACACACACACACACACATACATACATACATACATACATACACACACTTGAGCTTTATATATTAGTTCAGGGGTCCCCAACCACCGGTCCGCGGCCCAGCACCGGGCCGTTGCGGAGCCATATATATAAGGGAGAGAGAGTGGGAACGGAGCCATATACAGGGGAGGGAGAGTGGGAGCGGAGCCATATATAAGGGAGGGAGAGTGGGAGCGGAGCCATATATATAAGGGAGAGAGAGTGGGAACGGAGCCATATACAGGGGAGGGAGAGTGGGAGCGGAGCCATATATAAGGGAGGGAGAGTGGGAGCGGAGCCGTATATACAGGGGAGGGAGAGAGGGAGCGGAGCCATATATAAGGGAGGGAGAGTGGGAGCGGAGCCGTATATACAGGGGAGGGAGAGTGGGAGCGGAGCCGTATATACAGGGGAGGGAGAGTGGGAGCGGAGCCGTATATACAAGGGAGGGAGAGTGGGAGCGGAGCCATATATACAAGGGAGGGAGAGTGGGAGCGGAGCCATATATATATGAGGGAGAGTGGGAGCGGAGCCATATATACAGGGGAGGGAGAGTGGGAGCGGAGCCGTATATACAGGGGAGGGAGAGTGGGAGCGGAGCCGTATATACAAGGGAGGGAGAGTGGGAGCGGAGCCATATATACAGGGGAGGGAGAGTGGGAGCGGAGCCGTATATACAGGGGAGGGAGAGTGGGAGCGGAGCCGTATATACAGGGGAGGGAGAGTGGGAGCGGAGCCATATATACAGGGGAGGGAGAGAGGGAGCGGAGCCATATATAAGGGAGGGAGAGTGGGAGCGGAGCCGTATATACAGGGGAGGGAGAGTGGGAGCGGAGCCGTATATACAGGGGAGGGAGAGTGGGAGCAGAGCCGTATATACAGGGGAGGGAGAGTGGGAGCGGAGCCGTATATACAAGGGAGGGAGAGTGGGAGCGGAGCCGTATATACAAGGGAGGGAGAGTGGGAGCGGAGCCATATATATATATAAGGGAGGGAGAGTGGGAGCGGAGCCATATATACAGGGGAGGGAGAGTGGGAGGAGAGCCATATATACAAGGGAGGGAGAGTGGGAGCAGAGCCATATATACAGGGGAGGGAGAGTGGGAGCGGAGCCCTATATACAAGGGAGGGAGAGTGGGAAGAGAGCCATATATACAAGGGAGGGAGTGGGAGCAGAGCCATATATACAGGTGAGGGAGAGTGGGAGCAGAGCCATATATACAAGGGAGAGTGGAAGCGGAGCCATATATGAAAGGGAGGGAGAGTGGGAGGGGAGCCATGTATACAGGATGGGACAGGGGAGCCATGTATACAGGATGGGACAGTGGGAGCGGAGCCATGATACAAGGATGGGACAGGGGAGCCATGCATACAAGAAGGAGGAGCCACACATACATTTTCTGATGATTAGAAAATAATCAGCATGTACAGAACTCCAGTACAATCTTAAGTGCTCAATGCTCCATTTCCTTGTAGGTTCCAATCATCATTAGCAGTGACGGTCATCAGTAGAAGTAGCCCAGTGCTCCCACTGAAACAGAGAAACAAGCCCTGTGCTCCCACTCATTCAAAACCTATGGTGAGTTGAGTCACATTATAAATGTTATAATTAAATGATAAGTATGCACTGCTAAACAACCGCGTCCATAGCCCCGCCCCCTTATGACCAAAGCCCCGCCCATGTCACACCTCCATCCCTGCCGGGCCATGGCAGAATGGTCTTGCTTGAAGCCGGTCCCTGGTGCAAAAAAGGTTGGGGACCACTGTATTAGATGATCAGACTTTTACGAACGAAATATTACTGAGTATGCATATTTTTCTTTTTTTTTTTAAACAAATATTTATGTTCAGTTTGGAAATGGGTGGGGGTGATATAAACTTAGTTTTTATTTAATATATGAAAAAAATACATTGAAATCCAATTTAAGGTCCATGTTTTTTTGTCTTTACACAGTATTTCTTCCATGTTTTGGGGAGGCCGGTAAACTAAAAACTGGTGTATTGTTCACTGCGCTCGCCATGTAGGTTCAGTAATTGGACAATTTTTGTAACCGGGGTCATTACTAATGTGGCAATATCAATTATGTGGGGCTTTTTTTAAAAAAAATTCTATAATTAAATGGGAAAATGTGAGTTTTTGTTTTCCATTTTGTTAACTTATTATCAGGGATATGAACTTCTATCTCCTTGATCACCCCTAATATCCTGCACTGCATCCCTCTAACCACTTACAGGGGAGGTCCAGTAATGTACAACCGCTTTCTAACTATTATTGTTCCCCACAATAATAATGTACTGTATACTTACTGCCTATGAGGTCAGCGCTGTTTTTGTGGCATTGTAATGGCAAGTGACTGCTGCAGCCAATCACTAGTCGCTGAGCGACTGCAGCGGCCACTTGACATTATGTCAACAAGTAATCACAGCTCTGAAAACACAGGAGAGGCGCCGGTATGGGAGGTAAATGTGTGTTTTTAATTTTATGTAGGGGCACACTAGAACTTAAGAGGTTATCCAGCATTGGACAACCCCTGACTTATGGAGACAATAGCCCATGCTACAGTAGTGACCGGTATGCGATTACTGGGATGTGAGCATAGTGTTTGGGGAGTATTTCACTTTCTTCCAGCCTTAATCAGGGATTTCCCAGAATACAAGACCGGTCACGTTACCGGAGACTCCATACAGCCTGCACACAGACTTCTCCAGGTGATGAATATATCTGAGCTGAATTATTAGCAAAGGACAAGAATTATAGGATACCAGACCCACCGCGACACCAGGCCCCTCCGACAGCGATGGCATCAGAGGTCCGAGGAGAAGAAACATTTCTCGGATTTCCCCTTCAGTAATATGGTTGGGAATTACTGAGTTATGGATGAAGTAGATCCACAGACGATCAGCATCGTTCGCACACATTGTATATGATTTCTATATTAGATTTTGAACGGTACCAGCAGTTATAACATATGATATATAAAGCGGATAACTGCGCTCAGATCTGTACTGGATGCTAGAATGAATGACTCCATAATAAATGGGTAAGAATATGCCGTATCCTGTATATAACCACAGTATGATCAATACATTGTATAACCAAAGTAAAGAGACGTCACAATGTCCCCCTCACCACTGCCAGGATGCTCAGGATTAGCCCATTTTTGAGAAATGATGTCCAATTTGCCTTTTTTTCTGTTTTTGTTTTGTGTTGTTCCAATACACACACAGGAAATAAACGTGTATAAAAAACAAAATATTTGTAATTGCAATCATTCTGGGAGAAGTACGTCATTTTTTTGTAACGATTTCAAGGGTGCCAGTGTAAGGAGGAAGACCGAGCAGCGGGTACCTCTGCTGCACCGGGTACGGAACTGTCGAGGCTGCGTCCCCTATTTCCCAGGGGACCGGAGAGGCCCCATGACCCAGAAAGAGGGGGCGTCTTTAGTCAGGGAACCTGGCCGGAAGCTGAGGGGAAAAGCGCGCAAAGCTGCAGAGTCCCCAGCCGTCAGCGTACGAGCAGCAAGGTGGGCAGCGCTGCAACGGACTGCAGCAGACACTCCCAGTGACTGAGAGGCAGGAGGAGAGGCTAAGAGAAAGCGCGCACGATGGCAGACAGCTTTGGCGGGGACAAGCAGCGCGCGGGAGGCTGAGCAGTGTGCTCCGTCCTTAGAGCACTGGCACTGTGAAGGACTGTTCCCGTCGGCTCCCGCTGCTAGCAGCGAGGCTCCCAGAAAGCGAGGCGCTGTGTGCCCAGTGACAGCCAGAGAGCGAGGCTCCGTGACCGTGAGTACAGCGCACGTGCGAAGGCGAGAAGGCCAGTCCACACTGCATCCCCCAACCTACTTTCACCAACACTTTCAGCCATGACTGTATATTAGGACTGATTGAATAGCTTCGGATAAGCGCTTACCGAATAGCTATAGCGCTTACCGAATAGCTGCCTCAGTAACTTGCAGCGCTCCCGATAATCAGCTGTTCGGTGCCACATCTGCATGTGTTGCGGCTGTGTGACCGTCACAACACATGCACGGTGAGCCCAACCCTACTATATATGCAAACTAAATAAAGACCTGTGAGGAGCACATAGAGAGTGAGACAACGGCACGTTAAGGCTTTGTTCCCACTAGGCTTTTTTTATGCTTTTTTAATGCAAATTTTTAGCTGCGTTTCACAGTACCAGCTAAGTCTAAGGCTATGTGCACACGTTGCGGATTTTGATGTGGATCCACAGCATTTTTGGACGCGCGGAATTGCATCAAATCCGCAGTGCAGTGCACAGCCAATGTAATTCAATGTTAAATTAAGAATTGCTGTGCACATGCTGCGGAGGAATCTGCGCAAATTTGCAGCGGTGTTTTTTCCGCATTATGCCAATTATTCTCTCTCCTCCAGAAGCACAATTCATTCCCAGTACCACCTAACAAACCCGCACAGCAAAAACGCAGTATAATCCGCAAGACATCCGCATGAAATCCGCAAGCGTTTTTCCCCACGTTTGCTGCAAAGAGATGCGGATTCTCTGCAGAAAATTCCGCAGCTAATCTGCAACGTGTGCACATACCATAATAGTTGTCAGACATCTCATGCGCACACCTTGTTTTTATTTGTCCTCGGTATTTTGTGCTTTGCTTGTTTTTTTTTAACACAACAGAGCATTTCACTTCTATCAGTGTTTTTTCAGTGTTTTTCACCCATTAAAAGTACCTAATGGGTGGTGAAAGAAATGCTGAAAACACGCAGGTGTCAGGTTTTGTTGTGTTAGAAAAATTATTCTAATTATTAAATTAAAGGGGTTGCCCGGACTCAGGGTACAAGTCTATAATCACTTTATGTGAGTGCACACTCAAGATTTCTCACATTGGGCATCATGTGAGCTGCAAGGATTCTCTGGTGTCGGCAGCGGCGGGCACATGACTATGTGTTATTTGAAAACTGCAGTCCACATTACGACTAGACTGTTTCTGGCCTCGCTCTATACACTGACATTGGGTGAGGCTTCTAGTCGGCATGCGACCACTGCTCCTGGGACCAGAGAGCCCTCATAGTGCACAGTGTGAGCGATGGGAGGATTCACAAGTCTGCAGTCACATAGAGTGACCTCCAGCTTGTAGCCTGAGGCCTGACAATCCCTTTAACCCCACACAGTACTAGCTCGGCACACCCATCGCGTGGCATCACGCTGAGCACCGTGGCGATCGGGTGCGGGTGTCAGCTGTATGTGAAAGCTGACACCCCGCAGCAACGCCCACGATCGGTGCTAGCACCGACAGCAGGCATTTAACCCATCTGAGGCCGCTGTCAGTAGTGACAGCGGCATAGAGGAGCATCCCCTGATTCATTACGCGCTTCCATCAAGATAACACGATCTGATCGCGTTGTCCTGATGGTCTCCATGGAGACACTCCGCCCCAAGATGGCTGCGGGGTCCTTCTGGGTCCTGCAGGGAAGGTGGCTTCCCAGTGCCTGCAGGGAGCAGGATCTGAAACGCCTCCTTCCCTGCCTGTCAGTAGCTGCTCCAATGTTCTGTAGTGCAGATGAATTGCAGAACAGCGATCTGATATAATACAGTAATGTCCCAGGATGGGACAATGCAAAAAAAAACAGTAAAAAAAAAAAAAAAATTAAAAATGTGTAAAAATATTTTTTTTTAATCCAAAAATAAAGAAAAAAAAATCAAATATTTTTTCCAATAAATACATTTATATCAATAAAGAAATAAACAATAAAACTATACATATTTGGTATCGCCGCGTCCGTAACGACCCGCTCTATAAAACTGTCCCACCAGTTAACCCCTTCAGTAAACACCGTAAAAAAACGAGGTAAAAAACAATGCTATATCATCATGCTGCCGAACAAAAATTGCAATAAAACGTAATCAAAAAGACAAATGTGAATAAAAATGGTACCGCTGAAAACTTCATCTTGCCCCGCAAAAAAAAAACAAGCTGTCATACAGCTCCATCAGCAGAAAAATAAAAAAGTTATAGCTTTCAGAATAAAACAGAGCAAAAATAATTATTTTTTCTATAAAATAGTTTTTATTGTGTAAAAGCGGCTAAACATAAAAAACTATATAAATTGGGTATCGCTGTAATCGTATTTACCCAAAGAATAAAGCTTCCTTACCAATTTTACCACACTCAAACAACGAAAGAAACCGAAGAAATGTCCAATTATTAAAGTTTATTAAATTAGTATCAAATATAATGTAAAATGATGTAAAAAATGAGGGGAGGCCAATGCCATGGATGAGGCACAACCAGGGACAATAGTAAGCACTTATGCTATATATATAAAAATAATATCGCACACTACAAGGTAAGACACAATAAATAAGGTGCTAGTGCCAATATAACATTAATGTGCAAACAGCAAAATAGAAACAATTCATGATGTTATATAAAGTGCAGATATATATAAATCTGTACAGCAAAAAATATGGCTACAAATAAGGTGCAGTGCTATAAAATAAAGAAGTGAATCTAATCCATCAAAGTAAATGTACAAAAAGAACTCAAGAGGCAAAACAAAGTGTTTAAATGTGCAAGCAAGGTGCTATACCTCTTATGCTGCTGTAGTCCCCGGGATGTGCCAGCCCCGACACGCGTTTCGGCGTACCTTCGTCAGGGGGTGGCGTCATCCAGGCTTGAGGGGGTATAAAAAGCGCAAAGCAACCAATGGGAGCGGAGTAGGTATAACGCGACGCACACCGGCATCATACGTTACTAGGCAACCCCACGCCGCCGGCCCACGTGTCTCCCCAATCGTCGCAATCAGATGTTGCGGCGAAGAGGGACGCAGGTACAGCGGGCGGGACTCCTAGAACCCGATACCGGCGCGCGTACAACCTAGCCCGCTGTCATTGGGCAGAATAGAACACGTGGTGTACAATTCCTGAGGGCTCTCTCTCATTGGATATATCAGATCACGTGGTACAAAGGTCCTGAGAGCACACTATCATAGAACGAAGAAAGTCACGTGGTACAAAGGTCCTATTAAGTAAATAAAAAGGAAAAATTAAATAAAAATGTACAAATAAATAAAAATATAAATAAATAATTGCAGAGAATAAATGCATCATAAAAATAAAATAAATAATGAAAGAAAACAAAGAAAAATATAAAATCAAGGAAAAAAGGGGGAATTCATCCATATACAATAACGCACGTTCAAAATCAATATATAGATCAGATTTATATAAATTAAATTAAGAAAAAATAATAAAGAAAAAATAAAGAAAAATAATATTATTAAAGTCCATTCTTGATCAAAACTATTCATATATTGATAAGTCAGGCGCTCATTCTTTTTCCTTTTCTTTTCATAGAGGCATTCACAGGAGGAAACAGCAGTGACATCAATCAACTCCAAGACTCCACAACAGGAAGCGGACAGGTAAGCTGAGATAAGTTACTGATGAAAGGAGAATAAACTGAAATGAATAGTAAAGAATATATAATAAATGCAAAATAATTATAATTTAATTAATACATAAAATAAATATAAAATAGAAATAGGACCTATGTATGGCAATAAACAATTAAACTGCAACAACCATGTATAATAAAGAATTAATTAATTCATATACAAAATTGCCCAATAACAATAATATAAATATTATATTCAATATACACTCACTGGCCACTTTATTAGGTACACCTGTCCAACTGTGTGTTAAGACTTAATTTCTAATCAGCCAATCACATGGCGGCAACTCAGTGCATTTAGGCATGTAGACATGGTCAAGACAATCTCCTGCAGTTCAAACCGAGCATCAGTATGGGGAAGAAAGGTGATTTGAGTGCCTTTGAACGTGGCAAGATTGTTGGAGCCAGAAGGGCTGGTCTGAGTATTTCAGAAACTGCTGATCTACTGGGATTTTCACGCACAACCATCTCTAGGGTTTACAGAGAATGGTCCGAAAAAGAAAAAAAATCCAGTGAGCGGCAGTTCTGTGGCCGGAAATGCCTTGTTGATGCCAGAGGTCAGAGGAGAATGGGCATACTGGTTCGAGCTGATAGAAAGGCAACAGTGACTCAAATTGCCACCCGTTACAACCAAGGTAGGCAGAAGAGCATCTCTGAACGCACAGTGCGTCGAACTTTGAGGCAGATGGGCTACAGCAGCAGAAGACCACACTGGGTACCACTCCTCTCAGCTAAGAACAGGCATCTGATGGCTACTTTCAGCAGGATAATGCGCCATGTCATAAAGCTCGAATCATCTCAGATTGGTTTCTTGAACATGACAATGAGTTCACTGTACTCAAATGGCCTCCTCAGTCACCAGATCTCAATCCAATAGAGCATCTTTGGGATGTGGTGGAACGGGAGATTCGCATCAGGGATGTGCAGCCGACAAATCTGCGCCAACTGTGTGATGCCATCATGTCAATATGGTCCAAAATCTCTGAGGAATGCTTCCAGCACCTTGTTGAATCTCTGCCACGAAGAATTGAGGCAGTTCTGAAGGCAAAAGGGGGTCCAACCCGTTACTAGCATGGTGTACCTAATAAAGTGGCCAGTGAGTGTATAAAAGATAAAATAAACTAAAATAAAACAAATATAAAATATAAAATAAAAAAATATAAAAACAGCTGGATGACTAGGTGGTCATAAAAAAGGGACAAAGCTGATGTTCTCATTTAGGCCTTGGGGGAATACTGTTTTGAGTGTCCATATCCATCTCGTCTCCATTTGTGCTCATTTCTGACTGATTTTACCTCCACGTATAGAAAGTGGAATTGTATCGATCCCTCTTACACCAAATTTACTCGAGTCACAATTCTGAAATAGTTTATAATGCCTCGGAATTGTTTTTAGGGCAGAAATATCACTTTCAGTTTTTGCTCCATTAATTCCAATTACACGCTCCCTTACTCTTACTTTTAGTTGTCTTGTAGTAAGACCAACATAAATCTTTGAGCAAGGGCATGTAGCATAATAAATTACTGCCTTGGTGTCACAATTAATATGATGTTTAATGGAATAATTTTTTGAACCAGAAGAATCAGTAAAAGTGTCAGTCCTGTCAACATTTTGGCAGGCGACACAATGGCCACATGGAAATGAACCATTCTTCTGAGGAATCTGAGTCAAAAAAGAGGACGTATGTTCATTTTGATAGTGACTCCTTACCAAAGTATCCCGCAAATTTCTAGAGCGACGAAAAGTAAAAGTAGGTTGCTCTGTTAAATATTTAGATACATCATCAGAGGTCATTCGCGCAATGCAAAAAAAAAAACCAGAAAATCCACAGACTCCTCACAAACAGTATATAGTGTATGACCCCCAGCCCATCACACCCAGGGCTGGCATTTGGACCTGGCAGATGCCTGGGGCCCCCACCTACAAAGGGGGCCCCCTGCATCTGCAGCCCATTTATGAAGTGCCCAGAGGGTGTACAGCAGTGAATAATGCTGTGCATTGCTCTGAAGTCTTGGAGTGTCTCTCGCAAAGCCCCTTGAGCCCCCCTGTCTCTTTCTCCCTGCAGTCAGGTTAAAAGTTGAGAGTGAGAGGGAGGGGCCATTACTGCACAGTGAGTGCAGGAAGATGCCTGCAGCTCTGTATGTCTCCTCCTGAGTCATGGCTGCTCCTAGCACTGACCTGAGAATCGATATGCCTAAGTGAAGCTGCAGAACCTGGTAAGAGCAGCAGTAACAGGTCAGAGAGCAGTGATTTCCTCACTGTCGTCCGGAGCTCTGTGCTGATCGCTGCAGGATCAGGATTCACAGCCACACACCGCAGCGATCAGCATCAGCTCTGACCACAGTCACTAATCCCTGCTTGTAACGTGGCAGGGCGACCTCCTGTCACTGCTGTCTGGATGACACAAGACAGGGATATTGTCTGCTGAATCAGGGGATTTATGACATAGAAATAAATGAATTCCCATGTGAAATAATAAGGGTAAACCATACACATACTGTATATAGTACTAGTACAGGTGTGCATAGGAATCAGCGTTTTTGGTTCATTTTTTTTTTTGCAGCCAAAGCCTCTCTCTTGGCAGTAAAAACACTGCTTTCAAAACGCCTATTTTTTAGGGTATGTGCAGACGATCCAGAAATGGCAGCACTTTGGACGCAGCGGACATGTGCTCCGTCTAAAGTACTGCCATCTTTCGCACGTGATTCCGCGTGTGTTCATCCCATCCACTGTGCTGTAACATCTGGCCGCTGCGGGTTGGACGCTGTGGATGTGCGCAGCATCCAGAGGTTACTGATTGCGGACACAGACCCTTAGAGCTTTTGCTGTTTGTTTTCTTTACAATATGCATTTTGTCTACAGTACATGTTTAATAAAGTTCGTTTTATTAGCCAAAAACGCAGCAAAAAAAACAACGTTGCGACATTTACAGCTTTTCTAAAACTTTTTAATTGCTTTCTACGGGTGAAAAAAATTGCTGAAAGAAGCGACGCTGCGGATTTAAAAACGCTGCAGCTGTGAAATTCGGTCAGGAGAAAATCTCCTGCATGCGCTTGTTTTATTTCTGACTGAATTTCTGAACTGTAGCGCTTTTTAAACCTGCAGCGTCACTTCTTTCAGTGTGTTTTCACCCGTAGAAAGCAATGAAAGAATACAAAAAAGAAAGCTGCAGATATTGCAACGGCATTTTTCGCTGCAATTTTTTAGGTGGTTTTGGTGAATTAAACTATTAAGTGTCATTCACACGTTCAGCATGTTCAGTATTTGGTCAGTATTTCCCATCAGGATTTGTAATGCAGAAGCAGCAGTGGAACAATCAGAGGAAAAGTAACATAGAAACACGTCACCACTTCTGGATTTCTCACCCTCCTGGTTTTGACTTGCACATACTGATGTGAAATACTGACCGAATACTCAACGTGTGAACGTGGCCTTAAACATACTGTAGACAAAGCAAACATCCTCACTTTAAAAAAAGCTGAAAAAAGTGTAAAGAACACCAGAAACAAGGTGAGAAACAGGTGAACGCAACATTTTTACTGCCAATAGAACAGGTTTTGGCTACTGAAAAAAATGCATGTGAACATAGCCATAGCGTTTCAGAGTAAGACTATCTGTGGTGTTACATAGGACTGCAGGTGACATCTACTACATTATCTGTTCTCAGAGAGTTATTACTGCTATCTCTGGTGTTACGTAGGATGAGGTCACAGTCATGTGACTGGTCACGTGAGCCGGGAGGGCTTCTGTTCTGGAGTGTGCTATGCATAGAGGGAATTGTATATGGTGATCGGTACACAGTCCCTTCTGAAATGACAGGTGGGCATGGCGACTGATTTGCGGTGTGGGAAAACTACAATCCCGCAGGTGGGAGTATCAAAATCGGGACTGTCCCGCTGGATCCAGGACTGCTGGGAGCCCTGCTGTGTTATCTGCAGTGTTAAAAAAAAAAAATTAAGAGGGGATTGGGGGACAACTCTTTGTCTTGGGGCTTGGGCCCCCCAATCTTTTCTGACCCTAGCAACGCCCCTGTGTAATGCTAATAGTGGCAGACCCGTTGGCCGATATAAGGCCCCCAAATATGGGGGCCACAGTGCCAGCACCCTCTGCCAACTGTATCCGCATCCTGCTCATGTAATGTAACCTAAATGTATGATATTACAATGTTAGCATTTGGGGCCCCACTTTAAACTTTTGCATAGGGCCCCACTTTGTCTAAAACCGGCACTGATCACACCACAGCCCCTCAGAGGACACACATAACATTCATTTCCAGAGTAAGGTGTAGCAGACCCCCAGCCCCTCAGTGTAAGGTGTAGTAGACCCCCAGCCCCTCAGTGTCAAGTGTAGTAGACCCCCAGCCCCTCAGTGTCAGGTGTAGTAGACCCCCAGCCCCTCAGTGTCAGGTGTAGTAGACCCCCAGCCCCTCAGTGTCAGGTGTAGTAGACCCCCAGCCCCTCAGTGTCAGGTGTAGTAGACCCCCAGCCCCTCAGTGTCAGGTGTAGTAGACCCCCAGCCCCTCAGTGTCAGGTGTAGTAGACCCCCCAGCCCCTCAGTGTCAGGTGTAGCAGACCCCCAGCCCCTCAGTGTCAGGTGTAGTAGACCCCCCAGCCCCTCAGTGTAAAGTGTAGTAGACCCCCAGCCCCTCAGTGTCAGGTGTAGTAGACCCCCCAGCCCCTCAGTGTAAAGTGTAGTAGACCCCCAGCCCCTCAGTGTCAGGTGTAGTAGACCCCCCAGCCCCTCAGTGTAAAGTGTAGTAGACCCCCAGCCCCTCAGTGTAAAGTGTAGTAGACCCCCAGCCCCTCAGTGTCAGGTGTAGTAGACCCCCAGCCCCTCAGTGTCAGGTGTAGTAGACCCCCAGCCCCTCAGTGTCAGGTGTAGTAGACCCCCAGCCCCTCAGTGTCAGGTGTAGTAGACCCCCCAGCCCCTCAGTGTAAAGTGTAGTAGACCCCCAGCCCCTCAGTGTCAGGTGTAGTAGACCCCCAGCCCCTCAGTGTAAAGTGTAGTAGACCCCCAGCCCCTCAGTGTAAAGTGTAGTAGACCCCCAGCCCCTCAGTGTAAAGTGTAGCAGACCCCCAGCCCCTCAGTGTAAGGTGTAGTAGACCCCCAGCCCACCCTGACACGGGTCACCTGTCACCACACAGTAACACACGACCTCCCCTCACTGTACACAGACTATTAGCTGCCATCTGCATCTCACCATCGTGTCTCCGGCCAGGAGCTGCTGTGTGCGGCAGGAGGGAAGCCCTGAAGGCAGCACAGAAAGACGAGGAGGGAGGCGGCACTGACACCGCACAGTCCTGACTGCAGGGAAGGAGCCGGGAATCCTCCTCACCAGGGGCCGCCTGACAGGACAACAAGCGGCAGGAGTTATAGGTGCAGCGCCGCTAAAGCAGCGGGCGGCCGGGTGGCCCTAAATAGCCGCTGGGGGACCTGGGGGCATCTACCCCCTGCCCAGCCCTCCCCTAGGTGCAAGAGAGATAGAGCCTCCTCCATGTTATCTGAGGTAACTGAGAGATAGCGCCTCCTCCATGTTACCTGAGGTAACAGAGAGAGATAGAGCCTCCTCCATGTTATCTGAGGTAACTGAGAGATAGAGCCTCCTCCATGTTATCTGAGGTTACAGAAAGATAGAGTCTCCTCCATGTTATCTGAGGTTACAGAAAGATAGAGTCTCCTCCATGTTATCTGAGGTAACAGAGATAGAACCTCCTCCATGTTATCTGAGGTAACAGAGACATAGAGCCTCCTCCATGTTACCTGAGGTAACAGAGACATAGAGCCTCCTCCATGTTATCTGAGGTAACAGAGAGATAGAGCCTCCTCCATGTTATCTGAGGTTACAGAAAGATAGAGTCTCCTCCATGTTATCTGAGGTTACAGAAAGATAGAGCCTCCTCCATGTTACCTGAGGTAACAGAGAGATAGAGCCTCCTCCATGTTATCTGAGGTTACAGAAAGATAGAGTCTCCTCCATGTTATCTGAGGTAACAGAGATAGAACCTGCTCCATGTTATCTGAGGTAACAGAGACATAGAGCCTCCTCCATGTTACCTGAGGTAACAGAGACATAGAGCCTCCTCCATGTTACCTGAGGTAACAGAGACATAGAGCCTCCTCCATGTTATCTGAGGTAACAGAGAGATAGAGCCTCCTCCATGTTACCTGAGGTAAGAGAGATAGAGGCTCCTCCATGTTATCTGAGGTAACAGAGAGATAGAGCCTCCTCCATGTTATCTGAGGTAACAGAGATAGAGCCTCCTCCATGTCACCTGAGGTAAGAGAGATAGAGCCTCCTCCATGTTATCTGAGGTAAGTGAGAGAGATAGCGCCTCCTCCATGTTATCTGAGGTAAGTGAGAGAGATAGAGCCTCCTCCATGTTATCTGAGGTAAGGGAGAGAGATAGAGCCTCCTCCATGTTATCTGAGGTAACAGAGAGATAGCGCCTCCTCCATGTTATCTGAGGTAACAGAGAGAGCCTCCTCCATGTTATCTGAGGTAACAGAGAGATAGAGCCTCCTCCATGTTATCTGAGGTAACAGAGAGATAGAGCCTCCTCCATATTATCTGAGGTTACAGAAAGATAGAGCCTCCTCCATGTTATCTGAGGTTACAGAAAGATAGAGTCTCCTCCATGTTATCTGAGGTAACAGAGATAGAGCCTCCTCCATGTTATCTGAGGTAACAGAGAGATAGAGCCTCCTCCATGTTATCTGAGGTTACAGAAAGATAGAGTCTCCTCCATGTTATCTGAGGTAACAGAGAGATAGAGCCTCCTCCATGTTATCTGAGGTAGCAGAGAGATAGAGCCTCCTCCATGTTATATGAGGTAACAGAGAGAGATAGAGCCTCCTCCATGTTACCTGAGGTAGGAGAGAGATAGCGCCTCCTCCATGTTACCTGAGGTAAGAGAGAGATAGAGCCTCCTCCATGTTACCTGAGGTAACAGAGAGATAGCGCCTCCTCCATGTTACCTGAGGTAAGAGAGATAGAGGCTCCTCCATGTTATCTGAGGTAAGAGAGAGATAGAGCCTCCTCCATGTTATCTGAGGTAACAGAGAGATAGAGCCTCCTCCATGTTACCTGAGGTAAGAGAGATAGAGCCTCCTCCATGTTATCTGAGGTAACAGAGAGATAGCGCCTCCTCCATGTTACCTGAGGTAGGAGAGAGATAGCGCCTCCTCCATGTTACCTGAGGTAAGAGAGATAGAGGCTCCTCCATGTTATCTGAGGTAAGAGAGAGATAGAGCCTCCTCCATGTTATCTGAGGTAACAGAGAGATAGAGCCTCCTCCATGTTACCTGAGGTAAGAGAGATAGAGCCTCCTCCATGTTATCTGAGGTAACAGAGAGATAGCGCCTCCTCCATGTTACCTGAGGTAGGAGAGAGATAGAGCCTCCTCCATGTTACCTGAGGTAAGAGAGAGATAGAGCCTCCTCCATGTTATCTGAGGTAACAGAGAGATAGCGCCTCCTCCATGTTACCTGAGGTAAGAGAGATAGAGCCTCCTCCATGTTATCTGAGGTAACAGAGAGATAGAGCCTCCTCCATGTTACCTGAGGTAAGAGAGATAGAGCCTCCTCCATGTTATCTGAGGTAACAGAGATAGCGCCTCCTCGTTATCTGAGGTAACAGAGAGATAGAGCCTCCTCCATGTTATCTGAGGTAAGAGAGAGATAGAGCCTCCTCCATGTTACCTAAGGTAACAGAGAGATAGAGCCTCCTCCATGTCACCTGAGGTAAGTTATTGATGAATTTGTCTGTGACTGAGCCACATGCACATATAAAAAGTTTGGGATGTGAAATCTGGCTGACAGATTCCCTTTATGGCTATGTCCACAGCATTTCCGCAACTCCCGCCGCGGGTAAAACGCATGTGGAAATCGCATGCGTTTTCCCGCTAAACACAAGCGTTTTGCAAGCGTATTTAGGTTGCAGAATGCTTGCGCTTTCCAAGCGATTTCAAGCATCGCTTGGAAAACTGATTGACAGGTTGGTCACACACAAGCATAGTGCTAGACAAGTGTGACCATCTTTTTACTATTGATGGCTGCCTATGCCGCATCAATAGTAAAGATAGGATGTTAAAAATAATTTAAAAAAAATAAAAAATGGTTGTTCTCACCTTCTGACAGCCTCCGATCTCCTCGGCGGCGCTCCCGGCATCCTCTGGTCCCAGTGATGCTTTGTGTGAAGGACCTTTGTGACGTCATCTCAGGCCATTCGCACAAAGCATCACTGGGACCGGAAGATGCCGGCAGCGTGGTGAGAGGTGGGAAGGACTCTAGGGGTCATCAGAGGCTGAGTATATTCCTATTTTTTATTTTAATTCTATTTTTTACATGATTATGGTACCCAGGGCATGGAGGACAGTCTCCTCTCCGCCAGACCCTGGGTACCATCCGCACATGGAGCACTCACTTTACACATGGAGGGCATAGCCACATGCATAAAGTGAGCGTTTCAATGCAATCCTTTGTGAGCGGAATCACCGCGATTCCGCCAAAGAATGAACATGCTGCGGATTTTACCGCTATGCGATTCTGCAGCGGTAAAATCTGCATAATTAGCACAGCAATGCGGAATCCCATAGGATTGCATGGGATGCGTTTTTGTAGCGTTTTCGCAGCAGAAAAATGCCGCTAAAAACGTTAAAAAAAGCAACGTGTGCACATAGCCTAAAAGTCTCCACCTTGTGATGACAACACTTCCTGATGAAAACACCTGTCTGTGTTGCTATCATCAGAGGAAATTACCGTTTGACTTGGATCTTTATGGGTTTTATACATTTATGAATTTTGGTGGCAATTTATCTCATATACCTTTCGTTTCTTTATCAGTGTGCACCATGTTATAGTCTGCTGCCCTCTTGTGGCCATTATATACACTACACTTCTATGTCGCTCAGCCATTGTTATTGATACTGCTGACTGCTGTAATTTTTACTATAGGTTTGTTTTTATATACTGTATATATATTTTACACAGTCAGCCCAGTGCATTTTTTATATATATCTAATTAGATTACATTGATTACCGCATGACATTACATTTTGCAGCTTTATATTATATGGAGCCTCCTCCATGTTATCTGAGGTAAGTGAGAGCTATGAAGCCTCCTCCATGTTACCTGAGGTAACAGAGAGATAGAGCCTCCTCCCTCCATGTTATCTGAGGTAATTGAGAGCGATGGAGCCAACTCCATGTTATCTGAGGTAACATAGAACTAGAGCCTCCTCCATGTTATCTGAGGTAACAGAGAGAGATAGCGCCTCCTCCATGTTATCTGAGGTAAGTTAGAGCTATGAAGCCTCCTCCATGTTACCTGAGGTAACTGAGAGCGATGGAGCCTCCTCCATGTTATCTGAGGTAACTGAGAGAGATAGAGCCTCCTCCATGTTATCTGAGGTAAGTGAGAGCTATGAAGCCTCCATGTTACCTGAGGTAACTGAGAGCGATGGAGCCTCCTCCATGTTACCTGAGGTGAGAGCGATGGAGCCTCCTCCATATTACCTGAGGTAACATAGATCTAGAGCCTCCTCCATGTTATCTGAGGTAACATAGATCTAGAGCCTCCTCCATGTTATCTGAGGTAACATAGATCTAGAGCCTCCTCCATGTTATCTGAGGTAACAGAGTTACTTTTGTGATTTGCTACTTTGCCCCCTCTTCTGCGACAACATTGGCACCTCCATATATATTTTTGTGTGAATACTGTCTACTGCATTGATAAGCCGACTTGTGTATAAGATCTCAATTTTGGGCTTACTTGGCATGTGCACTACCATTTTAATGGGTCTCTCCTTATGTGCTTTATTATCCTTGCGCACCTTTTAGGTATGCTATATACCATGTTAATTATCATACCATTTGTGTCACGCAACCAGCGCATGCTCTGTACTAACTTGCCGGCTGATATACTTTTCACAGACCGCATCAACTCTCTGCTCCGTTTTACTGCGCTTGCGCACTTCTTTGTATGACAACCGCTTTGTTTATAGCGATAACCTCGCTGTAGGTAAATGGCACATGCGCTGTATATTGTTGCTGGATATGTCAGCTTGCTACAGGGCGCCTGCGCACTAACCTCTCTGAACGTCTTCGTTATTACTTCCGGCAACACTACTGGAATCTTCCGCAGCTGACAACGATCTCTTGTGTTAGGTAGGTCTGTTTAAACTTAGGAATATGCTTGAGTGGTTGTATTTGCCCCTGATGAAGCCACCATGTGTGGCGACACGTGTTGGGTTCCCATGCCCCTTGGACCTTTGGCACTTTTGATTGACATTTTGATATCCTCACTGGTCGTACCTAATAGGCGCCGCAGTAACCCTTTCTCACCTGGATGGTATGTCTAGTTAGGATGGTACTTCGTTTAGCAGGTGCCTACTAGGACACTGCTTGCTATCCACTTATATTTTCCACATGTCTTTTTCAAGCATCTTTGACGTTGTGTGATAGTTCTTGTTTGATAGCATCCAGCTGCCATTGTGGTTGTTTTTTCCCTCCCGTTTATTATTTTTGCCCCTTTTATTGTTCAGGGTGACTTGTCATTGGGCGGGTTTTTTTTGCTTGGCACTAGTTATAGTATATTTATTTAGGGTGTTTTATAGTGTGACCTTGGTCATATTCAGTCAGCAATGGTCATTTAATTACATGATATTTTTCAATCTTGTTCTTCTTGCCATTTATCCTCAGGTGCCAAAAACTTGCCATTTATATGTGTGCTACTATTTGCACTTAGGTCTGTGGGGCGGTACCCCTCCCTTCTTTCTCATCGGGCATTATGTTTTTAAATGTTGTTTGCTCTGCATATTTCAATAAAATTTGTATTTTTTGTACCGTACACACATATTTTCTGGTGATCGCCGTTGCAGCATGCTCTTTTCTCTTGTATTATTATTAGTGGTTTCACATGCTTCTGGCAGATCTTGTGTACTTGATAAACATTTGGTGATGGTGCCCTCCACTCTGTTCTTTTCTCTGGATGTAGCCACGCAGACGCACAGCGCAAGGGTTAAACAATTATTCACTTTTTCAACACATACAGTTAAAGGGCTGAGGGTTAAACAGGATAACAGTACTTCAAATTAACAGTCTATCAGTTTCACTTATCGTGACTCGGGTGTGCGTTTCTCTCTGAGTTAGATGGCTACCTGGCTGCCGGCTGCGGCCGGTGCTGAGTCTTCCGGCTTCCCCACCCGCAACAAACGGTCCTTCTTCTGGCAGCAGTGGGTGGTCATCAGTTTTGCCCACTGAGCCCCTAGTCCATTCAGCTGCCCAGCAGTCAGGAGTCTCGCACAACATCCTCCTGCTCGGCGTGCTCTGCAGTCAGGAGTCCCGCACAACAATCTCCCGCTCGGTGTACTCTGCCCTGCGCGCCTGGCGACACTCCCCAGTCCTTCCTGCACTTGTCTTTCACTGCTGCATGGCCTAGCGCTACCTGCAGCGCAATGCCGGTCCGCACTCTTGCCTTCCTCTGGTCGGAACTCTCTCTTCCCGCGCAAACTCCCTTATCCTCTCCGGGCTCACCACGCCCCCTCTATGCAGGTCATGGGTCTCCTCCGTCCTCAATTCCATTCCCCCTGCAACAGGAGGCTCGGCCCCAGCAGTTCCGGACCCAATGCCCTGTCAGCAGGAAGGTTGGGCGGGTGAGCACTGATAAATAGGATGTGACGATTGTTTTGCGATGTCTGTAAACATTCATTCTATGAAAATTGATGATCTTGTTCAGTAATCGCCATAAAAAACGAAAAGAATGGAATATCCGGATTTGGCTTTTTCAGCTATTTTGTGTTTCTTTCTCAAGAAATGAAATTAAAATACAATCAAAATTTTTTATATACCCAACAGAGTACAAATAAAGTCCAGCTCGGCACTGAAACATGCAATCCCTTGTACAGCATCATCTGCTAAATATAAAAAAGTTACCGGTCTAAGAAAATGGTGACACAAACCAAACTTTTTTTTATTTTGCAGAATTCAAAATTTCTTTAAAATCTCTTAAAAAAAAATAAAAAGTATAAGTTTGGTATCACTGTAATCATACTAAAGAAGACCCCCCCCCAAATACAATGATAGTATTGCAATATATTCACTGTTTACCACACATTCCTCAGTACATTATACGGGAAAATGAATGGAGTCCTTCAAAATTACAAATAGTCCCACACAAGAAAACAACAACGTCCCTGATGCAGCCATGTCAGAGGAGAAATAATAACGTTATGGCTCCTGGAAAAATGGGAAGAAAAAAAGAGAAAACTTGCCCAGACATGAAGACGTTAAGTGATATGAAGGGGTATTCCCATCTCCAGGATCCGATCCCAATATGTAGAAAGTGTAATAATAATAATATTAGCAAATACGTCCAATTAGAAGAGTGAATGCAATATACTAAAGGAACAGAAAAGCGCAATAGGGTCTTATCCGGGTTAATATCAAAAAAGTAAAAGAAATTCACTCACCTATTTGCAGGGAAGATCAAGCACATAGGATTCCTAGTCAGCTGCTGCACGTCCAAAGGTCAAACCGAGTGACCGCCAATACATCAATTCTTATGGAAATAATTTATGGACTTCCAGTTCAGGTGTATGTATGTATGTATGTATGTATGTATGTATGTGTGTATGTATGTATGTATGTATGGACTTGACAAAATACAGGATCCCAATTATGGTGAAAGATTAATCCTTTATTCCCAACGCGTTTCGAAGTAAGGGCTACTTCTTCCTCAGGGGATGACAGACATGAACAGATAGCGTTGCCTCAAGACTATATACACTCCATATTTGAAAATTGGCACCAATAGCCACATGTTCTTTTGCAAAAAGTCAAAGTTCAAACACATAGAATAACATGAAATAACATAAAAGATAATAAGATAAAAGATTTTTATTAAAATGTGCATACATAGATTGTTTTTTGAACTGGCATTTTTATTCATATAAAACAGATTTTTATAATAATTTTCCCACATATATTTTGTTCCGCACATTTATTCATCCCTTTCCTTCCAGTTCAGGTGTATTCCTGGTCTGGTATACTGGTCTAAGTGGTTGGCCCTTTGTTTTTTTCCGAGTTCTTTTTTCGTTGATATTTTTATATTTTTTCTTTTTCTTTCAAAGTTTTATCTATAATATAATAAAGAGATATTGTGATTTTATTATATAATGATTATTGATCATGTTATTCTATGTGTTTTAACTTTGACTTTTTGCAAAAGAACATATGACTATTGGCGCCAATTTTCAAATATGGAGTGTATATAGTGTTGAGACAACGCTATCTGTTCATGTCTGTCATCCCCTGAGGAAGAAGTAGCCCTTACTTCGAAACGCGTTGGGAATAAATGATTATTCTTTCACCATAATTGGGATCGTGTATTTTGTCAAGCAGCGCATGGAAGTCCATAAATTATTTCCATAAGAATCAATTAGAAATGTGAATACACGAGTCTGAGACCGAATAGTCGCAGATAAAGAAGAGATCTATGGGAATTGGAAATATTATAATATTCCACCAATAAAACCGTATTGCAAATCAGGAAACGTGAGAGAGAAGCGCAGAGCGTATGTGTGACTGATGGGAGTAATATCACACAGGGATGTGTGTGACCATGAGGAATAAATATTCCGTGTACAGATAAACAGCAGCGCAGTCCGTTATTCCCCGATATCTATAGGAATATGGAGAACGGGAAATCTCACATAAGTTTTTATATCATAAGTCACAACTCCTGTGTTATTAGATGATAAATCTAATTCCGTGTCTATAGACGCCATCCTCTATTTATATCCGTATAAACATAAGAGCTCAATGTGCTGCGAGGAATAGGAGCGTCCGATATACACAGAGAAGAGATATAGAACTGGCAGGAAAGATGGAGGCGAGTATATATTGTATATAGTGCACACAGTGATCCCCGTGCTGTACCGGAGGTATCCATGGTTGCGACCACTAACAACTGTCACTCTATGGTCGTATCCCTGGATACCTACACTTTTGCACTGCTCTGCACATGCAGTAAGCGACATAGCCAATCAGAAGATCTATACTACACTGTTAATTGGAGATATTTGCTATTATTACTATTATACCTTCTACATATTGGGATCAGATCTTGGAGATGGGAATACCCCTATAACAGCCAGGATGGATGTGATCTCCAGTCTTGGCCGTTATTGCATGGTGACAGTAATTAATAACCTAAGCAGGTCCTATAAGTCTATGGGAGTAGCAAGAAATATTTCATAAATATCAAAGACAACAATAGTACTCCCATGAAAAATTACCAATAATACAGGTATTGACTAAAAATATGTAATTTTATTAAACATGTATGTAAATAAAGTATAAATACAGAATAAAAAAGATCTACTGCAAAAACTGTTAAAGACACTGGTAAGCACATACTGTATGTAAATAATATAGTAGAGTAATCAATGAATAGTCCATGGAACATGAGAGAAGATGTGTTTCCATATGGGGCAATTATTATTTCTCCTGACGGTCCTCTCTCCTTATTACATCACTGTGCTTATATCTGGATTGTGTCCTCTCATATACTGAGAAAGGGATTAATAATTAGTTATTCCTATACATGTATTCGTTCTGCCTCATTCCCCATGAGTTTCTTGTTTAATGCAAAGCAATGGGCGATGAAGAAGGAGGTTTCTGAAGCCGCACCTGGAGTAGTCGCCATTGCCCCCATAGGCAGTGGCGGATCTTAATAGGGGCGGATGGGGCGGTCGCCCCGGGCCCAAGGTTTTTTGGGGGCCCAGGGGCAGGGGCGGGCTGGGCCGGGTGTCAGAGAGGCAAATGCCCCCCGGGCCACTCCCCCAGCACCTGTACAGTGCCGGCCGTGCCCTGTGCTGTGACGCCGCCGGCAGCAGACAGCCGCCCGCGTCACATTCTATGAGGCCGGGGCCGGGAGCTGTGCACGGCCGTCACCTTGACGGCTGCTCAGCTCCGGCTCCCTCCGGCTGTACTTCCGGGTCAGATGTCGGGCGTGCGCGATGACGTCATCGTGCACGCGCCGACATGTCCCGGAGGATGCTGAAAGCAGAGGCGCTGCTGGGGAGCGAGCCGGCTGTGAGGTAAGTATGGGGAACTTTTTTTTTTTTTTTTTTATTTATAAAATGAATTAAATGGGGGAGGGGGTGAGTGGGGGCTGTACACAATGAAGGGGGGGTGACTGGGGCCTGTATATGATGACGGGGGGGTGACTGGGGGCTGTATATGATGAAGGGGGGTGAGTGGGGCTACACAGGATGAAGGGGGTTGAGTGGGGTTGTACAGGATGAAGGGGGGTGACTGGGGTTGTACAGGATGAAGGGATGAGTGGGGGCTTCACATGATGAAGAGGGGTGAGTGAGGCTACACAGGATGAAGGGTGTTGAGTGGGGTTGTACAGGATGAAGGGGGGTAACTGGGGTTGTACAGGATGAAGGGGGATGAGTGGGGGCTTCACATGATGAAGGGCGGTGAGTGGGGCTGCACATGATGAAGGGGGGTGAGTGGGGCTGCATATGATGAAGGGGGGGTGAGTGGGGCTGAACATGATGAAGTGGGGGATAAGGGGGACTGCACATGATGAATTAAGGGGTAAGTGGGACTGCACATGATGAATTAAGGGGTAAGGGGGACTGCACATGATGAATTAAGGGGTAAGGGGGACTGCACATGATGAATTGGGGGTAAGGGGGACTGCACATGATGAATTGGGGGTAAGGGGGACTGCACATGATGTGGGGGTAAAATTAACTGCACATGATGATGGGGGAGTGGGGCTGCACATGAAGTTGGGGGATAAGGGGCTGCAAATGATGAAGCGGCACTGCAGATGAAGTGAGTGGGTGATAGGGGACTGCAATGGATGAAGTAAGGGGACTTCAAATTAAAGTGGGGACAGTAAAGTAGATCCCCTATGGCCAGGATCATGTTGGGCGATTTTGTGCGTATTGGCCGTAGGCCTACAGCTTATGTGCAACATCTTTTTAGGCCATGTCCACACGTGGTGGAATGGTGGCGGGTTTTCCGTATGGACCCGCAGCAAACCAAGTGCTGCGGTCCGTACGGCTGTCAATTCCCGCACGGGGACCGCAGCGCTCAGGTGGGAAGGGGGGTACAGGGGCCCAGGTTTTATGTACAGCCCCGGGCCCATAGTCCACTTAATCCGCCACTGCCCATAGGTCATACATTTTTGGAGCGCCTTTCTTTTGATATTTTCTCCTCTTTCCATACATAGGGTATTATTTATTCTGGCTTTTAGTTCTTCCAGTGATTGGGAGGATCGCTCCATCCAGTGCGGTGACATCAACTTTCTAGCCTGGAAAATGATTCTACAGAAAGCTGCTGCCATGGGGGAGTCCGAATCCACCCAATCTTCCAAGACACCAGGAATTCAGATTTTGAATACAGATAAAGTCCACATCTGGAGAAGCCTCTATAGGCATTAATGAGAATCGTATGGCCGTCTATTGCTGGCTGTAAAGATAAGAGGTTTGGAGAGAAAACATACGCTCATTACACACAATGGGAAGAATCCTATCAAGGAGATGTGAGAGATGCAATCAGCGGATCATGTAGAGATCTTATATGGAATCCGCATTCACATCCATAACTGATGAGCGCTCCACTAAGCCCAATATATAGAATGAGCGACATCTTATGTGGAGTTGTGCAGCTTAAGCCCAATGAGTGGAAGAGGAATAGGTAAGATATTTAATATGACGCTCCCATCATTATATGGTGAATATTCTACAGAGCCACATGTATAATTGTAAAGATCATCAACCCAAAGATGGCCGCACTTTATAGCTGCACAGTCATATATCATGTAAGGAATTGCCAATCAAGAGGGTGCTGAATCCAGGCGATGGCGCCTTCTATGGGCCAAAGTGTGGTGGATTTGTATCACTGTGTGGATTAATGAGGGGTCACAGTTTGGATCTCTCAGTGGATATCAGAGGAAACCTGAAATGCACCGTCCTTCTGTGACCACTAGGGGGAGATAATTTTTTACAGAAGCCCCTGAGCTCCCCCTGGTGGTGGCTGAACAGACTGTAGGTTTCCCTGTGTTATAGGGAAGCAGTGAAATGATTTTGGACCTTGAACTGAGATGAAATGATTGGTTTTCTTATCTTCCACATATCACTTATATAAACCTTTTTTTCACCATCACAAACTACATGTCCCATAGTCAAAACGTATCACTTGTCCACAGAATAGATCACAAATGTAGGATCGCTCCGGGTCTGACACCCCACTGATCAGAAAGCAGAGATCCCAGTGTGAACGGAGCCGTAGTGCACGTACGTGACCGCCGTCTATTGCACGGAGATGGCGGGGGGCCGTGCTCGGATTTCTTCAGAAGTCTCAACAAAACTCAGTTTTGTTATGGAGACACTAAACCCACTTTTTATGGTCGAACAAAACAAATTTTTTACCGCATTCTAAAAATCCATATTTTTTTACATTTTTTATTATTGTTTTTTCATTGCTCCATTATAGAACTGCAAAAGAGTTTTAAAATAAAAATAAATAAAATTAAAGTTTGGCTCTGAGGTTGCGGGTGACCCCCTGTCACAGCCAGAGAAGAGATCTCGTGCCGCTCTGGGGATCCCGTGATCTGACTGCAGTAAGATCTGCGCCCGCAGCGTTCCTTCCCGTCTGTAAGACTGGACATTAATACTATTTCTGATCTCCAGATTGACATCCAGATTAAAGACGCCATCGGCCGGTACCACCAGTGCGCCACCATCCAGCTGGACTTCCAGCCCCCATCAGATACAACCTCTCATGTCAGGTCAGTGGGGGGCAGCGCCTACATATAGGGGGGCGCAGATCAGCGCGTCGCCTCCTGTTCTAACATCGCCTTTCATTATTTCTGTAACCCGGACGGTAACGACAAGAAGCGGCCGGTCATCATCCACCGCGCCATCCTGGGGTCCGTGGAACGGATGATCGCTATTTTAACTGAGAATTATGGAGGCAAATGGTAAATTTTGGGCGATCTATTGGGTCTGTGTCGTCTGTCATGTATCACACAGAGGCGATAAAGGGGCGGTCTAAGACATAGGCCGTGATCCGTGAGGGCTCGGTGACCGCAGCGTGTTCAGGGTGTATTCACATGAAGCTGTTGTAGTTGTATCTCTTGATATATTTTTTTTTTATAAAGAATGGCGCATGGACGCCCCAGAAATGTCTGCTTCACAGTTGCAGTACCAAGCATAGCCACACTTGTATGCATGGCGCTGTGCCTGCGGAAACAAATAATGAAGATACTTCACCTATTTACAGGCCGAGGTTTGGGGCACTTCCATCAATAAACAAAATCCTACAGAGAATAGGGAAGCATGTGCGAAGTAAAATAAATATACTTTATAAAAAAAAGATAAAAACCTTACATAAAGTCACTTTTCAAGGGAGATAGAAATTGCAAAATAAACAGTCTGCAAGGAGACCATACCATAGCCTAAAGGATCAATGTCATGATATAGGCAGATATTCAAAACCTACTAGATAATAGGACACAGGGTCACTCTGGAAATCCAGAACTCATTTTTGCAGAAATTAATTAAACCTAAGTTGACAGTAAGTATCTGCAGAAATTCACAGATTAAAAACACATGTGAAATGCACAAATGTGAACACGTCGGTCAGACAATGTTCACACCACCCATTAACTAAGATATAACAAGAGAACATAGAATGGCAGATTTGCAAAAATTTGCAAAAATTGTCTGCAGCCAAAAATATGGCAGTAATCAGCAAGTGCTGAATAACAAATACAGGGTATTTAGTCGATACTTTTTTTGCAAAAGAATGTATACCAAGCTGCCTCACCAACGTCAAGGTAACCCGTGTCGAAGCAGTCCCTATCTAATGTATTTAATACCTGAACATCCGAACAGTGTCTTGACTCGGACAGGCTGCTCCACAGTATGGGCTTATGGTCTGAGACAGCTCTTTTGTACACCTCACACAGGAGAGGGGTGGGGTTACCTTGACGTTGGTGAGGCAGCTTGGTATACATTTTTTTGCAAAAAAACATATCGACTAAGTACCCTGTATTTGTTATTCAGCACTTGCTGATTACTGCCATATTTTTGGCTGCAGACAATTTTTGCAAATTTTTGCAAATCTGCCATTCTATGTTCTCTTGTTATATCTTAGTTAATGGGTGGTGTGAACATTGTCTGACCGACGTGTTCACATTTGTGCATTTCACATGTGTTTTCAATCCGTTTTTTCCTTGTTTAGCATGGTTTGGGAGACCCCACCCCTCTCCTGTGTGAGGAGTACAAAAGAGCTGTCTCAGACCATAAGCCCATACTGTGGAGCAGCCTGTCTGAATCCTGTTCATGTCAAGACAGCGGTTGGTTCCGGTGCTCACACTGACGTCAGCGTCACAAGTCACCAGTTCACACCCCCATCCGACGCATCAGACTGAGGAGGCGGAGCCGGCAGCAATGCAGATGCGTCTCCATGGCGACCCACAGCTGGAAGTCTAGAGGAGCGCTCACTGCAGAGAGTGAATGCAGCCCTCAGGCGTATGGATTGGCTAACGCTCTACACACGGTATGTGAAGTGAGACAGTGTTACGCACTATAGGTGAGAGATAGAGTTGAGCGACTTTGGTCGGATCGGGTTTCGTGAAACCCGAATGAAACAAAATAAGTTTCAGATGAAACTCGTCCGACTAGAGCAAAAAAAAGTCGGAGTTTCGTCCGACTTTTATTTCCCATTGACTGGCATTGGGGTCGGGTTTCGGACGAAACTCCGACTTTGTTTTGCTCTAGTCGGACGAGTTTCATCTGAAACTTATTTTGTTTCATTCGGGTTTCACGAAACCCGATCCGACCAAAGTCGCTCAACTCTAGTGAGAAAAGTGCTTCACTAGTGACATCCATTAGCGAGAGTCTAAAGAAGATGTAGATCAAATAAGAAAGTGTAGAGACAAAGTGGCTCCCAGACCGGATCTAATGATCTGATATTGTGAGTATACTCATCTAAGGATTAGTGAGAGGGTATGTAAGTGATAATAGAAATAAATTAGAAAATAGGAGCAGAATAAATAAATAATTTTAAGGGAAGAACTTAAAAGTGGACCCAGGTGTAAAAAAGTGTGCATGTAACAATATAGGATCAGTGATAAAGCAGAGAGATCCTCATTAGAGGAATTGTACATAAATATATAAAAAAATACATATTCTCATTGGACATTTACATATAGATCATAAAGAATAACAGAGTCAGCTGACATAAAGAATTAACCCTTATTTATGCATAGAAATAAATCTAATATATAAAGCTCAATGTGTATATGTCCGGGATTGGCATCTGCACCGTCGTAGCAACAGCCACAAAATTTGGCACAGTCACACGTCTGGACCCCGAGAGCGTCATAGGCTATGTTGTGAGGTGAAATTTTAACCCCGTGTGTTCCAATTCACCAAACAATTTTGCCCCTATCTACATAATGGGGAAAAAGTGACAGGAAAAGTGATGGAGGCAAATTGACAGCTGCCAGATGTGAACAAGGGGGACTTAAAGAATGAGAGCGATGGTGCCAAAGAGTATATACCGTACACATTTCACCACACATACACCAACCTCGCCACATAAAAGCCGAAACACAAAACTCGCCACTCAAAACTCGCCACACTGTCCCAGAGCTGTTTAACAGATGAAAGCTGAGCTGTGATTGGTTGCTATCAGCAACAGTTTTCTTTGTACAGTTGTGGTAACTGAGGCCTATTATTCTTATCATTTCTATGGTGTTATCGTCTATTATATACACGGCTCAGCAGTCAGTATCACACAGGATAGGATTAGATACACGGCTCAGCAGTCAGTATCACACAGGATAGGATTAGATACACGGCTCAGCAGTCAGTATCACACAGGATAGGATTAGATACACGGCTCAGCAGTCAGTATCACACAGGATAGGATTAGATACACGGCTCAGCAGTCAGTATCACACAGGATAGGATTAGATACACAGCTCAGCAGTCAGTATCACACAGGATAGGATTAGATACATGGCTCAGCAGTCAGTATCACAGGATAGGATTAGATACACAGCTCAGCAGTTAGTATTACAGAGGATGGGATTAGATACATGGCTCCGCAGTCAGTATCACACAGGATAGGGTTAGATATATGGCTCAGCAGACGGTATCACACAGGATAGGAGTAGATACACTGCTCAGCAGTCAGTATCACACAGGATAGGATTAGATACACGGCTGAGCAGTCAGTAACACACGATAGGATTAGATACACTGCTCAGCAGAAAGTATCACACAGGAGAGGATATTTGGGTAATCGTTTAGCTAACTTGTGTTGCAAATCTGTAGTGTTGAATATATGATGTGAAATGTTTTTATGTGCAATATAATCATTATAATTTGTTATAACTAACCACAGTTGGTTACTAGGCCCAGGCTCTTCAGCTAGTGTATATATGTGTCTCAATTACATTTGTGTGTGTATGTATGTATGTATGTGTGTATATATATATATATATATGTGTGTGTGTATATATAGCTATTCTTTCTTTTCTTTATTAAACATGTCAGTGTGATTTTACTGTATAGCGCACTGAATTGCCGGCTTTTCTAAAGGACACCGGGAGCGTATTTCTCGCAAGTCACACATCTGGTCCGTGTGTAATGCCTTTGTTTTTGCGCACTTACATTGGCGTACTACGGGAGTAGTACGGTGACAATCGCAGCATGCTGCGATTGGCACGGACCGTAAAATACGCGCGAGAAATATGCGGCTGATGAGAGCTACCCCATAGAGAATCATTGGTCCGTGTGCAATGCATGGTTTTTACGCCTCTCGCTCGTCCGTATTTCTTTCTAGTGTGGCCCCGGCCTAAGAGGGAAGATGTGCCTATGGGATGGAGGATGTGTGATGTGTATATGGGCACGGGAAGGGGGATTCATTTCTGTCATTTGCCCTCTGCTCCTTTCTGGGGGGCAGACAATGGCTGGGAGCTTATGTTCCCAGGGATGCTAGATTTCTCCTACCCAGTCAGTGTCTGCTGAGGTGTTTTCCGGAGTGGGAAAACTATTGTTCGTAGCAACCTGTCACAGCTCAGCTTCTTTTACACAGCTCTGGTGAAATGAAAGATGCTTCGTGATTGGTTGGTGATACACACACACACACATTCAATTTTATATAAAAAGATAACGCATGCGTAACGAACGCATGCGTACGCATGTCCTTCCAGCTCCCCATCAAATTCAACCTCTCATGTCAGGTCAGTGGGAGGCAGTGCATGCATATAGGGGGGCACAGATCAGCGCGTCGCCTCCTGTTCTAACATCACCTTTCATTATTTCTGTAGCCCGGACGGTGATGACAAGAAGCAGCCAATCATCATCCACCGCGCCATCCTGGGGTCCATGGAACGGCTGATCGCTATTTTAACTGAGAATTATGGAGGCAAATTGTAAATTTTGGGGGGTCTATTGGGTCTGTGTTGTCTGTCATGTATCACACAGACGCAATAAAAAAGCAGTCTAGGACATAGGCCATGATTGGTGAGGGCTCGGTGACCAACATGTTCAGGGTGAATTCACATGAAGCTGTCAAGTTGTAGTTGTATCTCTTGATATATTTTTTTTTTATAAAGAATGGCGCATGGACGCCCCAGAAATGTCTACTTCACAGTTGCAGTACCAATCATAGCCACACTTGTATGGATGGTGCTGTGCCTGCGGAAACAAATAATGAAGATGCTTCACCTATTTACAGGCCTAGGTTTAGGGCCCTTCCATCAATAAACAAAATCCTACAGAGAATAGGGAAGCATGTGCCAAGTAAAATAAATATACTTTATCAAAAAAGATAAAAACCTTACATAAAGTCACTTTTCAAGGGAGATAGAAATTGCAAAATAAACAGTCTGCAAGGAGACCACACCATAGCCTAATGGATCAGTGTCATGATATAGGCAGATATTCAAAACCTGCTAGATAATAGGAAACAGGATCACTCTGGAAATCCAGAACTCATTTTTGCAGAAATTAATGAAACATAAGTTGACATTACTGTATCTGCAGACATTAAGTATCTGCAGAAATTCACAGATGCCAGGTATAATTAATGGTATATATGAAACAGTCCCGAAGGCTCATATATATCCACTGACATGAGGGGATTCCATACTAAGACCAAACAGTTGACAAGTGGATAAGAAACACTCTAGCAGCACCACAATCTAAAAATCAGATGTACACAGAACAAAGCCTGATAAATAGGATGCTGGAATCTAACAACCACATTCAATAAACATGTAACATTAATAATAAGGTGCGTAAATGTGCAACAAAAGCCAAAAATCATGAGAAAATACAAGTGTACAAAGCTGATGCATGTTATAAGGCACAGTGGCCAAGCATCACTAAGTCTAGTTTCACACTAGCGTATGGAGGAGCTGCGGAGGATGCGGACTTCCTCTGTGAAGCTCTGCCCATGACCGCAACTCCTCCGGTCAGCTCCACCTCCGTTGGCATGCGTACTCTATCTTTAGCATTGGGTACGCAGGCCGTGCCGATGTATGCAGATGCCTCCGCATGCGTCTTTTTGACGGTGCGGTGACCTGCGCCGAACGTAACGTGTTGCATTTTGGTGCGGTCGCTGCTGTCATGTCGGACGCTATTCACACCACAGCGTCCGGCAGGCAGAGGTAGTTCCACCTCCGTCCACTATAGCCTCAGTGGCGCCGGCTTGAGTTTCTCAGGCTATCGGGGGTTAATCTAGCTGAAGATCAGGTTGGATGTTTGGTCACGCCCACGGTCTTTAAATAGTCTGCTGGCCTATGGGCGTCGCCGATTATAGCTTGTGTGTCATACCAAGTGGTTCCGGTCTGGAGTGGAGGTGTTGGGGGGGGAGAGAGAGAGAGAGAGATTCATATCTGGTGTCGTATGATCCATTGTTACCTTCTCGCCTTCCCATATTTGTTTTGTTGTGCCCTGTTCACATTACTGTATAGTCCTGTGTGTATGCGGCGCGGTGCAGTTTAAGTTCTCCCTGTCTGTCTTTATTGTTTGGGGCTTTGGTGGTTTGTCTCCTCACTGGGTGGAGGGTTAAGCTTAGGGCTGAGCAGGAGATAAGGAAAGGGTGGAGGCTCAGGCATTTGCACCATCAGCAAAAACCCTGAGTTGAGGGTCAGACAGGGTTCCCCTAGTGAAAGGGACACCACAGGGGCCCCGGGTAATTCTGCCTTAGTTGACTTAAGCCCCGCGTGACATTATAATCGGCCCACATTTTTCAGGAGTCCATGGATCCCATGGATTCCATAACCCGCCAGTTGGCGGCGCTGTCCTTACAGGTCTCCGAGTTGAAAGGGGCAGTTGAGCAGCAGGGCCTGGTAGTAGCGAAGGTGCAAACGGCATCTGCAGGTGTCGGTGCAGAGCCGAAGATCCCGCTGCCAGAACGATTCTCAGGGGAACGCAGCAAACTTGTCATATTTCTGGAGGCCTGCAAGTTATACTTCCGCATGCGCCCGGTCTCCTCAGGTAATGAGGCTCAGCGGGTGGGCCTGGTGTTATCATTACTGAGTGGGGACCCCCAAGCATGGGCATTTTCCTTACCAGCTGACTCTGCTACATTTCATTCTGTCGATAATGTTTTTTCTGCACTCGGGCTCATTTATGATGATCCCGACAGATTAGCTCTAGCAGAATCTACAATCCGCGCCCTCCGTCAGGGGGAACGTATGGCGGAAGACTATTGCTCAAAATTTCGCCGTTGGGCAGTAGACACACAGTGGAACGACCCAGCGCTGCGGAGTCAGTTTATTCATGGGGTTTCAGGAAGAGTTAAACAGGCCCTCCTGATGTATGAGACTCCTACATCGTTGGAGTCTGCCATGAGTTTGGTTATACGTATTGATCGCCGTTTGCGTCAGGGGGCACAGGAGACGCTACCCCTGGGGGAAAGCAGGGGTGCAAGTGTGGTTGCTGCAGGTGAGCCCACTGAACCTATGCAAATTGCGGGGGTGTCACTGGTTAAGCGTCGCGTCCCTGGGTTCACGAAGCCCGGAGCATGTTTTTACTGTGGTAAAAGGAATCATTATGTTAACGCTTGTCCTGTGCTACCGAAGAAGGTCACACCGGCGGAAAACTGCTAAGCTCAGTGGGTATGGAGGAGATCCAACTGAGCGTATGCATATCCTCCATGATGGTATCTCAATGTATGCTCCCTGCCAAGGTTATTATCGCGGGCAGAGAGCTACCAATATCAGTGTTTGTGGATAGCGGTTCCGCCACCAATCTCATAGATGAGGAGTTTGCACGCACTGCCGGGTTTAAGATCGAAAAACTCCCTCATCCTATTCAGGTGGTTACCATTAATGCCGCTCCCCTCCCACAAGGGGAGATTACGGAGTTTGTGGCTGAGGTGAAACTCCACATTGGGGTCCTACATTCGGAGTGGGTTACATGTAGGGTCCTCCGTAATCTCCCAGCACAAATGGTCTTGGGTTTTCCATGGTTGTCCAGGCACAACCCGGTGATTGATTGGAAAACTCAGGACATAGTCCAATGGAGTGGTTTTTGCCAGGACAATTGCTTGGCCACATGTGTGTCTGCCGTGACGCCCAGCCTTCCGGAGGCTTTGCAGGATTTCGCGGATGTTTTCTCTGAGAAGGGTTGCTCAGGACTGCCTCCACATAGAGCCTATGACTGTGCGATTAGGTTAAAACCCGGGGCCAAATTACCTAAGGCCAGGATGTTTAATATTTCTGGTCCAGAGAGACAAGCTCTGAAAGACTACATCGCGGAGAGTCTGAGCAAAGGACACATCCGGCCTTCGTCCTCGCCTGTAGCAGCGGGGTTTTTCTTCATTAAGAAGAAAGATGGGGGGTTACGGCCGTGTCTGGATTTCCGGGAGTTAAACCAGATTACGATCCGTGATCCATACCCGATGCCTTTGATCCCTGATTTGTTCAACCAGGTGGCGGGGGGCAAAGTGGCTTTCCAAGCTTGACCTCAGGGGTTCGTATAACCTCATAAGGGTCCGTCAGGGGGATGAGTGGAAGACGGCCTTTAACACTCCTGAGGGTCATTTTGAGAGCCTGGTTATGCCATTTGGGTTGACAACCGCGCCTGCTGTTTTCCAACATTTTATTAATGACGTATTTGCTCATGTCCTGGGGAAATTTGTGATTGTATACCTGGATGATATCCTCATTTATTCGAGCGACCGGGACATTCATTTAGAGCATGTCAGGCAGGTGTTACAGTTGCTCCGTGAGAATAAGCTCTATGCTAAGCTGAAAAAATGCTTATTTTTTGTTCAGGAGTTGCCTTTTTTGGGATATATTGTGTCCGCCACAGGGTTTAAAATGGACACGGCTAAGGTGCAAGCGGTGCTACAATGGGAAAGGCCTGATAATCTGAAAGCGCTCCAGCGGTTCCTTGGGTTTGCTAATTATTATAGGAAATTTATAAAACACTTTTCTACTATAGCCAAACCGCTCACGGACATGACAAAAAAAGGTACCGATCTGACTAGCTGGTCTGAGGTGGCGATACGTGCATTTGAGCGTCTGAAGAACAGTTTTGCTTCAGCCCCCATTCTGGTGCAACCGGACGTGTCTAAACCTTTTGTGGTGGAGGTTGATGCGTCTGAGGTGGGAGTGGGGGCAGTACTGTCACAGGGCTCATCTTTGAGCGATATGCATCCATGCGCCTACTTCTCCAAGAAGCTGTCGCCGGCCGAACGGAATTATGATATCGGCAACAGGGAGTTGTTGGCCATCAAATTGGCTTTTGAGGAATGGCGACACTTCTTGGAGGGGGCGGCTCACCAGGTCACAGTCATCACCGACCATAAGAACCTGCTCTATCTGGAGTCGGCCAAGCGTCTGTCTCCTAGGCAGGCTCGCTGGGCATTGTTTTTTACACGTTTCAATTTTCTGGTGACTTACCGTCCCGGGGCTAAAAACACCAAGGCGGATGCCTTGTCCAGGTGTTTTCCGGGGGGGAGAACCTCGGGAAGAGCCGGTACCCATCCTCCAGGAAGGTGTAGTGGTTTCGGCTCTCACGACTGAGGTAGAGGCGGAGATTGCCGAGGCCCAAGAGGAGGTACCGCCAGGACTTCCCGCCAACAAATCATTTGTACCCCTTCATCTTCGTCTTAAGGTGTTGAGGGAACATCACGACTCAGTACTGGCTGGTCATCCAGGGGTTAAGGGCACTTTGGAGCTGGTATCGCGTCGTTTCTGGTAGCCCAAAATCCGGCAGGACGTGGTCTCGTACGTGGCAGCTTGCATCACGTGCGCCAGGGCCAAGTCGCCCCGAGCCCGTCCTGCTGGCACGCTACAGCCTCTGGGGGTACCTGATAGGCCATGGACAGAAATCTCCATAGATTTTATCACTGACTTGCCAGTCTCGGCAGGGAACACTGTCATCCTGGTGGTGGTTGACCGATTTTCAAAGATGGCGCATTTTGTCTCATTGCCTTCCTTGCCCAATGCGAAGACGTTGGCTCAGGTGTTTGTGCAGGAGGTGGTCAGACTCCACGGAGTTCCGTCGGACATAGTATCTGATAGGGGAACTCAGTTTGTTGCGAGGTTTTGGAAAGCTTTTTGCTCACGTTTGGGGATCAAGTTGTCACATTCATCGGCGTTTCATCCACAGTCAAATGGTCAAACTGAGCGCATGAACCAAAATCTGGAGCAGTATTTACGATGCTTTGTGTCCGACAACCAAGAGGAGTGGTCTACTTTCCTTCCTCTGGCCGAGTTCGCGTTAAATAATCACCTTCAAGAGTCATCGGGAGAGTCTCCGTTCTTTTGTGTTTACGGTCAACATCCTCAATTTTGTACCTTACGTCAGGGTGACTCGGGGGGGGGGCGTCCCGGAGGAGGACCAGCTAGGAGCTCAATTATCATCGGTCTGGAGGAGGGTGAAACAGCGATTGTTGAGCATGAGTGCGAGGTACAAACGGGTGGCTGACAGTAGGCGCGTGCCAGGTCCGGACCTGTGTGTGGGTGAATGGGTGTGGTTAGCGACTAAAAATATAAAACTCAAAATTCCATCTTTAAAATTGGGTCCAAGGTTTATTGGGCCTTTTAAGATTGCTGCCATCATTAACCCAGTTGCTTATCGGTTGGAACTCCCTGCAGTATACAAGATACACAACGTCTTTCACAGGGCTTTATTGAAAAAGGTGGTAGGCTCTGTGGACATGACGCCGATGCCACCTCCGGTCATGGTGGATGGCGATTTAGAGTTCGAGGTCTCCAAGGTAGTGGACTCTCGAGTAGTGCGCCGTACTCTTCAGTATTTGGTACACTGGCGGGGGTATGGTCCGGAGGAGAGGTCTTGGGTACCAGTCTCGGACATCAGGGCTGTGGAGTTGGAGTCGGAGTTAGTTTTGGTTGGAGAAATGTACCGACTCCGACTCCAGCTTTAAAAAAAATGTATTAATATTTCATAATTGAACTTTCATATGAATTTTCTAAATGTTACTCAAATATATATGTTCTATCAAACTATGAACAACAGTGACAAGCAGTTCTGCTGGAGATAGAGACATTTCTTACTTCTTGTGTGTCACTGTTCTCCACTGCCCTTATCTAATCTTATACTTGGTTAACCTCATGCTGCCCCAACCCCCCTACTTACAATGTATGAAACTGAAAGTGAAAATGTGTTGCAAATTCTTAGTAGTAAAGCTCCTCCTCTAGACTAGATCATACTAGGTGTGCGTCTTCCAAGCATCTCACAGCTGCCTGCTACTCAAAAGAGGAAGACTGTAAGTAGTATTATCCTTTCAACAAACTTTGCATCAGTTAACTGTGAGTACATGAGGAATAATAACAGTATTACTGACCACTATATCAGTTGTACGACCTGGCAATAATTTTGTACAATTGTTTTTAGGAAAAACAATTGTCATTTGGATTGTGAATGCAGAATTAAAAACCTGAGACTGTCAAAGAAGCATCACATTAAATCAGCTGTATTTGAACATTTCACCATCACTCAAGATAGAAAACATTATGTCTGTCAGTGTATGACAAATGATCCAGACGAAAACAAATGCTGTGAAGCCAAGATGAGTGCATATTCAGGCAAAGATAAAAATGCTCCTACCAGAGCTAATCTAAAGAGACATTTACAGCGCTTTCATCCAGAAGTACTGAAAGCAGTGGATGAGAGACTGCGTCCAAACCAATGAACCAGTGCCCAGCTCTTCCAGCCAAACAAAGGAGCAGAGAACTTTGCAGCCATCAGTTGCAAAATATTTTGTCAGTGACAAAGTTACTGCGACAATGACAGTAGATACATTTAAAAAAACAGATCATAGAGCTTGTTGTAAAGGATAGTGTGCCTATTTCATTATTTTCACGACCAGCTTTTATGTGTCTGAATGGGGAAATGGCCCGCAAGCTTGGTGTTTCTCTGGAGAGAGAGAGAGAGTATTAGAAAATTAGTAATCGAAGAAGCTTTTAAACAAAAGGAAGAACTTAAAAAACTCTCAAGGGACGCTTTCTGTTTCTTAAAATGGATGCCTGCACACGTCACTATTTTGCCATCAATGTCCGATTTTTGTGACAAAAATGAAATAGTTACCAAGACATTGTCAGTAAAAGACACCAAAGCTCATCACACCAGTGAGTTTCTCCAGGTCTTGGTGGAAAAGGTTCTGCAAAACTATGAACTTAAAAAAGAGCAAGTTCTTTCTGTCGTAACTGACAATGCTTCAAATATGATAAGTACTATTAAGCTAATGAATGAGAGTAATGATGGTGACCAGCAGCTAGAAGAACATTATGGGTCCACAGACACAGAAATGTTTGAAATAGAGGAACACAGTATTGTAACTGAGGAGCAAACTGAAGTTGCTTCAGATGAACAGCAACATGATAGTTTAGATGATCTTGTTGAAACTGTGTCAATATGTTCTTTCATTCATCACATGCGCTGTGTTGTGCATACGCTACAGCTGGCTATAAGAGACAGTCTGCAAGTAGGACATGCTGCTGCACTGATTGGCAAGGTGAGAAAATTGGCTACTGTTGCCAGAACCCCTAAAGTTGACTCAATTTTGAAGAGACGTGCTGGAAAAGGGGCAATTATTGATCAAGCCACACGATGGGGCAGTACTTAATGATTCAGCGCTTGGTTGAACTGAAAACCTTTCTTGTAGACATGGCTAACCCTCAACTGATGCTAAATGAAAGTCTGTGGAATCAGGTGACTGAGCTGGAAAAATTGCTAGAGCACCCATTTACAGTGACTAAAAAATTACAAGCAGAGGACTTCAGGTATTTTCTTAAAGGAGTGGAAGAACCTGATGTTTTGCCTGTCCCAAAGAGGAGGGTTAATTGCAAGTGGCATTGCTACATCAATGAAAGAGGAGCTACTATTACAAAATAACATTCTTTTGGCAGCTGTTTATGTAGACCCAATGCATCGGATTCTTCTAGATGATCAACAGCTAAGTAAAGGAAAAGAAGCTCTGTTTGAAATAGCAGTAAGGATGAAAGGGTTGCAGAACAGTCAGGAGGAACAAGAAGAATTTGGTCGTCCTGCCACATCTTCACCCTCATCATCAACTGATGAAGAATTTAATTTAGAAAAATATTTGGATCACAAGGACCGTGCAAAGCGTTCCCGCATAGAAGAAGAGTCATCCCCATCAAGGAACACAGCCAGTACATTTCAGCAGAATTTTTCATGTGCACTAAAAGAAATTGAGAAATTTGACCGTTCATCAAAAATAACAGTGCAACAAGCGATTCCTCTGTATCCTGACATTGTCAGAGATGTTGCCCGAGTGGTTACTGCTTTGCCACCAACACAAGTTAGTGTAGAGAGGTTGTTCTCTGCTCTCAAAATAATTAGATCAGATTTGAGGGCATCCATGAAGGAGGATCTGACAGAGGCAATACTTTTTCTGAGGACAAATTTATAGATTTCTTCTTATTAACTGCATAAAAGTGTTTATTGCATATTTACTTACAGTTTATAAAAGTTATTTGCTATATTCTAATTGTATTCTAATAAATGTAGTTTTTGCTCTAAGTGGTCTGATTACTTATATGATGGTGAGAAACTGAATAAGCACGATGTTTAATATTTTACAACAGTAAATTTGTTGTTATGAATTGGCCATTTATGAAGGAGTCGGAGCCTGATAAAATCCAGGAGTCGGAGTCGCAACTGTGGCTTACCGACTCCACAGCCCTGTCGGACATACATGCAGATCGGCTGGTCAGTTCTTTTCACCGTCGTCATCCGGACAAACCGGGTCCTATGAGTCTTGAGGGCCCTGGGGTCCCTCGTAGAAGACGGGGTACTGTCATGTCGGACGCTATTCACACCACAGCGTCCGGCAGGCAGAGGTAGTTCCACCTCCGTCCACTATAGCCTCAGTGGCGCCGGCTTGAGTTTCTCAGGCTATCGGGGGTTAATCTAGCTGAAGATCAGGTTGGATGTTTGGTCACGCCCACGGTCTTTAAATAGTCGTGCTGGCCTATGGGCGTCGCCGATTATAGCTTGTGTGTCATACCAAGTGGTTCCGGTCTGGAGTGGAGGTGTTGGGGGGAGAGAGAGAGAGAGATTAATATCTGGTGTCGTATGATCCATTGTTACCTTCTCGCCTTCCCATATTTGTTTTGTTGTGCCCTGTTCACATTACTGTATAGTCCTGTGTGTATGCGGCGCGGTGCAGTTTAAGTTCTCCCTGTCTGTCTTTATTGTTTGGGGCTTTGGTGGTTTGTCTCCTCACTGGGTGGAGGGTTAAGCTTAGGGCTGAGCAGGAGATAAGGAAAGGGTGGAGGCTCAGGCATTTGCACCCTCAGCAAAAACCCTGAGTTGAGGGTCAGACAGGGTTTCCCCTAGTGAAAGGGACACCACAGGGGCCCCGGGTATTTCTGCCTTAGTTGACCTAAGCCCCGCGTGACAGCTGCACCGCCAAAAAGACGCTTCTGGAGGCATCCACATACATCAGCATGGCCTGCGTACCCAATGCTAAAGCTAGGGTACGCATGCCGACAGAGGCGGAGCTGACTGGAGGAGGTGCGGCTGTGAGCGGAGCTTCACCAGGGAAGTCCGCATCCCTCCGCAGCTCCTCCATACGCTAGTGTGAAACTAGCCTTAGCTGTCAGATAAACTGATGAAGCTCCTATAAAGTGCAGCAGGCAAATCTGGTATACATCTGCAAATGGCAGCAAGTGAATAAAGCGTCTCTAGTGCAGTAGGCTAAATAGTGTATGTCACCTGGAAGTACAGTGCTGAGCCCCGACGCGCGTTTCTCGTAATGCTTTTTCCTGGGCGGGGTCTTACTGGAAGGGTGGGTGAGCATGTCGTTGCTTTTATGGCATTGTTAATCAGTGGTGGCAGCGGTTGGTTTTCGGTGCTCACGCTGACGTCCATGCCGGTCAGCGTCACGTGTCACCGGTCCACACCCCCATCCGACACATCAGCATGAGGAGGCGGAGCCGGCAGCAACGCAGATGCGTCTCCACGGTGACCCACAGCTTGAAGTCTAGAGGAGCGCTCACTGCAGAGAGTGAATGCAGCCCTCAGGCGTATGGATTGGCTATCGCTCTACACGCGGTATGTGAAGTGAGACAGTGTTACGCCCTATAGGTGAGAAAAGTGCTTCACTATTGACGTCCATTAGCGAGAGTCTAAAGAAGATGGAGATCAAATAAAACAGTGTAGAGACAAAGTGGCACCCAGACTGGATCTAATGATCTGATATTGTGAGTATACTCATCTAAGGATTAGTGAGAGGGTATGTAAGTGATAATAGAAATAAATGAGAAGATAGGAGCAGAATAAATAAATAATTATAAGGGAAGGACTTAAAAGTGGACCCAGGTGTAAAAAAAAAAAAAAAAGTGTGCATGTAAACAATATAGGATCAGTGATAAAGCAGAGATATCCTCAATAGAGGAATTGTACATGAATATATTAAAAAATACATATTCTTGTTGGAAATTTACATATAGATCATAAATAATAACAGAGTCAGCTTACATAAAGAATTAATCCTTATTTATGCATAGAAATAAATACATATATATAAGTTCCATAACAAGATAACCCCAGTATAGGGGTAAAAAAAAAAAAAAAAAAATGAAAAAGCAGGGGATGAACATGAATGAAAGGGAGAAGAAAAAAAAAATTAAATTACAAATTGATCCTAGAGCGGCTTGAGGGATCGTCCGTCATTTTCATCACCAGAGGATTAGGAAACCACGCCGATCACTGATTAAGTGGGATCGGGGTTACGGGAAACTATAAACTAAAAAAAAAAAAAGTTAAAAACAAATGTAAACAAACAACAACAATACAAGTTACAACCACTAAAACAATATGTATTAAAGGAAAGGGCGAAGCTCCAGACTTAATTCCGTCCATTTGGTTGGACGGAATCTATTTTGGAGATCCATCGGGCTTCCAGCTGTGCTGGATTTTTCTCCCAGTTTCCTCCTCTCGGGCCAATACAGACTTTGTCAGTGCCGGTTACTGTCAGGAGTTTCCATAGCAGTTGTGAAAGGACATAAAGTGTCTCAGTGTGAGTGTTAGTAAGGACGGTTCTTCCTCCTCCCAGCATTGATAATATCTCTATAGCGCTCCCTCACTCTGTGTATAACCGGTCTAGAGGTCACACCCCAATCTATCCTAGGGCCTGGACATATAGCAGGGTTTGGCATAAACTATGGGGAAGAGACGGCTATATGATGTGTGTATCTGCACATGTGACTCTTTATAATTTCCTTACAATGTGTTTGGCCATTTATACGCATATACACTCACTGGCCACTTTATTAGGTACACCTGTCCAACTGTGTGTTAAGACTTAATTTCTAATCAGCCAATCACATGGCGGCAACTCAGTGCATTTAGGCATGTAGACATGGTCAAGACAATCTCCTGCAGTTCAAACCGAGCATCAGTATGGGGAAGAAAGGTGATTTGAGTGCCTTTGAACGTGGCATGATTGTTGGTGCCAGAAGGGCTGGTCTGAGAATTTCAGAAACTGCTGATCTACTGGGATTTTCACGCACAACCATCTCTAGGGTTTACAGAGAATGGTCCGAAAAAGAAAAAAAATCCAGTGAGCGGCAGTTCTGTGGCCGGAAATGCCATGTTGATGCCAGAGGTCAGAGGAGAATGGGCAGACTGGTTCGAGCTGATAGAAAGGCAACAGTGACTCAAATTGCCACCCGTTACAACCAAGGTAGGCAGAAGAGCATCTCTGAACGCACAGTGCGTCGAACTTTGAGGCAGATGGGCTACAGCAGCAGAAGACCACACTGGGTACCACTCCTCTCAGCTAAGAACAGGAAACTGAGGCTACAATTTGCACAAGCTCATCGAAATTGGACAGTAGAAGATTGGAAAAACGTTGCCTGGTCTGATGAGTCTCGATTTCTGTTGCGACATTCGGATGGTAGGGTCAGAATTTGGCGTAAACAACATGAAAGCATGGATCCATCCTGCCTTGTATCAACGGTTCAGGCTGGTGGTGGTGGTGTCATGGTGTGGGGAATTTTTTCTGGGCACTCTTTGGGCCCCTTGGTACCAATTGAGCATCGTTGCAACGCCAAAGCCTACCTGAGTATTGTTGCTGACCATGTCCATCCCTTTATGACCACAATGTACCCAACATCTGATGGCTACTTTCAGCAGGATAATGCGCCATGTCATAAAGCTCGAATCATCTCAGATTGGTTTCTTGAACATGACAATGAGTTTACTGTACTCAAATGGCCTCCTCAGTCACCAGATCTCAATCCAATAGAGCATCTTTGGGATGTGGTGGAACGGGAGATTCGCATCAGGGATGTGCAGCCGACAAATCTGCGCCAACTGTGTGATGCCATCATGTCAATATGGTCCAAAATCTCTGAGGAATGCTTCCAGCACCTTGTTGAATCTCTGCCACGAAGAATTGAGGCAGTTCTGAAGGCAAAAGGGGGTCCAACCCCTTACTAGCATGGTGTACCTAATAAAGTGGCCAGTGAGTGTACATATTGCATTACGGGTGTAACAAATGGAAACTGCCAATTCCTCCTCTTTATTTCTGAGTCTGGTGGGAATACCTTAGTACATGTGTATATACTCCTTGTATTTAATGGTACACATTGTGGTACATCCCATTACCCCGGTGTCTCAGACCCCTACTGATCCATGTACTATGCCGTCCTGTGTCCCAGGGTTGTACTGCTGCCGCCTGCCCTGTGTGTAATATAGGATAATGTATAGATCTGACTCACTCTGTGGATTATCTTGTACTTTTTTGGATCCATAAATATATTTTGTACTTTTTGACATAGCAAGTTTCTGACATTTGTAGTTTTTAGATCGTCAATCTCCATTAATACTGGTATAGCGAAATTCTCTATTTTTCTCCATTATTATGTATAGTCTTTGGAGAGTCTCCTTTATTAAGGAATATGCATTTTCCTGTATACATCAGTTCTGCTTTTATAATATCTGCGTTTTTGATGCTTTTTTGTTACTTGCGTTTTTGATGCAGATTTTTTCCCCTCATTAGTGTGAACGCTGAAAGAATTGATAATCTGCCCCAAATCTGCAGGTGACAAATAAGCACCGTGTGCACGAGACCTCGGGATTCTCACTCACTTTGCTGGAGTTGGGAAACCCTTCAGGTTTTGTGATAAATCTGCATAGTGTGCACAGGCGTTACGGATCCATCCTCCCCACTATGGTGATATTAGTAGTGTGGAGGGTACATGTAATATAGTGATGGAGGCTTATTAGCAGCGAGCATCGCACCCTCACTCTTACCTATTGCGGTCCTTTTTACGTGCGCTCCTGGAGGAATCCTAATTGTGCAGATCCTCCATGGCGGAAGCTTATATGCCGATTACTGCAGCATTACAGAAATCCTCAGGACATCACTGGGCCGATTCCCAGAGGACGGGAGCGGAGAAACCCCGATTTTGGTGAATATTTCATAAGACTTGGACAGCGCTGAGATCTCTGCAGAAGAATAAGAGCAGTGAGACTATGGAACTCTCTGCCATATGATGTTGTAATGAGTGATTCCCTACTAAAATTTAAGAAGGGACTGGATGCCTTTCTTGAAAAGTATAATATTACAGGGTATATACACTAGTTTCCTTAGTGTTGCGTTGATCCAGGGAGCTAGTCTGATTGCCGTATGTGGAGTCGGGAAGGAATTTTTTTCCCCAATGTGAAGCTTACTGTTTGCCACATGGGTTTTTTTTGCCTTCCTCTGGATCAACATGTTAGGGCAAGTTAGGATAGGATATGGGTTGAACTAGATGGACTTAAAGTCTCCCTTCAACCTTAATTACTATGTTACTATGTCTGATGTGAGCAGGTGGGACGCACTGTCACTAATATAATGAAAGAATCACCCTGAGGATGTGTCTACAATGAAACATAATGCAGATTGGATGATGGAGGAGGATGTGAAGAATCAATCTGACATGAGGATCAGCAGAGGATGTGAAGAATCACCCTCACAAAAAGGATCAGAGGAGGAAGTGAAGAATCAATCTGACTGAAGGATCAGAAGAGGATGTTAATGACCTGTGATGACGTAGCGGTCTCGCATGATGCTATGTCATCTGGGGTCATTGTCGCAAGGCATCGCTGGGAACGGGAATTGCCGGGAGCATCGCTGAGGCCTGGGAACGCTGCGGTGGATGCCGGAAGGTGAGAATATCACTTTTTTTTTTTTTTTTTTTTATTATTTAACATTATATATTTTTACTATTGAGGCTGCATAGGCGACCTCCAATAGTAAAAAGTTGGTCACACTTGTCAAACACTATATATTTTTTTAAAAATATTTATTTATAACAGTCTGCAAACAAGATAAGAATCAGTGACATACATAGCATATAAAGATAAAGAAGGACATAACAATATCCAGAAAGTGTAGCTTGAAAGACTCAAAGGAAGATGGGGTTATTCAGTATAAGGGCAGAGACACACTGGCAAATTTTTCGTCCAAGAATCAGATGGTAAAACTTGCCCTGGCCGGCACCTCTCCTGACCTGAGCATGACAGCATGATGGATTACTATGCAGCTGTCAAGTTCAGGTCCGGAGAGGTGCCGGCCAGGGCAAATTTTACCATCCGATTCTCGGACAAAAAATTCGCCAGCGTGTCTCTGCCCTAACAGTCAATCCCAACCCCAACTCCCCCCATCCCCCCCAGGCACGTCTGAAACCCTGCAGGTTTAATCAGGTAAGCCTAATAGGTGTGTTACCAGATATAAGCTCTCTCATATACCAATCAGTGAATTGAAAGCAGCCATGTAATGCTTGACGCACCGATAGTGGCTGCAGATCGATAAAGGAGGACCATGTGAGGAAAAAACATTCCGTATGACTTTTTTTATGAAGTATGGACTCAATCCAATCCATTTTAAACAAATATGTTACCTTCGAAGAAATTAGATTTAGTGAAGGTGTTGTGTCCTGTGCCCACAAATGCAGAATACTCTTGCGGGTAGCCGCCGCCCAAATAGTTAAAACACGTCGTTGCTGAGCAGAGAGTCCGAGTAGTTGATCCCGTGGGAGAATATTAAATAACGCCCATTCTGGAGATAATGTAAAGCGAATGTTGAAGGTGTTAGTGAGATGGCGAAGAAGCATATCCCAAACCTCCTGTATCTTCGGACAATCCCAGAGACAATGAAAGATGTCAGCTGGAGAGTGTAAACACTTGGGACAAGAGGGATTAGCCGATAGAGACATCCTAGATTTGACCTCCGGGGAGATGTAAGCCCTATGGAAAATCATGAGGGCCATAGTTGAGTAGCTGTCATATGGCAATAAAGAGTTTAAACGTAGAGTGGCTTTCAAAAGATCAGTTAGTCTATAATTAGATAGTTGTGATACCCATCTGCCCGGGCCTGGTGAAGAATCTGACCATGAAATGGAAGGTTTGATTGATTTATAGATAAGACTTGGCGAATAAACTCCTGCACGAGCACCAAGGGAGATGAGATGGAGAGGACAGGTTCTGACACTGGTATGCCTCGGAAGACCGAGTCAATGTAATGCTTAATCTGAGTAGTAATAAAAATATTACCCACTAAGATTGAATATTTGGAGAAAATACCCTCCAGAGAAAGAGGACATTGAGCAGTTGTCAGAAGATCGCAGACCAGTCTGCACCCTCTCTCCCCCAGCACTTGGTAAATTGGGGGTGGTCTGCCTTCTAAAAAGAAAAGGTTACCTTGAAAGGGAAGGAAAATTGAGGTATAAGGGTCTAGTCTGCTGATCCTTCTAGCATGACGCCATGCCAATACCACAGACCATAGCAGAGGATTATCCCTGATTGCAGTGGGAACTCTATTTTGTTGTAAATGGAGTAAGGCAGGAAGACTGATCGGTCTAGACATTGCTTCATCTAATAGGGTGTTGGTAAATTTAGTATGGCCCCAAATCCAATCAAGAGAATGTCTGAAAATGGCTGTAACACTATACAATCTTAAATTTGGAAAATTGAGGCCCCACCAAAGATTTAGCCTGTTGCAATTTAAACATACTGATCCTAGATCTCCCCCTCGAGCCCCATATAAATTGTCGAAAAATCTTAGTTAGGAGTTGATCGTCAGCTTTAGATAATAGAATAGGTAGCGTTTGTAAAGGGAAGAGTATTTTAGGAAAGGAAACCATTTTAATAAGGTGAGCTTTACCCGCGAAAGATAATTTAAAAGACGTCCAAGATTGTATTTCCCGAGTAATGGCAGATATTAAGGGTCGGATATTAAGTTAGTAAATAGTATGTGGGTTGGAGGGTAGAAGAATACCAAGATATCGTAAAGAACCATGCCCCCACTGAAATGGAAAAGGGAAGGGCCACTTTTGTCGAGCATCTCTGAAGATCGCTAAAGCCTTGGATTTGTTAAAATTTATGCGGAATCCTGAGATTTCTCCAAACTCATGGAAATCCCCCATTAGGAAAGGAATGGACTCCTTAGGATTAGCTATCATGAGTAGTATGTCGTCGGCGAATGCCAAGGACTTGAGTGTAAGGTGGCCTATCCCAATTCCCTCAAAGGAAGGAATCATCTCCAGACATCTAAGCAGTGGGTCTAGGGCAATATTAAACAATAAGGGGGATAAAGGACATCCCTGCCTCGTACCTCTGAAAATTGAGAAAGGGGATGACTGAATACCATGGAGCCATATTGAGGACTGAGGAGTGGTGTAAATCGTCCAGATAAAATTGAAAAAGGAAAATCCAAACAATCTGTATTTAAGAGTTCGGATGAGGTGGGACCAAGATACCCGGTCAAAGCCTTATCGGCGTCAAGGCTAAACAAGATGTTTTGTTTAGCATTGGTATGATGACTATTAATAACAGCGGCTAATGCCGTTCTAATATTGTAAGTGATGGATCGACCGTGGACAAAGCCTGTTTGGGATGTGGTGAGGATATTAGGAAGCATAGATTGTAATCTGTTGGCCATAATTTTGGTGAGCAATTTGAAATCTACATTTAAAACGGAGATTGGGCGGTACGAGGCAGGGAGAAGAGGGTCTTTACCTGGCTTTGGTAGTAATGAAAGGCTTGCTTCATTGAAGCGGTCAGGAAGGAAACTTTAATCTATAATATGATTAAAAAGAGAGGTAAGGTGGGGTATAAGTAATGGTTGCAATATTTTATAGAATTCTGCTGAGTAACCGTCCGGGCCAGGGACTTTAAGCAATTTAAGAGACTGGATGACCAATCCAACTTCCCCAGGAGAGAGAGAGGTTTATTTAAAATTTCTCTTTGAGAGATGGAAAGTTTTGGAGGATCAACCTTGTGAAGGAAATTATAGCCTTCTTCCTGAGAATCGTTGGGTGGGCCATAGAGATCTGCATAAAAATCTCTGAAAACTGCGCATATTTGAACTGGGTCACGGATAATGGAACCATTAGGATGTTTGATGCTGGTGATTTTAATAGCCTTTTTGAAGGGTTTCGTTAGTGATGCCAGAAGGCGCCCAGGTTTATTGCCCCAATGAAAGAAGCGGTTACGTTGGTAGGCAAGTTGGTTATGCGCTTGTTCATGCAGTAAGGTGTCTAGATTATGTTTAGCAGTGAGGTAAGCCTCCTTGGATGAGGAGGTATTGTGTAGCCGGAAATCTCTATAGGATTGAGTGAGCTGGTCAAGGAGAGGCCGCAAGGAGGACAACAATTTCTTCTTTTTCTGAGACACATAAGAGATAATATGTCCTCTGAGCACTGTTTTAGCGGTTACCCAGAATAAACTGATGTCTTCTAAATGTTCCAAGTTATCCTCCATGTATTGGTTCCCACCAGCCAGCCAAACATTTTGTGAAATTGTCCGACGTATAAAGATATGAGGGAAAACGCCAACAAAAGGAGAGAGTTTTCCTTGTGGGAAGGTCTAGGGTAAGTAGGACAGGAGAGTGATCTGAAATAACCATTGGAATAATCTCAACCGATTTTAAAGATCTAAAAAGAAGGGTAGATGTTAGCCAGTAATCAATGCGAGTGTGTATGTCGTGAACCCTAGAGCCTAGAGTAAAACGTATATTCTTTTTCCATAGGATGGCAGCATCTCCAGGAATCCAATAAGTCAAGCCTATCTAATAAGATGGGAATCGTTCCAACTGGGGAGAGGGATGCAGGCGGTGAGGTAGACCTATCTAAAAAGATATCATGAAGAGCATTTAAATCTCCACATAATAATATATTAGTAGGATGCCAGCTATGGATGACTTCTACCAGCTTAGAAAAAAAGGAAGGTCTAGCTGCATTAGGTGCGTAAACATTAATAAGGCAGAATTCTCTCTGCTCAGCAAGGATCCTAAACAGCAAATATCGTCCCGCCTTGTCTCTTACCACATCTTGAATGGAGTATTAAAGGTCTCTATGGAACAGGATGGCAACTCCACGCTTCTTCCTTAAAAAATAAGCCTCTATGCAGTCTGGGTAATGCTTGTTACGAAGCGGAGGATGTTTTCCACGAATCCAGAGAGTTTCCTGCAAAAACACAATGTGTGGGCGTATACGGGTAACATGGTCTAAAACTTTCTTGCGTTTCACCGGAGTATTGAGCCCAGCCACATTCCAAGATAACAATTTGAGAGAGACTACATTAATATGAGGAGCTACAGTATTAGAGTCAGCCATATTAGCCTATGCCACATTGAGGCCATGAAAGAGTAATATCAGAGAACAAACAACTGGGCAAAGATCTGTCCCAGCAAGCAAACCCTAACACCCAGAAAGACAACTTAAAAAATCGTGCTTAGGGAGGAAGAGCCCACCCCCAACCCCCCAACAAACCCACAAGCCATAGAGAAACCACAATAAACATTATATATCCGTATCTCGACTGAGACCTCCCATAATCATAATGCAGTAAAAACAACATGCATTAAGTAACCGAAAGATTAATCATGCAGGTAAATATAAACAGATGTAACATGGCTATCAACTAGAAAAAAATTACAAAAACCACGAAATTGAAATCAAGTGGCCGGAGAAGAGGCTCGGGAGGAGCGCTTCACCTCCTCCATGGCTTCATTAGGGTCAACGAAAAGCATCATCTTTCCTCGGAGTTCCACCCTCAGACATGCTGGGTAGAGAAGGGCAAAGCGGGAGCCTCTGTCATGCAGAAGTTTACAAGCTGAAGCAAAGGCGCGGCGCTTGGCCGCCACCACGGCAGAATAATCTTGAAACATAAGAAGAGAGTGTCCCTCATATTTCACAGCAGACATAGCCCAAAATGCCCGAAACATTAGCATTTTGTCCTGGAAATTAACTTAAAAAAATAACAGGGCGAGGGCGGGCATTGGATTCTGGAGTCGGAAGTCCAAGTCTGTGGGCTCATTCGCCTATCATGGAGCCAGGTCGGTCAGGCAAATTAAGTGCTCGTGGGAGGCAGGAGGAAGTAAAGTGGTGGAGATCCTTTACCGACTCGGGAACGCCGATGACGCAGAGATTATTTCGGCGGCTCCAGTTTTCCAGATCATCGAATTTGTCTTGGAGCTGCTCTATCACATGGTCCTTATCTTTAAGCTGAGCAACATAGGACTGTACAATGTCCTCCAAATCACTGATCCGCTGTTCTGCTGCCAAAAGTTTGGTGGAATGGTCGGACAACTGGGATATGATCGAGTCCAATGATGATTGAAAGGAAAGAAGTCTTGCATCTATTTTTGGCATAAGTTACTTTGTGATAGAGTCAGCAATGATTTGGAGAGGGGAGACGTCTCAGTCGAGATTTAAGTGCAAGAACCTATATAACTAAGTAGTTTAGGTAGGATATCACAGAGAATTAGTCCCGAGGAGATCCAAGATGGTTTAAGGGATATGGACCACTCAAGATCATAAAGGTAAACAGGCTGAAAAGGGTCCCCAGTTGGGCCGGTATCCACAGCAGTTTAGAAGACAAGCCCTTAAGAGAGGCGTCTGTGTATAAAAGAGAGCACTGAGTGCCACTCAGCAGTGGTATCCGGAGTGGTAGTATACTGCAGCCCGTATCAGTGCGTCATTTTAGTTATGAGCAGTAGATGGCAGCAGAGCTTAACTGGTATGTTGGATGAAATAGTAAATCAGGGATCAGGTGGCTTTTGGAGTAGATAGTCTCCTGCTTAATATGTATCCTCTTGGGGGGAGGGGGTGTGTGGGGGGGTCAAGAAAGTTATGTCCCAGTAGCTGCCCCCACCAAAGGTAACCAGTGCCACAAATAATAGGTCAATGCCTGGATCTTCTCAAAGCCCCTCACTCACAAATATTGGCGTTTCTTAATAAGCTTCTCTGGCCACTATTGTGGAGAGGCAACAGCACTGCTCTGACTATAGTAGAGGAAATCTGCAGTGTCCCTCTAAGGCTGTGTGCACATGATGCAGATTTGCTGCGGATCCGCAGCGGATTTTTCCGCGCAGAAACGCTGCATATCCGCATTGTGATGTACAGTAGTATTAAAATCAATGAAAAAAAAAAAAAACGCTGTGCAGGCGCTGCGGATTTTTCCTGCGGTACAAAATCCGTAGCATGTCACTTCTTTTGTGCGGCTTTCCACCTCCCCTGTCTCCAAAACCGCAGGGGGAAATCCGCACAAAAACCGCATTAAGGCTATGTGCCCACGTAGCGTTTTAAAACGCACACTGAAAACCGGACTCCTTCCCAGAAATCGCACGTTTTTTTTCCCGCGCGATTTCACCGCGATTTTCCTGTGATTATGTTCGTGATTTTGCCGAAATTTTGCCGCGATTTTCGCGTGCGGTAGTCAAGCACTTTCCAAGTGATTTGAAGCATCGCTTGGAAAGTGATTGACAGGTTGGTCACACTCGTCAAACATAGTGTTTGAAAAGTGTGACCAGGTTTTTACTATTGAGGCCGCCTATGCGGCCTCAATAGTAAAAGATAAATTGTTAAAAATGATAAAAAAATAAAAAATTGGGGTATATTTACCTTCCGATGTCCCGCGCTGCATTCCCGGGCCTCAGCGTTCCCAGTAATGCCTTGCGAGAACTGTGATGACGTTGGTCTCGCGTTGGTATAGTGATCTCACGAGACCGCTAGAGTCACGCGAGACTACGTCATCACAGGTCCTTGCCGCAAGGCATTACTGGGAACGCTGAGGCCGGGAATGCAGCGCGGGACGTCGGAAGGTAAATATACCCCGATATTTTATTTTTTATTCTTTTTTTTTTTTACAGGGGTATGGTACCCAGGGCCTGGAGGACAGTCTCCTCTCCTCCACACCGTGGGTACCAACCGCACATGAGACGCTTAAGATTCCCGCTTGGTGGTCATAGCCACATGCAGGAAGTAAGCGATTCTCATGCATTCCTATGGGTGCGGAATCGCGGCAATTCTTTGCAATTCCGCACAAAAGAATGAGCATGCTGCGATTTTTTTTCCGCGATGCGATTCCGCCGCGGAAAAAAGCGCAGCATTAGCACAGCATGTGCGGAATGCCATAGGAATGCATGGGGGGCGTTCTGTACACGATTTTTAAACGTGTTTGCAGCGTTTTTGCGCCGAAAATCGCGGCAAAAAGGCTTAAAAAAATCGCATCGTGGGCACACAGCCATAAGATGGAAGAAATCCGCAGGAAAAATGCAGGTCATTTGACCTGCGGATTTCTTCAATTCTGTGCGGAAAAATCCGCAGGGCTCAAAAGTCCGTCTGCACTCAGCCTAAGGCTGTGTGCACACGCTGCGGATTAGGTGCGGATTCATCCGCGCGGATTTTGTAAAATCTGCAGGTGAAACCGCAGGTCAAAAGACCTGCGGTTTTACCTGCGGATTGCTCTGCGGTTTTGTCCTGCGGTTTTTCATCTCCTCAATAGAGGAGATAGCAAACCGCAGGAGAATCTGCAGAAAGAATTGACATGTCAATTCTTTCTGCGGATTGAAAACCGCAGATAATCCGCGCGGAAAATTCCGCACCGTCTGCACTGCGGTTTTTGATTCCCATAGGGAATCATTGTACTGTACACCGCAGCAGAAACTGCTGCGGGTCCGCAGCGGCCAAAACCGCTGCGGAATCGCAGCAAAATCCGCAGCGTGTGCACACAGCCTAAAGCCCCAGGCTGCTCAGTGATTCTGCAGCAGATGGGGATTTCCCCTGTTGTATAACTGCACAAGGAGGAGAGGACACACAGCTCCCAGCAATCACACAGAACACAATCAGCAATCTTCCCCCAGGTAAGACAGCAGACGGGCAGGGAGAGGTCTGGTCCCGAGGGTCTCTTACTGCCAGCAGGGTCTTCACCACAGATGCAGCGGGGTGGCCCCCCGTGACGGATGATGGTGGCAGACCTCCCTAAATGCTATGTGCTGGAGGCTCCCAGAAGTTCACTCACCCCTCAGTCCGGCCTCCGCTGTAGATCTGTCACAGGTGGATGGAGGGGAAGGAGTGCAGGGACCGTCCCCAGCAACAGGAGAAACTTTTTCCAGCAGGGGGACCACGATTCAGGCCCTGTAGGAGGCCGCAGACTGAAGAGGCTGTACAGGCAATCTCTAGCTGGAGAAGTTGGTTTAAAACTGCTGCTTTCTGGTCCCCCGGGCACTGGGCACCCACCAGAGCAGGAGGGTTAGTGAAGCACTTCCGCACGTGTGCACATAGCCTAAGGGATCATGCTGTGTGCACACGCTGCGAAATGATCTGCGGGTTTGTCCGCGCAGATTTAGCAAAATCTGCAGGTTTATCTGCGGTTTATCTGCAGTTTTGCCCTGCGGTTTGTAACCTCTACAATGGAGCAGGTGGCAAACCGCAGCAGAATCCGCAGAAAGAATTGACATGTCAATTCTTTCTGCGGATTTGAAACTGCAGCAAATCCACGTAGAAAAATCTGCACCGTCTGCACTGCGGTTTTCTTTTTCCATAGGTTATAATGGTGCTGTACACCGCAACAAAAACTGCTGTGGATCCGCAGCAGAATCCGCAACGTGTGCTCACAGCCTTAGAGGAGGATGTGAAGAATTGATGGTATGAGAGAGGTCAGAGGAGGCTCATGATTTGCTGCGGTTCTGACGTCAGATGTGAAGTCTGAGGACAAATGTGACACTAGATGGGGGCTCTCATTAAGTGGTCGTCCAGGACAGATCCGCAGAGGAGATATAGACCCAAATAAAAGTATTTTACCTATTTCTATGTACAGAATTGCATGCTGGGTATTGCTGAATGGAGAGCAGTGCAGTAGGGTAAAGCAATGAGGACACTGTCTGCAGTAGCATTGTGCGGCCTCTAGGGGGCACATCCCTTATACTGATTTTCCCCTATTGAGTAATCCCAGAGGCTTTCTCCCCTCATTATCCCCGGGAGGATGGCTCCTGTGTCTGCGGCCTCTGTCCCCCGTGGTCACTGTGTGACGCGTCTTATCCGGCCCTGAGATCTCACAGGTTTTCTTTCCCTTTCGCTTCCTCCAGCTCTCACCTCTCGTCCTCCCTCTGCCCGGTAACTGCTGAGCAGCGGAGATTCCTTCTCCTATTGGAGGACGCTGCAGCTCCCGTCCAATCAGCGCTGAGCTCCGCCCTCCAGTGTACAGAGACTGTGAAGCCATTACAGTGTGTCAGTCCTGGGTGACACTGAGCTTCTCCTCCTCGGGGTCCCCCCATATATCGGGGCAGGGGGATGTGGCCCCTCATTGTGCTCCTTCACGTGTCTGCGGTGTGTTCTGGTGAGTATAGAGGGTGATCAGTGATTGCTCCTGATCGCAGAGGATTATTACGTCTTATTTATGTCGTCTGTTGTGATTGGAGTTTATGGATCAATGTGTTGTCTTCTATAAGAGGCAGAAATCCACTAGAGAAGCTGCGCCTGTGGTGGGCGCCATAGTGAGGAGGACATGGCGCTGTTTCTGGGGTCTCCGCGTCGGCTCCAGGGATCGGTGTGATCACCGTGTGACCGGATCCAGGAGATCCCAATGTAGGACGAGGCTGAAGTCGGTTTCTTGTTCTCTTTGATTTACAAGTTTAATTATTATCAGAAATGCTCTCAATAATAGAATCCACTGCAGTGCGGGGCCCGGAGGAGAATCCACTGCAGTGCGGGGCCCGGAGGAGAATCCACTGCAGTGCGGGGCCCGGAGGAGAATCCACTGCAGTGCGGGGCCCGGAGGAGAATCCACTGCAGTGCGGGGCCCGGAGGTGAATCCACTGCAGTGCGGGGCCCGGAGGAGAATCCACTGCAGTGCGGGGCCCGGAGGTGAATCCACTGCAGTGCGGGGCCCGGAGGTGAATACACTGCAGTGCGGGGCCCGGAGGTGAATCCACCTGAAAGCGGCTACAAAGTCTATATAAGAGGCTCAGAAATGGCTCCAAAGTGGCGGATCAAAGGGTAAATGATGTTGGGCCACTGATCTCACCAGTGATCACACAGAAGGGAGGGATCCAAGATGGCCCCAATGACCTCCTTGGCCGAATAACATCACAGCGGGCAAATCACCACTTATTAGTGACTCCAATGACTGTGGAGATCACAATCCGCTCCTCTCAGCCGCTCTCTGTGGATCCCGGCATCACAGCCGGTGAGATCCATTGTGCCAGGGATCGCGGTGATGGGGGAGATCAGCGGCACACAGTGATTTCTCTCTCTGAGCTCCGGTTGCTCCTTCACAATAGGGGACAATTGTCCATTTGCCTCTGATGCAGATTTTCGGCTCAGACCCCGTTTGGGCCGGGTACAGAGACCTGATGATGATTCTTGGCGTCTCCTCTGTGTGATTGATGGGAGATCAGTGACTGAAGGTCACAACCCTTGGAAAACACCAGAGACTTATGTGAGTCTGGGACAATTCACCGTCTGACACTTTGAGGCCATTTTTGTGCCTCTTATATATTTTCCAGTGGTTTTCATGTGTGTTCCCCTCCGGGCGCCGCACTGCCGTGTATTCTATTATTGGGAGAACTTTTCTCCTTATTAAACTTGTAAAAAACAAAAAAAAGAAAAATGTACAAATGAGAAAATCAGCAAATAAGAAACCGACTCTCTCATCGCTTCCTCCAGCTCTCACCTCTCCGTCCTCCCTCTGCCCGGTAACTGCTGATCAGTGGGAGATTCCTTCTATTGGAGGACGCTGCACCTCCTGTCCAATCAGCTCTGAGTTCCGCCCTCCAGTGTGCAGTGACTGTGGTGCTGTTACAGTGTGTTAGTCCTGGGTGACACTGACCTTCTCCTCGAGGTCCCCCCATATGTCCATCAGCCATGAGGTGGAAGGAAAGAAACGAGAATCACCGGCCGAGCCACATGACATCATAATGAGAGGCGGGGCTTGCAACCTATGATGACAGCGTCGCCATGGCAACCATTATAACAAATAATGAGGGGCGGGACTTGATACGCACATACTGTTTCCTCATTATGTAGATAGGGGCATTATGACATCAAATTGAGGGGCGGGGCTTGACACGCACACACTTTTTCCCAATTATGTAGATAGGGGCAAAATTGTTTGTTAAATTGGAATGCGCGGGGTTAAAATTTCGCCTCACAACATAGCCTAGGACGCTCTCGGGGTCTAGACGTGTGACCAGGGTGGATTTGATTTAAATCTAACTGATTTAAATCACGATTTAAATCACTAGTCAGTAAGGCTTGATTTAAATCAAAGTTTCTACCTAAACTAGTTCTTGCTACTTGCTAAAATAATCCTGAACTTAATAACAATTTAAATAGATTTATTCAACTGAAACAATAACAACATTACAGCATAAGTTATTTGCTTAAACAAACATCCATGTTTGTTAACTAATTTGGCTAAACAAAATATATATATATTTTAAGAAACTTAGACTGTCAGCCCAGCCGACACATGAAAAACTTAAATACTACTGTCCCTGCTGTCCTCTGTAGCTCACTTGTCGTCATCTTCATCATCATCATCTTCTTCTTTGTTCCTATTCATAATCTGGAAAAGAAAAACAAGCTTTCCTGCTTTATTGGGTCCCAACCGATTTCTCAATTTAGAATGAATGAGTCCAAAGGAAGAGAATATTCTTTCAACGCCTGCAGAAGAAGCTACTGCTGTTAAAAGTGAAATCATTACTTGAACAGTCTCTAAATCCAAGCGCTTAAGTGACTTCCACCAGTTTACTGGTGTGACCTTCCTTAAAATATCTTCAGCAAACAGATATTTCTTGAATGGTTCCCCCTTAGCTCTGAAGTTTATTATAGTTGGCATTAAAGATGGATGATTGCTGGATAATGTCATAGCTAACTCCTCTTCCTCAGCACTTAGGTTTTGACCCTGATATTGGATATTGACAATATTTGCCAAAAAATGAGCTGGAGTCAGTGCTTGTCCCATTCGTTTGTTTACTGCTTGTAATTTAATTCTGTCCATGTGGAGTTCTGTTTTTAAGTGTTCACTCAGTTCCTTCCAAATTTCAACAGCATCCGCAATAAAACAGCTATTTTTCTGTATTTTGTTTAAAGCTTGAGAGATGGGTTTCAGGAAGCTCAGCATATGTTCAACATTTCTCTTAAGCCCAATGTTGAGGATTTTGGCCGTGACAGTGCCATCTATTTTATCTCGATTTTCTTCACAAAGTGTCATCAGAATAGGCCAGTTTTTGATATACTGCTCAAAACAGTCCACCACAGAGTTCCATCTAACATCTTGTGGGAGCGTTAGCTTGGTTCCACCCATCCTTTTCAGAGCTGCTGCAGCAAAATGATTATTACGGAAGTATTTAGCAATTTCAACAACATTAGCCTTTATTTCTGGAACACTTAAGTCTTTGGCTAAGAGGTGCAGCAAATGAGCACTGCAACCATATGTTATTAGCAGCTTTGTATTCCCTCCCTGCTCTTCTAAATCTCTTCTCATCTTGGATACGTTTGCAGCATTGTCAGTGACCAAACTGCGTACTAGACATTTGAATTTTTGTTCACATGTCGTTATAGCTTTTACTGCCACTTCTTGTAAGTATTCTGCTGTGTGTGCATTTCCTGACGTATCAGTTGTTTGTGCAAGGAAGACTTTACCTTCTGTTGTTATACAAGCACATACAATAGGATCATTGTGGACATTACTCCACCCATCAATACTTAGGTTAACAATTTTACCCTCCAGAGCTGTTGCACATTGCTCCATTTCTCTGTCATACACTTGATCCAGCAGTTTCCCTGCAACATCAGCTCTGCTGGGTGGACTGTATCCTGGTCTCAGTGACTGAACCATATTAATGAAATGTGGGTTCTCAGTCAGACGGAAAGAAGAGTTCGTTGCATAAATAAACTGGGCAATTTTTTTATCAATCAACTCTTTTTCTAATCTGCTAGTTCTTATCACAAACCTATCTATGGTGGTTCCAGGAGGTAAATGTTTTTTCTTCCTTTTGGGTGATGGTGATATGTGGCTGTGGGTGTCTGATGATGATGCTGCTGCTAATGAAGCACTATCCTGGATGGATAACTCTGAAACTGTAGAACAGGATGATGGTGATCTTGGAGGTGGATAGTTTCCAGAATCCATGAATTCCCCTAAACAAAAAAAGTCAATGCTGTTATTTTATTGTTTATACAATTTCTGCTTATTGTACACAACACATCACTGCCCCTGCCCCAAAAGGAATATTTGTTTTTCTTCATAACTGTACCAAATGACAGTAACATGCAGTAATAATAAGAAATATAATTTTTCTCACACATGACAGTTCAGTCTTTAGAAATAGGATTCAATAAAAATGTTTACCAACCTGAAGATCCTGCCTGTTCAGAAGTGTTTCTTTGGTCATCTTCATCACCGCACTTCTCATGATGTTGCCTCATTCGCGCCACCAGGCCTTGCATCTCTTTGTTGCATCGTTTGCATTTTGCACGCATGCCTGCCTTACCGATAGGCGAAGGAGCTTCATTAAAATATTCCCAAACTGGGTCTCTTTTACGGCCTGCTGCCATTATAAGGAAAGAATGTAATAAACCTCAGATCGTACACACAAACAGATCCAGACTTGTCTGTCTGTGGCTATGCTGCAGTATTGTGCTCAAAGTTTCACTTTCATTTTCTTGTCTGCTTGCCCTTCCTCCTCCTCACACTTAGATTCACATTCTTCTTGTGTTGTGCAGATCTATTCCACTCCAAACAATCAGAAACATATTGTCTAACTTCTTAGACTTGGCACTGAAGGGGTTGATTCTGTATTCATAGGTTTGTAGAACAATAGGATTAAGGTCTTTTTCTCACCTCTGTTCATGTTGTAACATTTTTGCTGTGAAGAAGAGGCTGGGACCTCTGCGGAGTCAAATTCAGTTTTGAGAAGTGCGTAAGTAAAGCGAGCGTCTGTGATAATATAGGAGAGAAACTGCCCACTAATCCTACAGAAACCTCTGGAAGAGCATGGCATTGTGAATGTTACACATATACAGCCTTTATTCTACTGAGTTAAACAACTCCGCTTTATCTCATGATGGAAGAACCTTTGGATGGTAAAATATTTTCCTCCAAAAAGCAGTTTATTGAAAAAAATCCGATTTAAATAAAAAAAATCAGATTTTTTTTTTTTTATTTATTTTTTTAAAAAACATTGATTTTTATCCACCCTGCGTGTGACTGTGTGCCAAATTTTGTGGCTGTAGCTGCGACTGTGCGGATGCCAATCCCGGACATACACACACACACACACACACATATATACATAAATACACACTTTGAGCTTTATATATTAGATAATATATACAGTATATATAACATATAAATATGTATACACACAAAATCATAAAATAATATACATATATTATATTGAAGATATAGAGAATATATATGCATATAATATATATTATATATACATATCATATATAATATAAACATACTAAAAAATATATATATACACACACGTTAGTGCCAAATACAATTAGTCTAGTGTTGTTCTAAATTATGGACATGCATTTAATAAATAAAATGATTATTTCCAGGAACAAAATGGCGTGGGGTCCCCCTATAATTTTTAGTCAGCAACACTATACTAAATAGCTAATTATATTTGTCACCGACATATATATATAATCTTTTATATATGTATATATGATATGTATGTATAATTTATACATATTTATTTATATTGCACAGTAAGATTGAATAAAAGTCGTTAAATCAATTGTCGGCTTCTGTGAAAACATTACGGAACCCGACATGAAATGACACATGGTTTACAAACAGTAAACCATTTTATTTCAATTAGTTTTTTATATGGCTTTGACTAATAATTTGATTAGGGAATGTGTGTAAAATTTGGGACATGTAGGTGTTAACCCTTTAATTCATTGAAAAAAATTGCGTGGGCTCTCACGCAATTTGCTCCACCAGAGAGGGAAAGCCAGTGAGTGAGGGCAGATTTTAATGAGAGGGACCATTGTTTTTGGCCCCCCTGGCTACAAAAATCTGCCCCCAGACACCCCAAAAAAAGGCGCATCTATAAGATGAGCCTTTTCTGGCACTTATCTTCACTCATCCCACTCCCGTGTAGAGGTGGGATATGGGGTAATAAAGGGTTAATGTCACCTTGCTATTGAAAGGGGATATTAAGCCGATTAATAATGGAGAGTTGTCAATAAGACACCTATCCATTATTTACCCTAGACTATTAAAGGGTTAAAAAACAGACATTAATTAAAATTGTTTTAATTAAATAAAGGCACCAAGTTTTTGACCATATTTATTCCTCTGCTAATCCATAAAAAAACATGAACCTGTAACAAAAATAAAACAAAAAAGCAACAATATACTTACCTCTCCGCTGGTCAGTCAGGTCCCCCACTGCAATCCATCAGAAGGGGTTAAGTGGTTTACATTGGGACAGGTGCTAATGCGACAAGCCCGCTGTAAACTACTGCCAGAATGAATTAGTTCATCTCTGCGCAGCCTCACTGGCTGCCTGGAGATGAACTACTGAGCGTGGGAAAGTTTCTGCATTTTTTTCCCACGCTCATCAGTTCACCTCAGGTCAGCCAGGGCCGACAACTGAGGTCATAAAACATTTCTGATATTTCTTCTATTCATTTATTCTACCGACCTCCTGATATCCACAGCCGGATGGTGGGAGATTGTGGTTCATCTTCTGCAGTGTAGGAAAGAAAACTACATACCATATATACCCGAGTATAAGCCGACCCGAGTATAAGCCGAGGCACCTACTTTTGCCACTGAAAACTGGGTAAGCTTATTGACTCGAGTCTAAGCCGGGATTGCATTGACCCCTCATCCCTGTCCTGGTATGTGGCTCCCCCCATCCTGTCCTGATATGTGGCTCCCCCCCATCCTGTCCTGGTATGTGTGGCTCCCCCTGCTTCGCATTCCTCAGCTCCCCTGTCCCATCGTGTATGGCTCGGCCCCCCCCCGTTCTACTCACCCTCCTGGCGCCATCGCTGGGTCGGATCTCCATCCCTGCACCTTGTTGTTCTGTGGCCGGCAGCTCTTCATGTGCTGAGCGGTCACGTGGTACCGCTCATTAAAGTAATGAATATGCGCTCCATGCCTATGGGAGTCGAGATACGTGCATATTCATTACCTTATTGAGCGGTAACACGTGATCGCTCAGCACAGGAAGAGCTGCCAGCCCCGGAACAACGAGGTGCAGGGATGGAGATCCGATCCAGCGACGACACCTCAAGGGTGAGTATGATGTTTTCTGTTAGCTGGCGGCTGTGGCTCTGTGCCACAGCCCCTGCTGCTCCCCCTTCCCCTGCCAGCAGTGACTCGTGTATAAGCCGAGGGGGGGGCGATGTCAGCACAAAAAAAATGTGCTGAAAATCTCGGCTTATACACGGTATATAAGCGTGTATCCTGTACATCCAGGTGTATCCTATTATTTTCATCCACTATGCTATTTATTTACTGCAGGATATTTAATCATTATGTTTCTGTCTTTCTTTTTTCTGTTCAGTGTCCGGTGTGAACGTGCCCTTACACTCAGCATGCACACCACCTTATATCTGTCATGGGCAGCCTAGGTAACTTTTGGCTGAAACCCCGGGGCCCCTGCGGTGTCCCTCAGACTAGGGGAAACCCTGTCTGTCCCTCAACCCAGGGTTTACACTGAAGGTGTGCCTGCCTGGGCCTCCACCCTGTCCTTGTCTCCTGTCCAACCCTAAGCTGAACCCACCACCCTCCACCCAGTGAGGAGACCAAACACCAAACCCCACAAATACGTATGGACAGGGATAAAGGAAATGCACCACACCGCGTACACACGGGAATACAATAATGTGCAAGGACAACCAAATACAACACAGGGAGGCAAAATGGCAACAACGGAATATACTACACCAGAAACAGTATGCTCCTTAGACCACCACTCCAGACCGGTATCGCTAGCACAAGGCAAGAGCTATAGTCGGCGACGCCCATAGTCACGCAGGAAAATTTTAAAACAGAGGGCGTGGCTAAGACCTCAGCCAGAATGACAACCTGGTTAACCCAATCCAAGCCGGATCAGAAGACCAACCAGCGCCGCTGAGAACAAAGTGGTAGGATGGGATATTACCGCTGTCTGCCTGACACCCTGGTGCGAACAGTGTCCGACATGACAGTACCCCGCCTTCTACGAGGGACCCCAGGAACCTCACAATGTCGAGGACCCGGCTTGTCCGGATGGCGGCGATGAAACGTAACCAGTCGGTCCGCATGTATGTCCGACGCCGGCACCCAAGTCCTCTCCTCTGGACCATAGCCACGCCAGTGGACCAGGTACTGTAGAGTGCGACGCACTACCCGAGAGTCAACCACCTTGGACACGTGCCATCCACCAAGACGGGAGGTGGTGGCACGGGAGAAACATCAACAGCACCCACGGCCTTCTTAAGTAACGCCTTGTGAAACACATTATGTATCTTGTATGCGGCAGGTAACTCCAAACGAAATGCCACAGGGTTGATAATTGCGGAGATCCTAAATGGACCAATGAACCTGGGACCCAACTTAAGCGATGGTATTTTGAGTTTGATGTTCCTTGTAGACAACCACACCCAATCACCCACACACAGGTCCGGACCTGGCACGCGTCTACCGTCAGCCACACGTTTGTACCTAGAACCTACATTCAGCAAGCGCTGCTTTACTCTCCTCCAAACGGATGACAATTGTGATCCCAACTGGTCCTCCTCAGGGACGCCCGCCGAGCACCCTTGGCGCAAGGTACAGAATTGGGGATGTTGACCATAAACACAAAAGAAGGGAGATTCCCCAGACGATTCCTGACAATGATTGTTTATTGCAAATTCAGCCAGAGGAAGAAACGCCGACCACTCTTCCTGATTGTCAGACACAAAACAGCGTAAGTATTGTTCCAGGTTTTGGTTCATACGCTCAGTCTGCCCATTCGACTGCGGATGGAAAGCCGATGAATGAGACAATTTAATCCCTAGGCGTGAACAAAAAGCTCTCCAAAATTTTGCCACAAATTGTGTATCTCTATCAGATACAATGTCAGACGGGACACCATGAAGTCTGACCACCTCACGAATAAATACCTGAGCAAGGGTCTTCGCATTGGGCAAAGATGGCAAAGCAACGAAATGCGACATTTTAGACAACCGATCAACTATTACCAGAATGACCGTGTTCCCAGCCGAGGAGGGCAAATCCGTAATGAAATCCATGGAAATCTCAGTCCATGGCTTACTGGGCACACAGAGAGGATGTAACGTGCCAGCAGGACGGGAGCATGGTGTCTTGGCCCATGCGCACGTGGTACAGGCTGACACATATGAGGCCACGTCCTGCCGGATTTTGGGCCACCAAAAACGACGTGATACAAGTTCCAGAGTGCTCTTAACCCCTCGGTGGTCCGCCAGGACAGTATCGTGATGTTCCCCTAACACCATTAAGCGTAGGTGTAGTGGCACAAACGATTTATTAGGAGGCAGATCCGGCGGTACCTCCTCCTGTGCCTCAGCAATCTCTGCCTCAACTTCTGTTGTGAGAGCCGAGACCACAACACCCTTTTGGAGGATAGGCACCGGATCCTCACGTAGCTCTCCACCCGGGAAACATCTGGACAAGGCGTCCGCCTTAGTATTCTTAGAACCTGGTAGGTATGTCACAAAAAAATTGAACCGGGTGAAGAATAACGCCCAGCGAGCCTGTCTGGGGGACAGGCGTTTAGCAGACTCTAAATAAAGCAGGTTTTTATGGTCTGTTATAACAGTAATCTGATGGACAGCCCCCTCCAAGAAGTGTCGCCACTCCTCAAATGCCAACTTGATGGCCAACAATTCCCTGTTACCAATATCGCAATTACGCTCGGCAGACGACAACTTCTTGGAGAAGTAGGCACACGGACGCAATTTGCCCAAGGATGGACCCTGAGACAGTACCGTCCCCACTCCAACCTCGGATGCATCCACCTCCACAGTAAATGGTAGGGAGACATCAGGCTGAACCAGGATGGGAGCTGAAGCAAAACTGTTTTTCAGGAATTCAGTCGCGCGCACAGCAGCCTCAGACCAGTCAGAAAAATTGGTACCTTTTTTAGTCATGTCAGTGAGCGGTTTAGCAATCATAGAAAAATTCTTAATAAATTTCCTATAATAGTTGGAAAAGCCCAGGAATCGCTGAAAAGCCTTGAGATTATCACGCCGTTCCCACTGCAGCACCGCTTGCACCTTAGCGGTGTCCATTTTAAACCCTGCGGCGGAAATTACATAACCCAGAAAAGGTAATTCTTGGACGACAAATACACATTTCTCAAGCTTGGCATAGAGCTTGTTCTCCCTGAGCAACTGCAATACCTGCCTAACATGCTCTATGTGTGCATCATGGTCGTGTGAGTAAATAAGAATGTCATCAAGGTATATAATAACAAATTTCCCCAACAGATGAGAAAAGACATCATTTATGAAATGTTGAAACACTGCTGGCGCGCTCGTCAACCCAAATGGCATCACCAAACTCTCAAAATGACCCTCAGGGGTATTAAATGCCGTCTTCCATTCATCCCCTTGACGGACGCTTATGAGATTGTACGCCCTCCTGAGGTCAAGCTTGGAAAACCATTTGGCACCAGACACCTGGTTGAACAAATCGGGTATCAGTGGCATCGGGTATGGGTCACGAACCGTAATCTGGTTGAGTTACCTGAAATCCAGACACGGGCGTAATCCACCATCTTCTTGACAAAGAACCCCGCCGCCAATGGAGATGATGAGGGCCTGATGTGCCCTTTACTTAGACTTTCTGCAATGTATTCTTTGAGAGCTTGCCTCTCAGGACCTGAGATATTAAATATCCTGGCTTTCGGTAGCTTAACTCCCGGTTTTAACCTAATAGCACAGTCATAGGGTCGGTGCGGTGGCAGCTCTGAACAACCTTTTTCAGAAAATATATCAGCAAAGTCCAGCAGTGGCTCCGGGATGCTGGGAGTCACTACGGAGATACACGTGGCCAGACAACTCTCCTGGCAATATCTGCTCCACTGGATTATGTCCTGGGTCTTCCAATCAATCACCGGATTGTGCATAGACAACCATGGAAACCCCAGAACTACCTGAGCAGGTAAATTACTGAGCACCTTACATGTTACCCGCTCAGAGTGTAGGACCCCAATGTGGAGTTTTACATCAGCCACAAACTCTTTAATCTCCCCTTGTGAGAGAGGGGAGGCATTGATGGTAACCACCCGGATAGGATTAGGCAGCGTTTCCACCTTAAATCCCGCTGTACGCGCAAACTTTTCATCAATGAGATTAGCAGCTGAACCACTATCTGCAAATACAGTAATTGACAGCTCTTGGCCCCCGATTACTACCTTGGCAGGGAGCATACACTGGGAGACCACCATGGAGGATATGCAAAGGCTCAGACTAGACTCCTCCAGACCCTCTGAGCCTAGCAGTTTTCCGCCGGGACGTCTTTCTTAGGTACCAGGGGGCAAGCATTAATAAAATGTCCTTTTTTGCCACAAAAAAAACAGACCCCTTGCTTTCTGGGCAAGGGACATTTATGCTTGTTATTATGTGTATGTGATATACCAGCGATCTGCATAGGTTCCACGGATTCACCCGAGGCAACCTCACCAGAAACTGCCCCTCCCCCCACAGGCAATGTCTCCTGCGACCTCTGACGAAAGCGGCAATCAATGCGTACTACAAGCACCATAGCAGCCTCCAGAGAGGCGGGAGTCTCATACATTAGCAGAGCTTGTTTAACCCTTCCAGAAACCCCATGCAAAAATTGACTCCTTAGAGCAGGGTCATTCCATTGAGTGTCCACATCCCAGCGACGAAATTCAGTACAGTAATCCTCCGCCAGTCGCTCACCCTGGAGTAGAGAGCGTATTTTAGACTCTGCTAACGCCAGTCTGTCTGGATCATCATAGATTAAACCAAGAGCGGGAAAAAAAAGTCTACTGACTCAAATGCATGTGAATCAGAAGGTAGTGAAAAAGCCCATGCTTGTGGATCACCACTCAGTAAGGAGATTACCAAGCCCACATGCTGAGCCTCAAAAACCAGGGGAAGAGTCTTGAGGAGATCATTTGCATATTCCCAGTGCCTTCTGGGATAAGTGAAGAGTCTCCGCGAGCTCAACGATCACTGGGTTTTGGCCGTTGCAGCAGAAAAGAGGAAATCGGAAAAACCAGGGGAAGAGACTTGAGGAGATCATTTGCATATTCCCAGTGCCTTCTGGGATAAGTGAAGAGTCTCCGCGAGCTCAACGATCACTGGGTTTTGGCCGTTGCAGCTGAAAAGAGGAAATCGGCTCATCTTTCATCGTTTTTAAGAAATCTCAAGATGGAAGAGGCCAGGAGCCATTTGGTGAGCTGCATTTCTTGCTACATGTTCACAGATTTACCAGTGGAAAAGCCAAACTTCACATGCCACAAATGCAAGCTTGTGTCCCTGTTGGAGGAAAAGTTGCAAAATCTCGAAGAGAGGTTAGCTACGTTGAAGATCATTAAGGAAGGTGAAGAGTTCTTGGACAGAGCAGAATTATCTCTTCATGTTACAGAAAGAAGAAATTCGAAGTGCACCTGAAGAAACAGAGGAATGGAGACATGTGACCCAGAGAAGCAGGAGGATCAGGAGGCAGTCAGCACCCATACTGCTCAGAAACCAGTACCAGGCTCTCACGCAGGAAAACGATGAAGAAATACATCAGGATAAGACTTTGCCAACAAACAGCAACCTTGTACGCCTTCAGAGTCCTCCTGGATGGAGAAAGAAAAATGTTGTGAAGAAGAAACGGAGAGTGGTGGTCATGGGGGATTCCCTGTTGAGAGGAACAGAGGCCGCTATCTGCAGACCGGATATAACTTCAAGAGAAATGTGCTGTCTTCCAGGTGCAAAAATTAAAGATGTGTCTGACAGGATATCAGGACTCTTCAGACCTACAGATGACTACCCATTCCTGCTACTACATGTGGGGACAAATGACACCGCAAGAAACGACCTGGAAACCATCTGCAGAGACTTTGAAGACTTAGGCAAGAAAGTGAAAGAACTGGGAGCGCAGGTGGTCTTCTCTCCCATCCTCCCAGTGGATGGCCATGGAACAAGGAGGTGGAATAAGATTCTGCAGGTGAACAACTGGCTACGTCGATGGTGCCGTCAGCAACGATTTGGATTTCTGGATCACGGAGTGAACTACTTATACGATGAACTACTTGCTAGAGATGGGGTGCACCTTACGAAGACTGGAAAGCATGTATTTGGAAGTCGCCTTGCTACACTTGTAAGGAGAGCTTTAAACTAGAAAAACATGGGAAGGGAAGCAAAAGACCAGAAAAAGCCATACACCTGACAAATGCTATTGAGAACTCTGCTATTAGAAGTGGAAAGGAAGAACAAAGACGAAAGAATCTAATTAATAAAAATATTGGAGAAAGAGAAACCAATCACAAACTAAAATGTTTCTATACTAATGCACAAAGCATGGGCAACAAACAAGGAGAATTGGAACTACTAACACAGGAAAAGAAATATGATGTCATTGGAATCACTGAAACTTGGTGGGACAATACACATGATTGGAATACAAGACTAGAAGGATACAACTTATTTGCAAGAAACAGACTTGATAAACGAGGAGGGGGTGTCGCATTGTATGTTCGAAACGCGTATATCTGCACAGAGATTGAAGCTTCAGAGACTGGGAGTTCTGTGGAAACTGTTTGGGTAAGAATACAAGGACAGAACAATGGAAAGGACACCATTGTAGGCATTTACTACAGGCCGCCTGTGCAAAATGAAGATATGGATGAACTCTTTATGCATCAAATGGCCAAGTTCTCCAAAAAATATGACATAGTTGTCATGGGAGATTTCAACTATCCAGACATTTGTTGGGAATCTCTCTCAGGCAAAACTAACAGGTCAAGGAAATTCTTATCCTCTCTTGCTGACAACTTTATCTTCCAAAAGGTAAGGGAGAAAACAAGGGGAACTGCTACCTTGGATCTAATCCTTATAAACAGGGAGGAAATGGTTGAGGAGGTAAAAGTGGCTGGGACCCTAGGAGGTAGCGACCATGCTATTTTAGAATTTTGGATAACTAGAGGCGGAAGACCTGTGAAGACTCAGACGTCAAGGTTAGATTTCAGAAAGGCAGATTTTAAGGGATTCAGAAAGAGAATTGGAGGGATCCAATGGCTGGATATCCTTAAAGACAAAAATGTCCAGGAAGGATGGGAAATCTTGAAAAATGAAATTCTCAAAGCACAATTGTTAACAATTCCAAAAAGAGGGAAGAACAGGAAGCATTTAAGGAAACCAGGATGGATGAACACAGAACTTAAGCACATGCTAAAAAGGAAGAAAAAAATGTTTAGATATGCCTCCCTCTTTCCATTTTATAAAGAAGAATATAATGCTGTCTGCAGAACCTGCAGGGCACAAATCAGATTATCTAAAGCTGAAAATGAATTGAGGCTTGCAAGAGATGTCAAAAGCAATATTAAAGGATTTTGGGGATATGTCAAAAGTAAAAGAAAAGTCAAAGATGCTATAGGATTTTTACAGGATGAAAATGATGAAATGGTAAGACAGGATGTTGAGTAGGCTGAACTTTTAAATTCCTATTTTGCATCTGTTTTCTCTCAGAAAGGAAATGTAACATCAACTGTTATTCACTGTCCTATTAAGGGAATAGAAGAATCCAGGATATCTATAAACAGAAAGATAGTGAGGAAACACTTAGCTAACCTAAATGAATTCAAGTCTCCAGGTCCAGATGAATTACACCCAAGAGTACTGAAGGAGATAGCAGAAGAAATTTTTGAACCCCTCTCCATAATCTTTGAAAATTCTTGGAGAACAGGAGAAGTGCCAGAAGACTGGAGAAGAGCAAATGTTGTTCCTATCTTCAAAAAGGGGAAGAAGGTGGACCCAGGCAACTATAGGCCGGTGAGTCTGACTTCTATACCAGGAAAGATCTTTGAACAAATTATTAAACAACATGTATGTCAATACCTGGATAAGAATGAAGTGATTAAACAGAGTCAGCATGGGTTTGTAACTAATAAGTCATGTCAGACTAACTTAATTTCCTTCTATGATGGTATCACTGATTGGGTGGATCAAGGAAATGCTGTAGATATAGTATATCTTGACTTCAGCAAAGCATTTGACAAAGTCTCTCATACAATCCTTATTGAAAAAATGACTAAGTATGGAATGGACAAGGCAACAGTTAGGTGGATTCATAACTGGCTTAGTGATCGGACCCAAAGAGTGGTCGTAAATGGCTGCACATCCAGTTGGAAGAATGTCTCAAGTGGGGTACCACAGGGCTCTGTCCTGGGCCCTGTATTGTTCAACATCTTTATCAACGATTTAGATGAAGGAATTGAGGGTAAACTGATTAAATTTGCTGATGACACAAAGCTAGGAGGGATAGCTAATACTAGAGAAGAGAGAGAGAGGATTCAAAAAGATTTAAATAAACTGGAGAAGTGGGCAGCAACTAACAGAATGGTTTTTAACAGGGAGAAATGCAAAGTACTACATCTGGGCAATAAAAATGAAAAAAGCAGATATAGAATGGGAGGAATAGGGCTAAGTGACAGCACATGTGAAAAAGACTTGGGTATACTAATAGATCACAGACTGAATATGAGTCAACAGTGTGATGCAGCAGCAAAAATGGCAAATGCAATTCTAGGATGTATTAACAGAAGCATACAGTCTAGATCACGTGAAGTCATTATTTCCCTCTACTCCTCTTTGGTCAGACCTCATCTGGAATATTGTGTCCAGTTTTGGGCACCACATTTTAAAAAAGACATCAACAAACTGGAGCAAGTTCAGAAAAGAGCGACCAGAATGGTGACCGGTCTGCAAACCCTGTCTTATGAGGAAAGGTTGCAGGATTTGGGAATGTTTAGTTTGCAAAAGAGAAGACTGAGAGGAGACTTAATAGCTGTCTACAAATATCTAAAGGGCTGTCACATTTTAGAAGGATCAACTTTATTCTCATTTGCACGAGGAAAGACTAGAAGCAATGGGATGAAACTGAATGGGAGGAGGCACAGATTAGATATTAGAAAAAACTTTTTGACAGTTAGAGTGATCAATGAGTGGAACAGGCTGCCACGAGAAGTGGTGAGTTCTCCTTCAATGGAAGTCTTCAAACAGAGGCTGGACAGACATCTGACTGGGATGATTTAGCGAATCCTGCTTTGAGCAGGGGGTTGGACCAGATGGCCCAGGAGGTCCCTTCCAACTCTACGATTCTATGATTTCCTGAGGAGAGTGGACGCATACGAAAATACAATTTGCAGGATTCACGAAATACAATGAACTTACAGCGATCACCAGAAAATCGTTCAGGAAGAGGTAACTTGGGTTCAGCTGCCCTGACTGCTGCCTCAGTTTGCACAGCAGGAACTGACAGGCCTTGTTGCTGGACCGCCCCCCTCAGTTCAGTGACCTGTATGGACAGAGCCTCCAGCTGCTTGGTTATGGAGACTATAGGATCCATGGTAAATAATCCTTTTTTTTTTTTTTTTTCTTTTTTTTTAATGGGCCGACTATAATGTCATGGGCAGCCTAGGTAACTTTAGGCTGAAACCCCGGGGCCCCTGCGGTGTCCCTCAGACTAGGGGAAACCATGTCTGTCCCTCAACCCAGGGTTTACACTGAAGGTGTGCCTGCCTGGGCCTCCACCCTGTCCTTGTCTCCTGTCCAGCCCTAAGCTGAACCCACCACCCTCCACCCAGTGAGGAGACCAAACCCCACAAATACGTATGGACAGGGATAAAGGAAATGCACCACACCGCGTACACACGGGAATACAATAATGTGCAAGGACAACCAAATAATTCAACACAGGGAGGCAAAATGGCAACAACGGAATATACTACACCAGAAACAGTATGCTCCTTAGACCACCACTCCAGACCGGTATCGCTAGCACAAGGCAAGAGCTATAGTCGGCGACGCCCATAGTCACGCAGGAAAATTTAAAGACAGAGGGCGTGGCTAAGACCTCAGCCAGAATGACAACCTGGTTAACCCAATCCAAGCCGGATCAGAAGACCAACCAGCGCCGCTGACAACAAAGTGGTAGGATGGGATATTACTGCTGTCTGCCAGACACCCTGGTGCGAACAGTGTCCGACATGACAATATCCCAGTTCATACCTTTCGAGTTTTTGCTGTCTGTTTGCATCATGTGCATATAATGGTGCAGCCTTTCCTGTGAGCTGGGCATTATATTGCTGTGGTCTCCCATGGCTGTGTCCACTAGTTGGGCTCAGTCGTTCTCAGCCCTTGTCCACATGAATGTCACTTGACAAGGTTTTTAATATTCGAGTTAGGACTGTCCCAAATACGGTCACCGTGGAGTGGTGGGATGGCTTACGCATTATTTTTTTTATCCAAAAAACATATTAACTGAGTACCATATATTATTTTCAAGCACAATGCTATTTATTTACTGCAGGGTATTTAACCCCTTATCGTCCAAGGATGGACATAGTCCGTCATGGCAGGATATCAGTTCCCGCACTATGACTGACTATGTCTGTCCTGCATTTAAACTGTCACTGCGTGTAAACACACTGACAGTTCGTGCCGACTGCTGTCACTGACAGCTGAGAGGAAGATGTGCGGGGACCCTTGCCATTGGTCCCCGCACTCACAACGCTGTGATTGGTCACAGCCCAGTCAGTGCAGGAGCTCAGCGCTGCCGGTGGCTGAGCTTCCTGCACTAACAGCCAGGAGTGGTGTCCGCGCCCGCCCCTGACTGTTAGCTCCCTGTTTTCTGCAATCGGGCGCGATCGCAGCGTTCAGGGGGGAGGCAGAGGGTCGGGGGCTCCCTCTGATCGGCGTCCCCACGATGTAATCGCAGGGCGCGATCTCTGCCATGATGACACGGGGTCGTTATGACAACCCCCGGGTCATCCAGCTACGGAAAGCCTCTGAGACCATGCTCACAGCTCACAGCATGGTCTCAGAAGCTTTCTCCATAGATATAATACATGCTGGAGCATTGCAATGTATTATACCATCAACCGAATTAAAAAAAAAAAAAAAAAGCGAAAGTCCCATAAAGGGACTAGGTAAATTAAGAAAAAGTAAAAAAAAAAATTAACCCCTTACTGCCAGCTGACGGAATAGTACGTCAGCTGGTAGTATCCCCCCTTTGATGAGCCCACCTCAAAGCCGCGACATGTCAGCAGTTATAAACAGCTGACATGTACCCGCAATAGGAGAGATCTGAATCGCGAACCGCCCTCGCCTATTAACTAGTTAAATCCCGCTGTCAAACGCTGACAGCGGGCATTTAACTAGAGCTTCCAGCGCACGGCCGGAAATACGCGCATCGCCGACCCCGTCACGTGATCGGGGGGGGGTTCAGCGACGTGCTGCGATAACAACCCGAGACCTCTATGGTTGTTGATGGCAGATTGCTATGAGCGCCACCCTGTGGTCGGCGTTCATAGCAATGCTGTAATAAAAAAAACCTAAAAGTTTAAATCACCCCCTTTCGCCCCAATCAAATAAAACAATTAAAAAAAGGTCAAACCTACACATATTTGGTATCGCTTTGTTCAGAATCGCCCGATCAATAAAAAAAAAAGGATTAACCTGATCACTAAACGGCGTAGCAAGAAAAAAAATCAAAACGCCAAAATTACGTTTTTTTGGTCGCTGCAACATTGCATTAAAATTCAATAACAGCCGATAAAAAGAACGGATCTGCACCAAAAAGGTATCATTAAAAACGTCAGCTCGGCATGCAAAAAATAAGCCCTGACCCGACCCGAGATCACGAAAAATGGAGACGCTACGGGTCTTGGAAAATGGTGCAATTTTTTTTTTCACCACTTAGATAAAAGAGAACCTCGACATGTTTGGTGTCTATGAACTCGTAATGACCGGAAGAATCATAATGATGGCAGGTCAGTTTTAGCATTTAGTGAACCTAGCAAAAAAGCCAAACAAAATGTTTGGGATTGCACTTTTTTGCAATTTAATCGCACTTGGAATTTTTTTCCCAATTCGAGTACACTACATGGTAAAACCAATGGTGTCGTTAAAAAGTACAACTCGTCCCACAAAAAATAAGCCCTCACATGGCCATATTGACGGAAAAATAAAAAAAAGTTATGGCTCTGGGAAGAAAGGGAGCGAAAAACGAAAACAGCTCCGGTCATAAAGAGGTTAATAAATAATAAAAAGAATTTAAAAAATCCCCTAATACACATTTTTATGTAAAAAAAAATTAAACAAAAAAGTACACGTTTGGTATCTTTGCATCCGTAAAATTCCCATCTATAAAAGTGTCACCCTAGTTAACCCCTTCAATGGTAATAAAAATAGTATCACTAAATGCGCCATATTCTCCTGCAAAAAACAAGCCGACATACAGATACCGTATTTTTCGGACTATAAGAAGCACCGGACCATAAGACGCACCCCAATTTTAAGAAGGAAAATAGGGAAAAAAATAATAATGTGTCAAATGGGGGTCCGTCTTACAGTCCGAATTCAGCTTACCTGGGAAGGGATCCGGCACAGGTGGAGGAGTGGTCACAGAGGTCATTCAGTGGTCCAGGCTGGTGTGGTGGTGGCGGCTCTGTACTGGAGCAGGTGGGCTGTGCTGGGGTAGGTGGACTGTGCTGGGCAGGGGCAGCTGGGCTGTGCTGGGGCAGGTGGGCTGTGCTGGGCTGGGGCAGCTGTGCTGGGGCAAGTGGGCTGTGCTGGGCTGGGGCAAGTGGGCTGTACTGGGCTGGGGCAAGTGGGCTGTGCTGGGGCAGCTGGGCTCTGCGGTGTGGTGGTGGCAGCGGGCTGTGCTCCGGTGCAGGGGCGGCGGCTCCGCCGGCATTTCCTCGCAGCCTGGAGGCCCCCGCACAACCGTTGGTGGCCTCCGGGAAGATGGCCGCCGGTCCGGGGACGGCGCATGCGCGGGTTCAGATCTCGTCCCGAGATCTCGTTGCCGAGATTTGAATCTCGTCTCCTGAGATCTCGGGACGAGATCTGATCCCGCAGGAAAAAAGTGCGTCTTATGGTCGGAAAAATACGGTACATACAAATGAGGCATCGCTGTAATCATTGTGACCCGAAGAATAAAGCTGCCTTATCAATTTTACCACACGCGGAACGGAGAGAAAAAAAAAAAAAAAAAAAACAAGAAAAACACAATTCCTGAATTGCAGGTTTTTATTGATTCTGCCTCCACAAAAATCGGAATAGAAAGCGATCAAAAAATGTGCCCGAAAATGCTACCAATAAAGACGTCAGCTCATCCCGCAAAAAACTAGACCTCACATGACTGTCGGCCGAAATATGGAAAAATTATAGCTCTCAAAATACGGTGATGCAAAAAATTCTTCTAAAAAAAAAAAGCGTCTTTTAGTGGGTGAAAGAATCTTAACACGAAAAAAGGTATAAATCTGATATCACTGTAATCGCACCGACCCGAGGAATAGTCGCCTAATCACTAATACCGCACAAGGAACGGTGTAAAAAATAAAACCAAATCTTCACCTTTTGTGGATTTGTTCATTCTGCCTCCTGAAGATCGCAGTAAGGCAATCACAGTGGTTCCCCCCCTACACATGGGGCATCAGCGTACTCAGGACAAATTGCACAACAACTTTGGGGGTCTAATTTCTCCTGTTACCCTTGTGAAAATAAAAATTTTGGGGGAAAAAGATCATTTTTGTGGAAAAATATGATTTTTTTTATTTTCACGGCTCTACGTTATAAACTTCTGTGAAGAGCTTGGGGGTTCAAAGTGCTCACCACACATCTAGATTCCTTGGGGGGTCTAGTTTCCAAATGGTGTCACTTGTGGGAGGTTTCCACTGTTTAGGCACATCAGGGGCTCTCCAAACGCGACATGGCGTCCAATTTCAATTCCAGCCAATTTGACATTCAAAACCTTGAAACGATGCTCCTTCCCTTCTGAGCACTGCCGTGCGCCTAAAAATTGGTCTTCCTCCACACATGGGGTATCGGTGTACTCAGGAGAAATTGCACAACAAATATTATGGTTCATACCCTTGACAAAATTAAAAAAAAATTGTGTGTGATGTAAAAATTTTTTGGGGGAAAAGTTAAATTTTCATTTTTTCTTTCCACCTTGCTTCAATTCTTGATAAGTACCTAAAGGGTTAATAAACTTCTTGCATGTGGTTTTGCGCACCTTGAGGGGTGCAGTTTTTAGAATGGTGTCACTTTCGGGTATTTTCTGTTATATTAACCCCTCAAACTCACTTCTATTGTGAGGTCCCTAAAAAAAAAAATGGTTTGAAAATTTAGTTGGATAAATGAGAAATCGCTGGTCAACTTTTAACCCTTATAACGTCCTAACAAAAAAAAAAATGTTGTTTCCAAAATTGTGCTGATGTAATCTAGACATGTGGGAAATGATATTTATTAACTATTTTGTGTGACATCACTCTCTGATTTAAGGGTACAAAAATTTAAGTTTGGAAATTGCAAAATTTTCAACATTTTTTAATAATTTCCGTTATTTTCATAAATAAATGCAAGTTATATCAAAGAAATTTTACCACTGACATGAAGTACAATATGTCACAAAAAACAGTGTCAGAATCAGCATTCCAGAGTCATCATAACCACATAAAGTGACAGCGGTCCGACTTCAAAATTAAGGCCTGGCCATTAACCTACAAAGTAGCTTGGTGCTTAAGGGGTTAATCATGTTTCTGTCTTTGGTTTACATGTGTCTCCTCCTGTGACTGCAGGGTCCTGTGTGTGTGACATGTAACACTCTGTGTCTCTCTCAGACAGTCACTCTCTGCGGTATTATTACACGGGGGTCTCAGCTCCGGGGTCCGGGCTGCCGGAGTTCTCTATCGTTGGATATGTGGATGATCGGCAGATTGTGAATTATAACTCGGAGAGCGGCAGATACCGACCCGAGGTCCAGTGGATGGAGAAAATGGGGGAAGGATACTGGGAGGAAGAGACACAGAGAGCTAAAGGGAATGAGGCTGTAATCAGACATGCTGTGAGGATAGCGATGGAGCGATTCAACCAGAGCGGAGGTGAGAAATATACTGTATACACTATATACACACACTACACTGTATACGCTATATACACACTACACTGTATACGCTATATACACACTACACTGTATACACTATATACACACTACACTGTATACACTATATACACACACTACACTGTATACACTATATAAACACTACACTGTATACACTATATAAACACTACACTGTATACACTATATACACACACTACACTGTATACACTATATACACACTACACTGTATATAAACACTACACTGTATACACTATATACACACTACACTGTATACACTATATACACACTACACTGTATACACTATATACACACTACACTGTATGTAAACACTACACTGTATACACTATATACACACTACACTGTATACACTATATACACACTACACTGTATACACTATATAAACACTACACTGTATACACTATATACACACTACACTGTATACACTATATACACACTACACTGTATACACTATATACACACACTACACTGTATACACTATATACACACACTACACTGTATACACTATATACACACTACACTGTATACACTATATACACACTACACTGTATACACAATATACACTACACTGTATACACAATATACACTACACTGTATATACTATACACACTACACTGTATACACTATATACACACACTACACTGTATACACTATATACACACACTACACTGTATACACTATATATACACACTACACTGTATATACACACTACACTGTATACACTATATACACACTACACTGTATACACTATATACACACACTGCACTATACACTATACACACACTACACTATACACACACTACACTATATACACTATATACACACTACACTGTATACACGATATACACTACACTGTATACCCTATGTAATGTACTGTAAAGATGTTTCTAGAAAATTCTAGAAGTCTCCCCTTCCCCCAAGTCTTTCAGCACTGCCAGCATCTGTGAAACCTGAAACCGTCTATTTCCTGTGAGCTAGGAATGTTAATTAAGCTAGTGGAAAAGATCTCTTTGTCTGAAACCACGATGTTTGAATGCAGCTATGGGTGATATTAAAGAGACTACCGCAAAAACCATACACCATAGAGATATAATAAACATATCACGGTGTAGGCGATGAAGCCAGCTGTCTAAACCCCTAAGTTTCACGATTCTCGGACTTCTAGAAAATGAGATAAGGATTCCTTCTAAACGATGTGTCCGAAATTCTGCATATTTGGGCTTGAATTATTTTACTCAACAAACTACAAAGAATACCATGTGCGTGTTTGTGCGAACTTCCTCCTGCGAGATACAGTTATATTAAGTTTTGTAGTTTGATTCTAAATCCAAGAGTAGGGGACAGACCCTCTCCAGACTGCCCCTTCCGTGATGTCACACAGCAGAGTCTATAAGGCATTCCCTTGGCAAAACCAGTTCAGAGCAGCTGAAGTCCTCGTGCCAGAGAGACGTGCCGATGAGTGGTGACGTTTGGTTACGTGCCCCTCCCCCTCCTATAGCCACATGGGATGCCTAAAGATTCATAAGCAATGTGAGTGTACTTTCTTCATTTAATCCATTTTGTTTTATACTTGTCTATTGTACATATTTTATGTCTCAACTTTATAGCAACTTTTTATCTGTATAACCACTGCCCACATTTTGGGAATAAATCGTAAAATTATCAGTTTGTCTCCATGCTCTAAGAAACGAACTATACGCCTTGTTTAGATAATCGCTACTAATTCAAGGGGTTTTCCACGGACCCTCTTAATTTAACACTGTGAATTAAGTAAACTGTGGATGGTGGCAGCACATTGTGTACGGTTGTTGCGGCTAGTTGGCAGTCCAGAAGGGTCTTATATTGCTGAAGGGGGGGCTGCGGCCACAGCATTGATAATTCGCTTACTGCAGTAGCCTAATTGGCCGTGCACAACAAGCAGCCCGTCCGGCGACTAATTATCCTAGGTGCAGTTCCCTGACTGACCTGAGGGTAAGGGGGGAGCCGGAGAGCTGCGAGTTCCAAAGTGGAACTGAGAAAGTGGGATATACATAAATCCCCGCAGTTCTTGGAAGGTTGTTATCAGTGGTGGAGCATCCAAAATAACCCCCTGCGGTAAATTGTTAGAGCAAGGTTAGCTTGCTGCATTTTTTGTCACATGGTGCCAGTGGTGGGATAACTAAGATAAGCCCCCACTGTGCCTGTGATAGCCGTGTGCCGGCAGTGTGTCGCGTCCCTCCGTCCGCTGATACACCCGTGTCAGTGGTGGGATTGTGACATATTGGTGACAGAGGGTCCACTGTCCGTCACGTTTTGGTGGCAGCGGAACCCCCGTTCATCACGTATTGGCGAACAGCGGTGGGCTGTTCGTCACATATTGGTGGCAGAGCGGTGGGATAATCCTAGAGCATTAGTGATTTGGTTTGAGCAATCATTCCTCTCACTAAAAACCTGCACGGTCCTATGGGAATCCTGCCTCATAGGTTTTGGAGAGCAGACTCAGTGGTTACTAGTCCTGAGATATTAGTGTGTACTTACAAGTATTCCCTCCTTTTTTTTCTGGTTTTCTTTTCTATCTTTTATTTGGCAACCATTGCTACAATGGGAGCCGAGTGGTATAAGCAGCATAACAAGGCATCTCTTATTGCCCTCTGCGGAGTGTGGCGGATCGACACCACAAACAAAAACAAAGCCCAACTGATCGTGGCTCTGGTGCAACGGGAAAACGACCAGAGCCCAGCGAATGCAGAAGCGGGCTCAAGTAACAATGGGGCTGCAGCAGAGGCTTCACTCATGGGCGCTGGCCCCACATTCAACCAGAGTGGGGTGAACCCCTATCCGTAAATGGCCTTGGACGAACTCCCCGCCGAAGACAGTGATGGACAGGTGAGGCTGATCCAGCAATATCGGCAGGAGGCCCGAGCCGAACGCGAGCGCCAAACTGAGGCTGAGAGACCCGAGCGCCAGGCACAGAGGGGCCATGAACTGGAGGTACTCCAGCGGGGTGGGAATGCCCCCACAGCCCAAAGCGGTGAGCCCAGCAGCGTCCAGAGCCCTAAACCCCGGCCAGAGCATTTTCCCGTGATGGAAAAGGACGGGGACTTGGACACATTTCTGCGAGCCTTTGAGAAAGCCTGCCGACAGTACCAGCTGGAGAAGGCCCAATGGGCCAGGTACTTGACACCAGGCCTAAAAGGCAAAGCTCTGGAGGCGTTTACTTCTCTTTCGCCAGAAGCCGATGATGACTATGATGCCATAAAGCAGGCTCTGATCGCCAAATACCGGCTGACACCTGAGTTATACCGAAAGAAGTTCCGGCACCTCCAACGTGGTCCACACGATAGCTATAGTAATGTGGTGCAAGGACTCGGGACCCACTTTGACCAGTGGATCCATGGACTGTCAGTGAACACCTTTGAGCAGCTACGGGACCTGATGATCAAAGACCAGTTCCTGCATCTCTGCCCAGATGAGGTCCGACAGTTCATCCTGGCCAACAGGAAGCCAGAGACGCGGAGGCCAGTCACCACCAGCTGGAGAGGGGGTAAGCCTGCAACCAACCCCAATGCCCGAGCTGGCCGTCCCTCCGGAGGCCCTGTCCCTGTTGCCAACACCAGGCCTACTACTGACAGTCGCCTGTGTCACCACTGCAAGCGGCCTGGTCACCTCTTTTACAGCTGTCCGGATAGGCCGAAGAACCCCCCAGCCAAGGCCTCTGGCCCAACGCCTCTGTTCTTTTGGTGGGAGGTGTGGTTGGGAGGATTGACGACAACGTTCAACCTGTTCAGGTGGGGGCCCGTCTTGCTACAGGCCTCAAGGTCACCGGGGCTGAACGAACCCTCATCCGTCCTGGACTGGCGACCCCTGAAGAGTTTGTTGAGGGGAAAACCCTGACTGTCACCGGGATCGGGGGTACCCGCTGTCCCTTGCCAGTGGCCCGGGTATTTCTTGATTGGGGTGCTGGGAGCGGGTTGAGGGAGGTGGGAGTGTCTGAAAACCTGCCCACTGATGTTCTATTGGGGACTGACTTGGGGAGGATGGTTGCATACTATGTCCCTGACACCCTTCCCCAATCTGATAATAAGGGTAACGCTAACCCTGATGATGATGATGATGATGATGATGGGAAACTGAATTTGTTACCTGCTAATGCCTTGATGAGTAATGATGCAACTAACAACCATTCTTTCCCCAGGAATGATGCTGATGGTGATGTGAATGTACCAAAGCAATCTGATAACTATTCTTTTCCTAGGTATGATGATGATGTATCTGTGCCGACTGAACCTGTTAACCCTTTCTTTGAAACGGTAGATGTGTCCACAGGTTGCG